>NC_045134.1:761647-1380814 GCF_007655135.1 Punica granatum
TTAAAATATACAACGACAAAGTAACAGATTGAGAAGGCGATTAGAGTCTGAAAGGAGATATTTATTGATCTAATGCAGGGATGGCATGGAATAACTTCAGTTGGAGTACCTGACAATGAAAACCCGACTACAAACACTGCAGCCAAGCGGTCTTCAGATGAAAACTGCAATCAGACCAATAAATGGTTTTAAAAGATTTAGAGCTAGGACAAAAACTAGAATAAAGAGTATATTCAGAGCTAAAAGATTGCCTACCTTATAACCTATCAAGCCAACTCTATTCAGAGCTGAGGTGCGAAAGCGACTTAATGGGACCCTCTTTCCATAGCCACTCTCAGACACAAACAACAACCAAGGACCTTTCAAGCCTTTATCTCTGCCATAAAGCAAACAGTCAGATGGTGTTCCCATGTATCTCACTCGTATATACATGTAGTCCATAGGCTAACTTCCATTTTAAAAAAGGATTCTGCAAACTATTAAATTACTTGAAGAAAAATTCCATCTTTTCTTTGGCCCCAGGAAGCAAGAAAGCTAAACAGTAAGGAGGATAGAGCACCAATGTGAAAAACATCCGGCATACCAAATAAAGCTGAGAAAGTTGCTAGGTGTGCTTCAAAATTTCAGCATTTGCCATAACTAGAAAGATAAGTAGCAACCAGTAATCAAGTATTACTTGCTCTGCGGAGCATCTGAAACAATCTCCAAATTCTTCCGCATGGATGATGGAATTATATCCATACAAGCCATCTTATCTCCTTCTTTTAGTCTCATTGCAACTGATCCCCGAGTATTCCTTCCCAGTGTGCGTATCTATGAAAAGACAGTTGGCAAAATAAGGCGGCTATACTTTTTTGTTAAGCTTTGATCAGCCGATTTTTCATCATTTCACTCAGAATATTCCAGGAAAGAATATCTTACAATATCACAAGAACTTAAGATGACCATTCCATTCTGTGAAGCCATTGCGACGAGATCGTCATTCGTGCAAAGACGTACCCATTTTAGCTCATCACCAGGAACCTACAAGTTAATTCATCTAACCAGTAAAGATGATATTTCAACTCAGAATTTATATCAATCTAAAAAGAGTTAAATAAGGCGCACAAACCAGTTGAATTGCTATGATTCCAGTTGATCTGATGGATGAGAAAGAATTTAAGGACACTTTCTTTATGTAACCACTGACAGTAAGCATCAGTAGAAACTGATCTTCAGGAAACTCTTTCACAGGAACAATCGACGTTATCCTCTCACCATCAGACAAAGATAACATCTGTCTCAAGCAAGAATAAGAATTGCTAAATGAAAACCATTAATAGGAATCACCAGACAAACAACAAAAAGAACAACGTGAACCACAATATGGGAACGAGTAAGGATTATACCTGGACCAATGGTGTGCCAGCAGCATTCCTTGTACATTCAGGAATTTTGTATGCACGCGCAGAATAAACTATTCCCTTGTCACTGCAAATGTCACGCGAGATGAGATCTGGGATAATTTTTTCACCTTTATTTAGGACCAAAAGCATGATCTGGGCAGTGGAGCAGTACTAGTTCATTCAAAGAAATTAATCTTTTGATTCTGGTGAAACAACTTCTCATCAATTGTGTTTTTAGTAGAACATGTCCAAGAGTATATGCATGTGAGAGAGAGAGAGAGAGAGAGGGACCTGAAATAAAGCACATGATCATGTGCATGACAAACTATGAAGTCGGACATAGCATCATTTACTCTCAATTTCCCAACAGATTTCCCAATTGTCCCACGATTCTGGAGGTTGAAGGTGTTGGGTTTCATCCGCTTCAGATAACCTTTTTCACTCAGAGCCTGAAAATATTAGCAGTCACTTTTAAACTGGGAAAAGGAAGAAGAAAAAGGAAGGGAAAATTACAAAATACAAAAAAAAAAAAAGGAGCACCAAGGGCAGCATACCAACAGCATTTCCTCATTCGGAATGACGTCAATATCTTCAACTTGACCACCGTCAGTTTCCTCCAATATTGAGCGACGTGGACTGGAGAACTTGTTCTTCAATTCAATTGCTTCTTGCTCAATTAGCTAAGAGATAAATTGTAGAATAACAAAGGATGAAAAATCGGTAAAAGTCTGAATTCAACATGCAAGTATTAAAGACAATAGTACTATAGAATTTACCTGCAAGATGTTCTCCCGGGTTGATAATAGTTGCTCTATCTTCAAAATTTGTTCCATCAGGGATTTGCTTTCATCAACAAACTTCTTTCTCTGGAGAGTAAATGAAAATATTTTTAGCTCAAATAAATAGTGAAAGGATAACGATAGAAGGAAGTATTGCATTTATTTATTTATTTATTTATTTCCGCATACCTCAAGAAGAGTGAGTCTTCTAAGGCTTATGTCTAATATAGCCTCAGCTTGTTTTTCTGACAAATTAAATTCTGCCAAAGAAACATGCACAACAATGAGAAACATCCCTACGGGAAGCACAGAGAATTTCCAGGTAGCTATTCAGGACAGTGTCCAACAATAATGATTATTATAAGATTCTATATTGGAGACATTGGATTTAGTGAAATAACAAGCAATACAGCAGAGCTATTTAACCAAGCAAAGATAAGACATGGTCGAAAATTTGGATAAGGAGAAAGTCCGATCATAAGAAAAACTTGCCACTGACAAGACCAGCTGATGCATGTGCATTGCTTGAAGCCTGTCTTATTATACGGATTACTCCATCAAGATTATCAAGCCCAATCACAATACCCTACATAAACATAGAATATGCATCAATACGACAAATTCAACGTCTTTTGCAGAATAAGTTCCGCGTAAGTTGACGCATCTCAAACGGAGAGGTCGTATAGGTTTCTTAACTGAGAGAAGAATCAGCAATGGTGTGCTCACAAAAGGTGATACCTGAGGACTTAAAATAGACAGCAATTACAAATGAGTGGGAAAGCGTATTGTACCTCCACAATATGCCTTCTATCTTGCGCTTGAGAAAGCTTGAATCTGGCACGCCTCTCAACAACTGTGCATCTAAAGTCCAAGAATGCCTACAATAAGATTCTCTATAAGCAATTTAAGCATTCTGGAAACCTATTTACAAATGATACAAGCATCGCAACAATAGGTCACGCAATAGAATGTTGAATAAAACAATTAAAAGAAAATTCAGAAAATGGAGTCATGTTTTCTTCCAAGAGCTGCACGTGTGACCATAAATCACCTAAATAGAAACCTATTCTCAACCTAGTAACAAATAATCAACATGAATCCTTCAAATTAATTCCATTTCCACTATATCTTTTTAGAAACCAGCATACCCAGTTATCTGGCCAATAAGTTCCAGCTAAGCCAATGGCTTTTGAATCGTTCAAGGAAGAAAACAGCAAAGATAAGATATAGCTGAATGGACTCCCATGAACTGGATGCAGAAGCAATGAGAAATTCATGAAGGAAACCTGAAATGAAGAAAAGCCAGGAACAAACATATAAGATATTACCTGAAGCAGTTCCTTCAAACCCATCTGCTTCGGCTGTCCATTCAGAATGCTGTGGAGACACTTATGGAGTCAACATAAGTGCAATAGAATCGAAGGGATGCAGATATGCCAATATCCCGTACCTAAACTGTTGTAAAAGGAAAACTTCATGAACTTTTGTTTAGAGTATCATAGAACTCACCCGACCATGTTGCAGCTGAAACTAGATTGAAGAGCCGTAAGCCGATAAAGATTATTCAAAACAATCAAAGGTTCAGAGCCCCGTTTAAGCTGAAAAAAACAAATGAATGCTCCATTAGCTCATCTCATACTGACCTAATATTAAAAATCTTGCTTGGAAATGGGATTTTACTGAGAAGAAAGAAAAGGCCAGGAATTCAAAGTTTATACCTCAATGACAATCCTCATTCCCGAGCGGTCACTCTCATCACGAATGTCACTGATTCCCTCTAAGCTCTGTTCAGACAAAATAAATATATGAATCTTTTGTACGGTACAAACAACAGCAGAGTTCATTTAGGAAAGTCAGGTGAAACTTGGCACAGAACTAAATAATCATTTAACAAAGTCAAGTGAAAGTTGGCAAAGAACTCAATTTTTTAGTACCAATTGCCAGATGCTAGTGGAACAGACCGACCTCAAGCACTAAAAACAACATCAGATAGAATATTCTGTCCGATAGAGAAGCTCCTCAGCTGGATTATAAATATAACTTCTCAACTCCACCATTGAGAATGAAGCATAACCAGCACCGAACATGACATGAATTGACATCATAATGCTTTTGAAATGATGGTACCTTGTTTTCTACAAGTTCTGCAATCTTTTCCACCAGAGATGCTTTGTTTGTTTGATAAGGGATCTGTTGCAAGGAAAGCCAGTTGGAAAGAATATCTTATCTTTGTCGTGGTAAAAATAACAATGTACCTTTCATGCATATATATAGAACAAAAGAAGAGTTACCTCTTTTATGATAATTGCAGTTCGCTTGCTCTTAGAGTCTAGCAACTCAATATCAGTTTTCCCCCTGACAACTATCCGCCCTCTCCCAGTTCGATACGCCTCCAATATGCTTTATAAATTAAATAGAGATCAGTGAGCATATTGTATATATTAGTTCAGGAAACTTTACATATTCACACAAATTTAGAATGACATCCAAGCAAGTCAAAATTGTTTAAAGGCTGTGAATATCTAGGGTCTGTTTGGAAACAGAATTTTGTTCAGTTCAACTCAACTCCAAACTTTTTAAATTTTCAAAATGACCAAAATGTTTTCAAAATTTTCACTTTTGCCCCACCCTTTCTCCCTCCTCCCCGACGTCACTGTTCATCATCTTCCTCCCTCCTCCACCTCGCCTATCTTCGAGCCCACCCTCTCCTCATTCCCTATCCTCATCAAGACCACTCTCCCTTCCGCCAAGGACGTCACCATCTTTGTTCTTCTTCTTCCCCCTGCATTGTTCATGGAGGAGGATGATTTGCGCGAGGTTCGTGAGAAGATAGCGATGATCTGCAGATTTGCAACTCTTTCACCAGTCGCTCCAAGAAGACAAGGAGATCTACTCCTCTCCGCCAGTTCCATCCGATTATCTCGTCCGAGGTTCCATGGAGTCTGGCTTCCATTGGAAATAGTGAACTTGGCCTCTTCAGATTATGAAGTCAAAATCGGAAACCCTCGGATAGATCTTTAGATTATGAAGTGGAAATCTGAAGTGGAAATCGGAAACCCTAGAATCGATTGATGAGATTTGGGGCTCGGGGATCGGCATGAAGGAAGAGAGAGAGAGAGAGAGAGAGAGAGAGAGGACAGGGTGGAGGGGGGAGGAAGATGATGAACAGTGACTTCGCGGAGGAGGAAGAAGGGATGGGGCAAAAGTGAAAAATTTGAAAATATTTTGGTCATTTTGAAATTTTAAAAAGTTTGGAATTGAGTTGAACTGAGCAAAATTCTGTTTCCAAACATAACCCTAATTTTCTGCATGCAGGGTGTACAATAATTTTGTATATGTATGAGAGAGAGAATGGATGCTAAGTGACATTTATAAGGCAACTCCTTTCCAAGTACCCTAGCATAAGATGTACTAGCATTAAAAACTCGCGCTTCGCAGCGAATTTATGTTCATCACTATAATTATTTATGTTTGACTAAAATATTCAAAAACTTGTTGATTTGATTAGCCAATAAATTATATGATTGAATAAATAACTAATAAATAAAGATTTTAATTTAAAAATTAAGAAATTATACGTTTGTAGAATCATATATAAGAAAATTATTATTTCCTTTTTTTTGGCAAAAAAATAATGTCAAAGTAATAGTTTTTACCTGCATTGATTGTATATTAAAATTTTATAATGAGAAAGTGAAGTGAAAATCATCTTTAGATCCTAATATTTGACTATATTACTATTTTGCAGTCTAAAACCTTTTTTAGAGCTGAACATTATTCTCATCTTGTCTTGTTTATTCACTTGCAGTCCTCCGTCAATTTTCCCGGCAAAATTTATTTTTTCCTTTCTGTAAATAAAATTTTAACTTTTAAGAAATAAAAAGCGGAAAAACCACATTAGTTCGATAAATGAAAAGTGCAGACAAATCAAGTAGACTTAATTTCTAGGTCTTTTTAGTTCATCGACAATCGATAATTCTTTAATTAAATATAAGAGTATATGGGTAATTAAAGCTTCCCAGATAATTAAATTTTACCAGTCAGCATCCACCTGTGATTTCAACTATAGTTTCTCCTACCAAGGTAGGTCCTTTTTGCATGTAGAAAGATAACTTTTCTTTGAAACTAGTCCATTAAATTTTTCCAAAGAGTACATGATTCCAAACTTAATATGAAAATAAAAGTAAAAAGGAAAAGGAAAAGTGAATTATAGGAAGAAATTTCGTAAGGATGCAAAATAGTAAGAACTAATTAAAAAAAAAAGGTAATTCTTCTTTTTGTAGCACCTATAGGGTTTATGATTCCAAACTTAATATGAAAATAAAAGTAAAAAGGAAAGTGAATTATAGGAAGAAATTTCGTAAGGGTGCAAAATAGTAAGAACTAATTAAAAAAAAAGGTAATTCTTCTTTTTGTAGTACCTATAGGGTTTACATATTAGTACTTGATCAATATTAACCTATAGGAGCTACTTTCATAAAACAAATAATATTTATAGTGCTCATAACTTTTATATAAAATATATTAAAAATTTAGGTTGAGTGAATATATTGATGCCTCACTCTTGAGAGTGAGTTTTATTTGCTACTCCTCTCTCGTAGAGCTTGTTGTAACTCTACTTTAGCTTAAATACAAGATGATATAGACTGGCCAAGTACTTTTCAGAATCAGGACATATCAATAGGTAAAATCGTGTCTACAAAAGCATAATGACGAAAATAATAATTTAGCAAAAAGCAGAAGAGCAAAATTTCAGTATCGATTAAAGGCTCCACCAATGAATAAATGGAAAAATCTAAAAGGATCATTTGACATACAACTTGAAATAGGGCTTCAGAAAAATGCTATAATATTATCATTTTCTCGATATTTACTGCTGAAGTTCAAGGAAAATTATGCCTAATAATTTATGTGCTGAGCTCCCTAACAAGAGCAAAGCAAGCCATTATTATGAAATTTACCCCATGTTTCCCATGATTAATCCTCCAGTTGGAAAGTCTGGTCCAGGCATGTATTCCAACAGTTCTTGCAACTACCAAAAAGCAAAATGCACGTAAACGGTAAAATTATCAATTAGAAGCATGGATCTTAAATATAATGTAGAACAAGTAGCACATAGCAGAGAAGAAGACGTGCAAAAATATTATTTCTTGATTCAAAAATTTAAATACACGCATTGAATTGGAAGCATCCAATACAGAAGCTAGATGTCAACGTGCTTTTTTTTATATAAAAGAAGATTTTTCTAAAACCGCCCATTGACCAGATAATGTCATCGCTTTAGCAAAGATTACCCAAGGGCACCAAAAGAATGATTTCCACTGAAGACCAAGATACATAAAGATGTACAAATTCTCAAGAAAAGTCTTAAATCACAAACCCAATCATAACAGGATTGGAAAACGGTCTCCGGGGAAAGATAGCACATTCGTCTCAACCAATTAAGGAAACGAGTATATGAATCAGAATACTTACTGTGGCTTCTGGATTATGAATCAACGCACAAAGCACATCTACCAATTCTCCAAGATTATGCGGAGGAATGTTTGTAGCCATACCAACCTATTGTCAGACTAATAAGTGATCAAGAAATGGAAGAAAAAAACAGTGGCAAATAGAAAAAGATATCAAGATGAAATTTGTTCTTTTCTCTTTTCAGGAAAGTAAACTCATAATAGATTGATCCGCATATCATATTACTAGAAAAGACAGAATATCACCGCAATCCCAGAAGAACCATTCAACAACAAAGTGGGAAGCCGAGCTGGTAGAAGTGATGGCTCCATTTGCGAGTTATCAAAATTTGGAACAAAATCAACCTGCAACAGGTGAACACATCACTGATCAGTGACAAATTAATATTTTCTTAAATACATTTTTATAAGGAGGCGATTGGAGACAAGTACATATAAGACAAATGACTCACTGTCTTTTGATCAATGTCAGCCAGTAACACAGCTTCAGTAAGTGCCTGCAAAAGCAAAGTTGCTTTAATCAACTGAGAATCCAATTAACGAAAATATGCAGAGTATATATCAAAAGGAGGAAGGACCTCCAATCTGCATTCAGTATATCGCATGGCTGCTGGAGGATCAGCATCAACCGAACCGAAGTTTCCATGTCCTTGAATAAGTGGACATCGCAAGGAGAAACCCTAGGATAAAGGAACATATCAGGATAAGACGGGGGATTCGAATTAACTATAATAACGAGCACACATACAAAGAAAGATAAGGAAGAGTCTTAAATGCCCGGAATCAATAAACTATTCTTCATTAATAATTCATACAAATCAAAAATTACCTGTGCCATTCGAACTAAAGAATCATAAACAGCAGTGTCTCCATGCGGGTGGAATTTCCCAAGAACCTTCAAGAAAAACACAATTTGGCAAAGAATTAACATTTATTAAGAAGTAGTTCATGACTAAACATGACTGCGGTGAATGTATTGATTGGCTGAAATAGAAGAGATATCTCTTCAAACAAATATTTCACCTCTCCAACAACTCGAGCACACTTTTTGAATGGCTTTCGGGATGAAAGGCCCAGTTCATGCATTGCAAATCTGCAGCAAATACATTCCAAGATCTACATTAGGGGGTCGCAAGTTGCAAATTTGAAGGTAACAAGCTCTCATGCTGCAGTAGAGCAAACTAGTTCGACGATCCTGTCAGCCTGCTTCATTCCATTAATTCCAACTACCAATAGTCTCATCGACCCTTGGCAACCTAAGAAGCTAAAAGCAGTGCACGCATGTCAAACCTCGTCAACCCTTACTGACTTCGAGCGTCAGAATATATACAAAGTTAAAGGTTGGGGGGGGGGGGGGGGGGGGGGGGGGGGGGGGGGGGGGGGAAATCAAACATGCACTTGTTAATGTCTTCCAATTCGTGTTCTTCCATTTTTCCAGCAACCAAGTAGCAATTGTCGAAACAAAAGGAATCAGAACAGAACAAAGGACGCACAGTATTCGTCGGTGCACGGGCTTTAAACCATCCCTAACGTCGGGCAGAGCACGGCCGAGCAACACTGACATTGCATATGCCATGTAAGCATCAGTAGCCTCCTTATGAAGCTCAGCGGGCATAATCCTTTCCCCATTATTCCCGTCCTTATCCTTGACGACGACGCTTCCATTTCCGCCCTGTTCTGCCTTGATGGGCCCCTCTCTGCGTCTCGCTCTGAGGACCCGGGAGGAAGGGACAGAGTAGAAACGGAGCTCGGAGAGGCGCCAGGAGAACCGGACCGGGCAGAGGGGAGCGGTGAAGCGGGAGCGGAGGAGGAGGGAAGAGAAGCGAAGAGTGGAAGTGAAGGCCATTGGAGGAGCTGGGGAAGCTTGAAGCAGAGGAGAGGAGCTCATGTAGTCATGTGGGAGTGAGGAGTAACACTGGCGCCACTGAAGGAGGAGGGAAGAGATTGACTTGGAGAGGAAGGGAGGGAAATCCGGGTTTTGGTCTCTGTCTAAAACCCTAGACTAGGAAGAGACGTTTTCTTTGGAGGTGTCTCTCTTGAATCTCTTCTCGCGCGCGCCACCGTGGTCGGGTCTTGCTGATAACGCCCGCTGACGGAGCGGCGCACGCGTCAGGCACGTGACCATATCAAAACTAGCACCCTGAACCTTTTTTTTCATTATCAATTTGCACCCTATTCTTTTGGTTTTTTTTTGTGAGCTTTTCTATTTTGCCTCTACTCTCATGATAAAAATTGATGATTCTTAATTATACAAAGTGTTGTTTTTTAATCTTGAGAATGGATTAGCTTGTAATCCTAGCCCACATGATAGCGTGATAATTTAAAGTATTACATGAATTCCGATTTAATGTGTCGGTTATGACAATGAGATAAAAGGAATTCCTCCCGAGACTTTTTTTTATTGTGGCATCAGGAGTATTATTATTTGGTACTCGAAGGTGCAACTTGGCAGCACTGAATCTTTACTGGATAGGGTGCAAAGCAAAACTGAGGCAAATGAAAAAACTCACCTCAGTGGCAAAGATAGCTGCATAAAAAGCTGCGGGGAGTATAGTGGAATACACGAACAACTTCAGGGTGCGAAAATGAATTTTTCCAAAATAAATGTCCGTTTATTTCAAAAGATAATCACGAGTACATATCCCATTCTCCGCCCGCCTCCTTAAACCTTCGATCGGCGCCGCCAGCCATAGCTTTCAGCCGTCGGTCAGAAAGCTTCACTGCAGGAGGAGGAGGAGGAAGAGGGAAGATAAAAGAAGCTGGTCTTCTGATCACTTCACCGCCATAGCTATTAGCAGCTGAAGATGTTTCGGTTCAAGTTCTTTATGGAGTCGCTGCAATTCTCTCTGTCAATGTCCCTCAGATCCCTCTCGACGTCCGTGTCCCGACCTCCGAAAACACTTACGGCGGAGTACCTCATCAGCTCCCATGGCTTCCCCCAGGAGGCAGCGCTCACGCTCGCAAACATCGTCGCCGAGCGTGGGAGATCCGGCGCAAGGTTCGACTCCGTCATCACACTCTTCAAAAATTACGGCTTTACCCCCGCTTCCATGGCCAGCATCTTCATCTCCTACCCCAACGTGCTCTCGGCCAAGGCTCACGGGAACATTAAGCCGAAGCTCGACTTCCTCTCTAAGAGCGGGTTATCTGGCGATACCTTAGTTCATGTCATCTGCAACGACCCCTTCATCCTCATGAGAAGCCTCGAGGGCCACCTTGCCCCCTGCATGAACTCCCTCATCAAATTCTTCGGCAGCAGGGAGGACCTTGTGTCGCTGTTCCTGAATAAGCGTGGATCTTGGGCTCTCCGTAACTATTCAGAAGCTATGGAGCTCAACATCAACACTTTGCGGGCCTTCGGGGTGTCCAATTCGGGCATCGCCAAGCTGATTACTCTTCGGGTTAGGGCGCTGTCCAGAACTCCGAGCGAGTTCAGGGCGATTCTCGATAAAATCAAGCAAATGGGGCTCGACCCTTCTTCCATGATGTTTATCTATGGGGTCTGCAGCTGTGCAGGGATGAAAGATGAGAAATGGGATGCCAAAGTGAATGTCTTTTACAAATATGGGTTCTCCGAAGCTCAATTCAGAGCCCTGTTTGTGAAGCAGCCCGGGATTATGAATTCATCCATGAAGAGGCTCGAGAAGATGTTAAATTATTTGATGAACGACCTTGGGTGGACCGTCGACTATATTACTAGCTATCCTATTGTCCTGATGTCGAGCTTGGAAAAGAAGATTATGCCTAGGGTACAGGTTTTTATGTTTTTGCTTTCGGAGGGTCTCGTCAAGCAAACGGCTGTAGGTCGCGCGGCTGTAATATCCGAAGCCGAGTTTTACAAGTTCTTTTTGGTGCCTCACGGGGAGAAGCTTCCCCAGATTCTGGAAATGTACAAAAGCAAGAAAGTTCTCTCATCCTAGCACGGCCACTCCAAAGTTAAGGTGATACTCTTATCTCTTATCTCTTTCTAGTTGCAACAAGCTGCTCTTGCTTAGAAGATTTGGCAGTTTTGTGCACTGCACGGTTTATGTTTGCTATAGATGTAGGTAGCGTCATGGAAATGAAACAAGTTAAGCTCAATTGGGCATGAAAATTGGAAGGAAATTGTCTTAGTAGTTAAAGCATATTGAAGGGTGATGCGTATTTGAAGGTGCTAATATTGAAGAGTTTGTATCTGCAAAATGAATTTTGGCTTGTACCCCACAATATCAAATGTCATAAGTCATTTCTTGGTAAATCATGTTCATTTTAGATGCATATAGGTTGTTTGTAGAGAATGATCATGTACAGGAATGAGGTAAAGATAGGGAGAAATTCGAAAGCTGGGGTATCATCATTGTGAAAACTTCCCAGACCAGCTACAGGTTTATAATTTGAAGGAAAGAATGTTTGAGCAAAATAACTCATACAAAGTCAAAAGGTGGGCTCCATTTATACCACTCTTTTTCAAAATCAAAATCTGATTTTAAAATCCTACTTTGAAGCCAGGCGCAGCATAATGAGACAATATTCTTATAATTACTTGATTCTGGCTAACTTGGACAAGGGGTCCACTGTTTTCATCATTGACTATCCTCAGATGTGAATAGCCGCACTGCATACTTGCAACTGCCACTTTAAGAATGTTATCTTTTCTCATTCTGCCTGCCTTGTTCTTCACATTTTTGCTTGCCATTCTCATGTTCGTTATGGAGAATCCTTCTTCTCACATGAGGAAAACAAAAAGTGGGAATGTCTATTGCTTTAGATAATTGGAAATAGTTCATTGACTTCTTCTGCCAGAATTCTACTTCCTTCATCTTGACCCTTTCTTGTTTGCCTGAGGACCATATCGTATTCTTTGATAGTTTGATATATCGATTAGCTTGGCGAAATTAGGATTAAACTTAAAGAAGCTAAAAAAAGGACAATTTTGAACATAGAGAGGGTCGGGATGGTTGATTCATTTGTACACTTGTCCTGCGCAATTGTCTCCCAAGCCTAAACTGTCTGAGCTTTTCATCAGCCCCAAATTGTGAACAATTTTTAACTTTAGGATATGCAAACTGCGATCTATATAAACCTGAATCAACTTTATATCAGAGAATATTCCATGAAGATGTCTGGCCCAAAGCCCGTCACTTCTTTGAAGAGTAATACTTGTACTCATCTGCTTCTGCTCCATCTTTTCATGGTAGGAACCAAGAATCAAAGTGGGAGAAGGAGAGCTCCTGTAAGAAAACATTTTGATCAATCGCTTAATCCCCTGTTGAAGCCTAGAAATGATTTTCTGTTGACGAAGAGAGGCCATCCTTTCTATTCTTCATGAAAGTGCACGCAATCTTTATCTCGGGTTCAGTGGCGTGCGGGCTTATTGTTACTTCCGCTATTGGAAATGGGATCCCCGGATGTCGATCTCTGCAATAGTGAGACAAGCAAAAAGGGCTGAACTGAAAATTTCAACTGGGATTCATCAATTGGTGAAGGGGGTGGCTGCAGCAATTCCTGGGTTGAAATACTTAATTCTATTTCGAGAACATCCTCTGCAGTTGTAGCGGTTGATCTTTCTGTCCAATGAATTGTGATGCCGATCTGTCTGTCAACACTACTACTCTTTATGTGCATCTTGTACCTATGAACATGTGTATATGGCTATTTGCTGGGTGAGCGACAATTGACATCTTCAATGACATTATTTTGGCTTTGCTTCACGTTTTCACTCACTCTCAAAATCTCGGCCTCCCAGGTTTGTCAGTTTCAAAAATTTGAACAGCATAGACGTACCCGAATCTGTAATTTTACACTATGATGAATTATTGTAGACAGCTGAATGCTCTATTTAGTGTGCAGACGGTCAAAGTGTAGTGTCGCATTCTCCAACCCAGTCTTGTGAATTCAATGGTTTACTCGCTATAGATGTAGATAGCCTTGTGAACATGGGGGAAGTTGGACCAAGTTGTGCGGGGATAAGAACTTCTTCTAAAATGTCAATAGTCTTGCTTTAGTTTCTGTCGGTGTGCATCCATTGGTGTGTTAAATTTGGAACTGTTCGAGTCATATATAATTCGGGTCAGGTAAAGCATACGATCCATCTGCTGCCCCAACTTAACTGAGATGATTGTATCAGCAAACTAAGCTCTCAGTCAAGTCATATGAATATGCTATGGATGGTTTTTCATGGAGCTTATTAGTGAAGGTTTGAGGATGGTGGTGAGAGTAGAAAATTAAAATGCCAGTCTATCATGATCTGAGTAGATAAGAAATGGTCGTTTGGTTTCTACTCATTGTGTAGGCAGAGGTCCATGATTTTTCTCTTTCCCGCTTCAGCTAGCCGTCTCCCGTGACAGAACTGAAATGCTGTTATCCGACCCGTTTTCGGCCACTCCGAGGGTGTTTGAGATTTTCAGTCTTCTAGCGTGAGATAGCTCCTAGAGTATAGTTCGAGAGACCCTATGAGGGCTAAGCCATTTAATTAGATCTTTGTAAGAAATGAAAGGCATTTTCCCTGCCTTGAGGAGTTATATGCACTATGTCGATATAATGTTTTCATTGCAAACCCATACCCGGTGCTGCTGTTGCTTGGTTTCGAATTTACATGCGATAGCACTATCTTTTACATGTTAGTTCCCTCCTCATGCAGGACGAGGGCAAAAGATCAACAGAAAGCGAAGCAATGAATAATCACGACAGCACTTAGCCATGCCGTTCAGAGGAGCGACTTCTCAGCACCTCAATCTATTCCCCTTCTTAATTCTTATGAAATAAATGAGAAAGATTTTATTATGCATATAGATAATATTTAATAATCTTGAATTTTTTAAATAAAAATTAATATTTCATCACATCAATATTAAAATGAAATTAAGTATATATGTTAATATATGGTTACATGGACAACTTCAGTATATATAGGGAAAAAAGTATATATAAATTATATGATTTTGTATATATCTATTTTTTAAAAATAGATTAGATATTATTATATATATATATATATATGACTAATATTTTCTTACGAATCAAATTTGTTCATCAAAAAAAGAAAACAAATTAAGTTATATTTTATCTAGATTCTATATGGTAATTATAAATAGGAATTACCATACACATACACATGAGCATATTCAGCTCTCAAACAATACGTTTACAACTAGACGCGAGGTTTCGAAACGTATATTCATCTCTAGATGCAAGTGAGTTAATTAAATTTATATTTTGATTTTTTTTCTCTCATTTTATCTTAATTTTTAATATTTTATTTTATCTAATTTTTACTTTTTTTTCCTCATATTCTTTCTCAAGATTGATTATTTGAGTTTCATATCTCGAATGGTTACCCTAAGTTCATCTACCACTACATGTGAAGATTATTTGTTTATTTTATTAGTTTTATTTCACTTTTAACTCTCGAATGAATTTCTCGTTTTAATTTTTAATTATAATTGCATTTTTAGATTAGTATACTATCTCGTGCAATACACAGGCTCTACAACTACTAAGAAATAAAGAAAGAAGTCATGAATGGAATTGTGAGCTGTGATCTTCTTTCTCCACGCCATGAAGATGAGTTCATCCTGACAGAGCGTCCCAAGTTGGTAGTATTCTCGAGGCCGATAATAACATATGTCGGTCGACTTTTTTTCTTTTATGTCTATTTTATTTATGATGTCCGCTTTCCTCAGTTCCTTGTTATGTTCGACCATCTTGTGATGGCTGGTTCTTCAGTAACTTTTGCGTCCAACTGATGTGTGCTTTCGGCATGTGCTTGGGGGAGGTGCTCTGGGCGGGACCTCCTTGGGCCCATCGGGGTGGACTGTTTTGACTATTTGGGCAGCATGGGCCAAGTTGTGGGCACATTGGGCAGTACCTTGCCGTGAGGCAATTTAAGGTATAGCCTATTGTGCTTCCGACCTCGTTGCTCCTTGAGCATGTTAACCGTATGCCTGTGCCTTGAGTTGCCACTTGTTTTGAGGCTATAATTTGATGCCTTTACAAACAACTTTTTGATTCTGTTTCTTTTGGCTACGGCACTAAGAAAGAGCACAGGAACTCAGGGAACTGAATGAGGGTCTTTTATCGTAATTAGGGGTTGTCAAATACTTTGACTGTCGAAATTTTGAGATGACTCACAACTTGGGTATCAAATCTCTTTCAAACAGAGTTTGATGCTGATCGGTTGGTTCTTGATTTGACTTGTGGCTCTTGCTTTTGTCATTGAGGCCGTTTGTTTCCCCGAATTGGCGGAGATTTTTCGTTGTTTCAGGGTTAGAGCCTTTTTCATTAGGCAAATGGAGTTGGGAGTGGCTGTGACTCGCTTGCAATATATGATATCCCTAGCTAGGTAGGGACTTCTGTATTGTGATGAATCATCCACATCCTTCTTCTGTAATTAATTAATGATTTGATTACATTTAAACTGGTGAGGCGACCCAATTTCCTTGAATAAGATAAACCGTTACATTACATCTTCCACAATGAAGCTTGAAAGCCAAAAGCTCCTCCTTCAGTGCTATGCATTTCTTCCATAATTAATTTATATGGCAATGGAGTTTCAGACAAAATCCTCTGCAGGGCCAGTGTCCGTGTCTCCTGTTCTTCTTCTCCTATTGATGGTGATGGGTCAGCTTCCCTGCCTCTCATCAGCTCTGCAACACATCGTTGGAGGCTCGGAGTGGACCATCCCGCCATTTCCCGGTTTCTACGCCAACTGGTCCTCCTCTCGCCGTTTCTTCACTGGCGACACTCTCTGTAACCAGTCCTAGCTTTCCTTTTCGATCACTTCCAGTTCCCAGCATTCTTCACCCCCCCGTTTACGTTTCTTTGATTTCAATCCCCAACTTCCTTGCAGATTTCGACTTCGAGCCTTGGTTCTATAATGTAATGCAAGTGTCGAAGCTAGAGTACGAAGCCTGCACAGCAGGCAATCCATTCCGGGCATTCGACTCGAGCCCTGCCACCGTCCTGTTGATCCAGGAAGGCGAGTCTTATTTCATCTGCAACGTCTCCAACTATTGCTCGCTCGGGCAGAAAGTATCGGTTATAGCATCCCGTCGTTCCTGCATAAGTTTCCCGACAACCACGTCACCTTCTCCCGCTCCATTCTCGCCCACTCCAGCTTTATCACCGTGGGAACCGGCTCCAACCGAAAGAAATGGAACTGGATCCCCTGCTCCTCCTACAGGTCCCACGCCATCGACCACTGCCGATTCTCACTCATCGGCCGGCCGCCTCTTTCACGGTTGGTTCATCAAGGTGTCCTTCATAACGATTCAGCTCGTATTTTCCCTGTTTTCGTGTGGAAGTGGAACCATACTAAGCAACTGACTGAACAGTGTCTATAAGTTTTTGGCATTGTAAAGGCATACAGACAGACTACAGAGTTGTCGGTTGAACAGATTTAGGAAGAAGACCAACGGCCGAAAATGTTTTAAATTATTATTAATTTGCCCATTGCTGCTTGATCAATTAATAGGGGTAAATTAATTGGCTTTGATTATCTTTCACATCCAACACCCCCACTTGTCCTCCACTACTCAAAAAAAAAAAAGATCGACCAAGTGGAAACCTTTTCTTGCCACTAAAACTCAATTTACAAACCTTTTTTAAAGGAAGTGAAATATATTTATGTATTTCCTTTTTGATAGGTGAATGCATATTGCACGGCGGCTTCTTTATTCTAACTATATACAGAAAATGATTATTGTCGTTATAAAGGAAATGAAATATAAATTTGTGCTTATCCAATATATATATATAAATTGCAGTTCGTTTTTTCTTCATTTTCAGGGGAGTTAAATCGATTTATCTAATCTGGCAAACCAAGATATATATATATATATACATATTTACCCTGAATGTGTGTATCTATATATATAATATTGTATACGTCCTTGGTAGAAAATTTTCTATTTTTCTGGACTACGAAATAAAGCGGCATGCTCAAAACACACAGTAGAGTGTGCCCCACAACATTTAGGCAGTCCATTCGTAAAGTAATTGATGCTGGGATTTTTCCCTTTAATTTATTATTCCACAATTTTATGAAGTACTATATAACAATTTAAACTCGTATACTAAGACTGGTAGATGAACCCTAGTTAGCCATGATATCAAAATCAAAAAATTTTTTTTTTGGCGCTGGAATATCAAAATCAAATTCAAAATGTCATCGAGAAAGATCTCATATACATTAATATTACATGTTCGATTTAATTCTCCCTTCGTATGTAACGTATAATATGATGTGGTCCCCGATCAAAGAAAGGATCGATCGCAACCGCGTTGACATTCTAAAATAACTAATGTAATTAGCATATATATAATTTAGTATGCGGTAGTAAACGTAATTATCGTATTATTATATTATGCAACTATATGTGCACATATAATATATATCCAATGGCTCAGATCCTCCCTGCTGCTAGCTCATCCTCGAACAGTAATCAATCGGATGAGCACCATCAACGGCATCCTCCCTCCTCTCGGCGTCCTATTGTTCCTCACGGTCATCGTCCTCCTCTCCTACTTCTATGCTCGCAGGCGACAAGACTCAGACACTTCGGTCCGACTCGCCGGGGCTTCGGCGCCGAGCGATCACGACAGTACCGATGGGGATGATGATGAGGATCGAGAGCTCGGGCTTGACGAAGCTACCATCCTTAGCTACCCGAAGCTCCAGTACTCGCAAGCAGCCAAGGACGTCGGCGAGGCAGATCTCGACGATTCGAATAATACTTGCCCCGTTTGCTTGCTGGATTACCAGGAGACTGACACTGTTAGGGTTCTGCCGGAGTGCAAGCATTTCTTTCACCACACGTGTGTGGACCCGTGGTTGAAGCTGCATTCGACTTGCCCGATCTGCAGGGAGCAATTGATCAGGGTGACGGATTTCCACGGGGATGGGATCAGTAGTCCGGGTTCGACACGACGTCAGGAGTCGAACCCTTCTTTTACAGTGTTCATGCGTCCATGAACAATTCGGTGAAGAATGCAATCAATTAATCATTTTGGAATTTTGGCGATGTTTGAGCTTAGTTTAATTTGAAAGTTAAATGTACCTCTTGATCAGTTGTAGGTTCTTTCAGGGGTACCTGATCATCAATATTTAGTGTAGTTAGGGCTACCCACCTACCACAGCCAGCCTATCGAGCTAATTAATTGTATCACTATCACCTCTTTTTTCTTTTTCTTTTTCTTTTTCTTTTCATCATCGAATATGCAAAGCAAAGGTGCTAGTTAGAGTTGGTCGCAGAGGGCAGGGCGTTACGTACATATGTGAATGTTATATATATGTTGATGAATAATATCTTCTTGCTTTGTTCCACCAATAAATTTGAAGAAATTGTTGTTATTGGCAGGAGGCGGGGATCCCGATCGATGGTTCCATTCCATTGATTGTGGTGGTTTTATCGTACTGGCCATTGGGAAATTTATTGATACGTGTAAGAATATACTTGGCTGACTCAATTGGTTTGGAATTTTTTTTGAATCTTCTAAATACCCATGCGATTTCTATTATGTTTTTCGACTGATTATTACTCGGACAGGACAGGATAGGATAGGATGGCTAATGGCTAATGGCTAATGGCTGCGCTGCGGATTTTTTTTTTTTCGTTTTAATTAAGCTGCTAAAATAATCACAAAGACAACTACATGTTCTCTCTTGAATTTTTTTGTTTTCCTCCGACCCGAAACTGACCAGTGGTCAAGACCCTTTCGAGTAGACTAAGAGCGAGTGGTTTTTATTGATCGAACCAGTTGCGATGGCATCAAACAATTGACTAGGTCAACTACCTATAATTTTACTGGCACGTCCTTTACTTTCTGAAAAGGTTATATAAGTGATTAAAATTAAATAAATTGCTTAAACAACACACCATCCCGTTTGATGATAGAGAACCAGAGAGAGAGAGAGAGAGAGAGATTTGACAAATTGCGTGGCTCTTATTTTTTTTAACCTCAGCAAGTTTTAGTCAACTCCGTAACTACATTTTCAGAATCGTTCTTCAGGAGAACTAAACTTGTAATAATAACGTAAAGAAACACAGACAGGAGATGTCAATGGGGGTTGATGATGATTTTGCAATTTCTAACAGAATTTGTTTGCGAAGATTAATTAAGAATGTAGCCCACTTAAGTTAGCCCATCCTCGTGCGCAGTTTTATATCAATAGAATAGGATGGGATCAGGTAGGATATAGGAATAAATGTTGGCCCAATGCGGCAATAAAGGGGCCAAGAAGCCTCTAGATAGAGAGAGAGAGAGAGAGAGAGAGAGAGAGCAGCAGCAGCAAACTGTTGGATAATAGAAGATCATTGTCACCATCATCATCAACGTCAGATTATAAAAATGGCAAAAGAATCCAAAACCCAGTTCAATTCAGGCCCCTAATGTTCCTCCTTTCCCCCCTACTATATTACTACTTATACTGTAAAAAAAAAAAAAAGCACACTTGAAAAATTACTTGCCATGACAATAAACAATAAAAAGTCGACACACTAGCCCCCCACTTTCATCACCGTCTTCGGATATTACCTGTCCCACCTAAGCAGCTTCACTTGGTCCTACAGCTTCGAAGAAGAGAATCTCCTGCACTGCACACAAACCGATCATTGCTGCGCGCATTGCACCCTCTGGGCTCCTCCGGGCATGTCGTCGTCCTCCTCGTACGCCTCCTGGGCCTGTGCATGCGCCTTCCTCCTCATCTCCTCCTCGATGTTCACATCGTGCAGGGTTGTCTCTTCACACTCATCCAGCTCCATGTCTGTCAGCTGCACCGATGTCCTTGGGGGTAGTATTGTCTCCAGTGCCTTGCACTGGTCTGGGATCAACGATTCCGGGAAGTCCACCGAAAAGTGGATGTACAGCTTCCCCTTCATGAAGGATCTCTGGTACATGGGCATCCCTTCATCATTTATAGCCTTGAATTGATCTGTACAACCAACTCACCAGTCAAGCCTCCATAATTCAACCGATTACCAGATTTGGCAGGCTATGCATGCATGTAAATCTCATACAGTGACTAACAGTCAATCAGTTGTAAGACCATAGAGAAATACACCCTTAAGGGTCAAATTTTACTAGCCATCAAGCAACGATCGTCATTATTTAACGCTGTCAGTAGACACAGCTCACTCACCAGGCTTGACCACTTCCCCGGGTTGAGACTTAATCAGCAGCTGCCTACCATCCATATGTGTCAAGATAAATTGGAAGCCACAGAGTGCCTCCGTAAGCGACAATGTGTGTTCATAGAACAAGTCATCACCCTTTCTTTTGAACTTAGGGTGCTCCTTCTGTTGCAGGACAAAAACTATGTCTCCCGTGATAGTGTCGGGCTGCAAGCCAAAAAGATGAGACAAATCAGAACAATCCCATCAACAACATGGAACTACAACCAACACATATTAACACTACTAGAAAGTGCATTAACCCCAATGACAAATAAGTTATGACACTCCTCCAATACAGCGACAGGGAGCATAAATCCAACATTTATTTTAACTTACCGCCTCATCAGCTTCTCCCGGGAATGTTATCTTCTGTCCGTTCTGCATACCCTTCTCAACAATGACTTCCAACACTTTCTTCTCTTGCACGACCTTTTCACCCTTGCACTGAGGGCAGCGGTCCTTGTCATTGATGGTCTCACCAGTACCCTTGCACTCATTGCAAGCATGCTGCATTTGTTGGATCATTGAAGGACCAAGGTGTCTAATAGAAACCTTCATACCGGTACCCTGACAGCCCGCACATTTCATCGATGCACCAGACTTGGACCCTTTACTGTAAATTATTACAAGTCCAGAAAACTCGTCAGCATCCTATACATATACCAGCAAGATCATCATAACAAGATTCAAGTACGCACCCTTTGCACTTGGAGCATATTACGTTGCGAGATAGAGATAGCTTCTTGGATGTACCATTGTAGAGATCTTCCAAGGAAACCTTAAGAGGGTGGATAACATCCTCACCCCTCCTCTGCCTTCGGCCTCGGCTGCTGCCACCACCTGGGAACAAGATGAAATTATTAGGATGGCAATAGAAGTCACATCGCATAAAAGGGAACAAACTAGTGAAAAAATATATCTGCAAAGACTAGACAAATGCTATGATGAATATCATATCCGAGATTTAGAATGAGCTTAAACCGAAATGCAACAGGGGGCTATTGCAGCTTTTGTGTGTGCGTGCGTGTATGTACGTGCGCGCGCGAGTGCTGATTCTTACCACCAAACGGGCTGCCACCAAAGAAAGACTGGAAAATGTCAAAGGGATCATGCCCACCGCCTCCACCGCCCATTCCTTCCTTGAGGGCATCCTCGCCATACTGATCATAAATTTCACGTTTCTCTGGGTCACTTAGAACCTCATAGGCTTGAGCCAACTCCTTAAACTGCAATGCGAAATGATTGAACAAGAAGATAAGTACAGTTCAGGTGCCGCTTAAAAGAGGCCACAGACACACATAAAGCCAAAGTGAGCGTCCGGGTCAAGGAACCAAAACTAATTGTAGATCAGATCGTATATGCAGAAGAATTAAGCACATGAAGAACTCAAACAGTTCTAGAAACAGCAAGATACATCTCTGATACATTGAAGGCATTCGCTTGAGATTCATGTGCACTAATGCTCGCGACCATATTTCATGGCAAGTTTAAGAAACATCCTACATTTCTCAATCCTATCAAGTTCTTTCACTGCATAGCATCTAATGCTCATTCTCAGCTCAAGTAGCTACGTCTCGCCAGAAAATATACTCTCTTTTTTTTTTCCAACTGGTCCAGATAACCTGAGTAACCCTGAAAATTGTCGGACAAATTCAAAGACCCAAAATTTAACGTGCGAATTGGACAACTGATATAAAGGACGCGATTGCTGCGAGCTCAAAATTATATGACAACATCACAGATAATTACGAGGCTGTAGATCACAAATTGACAACACGGAGTGAACAGAGAAATCAGCAAATCCGATCAGATTCCCAAATCAAACCCAATCAACAAAGGAGAACGTCGATCACACAAATCGACCGGTGGCGTGGGCAGCAGAGCAGTACCTTCTCGGGGTCACCGCCCTTATCCGGGTGGTTCTTGATGGCGGCTTTCCTGTAGGCCTTCTTGAGATCGTCCTGGGAGGCATTCTTGGGGACACCGAGGATCTCATAGTACCTGGTATTGTCACTCTTCTTGGGCGCTCTCCCAAACATCTCGTCTCACTTGGCAAATCTCACACAGAATCTGCAAAAGGAAACAACTGCAATCGAATCCAAGAGCGGTACGAAACACCGAATCTGAGATGAAGGGATCGGAATCAGAGATGGGGAGAGATCACACGCAGACCTGGTATGGAATCGACAGACTTTGGGTGAGAGAGCTGAGAAACGCGAGGGTTTGAGAGGACGAGCAAGCTGCAGATCGAGAGCGTGGGGGTGAAGAGAGAGAGAGAGAGAGAGACAAATAATGTGTTAGGTCTGGAATTATATAGGCAGAGGATGGACGGTCAGGATCTGAAGTAGAGAAGGCAAATAGCAAGGCGGAAGGATCTAGAAACTCTCTCCCATACCATACGGGACTTGTGTGGGGTTTCAGTAAAGATCCGCGTCCACTAAAATGATTTTTTTTTAATTATAAAGCCGGTTCAAAGTTTTAATATAATAAAAAAAATCGTAAATAATTAATAGAATAATATAATTATTTCATTAGATGTCGAGCCTGAACATCTCTATATTAAAAAATAAAAATATAGATTATTGCATTATATTCTCTTTTGATCACTAAAATAATTTTTAATTAAAGGAAAATTTTGTTTTGTCAGCCAAATGAGACTTTTCTTGTTGGTCCTCTCAACTTGCACAATTATACATACATGTGTGTAAAAATACATAACATGTCGTATTTATTTATTAATGTCTATATGCACGTCTTAGTCTAACCTTTGACTGACCCATTAAAGCCTCCTATATATATATAGAGAGAGAGAGATGGGAGAAAGTTCTCCCGTAACTTCATGATAATCTAACACGGACCTCGCTTGTTGTTGCGAATCGTCATAAACAAAGAAAAAGAAAGGGAATGGGATGAATCGACAGCAAATGGGGCGTGGATTTGGTACCTCAAGGCACCCCGGAAGTGCCTATTAATAGCATATTTGCTCGAGCCCTTGTTATAGTTATGGACATCCTATCGGGACGAAGCCGCCGTGTAACAGGAGAGTTCGAGTGGGCAATGATAATACTTTTCTTTAGCTTATAGTTATAGTAAGAACACCATGAGAAGAGAAATTAGAAAAGCATGTGAGGTGGGTTCTGATAAATTAACTATCGTCTTTTAAAAATTTCCCTAGTAAAATAGTCTAAGAATCATCATTAGATAAAATAAATATCCCATGCATAAATTTTAAATATTTAATAAATGAATACGGCCAGTACGACTAATCCTGTGTCAAGTTTGAAATCTCTTAGTTATCAAGTAAGGAGTGCGTCACTACGCTATACCCTCTTTGAGTATTCTCTTCTTTCTCTTAAGGCTTGGTTTTGGAGTACTATTGCTGAAACAAAAGTAGTGGAATATAATTGCAGAAAAATAAGTGTTGATATTAGAATAAGCAAAAACATTTGGAAAGTATTAATTTGAAACTGTTGAAATTAAAAATAATATTTATTGAAACTGTTGAAATAAAAAATAATGTTTAAAATGGATAATAAATATAATCAATTTTTATAAGGACAAATTAACACGTTGGAGAAAATCACATTTCCAATAACAGAAATTAGCTTAATCATGATTTAAAAAAAAATTCACCAAACGTTGCTTATACTTAAAACTCAATAAAAAAAAACACTTATTCAATTGCAATCGCACTCTCGAACGAAGCATTAATCGCAGAAGCTATTAATCTTTGTAATTAGTAAATTTAGTAAAAAATGAAAACTGTATATTTAGCCTTTTCTAAAATTACGCAAATGGTACAGTTAACCAATTAATACGTTGGTTAAAAGTGTGATAGTAAACTTTGTGAAGAATCGGAGCACGGGCATGCCGCTAGTTAATAACAATAGAGAGAAAATTCCGACTAGGTAATTGGGCTGGTGGGCTTGGGCATAAATTGAAAGCCCATTGACCACATGTACAGGCCCATCGACGAGTTAAGATGAAGCCCACTGGACTGAGAAAGCCCATTTACCAAAAAAGTAAAGAAGTTAATGCAAGGCCCGAAAGTGAATCTAAGGAGAAAAGGAAACGAATCCACTCGAAGTGCAGGGGAAGTTTACCCATCAATCTCCGAGTTTTTGCTCAAATGGTCTTCTTTCTGAAACTATTTCCGTAATAGTTTTCTTGACAAACTATTTGGCATAATAGTCTTACAATATCTTTCATTTGTTTTCTAGTCCCTAAAAATTTTTCACTATTTTATTTTTAAGTCCCTTTATGAAACTTATAAAATAAATGATGGAAAAAATATATATAAAAAAACGAAAGGCAGGGTAAAATTACGAACGGAGAGGTGGTGGGTAAGGCAGTCATACTTCCTTCACCTAAACCGGAACTTAATTTAGCGGTTCTTTCCAAAAGACGTGATTTCCGAATCAAACCGCGGCATGCCATAGGTTGGGCATGCCATGGTTCGATTCGAAAATCATGCTGAAACAAAAACAAAATGCTTTAATTTTTTGGCTTAAAAATGCTTCTATACAGTTCGAGGTTATAAGTTCAGACCATAACTTATTTTATGAGATATAGTCAAATCAAATATAACCCATTTTTTATTTCGTTAACTAAATTTTTTCTTAAAAAATTATTAGATTAGAAAGAAATAATTGGGTTCGGCTACATTGGACACAATTGTCATGAATCAAACAGTAAACAAAATTGATTTTAGATTAGTATTTTTCTTATTTCATTATTCAATTATTGAGTTATTTTACTTATCTTAGCATATTATTTTAGTATTTTTTTAAAATAAATTTTACTAAAGCTGTTAGGTTTAGTGGACCGTAGTTCATCGGATTGAATACAATAAATTTATTATCGAATTTCTTTTTGGTTAAAATCGCATGGAATTAGAATCAATTTGAGAAGTTAGATTCTTGTTTATTAGATTCGATTGGACTCATAGATTAATTAAATTGTTTTTGTGTTCTTTGTACACCCCTAGGTTCCACCCCAACATTGACCACGATCCTCAAGATCACCAGACTCACGTAAAATATTTGCCTTTTTTTTTTTAATCACAAAGTGATTAAGATTTGAATTTATCACTCGAACTTAATCATTTTGTTTTTAGTTCGACACGAGCAAACAGAAGCAAACCATGCTCACCTCCGCCGCCCCCCCTCATTCTCCCTATTTTATATTAAGTTGCTTTTCTTTTTATTTTTCAGTTTATAAGTTTATGAAAGGGACATCAAATAAAATAGTAAAAGAGTTTCAGGAACTTTTTTTTCGATAATAGAGTTTCAGGGGCTTTAGAAACAAATGAAGAAGTTTTATAAGACCAATGTAGAAAATATTTCTTAAAGAAAGATTATTACGAAAAATAATTTCAAAAATATAAGAATATATTGGACAAAGACTCTCCATCTCCTCCGTCAGTTTCACTTCCTGCCGCAGCAGCCCCACCACCACCATCTGCTGACATCTCCTCTCTCTCTCTCTCTCTCTCTCTCTCTCGTGTCAGTCACTCTGCCTGCTCTGCAGTTTCTACTCTGCTTGCACTTCGTTCCAGTCTGAAGAAGAAGCCAAAACAGACCTTGCATGCTTTTCCTCTCTCTCTCTCCCTCTTCCCTTTTGATTGGTAAGTGTCACTTTCTTCCTCCTCTTTCCTCCTCCTCCTCCTCGAAATCAAATCCATTTCTTGCTTCGCTGACCCTCCAGCCTCCAAGATGACACCTTTTCCACGGTTTCTCTCTCTTCCCGGGCAGCACCCATACCCTTTCTAGCTTCGCATCTCACTCTACCCTCAGAGGAAGAGAAACCGTCGCCCAGTCCATCCCACCATGTTCTCATCTCCCCTCGTGGTCT
Organism: Punica granatum; assembly: GCF_007655135.1. Taxonomy (NCBI): domain Eukaryota; kingdom Viridiplantae; phylum Streptophyta; class Magnoliopsida; order Myrtales; family Lythraceae; genus Punica; species Punica granatum. The sequence continues at coordinate 788,290 of NC_045134.1, forward strand.
GCTTTGCACTGTTCCTCTCCCTCCCCGTGGTCTACCTCTTCTCCTCCAGCATTCTCCCCTCCAAGGCCGCCGCCCCTGTTCCCTCCTCGCCCCTTATCCTGCCTTCCGCCGCCGCGTCCGATGAGCTCGATGACCTCTCGCTGTTTCGCAGGGCAGCCACCCCGGCAGGACGCCCTCCAAAGTGCAACCGGTTGGGCCTCAAGAAGCCGCGGCCCAAGATCGCCTTCCTCTTCCTCACGAACTCCGACCTCACCTTCGCCCCTCTGTGGGAGCGCTTCTTCAAGGGCCATGACCACCTCTACAACATCTACATCCACGCCGACCCGGCCATGAAGTCGAGCAACACCAACTCCAGCTCACGGACCAGCACCGCGTCCTCTGGCAAAAGAGTGCGGCTCACTGGTTCGCGCAAGCACAGTAACCACCTTTTGCTCTCCTGGCCTGCAAGGTCGATATGGGATTCGGGATACCGGTCTCCTGGAGGAGTTTTCGATGGCCGATTCATCGTGTCGAAACGGACTGAACGGGCGACGCCAGCGCTGATAGCGGCTGCCCGGAGGCTCCTCGCCTCCGCCCTGCTTGACGACCCGGCAAACTTCTACTTCGCCCTAGTCTCCCAACACTGCATCCCTCTCCACTCCTTCAGCTTCATGTACAAAACCCTCTTCGGAAACTCCCTCGAAGCCGTCCAGGCCTACATTAACCCCTCCAAATTCCCCAGTTTCATCGAGATCCTTTCTGACGAGCCGAACCTTTATGAACGGTACACAGCTCGAGGAGAGGATGTCATGCTACCGGAAGTTCCTTTCGAGCAATTCCGAGTGGGGTCTCAGTTCTTCATGTTAACCAGGAGGCACTCTTTGCTGGCGATCAAGGACCGGAAGCTGTGGAGGAAATTTAGGCTGCCCTGTTTAAATAAGGAGTCGTGTTACCCCGAAGAGCACTATTTCCCTACGCTGCTATCGATGGCAGACCCGAAGGGTTGCGGCCATTATACGCTCACGAGGGTGAACTGGACGGGCAGTTTCGACGGGCACCCTCATTTATACGGGCCTGATGAGATCTCGCCCGACCTTGTTTACCAGTTGAGGGAGTCAGACTTGGGTTATTCGCACTTCTTCGCAAGGAAATTTTCGCCAGAGTCCTTGCGGCCACTGATGGATATGGCCGATGACATCATTTTCGGGACTGAAATCAGCTCCTCCGGTGACTCGGTGAGTGAATGGACCATCCTTTTCATTTATTTTATTTCTATTGTTGTGCCAACATGGATGATGATTGACAAGAACTGATAATCCGAGCTGGAAGTACGGGCCAAAGTTAGATTTTTGTTCTGTGAGATAGCCAAACTGAACGAAAACAGTTTAAAGTTGTGACCTTTAGGGGTGCCCCTTTTGGTTCCCAATTTGGGAATTGTTCATAACTTGATAGTTCTTAGTTTATATGAAAACCTCTGATTTTGGTGTCGTGAACTTGTGATTTGTGACATAATCTTTGATTGATTAGTCAGTTTATATGTCAGAGTCACAATTTCTTTTCATGGTTCGATCTCGCATACTAACTAGGAGTGATTTTTGCTTGCTGCTTAACTGATTTATATGGAAATAGCTTATATTTTGCACTCACGTGGTGGTTTTATAGTGTTTGATGACTCGGTCTCCTGTTCTTGCCACAAAAACACTAAGATCTGCCGATTTCTTTCTTTATTCTTTCTGCCAATTCAAGAGCTGTAAATTTTGAAGTGCTTTGGATGGAAAACGTGTGAAGAACTACAATTGGAATTTTTTTCTAAGTTAGAAACAATGATGTTGAGCTGCGTTCATTGCCCTTGCCGACCAAAAAGAACTAGTACCATAGATGGAATTGGAAAAATTAGTACCATACACGTTACGTTCATCAGAATTGTGTCCCTTTCAGGAGCTGGGACAAGATAAATGCTTTTGTCTGGCAATGCAATCGAAAGAACGGTTGCCCGCCTAGTCGTGCGGGTATAGGTACGCATCATCATGATCATGGTCACATATAAAATATAGAGTAGTCTACTGTCGGTATCATTGGATTGAATGCTACTGTTACGACTTTGAAAGATTAGGTTTATGAGAGGTCGTACTCGAGCTTAGGTGGGCACAGCGATGTGACCATGAACTTAACCTTATATGTGATGTAGCCCATGGTAATGAAGGGATTGGGTTGGGACACAGTTGGGTCACCAAGAAGGAGCACCTGTCTGTAATCTGTCCTGTGTTTGGTGTTTAAATGTGAAATTGTATGTCGGTTATATATATAAAAGGACTGAAAGATTGTGAAGTTTTATGAGGTCAGATGATGGGATTTGCCAACTTAATTATTATATATGCATTTCGTATGGGATTGTTGGCGTTGGATTAGAGAATCTGATTCTGAGGCCATCTTGTGTTTGTCCACATGGGAAGTCTAAAGTACAAAGACAAGCTCTGCTGTTTTGCATGCGTTTGAAAGTGACCCAAATAGAGGAAATGGCACTTTGCGTGTGTATGAATGTGTATATGTGTATGGATTGCATAAAGTAGCAGAAAGTAGAGAAAATGAAAGACTGCATTTGCCTTCTGATTGTGTTGGGTTACAAGGCAATGAATCAGTCTTGTTGGTCCGAATCTGATGATTGTGTGTGATTGAGTTGCGTTACAAGGCTATGATGAGTCACTCAGTCTAGGTCTGAATCTGACGATGATGGTGGTTGTCTTTCTCACGTTAGATCTTCTCTGCCCTGCAAACATTCGGATTTCATCTGGTGCCTTTGGAATTTATTTTTTTGGTTCAGGGAATCTGAGGAGGAGGGCATGCATACAAACAAGGAAGGAGAAGGGAGAGGGGGAGGGAAAGGAATCTTTTTGGCTTGGTGTGTTGGAGCTTGGGAGTGTTTGTGGGAATTTTATGAAAAAGAATAGAGTGAGTTCCCCAGCAGAACCCAGTCCAACAATATTATCCAATCAAATGAATGAATGAATGCCAATGGTCAGTCAATTGTAAGTATATTGGTGTTCTTGTCTGTCAGTGTCACTTCGCTTTGTAATGTAAATATAGAGAGTGAAAGGTGAGTCTGAGAGTGAGTGAATGAGTGAAATTGAGTGTCTAATTGCATATAAAGAGTGTCGCTCTTTTTTGCTTCTTTATTCTCCCTTTTATTTTGGGTTAAGTATAGCATGGAATGGGAGAGAGAGAAGGGATATGAATGAGCAATGCATAGAATCTGAGAGTGGATTAAGGAAAAAGCAAATGCCCAGGAAAAAAAAAAAAAAAAGTCTGGGAATTGCCTCTTTTTTCTTTATTTTCTGTATCGAGTGGTGATGGGATTAATTTTCTATCTTCTTCTATCCATTTGCTTGCTCTCAGACTTCTTTATTCCACATCCAACTTGCATTCTCTCCCCCTCTCACTCTCCCAATCTGCATTGAAGTCAACAGTTAATAATGACACGGGAAAACAGAAACAAGACAAAAAGTTGAGATCGAGCAAAGACGGATCTTGAAATTTAGTCCAAGGAGAGTGAAATTCTACAGGAAATAAATGAATAGTACAATCTGAAGTCAATGGGGGGCAAAAGACGATAACTTCATAGAAAAATTGGAAATTCGATAAAAATATTATAAATTTTGTAACTTTTCATGAGTCCGACAGTCCCCTCTCCCCTAAATCCATCCCTGAATCCGTCTCCTAAGCGATAGTTATTCATTAGGAATGATACTTGTATATGGTTTTCTTAAGATGAAAATCGACAAATGGTTGCCGTGCCGACAATATATACACACTGAGGGAATGCAGCTCATAAATGGAAGTGTGCAATATGAAGGCATCGAGTTAAAATAGTTACAAAAGTGAAAGTTGTATGCATCGTCATCGTCATCGTCATTTTATGTATGCACATTCCACAACTACTGTTTCCTTCAGTTATTATTAATAAGAGAGAATTGAAAGGGCCCATAATTATGGAGTGGGTCATTAAGTTTATAGGTAGGTGGTCTGGTCTGTTATATATGCGTGTATGCAACATTGTTTCTTAGTTGGGCTTATGGGCTTCAGCGGCGAATCTGTAGAGTTGGGCTTGAGCCCATATCTAGCAAATTTGCCTTCTTTTTTTCCTTTTATTTATATATTTCATGTAATTCCCACAAGACTAGAGTTAATGAATAATAAATAGAGTATATTTTTCTATTATATATTAATATAGGTAATATAAAAATAAATAAATAGAGATGTAAACGCATGATGATGTCAATGTCGGCTTATACATACGTACGTACAATAACACCAGTTATGAATGTATGCTTGATATCAATTGGAAACATAATGGAATTGGGCAACAACCAAAACAATAATAACAACAACAATTTATTAAGATGATGATGATGGTGACTGATAGACCCACCAATGCAACTTCAAAAGGAATAGGCCCTTTTTTTATTTTATTACCATTTTTCCCTATCTTTTTTCTATTTTGTTATATGTAACTTTTGATAATAAAAAAGAAAGCAATAAATATTCTCAAATCATTTTATAACATCTTAGTTTTATGTAAGTGGGGGCTGGCTTAAGTCTTTAACATATTGGAAGTTTTAAATGTTCTATCACAAGTTGACACCTAGCTTTGCTTAATGCTTTAATTTGTAGTATCCCACACACCAACTAACACTCACACAAGCAAATTAAGCAACAATAATTGTCATATCCATCGGCAAATAATATGTGCCTTTCCTTCTTAATTTAATTTAATTTTTTTTCCTCTCTTGGTCTTAGCCTTTAATAATCTGATTGGGAAATATGACCAAATTAATATTACCAATCCCACAGAACACATAGCTATATATAAACATCGGATATCAAAACTCTCTGATGTCTGATCTGCTAGCTCTTCCCAGCTAGCTCTTTATCAACATTGAAATCATTAAAATATGTTGGGAGAAATGCACTCAATCTCGTGCTTTATGACCAGTCATCGTCCCTGATATTATATATCGATTAATTAACATAGAATTGTGCTCTATGTCTTCCTTTCGGTCCAACAAGTAGGTTATGAGATCGGGTCCATGTAGTTGGCCACATAGGGATTCGGTTGAGTCATATAGAGTATGTAGCTTTTATACTGTTTAGATTGATGAAATACTTATTCTACACGCTGGAATTATATTTCTTCATATATTGTCCACGCAATTAATGATATATTGTCACTGACTAGCTAGGAGGATCTCCACCTATACCTCGGTATAATGTATATATAAGGATGCATTGATGATTTTCCTTTTTCGAGGCTTGAAATGGCGTAAATTATAGTAATGACCAACTTGCTGGGTACATGCTGCATGCGGCCCGCATCATCAATCTCCTATCCTATGTTGTCCTTTGGAATCAATACAACACACAACATTAGATGGAATTTCTTTACCTCTTTATTATTGTTATTATTATCATTAATCACCACTAGCTAATTTATGCTCTCATTCTCTTTCTTTCGAGCACGTGATTTGACAAAATTTGGACGGCTGGGATCTGTTTATGGTCTATTTTTGCCTCTCAAAAGTGAAATCAAAGCCGTCCAAAGTTAGTGCGGATACTTTGATTCTTTGATTTATGCAATATAAAATTGGAGCGGTCCAAATCCATGGCCAATGGGTCTTGCATGCAACTTGTTGCTTGGTTTCATGCATAAAGGAAAAGACTTTTCCTTTTCACCATCACCCCCACTATACATGGAAATATCTCTTTTAACAATCTATATTAGATATTAGATTAGATTTGTCACACACACACACACACATATATATATAAGCATAGATATAGATTCCCCATGCGTGAGATACTTATTATTATTATCAGTTTAATAAAAGGGGAAAAAACTTATTAAATGGAGGGACTTGGTTGAATATAGGTTTTAGTGAAATTTATTATTTGATGAAAACCTTGAAAATAGTGAGATTATAAAGAAATATATACATTTATTCGATAATTCAAAAGATTTTTTTTTTGGCAAAGGTAGAAGAGTAGCTATTCTTTGAAGATTTTTGAGTGTTTTGTTATACTGGACTCATAGATTTTTTTATGACATAAAAAAAATAGTAATAATCAATTATCTAAATAAAATTACAATAGAAAAGGCTCTAAACAGTTAGATTTACACCTTTCGTTGACATTTTTGGATGAACAACTGTCATAAAAACAAAAATCCGGACATGAATGCAAATTTCTTTGAAGCAGATGAATGTTATAAATCATGGGATGGTCATTGACATTTTAGGTTAAACAACAAATGAAGACTTCTGACTGAGGTTAAAGGAATCATTGTTTAATTCATAGTTGACACCAAACAATTACACCCCCAAATGAAAAATAAGAATAATGATAACATTAAATAATAACCTTGTTAGCTTTATTTTGTGCCTCTGTCGTCATCTCATGGCTGCAGCTAATTAATAAATACAAATAAGGAAAAGATAAGGGAAAATAAATAAATAAATAAATAAGAAAGAATGGGAGGGGAGGGGAGGGAGAAAAAGCGAAAGAAAGCAGAGAGAGAGAGAGACAGAGACTACACCATACCATACCAAATATCAGACCCCACTCCGTGTTGTTCGTACACTCTCTCCATCCTGCTGTCTTCCAGCAAGCAACCCCACACAGGACACCCCCCTCTCTCTCCTCTTTCTCTCTCTAAAGTTGCAGTCTTTCGGTCGTTCTGCTGCTGCTGATGCCATGAGATGAACAAATGGAATGGGAGTCCCCCCTCCCTATATTAAAGAGCAGAGGAACATTTACAGTGACTGAGATGAACACTCTGAACGAGAGAACACCCTAACCACCCACCCGCCCTCCTCTGTCTCTCTTTTTCTGCCCACAAACACCTTGTGAGTTAAACTCTTTCACCTTGGCTTCTGTTTTTCTTTTTTTGGGAGCTTTTCATTTTTCTGGGCGTTGTGAGAAAGACGATTTTGATGTTCTTTGGGAAATGCATGCATGTCTTGTCCGAGCTCCTGGTTCTTGATTCTATGGGGTGGAGTGTTTGACAAAAGTCTCATTCTGACGGTCACTGTTCCATTGATTTTGCTGCTAAATACTAAATGTGGTTCCTTTAACAGTTCTGTGGAGCCAGAAAGATTGGATTTTTCTTCTCAGGCCGCTGTGTTTCACAGTTCTTGGATTTCTGTTTGGAATCTTCTGCCCCTGTTCTTGGTTTTTGTTCTTTCATTAGCTGTAAAGTTTGATGAGAAATGGAAACTATTATGAGCTGATTATTCCCAACTAGTAGCTCATGAAAAAACACATCAATTTACTCTGGAAAAAGACAGTCTTCTCATCCCATTAGCATTTCAAAGGACCCCCTTTTTCTTCTTTTGCAGATTTTTTCACATTGGATGCATAATTGGAATACTTTCCGTCCGCTGAACAGTTCACAAAAGAACAAAATTTTAGCCACTTCTTTATTGGAAATTTCATGCTGCAGATTTCATTTAGCAGACTTTGACTCGCTCTTCTTTGCCTGCTCACTCAATTTGTCTGTACATGGGGATTGTATCCCCATTAGCAGTCGAGACTTCGCAACGGTTTCTCTTGTAGTTTTTCATGTTTAAGAATCTGTCTGCAAGCTCTTATTAGTTATTCCTCCTCTGCTGTAGCTTCATTCAGCACGAGTTCTCGTTGCGAAGCTCTCTTCCGGCAAGTGGTGAGCAAACACGTTGGGTGAGCGAATAATGCGTAAATGGCTCGGGGTCATGCTTCAAACAGGGAAGCCTTCGAGATAGATGAATCTTATGGGTGAGTTATTGTGCTGAACATAAAAAAAGAAACATGTCTACTAGACAGGCTCACCTTCCGCCACGGTGTCCCTTCCAGAAAAAAGCAGTTTCACGCCCAGTTCGAGACCCGAGCTCAACCTCTCCTCCCACAAATTCGAACAATCCAGGCTACTTTCCTCGCCACCATAGGTCCCCCTCCCAAGGGTCAATTTTAGAAGACCAGCCTGCTTGGCTCGAGGACTTGTTGAGTGATCCAGAAGTCAGTACCAAGGGAGCAGTCCACCGAAGATCTGCTAGCGACTCAGTAGCCCTTTTAGATGGCCTTGGAGACTCATTACAGAGTCTTAATCTGGGTAGCAATGCGAAACTAAGTGATGTGAAGAATGAAGAAAGAGGGATGCTAGAGTTGGATTGTACCTATGGTCCCAACTCACCTCGAGGAAGAAGTAGCGGGATGACATTTTCAGACAGTGGGATCGTTTCGGCATTGTCCGAGTATATTTCTCAGAATCCCCTGCAGTTACTCGATGGCAGTCTCTGCATTTCTGGAACAACTAATTCCGATTCGAAAGGTGATGGTCCTGGCGGGACCAATGGAGATTTCAACCCTGAGATGAAGCCGGGGAAAAGGTCACAATCTGCTTCATTTACTTTGCATGATCGTCTGATTTCTGCTGTTCACATCCCTTCATGATAGCAGCTTATACTTCAGATAGCTCTTTAGAAGCACGATAATGATATTTATGCTGGCTAGGAAATGCTTTATTGGCCACTTTGCATGGTTTGATCTAAAATTGTCGATTGATCGCTAAGACCTCTCCTCTCAAATCATTCTTAATTTGATTTCTGGGCCGCTTTTCTCTTCTTCAGTAGTTATACTTTGTGCTCGTATAGTCTCAATGTATATGTATAATTTTTATTTATGGTCTTTATAAATTCCAGAAAATGCATATGCAACACTGATTTGATTAATTTGCTGCAGGCAATCTGGGCAACGCTCGAGGGTCCGTAAGCTCCAGTATATTGCTGAACTTGAAAAGACTGTAAATATTTTCCAGGTAAATTAGCTGGAAGGGAGAGAGAGGGGAACTCCTTTTCTCTTCCTTTTGCATGCGCCAATTTATATCTTTACTTGGATAGCATGCAGGGAACTTAAGGTCATGGAAAATGGTCTTTGTGAATTTTGACTGAATTTCAACCTTTTGAGTGGGAACATAGGGACCTTTTATTTTAGAATGTAATGGGCACATTTCCATTTTTAATCACTCAATAAGTCGAACAGAATGCGCTGTGTTTCTTCGATATTTTAGTTACAAACTATGACTCAAAAGATTACTGAAATAACACACATATTCCTAGAAGTACTATCTAGACTCACGGCTCGATTTCATCCTTCTGTCAGTAATTCTTGTGCTGAAGGTAAAATTAGCGTACGATAGAAAAGGAGGAACTCAGCATGACCTTTCTATGGGCTTTGCAGGCTTTTGAATCAGAACTAGCAGTCAGGGTGGCCACTTTGCTTCAGCAACGAGTCACATTAACGATGGAGAATGCGAAATTGAAACAAAAGATGGCTCGACTTCGACAGGAGAAACTTATCATGGAAGGTGACAATCTTTCTTTATTGATATTTTAAGTTCATGAAGTGTCCATCTATGAGAAATCTAATTGAACATTGCTAAAGTATTACTTCCTAAGATGCTTGATATACTACGGCTGCTTGAAGCCATACTTGCATTTCTAGAGTTCGCCTAGATCTTTACAAGTCGCATGTGTATTCTCCAATTTATGTGACGTTTTAGTGTTCGTGAAAGTCCGTCGATGTCTTATTTTACAGGGCAATATCAATCCTTGAGGAAAGAAGCTGAGAGGCTCAAAGCTGATCTAGCAAGCTCTCCGAATCGACACAGGAGGGCCTATTCTGAGACTAGTCTCGCTGCAAGAGCTGGAATTTCAGAAGCTAACTGGCAGACTTTAGGCTGAGAGAAACTTAACCTTAACTGAAGCGTACTTTACTGGAAAGACCACAGAATCGACTTATCCCACTGAGGCCTTGCTCTGTTCTGCACAGTCATATTCTTCTGTGGAAGAGCATCCGAGGAGTTAATGCTTGGTGTCTTGATTTAGTAGGAAGTCTTTCACACTTTTTGTGTAAATGTATTGGCTCTACGAACCGGTTCCATTGTCGGTTACATGTATGGAATTGGATATTCAGCATCTGTATACGAGGTGACACTTTCTTCTCTACGGTCTCGCCGGTTCGATTTTCACAGCAGTACCTTCCATGAATCTTGTAAATTTGGTTTTTTTTTTTTTTTTATGGTCGAGGAGTTTTGGCGCGAGAATGCTGCTCATGGTTGAGGAAGTTGAAACGGAGATTCTCATGACTCATCCTGTCACAAAACATGTAACCTAATCGGTATGGCTGCATCGAGTTTGGCTCGGAGAACCTTTGATTTTGGGAATGAGCCTTCATATAGATCACGGACTCGCTTCGACTTAGTTCTGCTATTGATCAAGTGCTGTTTGCTTTTGGTCATTGTAGATTAGCAGTCTCTGTCTCACAGCTTGGAAGAGATGCATGAGAAGATGAAATCTTCTCGACACATTTTATATGGACAGCGATCATTGAGCCATCTCAGGTCTTTCATCAAAATATCTGGAAGCATCAACTGGCAAAACCAGTCCACCTCAAAACCGACTCAATCCATCCACATCAAAACCGAATAGATGGAACCGATGATCGAATCAGAAACCCGCACGGAATGTTTATACCAACTCAATCCATTGAAACCAAATACCATAAACATTTGACATCTCTGTACAGAACCATAGATCCACAATTGCCAATCAATGGGCGAGGCACAGCAGCTAATTCCAGTTCATCCTCAGCCTGTGGAGCATCAAACTCATCAAGAGACAATCGGCTTCTCTATACAGCACGTCTATTTATAATTTATAAAAGCTGAAACTCGAGATGTGAAAACACTTTTTGCTAACCTTCAGCTCGTGATTGAACGTAGCAGGAGTCATGAAAGCTCCAACCGCTAACTCTCAACTCATGGTTGAGTGTCTTTCAAAAGAAATTCATGCATTTGAATATTTCGATTTTGATACAATCATAACAATTAATTCTATATTAAAATTAGCAGATAAGTAATAAAATTTTTCTATAACATTATTTTTTTATTTTACAATAAATATTAAAATTTTTAAATATAACCCCATCTTGAAAAATTAATTAATTTCTCAATATATTTATCAAATAATTACATTTCATTAATTTTTCTAATTACCTGCGCAAATCCACACCTGAAAAATTAATTAATTTCTCAATACATTTATCAAATAATTACATTTTATTAATTTCTCTAATTACCTGCGCAAACCCGCAGAGGCGCAGACTACACCCAGTTGCAACAGCCCATTTTCTTTGTGACGATTAACCAATAGACGAAATTCGAGAGGAATACTGAGGCCCATATTTTCTTCTGTACTCAAAATCGGGCCCACAACATACCCGGCTCAAAACTGGCGTTGGCCATCTTTAATACTTCCTTCGTGATGGTGTCGATCCGAACCAGTTGCCCGGACTCATCTACCTTACGTATCCGAAAGTCCAACGGATCCCGACTATTTAAGTCGAGCCGGGCTAGCTCACTAAAGGTAAAATGCTCCTGATTAATAATTTTTTCCATTCACAATCCTTAAATCCGAAATGGACAATAAATACCAAATTGCTTGAACCAAGACAGGTGGGATCGTCTATCCTATTATGTTCGTCCATCTCTTTCTGCTTTCCATTGCCCGTACGTAAAATATATCTTTCTGCCCGGTCAGCTCAGCTCAGCTTCGAGCTTTCTCCTTAACAAACAAGAATATCGTCAGTTACACAAGGGCATTGTGTGGAACGTGGATATATAATCATAGTATGAGTGTATGTAGTGGCACTCTTTCTCTACGGCCGTATCTTCTGTGAATCTTGTGATTTTGATTCATCTTGTAGTTCCGAAGATTGGGATGGGATTATATCTTTTCTGGCTTTTTTGTGGACCATAGCTCCGATAAGTCATGGACATTTATCAGATCCGATTCGGCATTGTAGTTTAGCAGTCCCAAAACTTGAAGGAGATGCACGACAGAACAAAATTTTTCGACACATTTATATGGACAGTGATCCATGAGACATCAAGGCCTTCCATCAAAATCTCTGGAAGCATTCAAAAAGTAAAACCAATCCAACATGGGAACCAAATAGAAGGAACCGATGACGAATCAGAAATCTGCACAGAATCTTTACACCGACTCAATCCATCGAGCAACAATACTATCAACATTTAACATCTCCATACAGAACAATGGGGATCCTTAATTGCGAATTGATGCGTGAGGAACAGTAGGTAATCCCAGTTCATCCTCAGCCTGTGGAACATCAAACAAGTTAGCTTCTTTATACTGCACAATATAACCAAACGATAGTGTAACAGTACAAACACACGAGCAATGAAGCCCTGCTCTTAGTTCTTACTATTTTCTTTATGACGAATAACTAGCAGATAAAAGGCGATAAATAACCTTAGCTGGGGCTCACCTGGGCATTTGTTCTGCCAGCATGTCCTGTTGGTGCAGAAGGCAGGCTGAGCTCTTCCATATCAGGCTCCTTATCAGGTTGGAGATAAGATGGAACTCCTGCTTCTGTCTCCAATCCCATATCTGCTTCCAAGGCATCAAGCTCTGCATTGCAATTTTGGGAAGAATCAATAATAGTACAGTAACTAGCGAATTCAGATCATTCTTTTCAAAACTCCCAAGGGAACAGTCCAACTTTCTCGAAGATTGCACAAACTGAAGTTAAGAAAATTGAAGTGGACAAGCCAAAAGTAATTGGAAACCTACCACCCATAAGTTCATCCTCATCGATGTCATCAGGTACATTGTAGCTTCTGCCCAAGGTCTCTTGAATCTCATTGCTTACATCCATGAGGTCCATCATCTCATCTTGCAAGCTCTGCAGAATCAACGAAAAAACAGATAAGCAACATAGAATATGTAAGGAAACAAGCAGGGAAAAAATAATAATCACATTTCTGATTAAATAACATACATCTATGTCCTGAAGCTTCACAGTCTTCATCATTCCTTTCAACTCCTTGTTGGCAGATTTTAGAGCTGTCATCTGCAACAAACAAGACAGTGCAAAAGGCAAATTAATGAGCAGTAAAATTCAACGGAACAAGTGCATTATTGCATTATTGACTTATAAATTGACAATCCCGAAAACAGCTGTAGTATCACGTGGCTTTTAAAGCATCGAAGAGAAGCATTTCACTCTTCACTGTCCAGTGCTTAATGGTTAGATCTTTATTTCTAGAAGATACTAGATTATGTCCTGAAGGGGCAACCAATACCGACTCAGTAAATCTCAAGTTTTGAATTTAAATAGAGAACAAGGGGTCTTCATGTACGTACAGTCTGTTGAGCGTCTTTGATCCCTTCGGAGGCAAAGGAAACCTGATCAAGGTTGAAAGTCTGATTATACAGCATATCACGCTGTCCTTCATACCTGTCCACAGACACAAAACCCGTTATAGGCATCTCATCAAAACTGCGAGTCCCTTCATATGAGCTCTGACCAAGTTACTCTACTACTAGCCGAATAAGGAATGTCCATATCTCCAGCCATCCGAAAGAAATTACAGCCTACACACGAAGCATCTGACAAGTAAGATTTCAGACTATCGAGAAAAGGCAACATACATTCGCTTCTGCTTGAGAACCCTCATAGCTCGAGCTTTCACAGCTTCTTGAGCAGGACCAGGACGTGTTTTCTTGATCTGCTCCTTGTATCTACTGAGTTCGGCATCAAGCTTCCTGATCTTGTCATCAACTGTATCACCCCTTTTAGTGATCTGAACACGGTCAAGCAATAAAATGCATCAGCATATGTGATCATCTCATGAGAGTTAATGCAGAGAACATGGTCCTACAGCAAACATGCTAGAACAGCCAGGTTGCTCATTTCAAGCTCCAAGCTATAAACAAATATGGCCATGTCAAATCAGCACCTATAACCCAAATCTAAGAGGCACACACTTCAAACTTTAGATGAGAGCAATCCCAGCAAACTCAAGTTATGATTTAAACCCAAAATTCTCAGCTCAGTGGAGATCCATATAGATGTTCTTTCCACACTCCAAGCTCCGAAAATGGTGATGAGTTCGAGCTATAAGAACAAACCCTAAATCAATCGATTGAGCAATTAGAGAACTTCCCCAGCCAAAAAATCCTTAATCCTGAGAAGGAGATATCATTACGTTATCGGAGGCATCTTGAATGGAGGGAGGGGGCTCCTTATCTTTCTTGATGCCAAAAACTCTCTTCATCTTCTTCTTCTGCCCTCCGAAAGGGTTTCTCCTTCGAGCCTAAACCGCGAATGAACCGTCAGAAGAAGCTGATCTTAGGAGCGCGTTGTCCGCCCCAATTCGCCCAGCTATCGGACGACGCAGTAAAGTTGGAGGAGAATGCCGGAAGTTGATCGGAAGGGGCTCCGATTCCTTAGCAGGGAAGGTAAGGGAAGGGTGTAGAAGATGGAGGAGAAGCTTCGACGAAACTGAACGGGGAATCTCGATCGGGGATATGGGGATCGATCCAATTCCAAGGTGGTTCGTTATGTCGATTTGTGTTGACCGGACGTCCCCGAGAGTCTTCCATCAGCTGTACGACACGACACGCCGGAGCCACGTCAGCTTTATGATTTTTTGGGCTGGGCCGGAAGCAGAAGCCTTCCCACTTATGGGCTATGGCCCATTTTAATGATTACTTTACTTTTAGACCGAGTCCATTCCTTCTTTCATAAAATCGAGTTAAAGATCGTATCTCGATTATTATTGTATTTAACTAACATGTTGACATAATGCTAACCACTAATTATTGACATAGAATTGGACATTTTCATGGTGATGTCGGGTTCTTATCGGGTCGGGGTCGAAAGTCTCGAAGCATGCCGGAAAGCATAGTCCAAGGTTTCCAAAGTCCTTCCAATCCTGTGGGCCGTATACTCGCCACTTATACATTTTTTTGTCATCAGAAATTTATGCTTGCGATATAGATGGAAAAGTCTCATATATATGTATATACACATACATATATATAGATATCCTAAGACGTGCGCGGATCATTATGAATTTTTTCATTATTAAAAAAGCAACGGAATAATAGTTAATTTCACCGTACAACACTATATTTTGAAAAATTTCGTCACGTAATATATATTTTCATAATTTTATTAAATCGCACGGTATTTTGAAATTCTTTTACGGCATAGCACGCAAAGCAAATAATTTCATCGAATGATAAAAAATTTCAAAAAAATTTCATGGCATAGCACGATATTAATTTTTCGTCATTGACCTAATGGAAATTTAACGTGGCGATGTATGGCTGGGATGAACAAGGGTGAGCTAACAATATCAGCCACGTCATATTTCCGTTAAGTCGTCGACGGAAAACTAATGTCATGTTATGTCATGAAATCTTTTTGAAATTTTGTCCTTTACGGTGAAATTATTACATTTCGTGCTATGCCGTGAATTTTTTTTAAAAATATCGTCTGATTTGGTGAAATTACGACGAATGAAAAAATTTAAAATATAATGGCATGGGGGAAATTAATCCAAAGAATAATGTTCTCCACTAAATTATCAAGATCTCGTTGACAACGTGAACTCTCTTTCAATGGCGCGTGCTCATTCTAGAGGATTCGTGAAGGAGAGAGCTTAATAAAATATTCGCTCGCAAAATTGATATAACTCCATAGATAGTTTCTAAACTAAATGCTATTACAAAGGAATATGTGAGTCCACGCGCTCCCAAAGGAGGGTGGCGCGACCGCTGTCCTACGTGTTCTGTTCATCATTTTCCTCAAATCCCGCTCAGATAGCCAGCACAGACGAAGAATAGAAAGTAGAAATTACACGCAGCCGGGCTCACGAAGTATCCACGCCATGAGCCTGTGGGTCCCGCAATCTTTGCCTCGAAGTGTACGTGCACCGGGTGCATTTATGTTTTCACATGAACATCACGGACGCCGCCGCCGCCGCTGCTTCGTGCTCAGAGCCTCCGACAGAATCTTCTTCGACCCCATTTACCCAAAAGATATAATGAAAAGAAAAGAAGTGAACGGAATCCTCTCTTCTCACCCTCTGCCTCTATAAAATGCTCTGACCCTACTCTTCAATCTTCATCTTCTTCACGCTCTATTACCATCACTTCCTCTCCGGATCGAAACTCTGCTTCAATGGCGGGCAAGGAGCTAGACGGCTTCCACTTCGAGCAGATGCACGGGAAGGATCGGGTGAGGGTGGCTAGGGTTTGGAGGGCCAGGGATGGCCGCCACTTCATGGTGGAGTGGAACGTCAGCATCAGCCTCTTCTCCGATTGCATCGCTGCTTATGTCCGCGACGACAACTCCGACATCGTCGCCACCGACACCATGAAGAACACCGTATCACACTCCCCTCTCTCCCTTTTACCTCTTCCCCGCATTCCAGCCATGTCGATTTGATTGCCTCAAGTTAATTCGGTGATCGAGTTGTGGGATTTTCAGATTAATTAGCATCTGAGTGTGCTTTTGTCGCTCATAAAATTGCCCTTTTTATGGTTCAGCCATTCGAGATGAGTGAATGATTTTATGTTACTTGCTCATCAGGTTTATGCCAAGGCCAAGGAATGCACTGAGCAGCTCTCGGTGGAGGATTTCGCGATTCTGCTCGCGAAGCACTTCACATCTTTCTATAGTCAGGTAGATACTGCTGCATTCCATTCGGTTCGCTCGGTGATTCTGAAAATTCGACCTTCACGATCTATTCTATATGATCGATCTTGTTTCTTTCGAATTCTTATTTTCCACATCCATTTCTCTCTGATTGTAGGTGAGTGGTGCAATAGTGAAAATCGTGGAGAAGCCCTGGGAGCGTGTATATATTGATGGCCAACCGCATGAACACGGTCAGTCTTCCCTAAAGTTCATGATGGAGCAACAATCAGTACATTTTTGAATAACTGCTGCAGGGTGTTCCCTGTTTCTTCCTTGGGACTTTTACTTTACATTATTTGTTTGATTGAAGTGCCGGCCAAAAGATTTCAGATTTCTCCATATGAGGCAAACCTACACATGCGTTCTTGTTGTGATTTCTTCATATGCTGTATATCATTGAAGGATTTAAGCTTGGATCTGAGAAGCATACAGTAGAAGTGTTTGTGAAGAAGTCGGGGGCTGTGAAATTGGTTTCGGGTATAGAAGAGTTGTCTGTGCTGAAGACCACCAAGGTAAGCTATTTAATCT
Organism: Punica granatum; assembly: GCF_007655135.1. NCBI lineage: Eukaryota > Viridiplantae > Streptophyta > Magnoliopsida > Myrtales > Lythraceae > Punica > Punica granatum. The sequence continues at coordinate 805,396 of NC_045134.1, forward strand.
AAAATTTTTCTTTAGACCCCGACCTAGCACATCCCGTGATTTATCTAGAATCTCACGATCTTCTTGTGGGAAGATTGTGCGGTTGTCTATCCCATGTGCATTGAAGATAAAATTTCTTATTGATATGAGACAGAGTGTACCCTTGAGATGATTGTGCTTGGTGATGTGATCTATATACCTACCAGTCCCTCATTTATTGTTCTGCCATTTCCATATGAACAGTCAGGTTTTGAAGGTTTCATCAGGGACAAGTACACTGCTCTTCCTGAAACACGAGAAAGAATACTGGCAACTGAGGTCACTGCATCTTGGAGGTACGAATTGCCTCTTCCTCAATAGTTTAGTTCTGTTCTTCATAGTTGTGCTATTCTTTTATCCCGTGTTATGAAAATACATGTTTAGCATATGGATTTGACTTTTGACTTTTGAGGTCATTCATTCACCAAGGTATGATTTGAACTACAGGTACACCTACGATAACCTATCTAGGATCCCTCAGAAGCCACTTTACTTCACAGAGAGATATGTGGACGTGAAAAAGGTATTGATGGACACCTTTTTTGGTCCACCGAAAGAGGGAGTGTACAGCCCATCGGTGCAGAGCACTCTCTTTCACATGGAAAGGGCAGTTCTTAGCAAGTAATCCCTCCTTCCTCCTCAATCTCCTTTCCTTTCCCTTTTGATGCTCACAAAATGCTAATTTGATTGGGTTTTTTTTTCCACTCTCAGGTTTCCTGACATATCGGCTGTGCAGCTAAAGATGCCAAATCTCCATTTCTTGCCCGTAAACATATCTAGCAAGGACAATCCTGCCATTGTTAAGGTTTGATTTCTTTTTTTCCTCAATCTGATGTTTCATTACACAATGTTCTTTATGTGCTCATGGAGTAGGCAGAGGATGATTACATTTATAGAAGGAACATTTTTTCACAAACTATGAATGTACCATGGGCTGAAAACATTTCCTGCGCTGAAAATTAAGATTTTAATTAAGATGAAAAAGAAAGAAACTTGAAGGAGATAAGAAGATCAAGCGTAAATGTCACTCTTGGTCTGTCCCAATGGTGATCCTCTATCTAGCTATATTGAAATATAGGTTGTTGGAATGGAGTCATCCACTTTCTCTATTCGTTTCTTTTTCCCAAAAATGAGCAGCCCGCTCCAGGAAGTTATCAGACAATTATAAAAGCTAGGTTTGATTGTGATTGCTGATCTGTATCTGGAAGATCGAGAAATTACCAATAATTTCTGTGATGGTTGCACATGATGTTCAGAAAACCAGTTATTGATCATGCGATGTTTGCACATGAAGTGTTTGTACTTTGTATGCATGTGTCTCTACCATTTCCAAATTCCAAGTATGGATGTGAATCCACCAGAAAAATCAGCTGACTGATACATGCCAATTTTATTTTTTTCTTCCTTTTTTGGGCAGTTTAACGATGATGTGTTCCTACCAACAGACGATCCACATGGATCCATTCAAGCCAGCTTGAGCCATTTCTGGTCAAGAATGTAAAAAGCCAATAGCACAGTGGCAGATCTGCTGTTAATTACATCTCCTATCTGCTTTTTGTATCTGCTGGTCTGTGCATCGCTATCCTTAAATAATTGTTCGATAGCCTTGTGTTCCAGTCTTGAACTGTACAAATATATTTAATAAAGTGGCCGTTTGCTTGATGAGCAATAGCTGCCCCAGCAAGTCTCTAAGATGTATTCTCCTCGTTTGGTGCAAAATAGGATCTTGGGTTAAGGCAGGTCATTTATAGGGCCATTTATTTGTGGCTGATATAATTTGACACGTTGACCATTGACGAGTATTTCAATCTGTTGAGATCATAATTTGGATGCAAGAAGAGCTCATCCCTATGGGGACGATCAGAAGAAGACTGCAGAAACACATTAGATACGGTGTTAACTGCAAGTTGGTATTTATCCGTGGAGCATCAGTTTCTTATTCCTCCAGCATAAATTTAGTAATCCAAACAATGGAAATATAAGTTCAAAAGTTGCAACATTTTCACTCGAGATAGCCTAAGAACTCTGGCATTGTTTCGACTCTCATCAAGAGCCATGCATGTCAAGGGGAATTAACAACAGGATTACTGGAGATGGAGAGCAAAGGCATTCAGAACTTCCTTGTAAACAGGCTTCTTAAAATCCACCGCCTGCAAGAAGATCGAAAAAGCATCAGTTGCATATAACTATAACCTCAGCATGGAGTTGGTTCTAGTCTAAAACCAACGGCAGAGTGAGGTATACGCACGAGTTCAATTATTTGCTCTGGGGACATCCACGCCCATTCGCCAAACTCGGCCTTCTCGGTGCCATCTCCCTGGAGATTGACTTCTTCATCCTTCCCGATGAATTTCAGGAGGAACCTATGCTTTTACACAGCATTTATATTGATTAATTAAGGTTCTGAGTGGATGCAGATGGAGGAGGACAGAGAACGCGAAGCAAGGAGAAAAATAGATCTCAAAATTTTCCTTTTAATTTTCGATTACAAAGCTGCAGAAGATCCCGATCCACGGGAAGTTTGGTCCTGTTCGTCCCAGAAACAAAAGAGCTGTGCACTCACCACTTTTGAGCTTGGCCTTTCCAGTCTGACCCCCATTGAACTTTGAGCTTCTCCCTGACCTCAGGTGGGAAGTCATATGTCAACCAGTAAGGTGCCTGCACAGCATATTAGATATACATCAACAAACAAACAAACAAATATTTCCGGTCACAAAAGTTTCACTCAGCTTGCCAGTCGTAAACAATCTTAGAAGGAAGGTTTAACTAGCTGTAGATTGATTGGACCCAAAAGTGTGCACTAAGCATGGTGCTGATGCATATATGCAGATGCAGTGCATGAAAAACAAATGGCAAAGCAGCACTTCTTTGACTGAAAAAGCGAAGAATTTGCAAAGGAGTACTACTTTCAATTCACTCAAGTAAGCTGTAACCACTACTTTCAATGGAAACTTATCGCAAAATGATTCATTCATCACAACGGAACAATGAATGTAAAATTTTGAACCTCTGCAATGATCTCGGCTGAGCTGACTCCTGTCTCTTCTCTCAGTTCCCTGATGGCTGCAGTCTTCGGGTCTTCCCCGTCATCAATACCTCCCTGTTGACACAACACAACTGCAAATGCTCAATAGAATAGAAGCTAAAAACATCATACTCCCAGAAACAAAATCAAAGAACAACGGGAAGAAGTCAACTTTCATGGTTTCAAGACAGTGAAAGAAGCTCACTTGGGGCATTTGCCATGCGTCAGGTACATCAAGCCTCGAAGCAGCAAAAATCTGCAACAAGCACGCACCGGGTGGAGCATTTTGTCAAACACTTAAGCGAAGACAATCAGCATTCCGAGGCGCCCCCCCCCCCCCCCCCCCCCCCCCCCCCCCCAACAAAAAAAACAAAAACAAAAAGGCCAAAATTTAACCGGGCAATTAAAGAGTTGACCTTCTTAGAGGGGTTAATCAAGCAGATCCCAACGTTTCTCCTGTACCCCTCAGGCGGAGCCTCCATGGACGAAGAGGAAGATGCCGAGTTACAGAGAATCGAGCTAAAGGACGAGCGCTTCTGAAGAAGCGGTGGCTTCGCGTGATGGGTTAGGGTGAGAGGAGAGCTTGAAGTGAAAGAAAGGGGCTTCGAGAGGAGATGAAGAAGAGAGGGATGTTGACGTCGGTGGTGAGGGCAATGGTGGACTGAAGAATTCGAGAAGAAGAGATTCAGTGCGGAACGGCATAAAGATGCCGCCATCTTTCAAGAAAGCGCCGTCCTTTTTATTATGGGGGACGACCGAGACCGTCACTGATGCCCAATCGATTATATGTCTGTACGGCCATTGTTCTGTTCTGTTCTGTTCTCGTAGTATTGCCAGTGCAACGTTCAGCAAAGACAGACATTGGGAGCCAATCGAATCGACCCTCTAGGGGAGTATATAACATTTAGGCCCGGGAGGGTGCCCAAAAGTTGGAGACAATCAGAGCCAATACCGAAAAGCTCAGGAAGTAGGACATCAGACACATTTAGTGCACGAACCAGCATTTTCGAATCCGTCTGGAGGAAACGCACTGGATGTTCAGCCTGTTCTCACTTCTCTGTGAAGAACTGCGGTTTGAAATTTCCGCACAGGGAACGTGAGTTTTTTTGTTAACACCCAAAATTTATGGAAGATCTATCTTCGTGGGATTTGGAAAAGAGTATTTCTATTAGTATAATCGCAAATTTTAGCTGGAAGGCTTCATGATGGACTTCGGTTGCAGAGACGATGATCTCTGCATCAACTTCTCACAAGCAAATGAAAAGAAACAGTAAGTACGATCGGCCTAAAACAAAACCGTTCCAGTAACATTATGGAAATTTCAAACTCGTGAACTACATCAGATGTTCTAGTGCTCCAGTGAGCTACAAGCTCATGTTCTGCACTCTACAGCTGGAGGATGTCAAAGCAGCTCCTTGGTGTTACTGATCGAAGCAGGACATGAATTAAGATACTGCTGATGAGAGGCGATAACTGTGACTAGTTCTTGGCGACTCCAGCGCAGGTTTTATACTGTTTTTATAATCTTAATCCCCCTTGGTGAGAAAACCCTGCAACAGTGCCCTCAGAGACTTCAGCAAACTACTCCACATATGCGAAAGGACTAATCAATCAGCAATCTTGCAGATGCAGAACATTTCAATCATGGTGGACATCAATAATTATAAATGGCTGATAAACTAAAGCACGGAAGTACAAAAAACCCAAGGATCGCGACCAAATGACTTGGTACAATTGCATACGTGATTCTAGTGATCCAGCCTCTCCAAGACTCAAAGGCAGCAATTTTGATTAGATATCTTAGGATGGACTGAGCGACCCACAAAAGTTTTCTCCTGAAATTCCATTTTTGATGCAACAATCATAGACATCTACTCACACAAAGACCTCGCCCTTTTGGCATCTGCTCCAACTACATTAAGAAACTACTTGATGAGGGTTCAGCCATTGAGAAAAACAATCTTTTTCAATGACTAAAGTCGCCGTGGCTTAATTTGGAAAAACAATTGATGAAAATGTTGCTAACCACAGAAACAATATGCAGGCTTTTGAATGCTTTTGGGACTCAGCACTCCCGCACCATGTTTTGGCTTCTATAAGATAAGATGCAGTCCTTAAATAATGATATACTGGAACTAACCATTGGACTGAATATAGTCACTGAATAATGTCAGAATCTATTTTGGCTACACAGCCACAGTTTCATACACTGCTCCACACTATGCAATCAAATCAAGTGACTAACTTTAAAGTTATTCCGAAATACTACGCTCCTCAAGAACAAACCAGAACAGCGGAGCACTCAAATGTACCAGTAAAATTGAGTTGAACTGCAAGAGATCCAATTCCTCGGTTTCCACTGGTTCTATGGAATCCTAAAGGGGAATAGCAGCTTCAATATTCGCCCAGGACCCTACAGCCTCGCCCTTGAGCCTCTTCTTCATTTTCTCAACAACCATTTTTGCTTCCTCCCTTCTTGACATTTTCAAAAGCCCATCAACCAGACCCTGCGTTGCCTCAAACGGGGGAATCCACTTCCTCCTCATGATCTCTTTACACACCTCTAAAGCCGAATCGAACTCTTCCTCCTTCACCATGGCCCGAATCAAACTGAAATAAGGATGCGAAGAAGGCCGAGTAGGCATACTGTCCAAGACCTTCTTAGCGGATTCGAAATCCCCCAGCCTGCAGTTGCCATCGATTATAGCATTGTAACTAGTCGAAGACGGTCCGATGCCTTTAGCGAGCATCTCATCTAACAGCTTCTTTGCTCTAGCGCATTCCTTACCCTTACACAACCTCATAATCCTAAGGTTGTAAGCTGCCAGGTTACACTCCAAGCTCTTCCTCGCGATCTCCTTCACGACCCCATCAAAAGCGCTGAAGTTTCCATTTTTCAGGTGAGCTCTCAAAAGAATGGTGTAAGATTCGATAGTTGGCTTCACATTCCAAACTGTTTCCATTTCCTTAACCCAATTAACAGCTGAGTCGACGTCGCGCCACTGAACCAATGCCTTCAAAACCAGATTAAGCGACTGAGCGGTTGGCTTGAGATTGATCTTATCCGAGGCTGTCCTGAGAAGCTCGGGTAAGTTCAAGCTCTCGGGCGACTTGCTCTTCAGATGAATGGTGAGAAAAGCGCAGAGAGACCTCTCCGTCAAGGGGCAAGCTTTGGTGTCGCAGACGCTATTGAAGACTCCGAGGGCCTGCTCGGGCATGCCTGCACTAGAGTAGAGCATCATGAGGCGGATCCAGAAGCCCTCGGTCTTGGAGACGGAGTTCTGAGCTTCGTTCCCGACCAGGCGGTCGACGAGGTCCAAGCGCTTGGCTCTCGCGAGCTTGGCGATGGAGCGGCGATATAGAGGGCGGTGGCGGCGGAAGGTGGCGAAGGCCGAGCATTGCTCGAACAGCTTGGTGAGTTTCTCAGGGTCTCGTTCGGAGAGGATGGCGGACCTGGCGGCGCGGAAGGCGGGAAACGGTGGCGGCAGCGGCGGCGGCTGCGGGGTCCTGGTGGCAGCCGCTGCGGCGGTGGAGAAGAGGGATTTGGGAATGCGAAGAGCTGGGTGCCTGAGCAAGGACGCCATTATAGCTGTTGCTGCTGTTGCTCTTGCGAACTGCGACTGAGAGGGACACCGATGGGGAGCTGAATTACTACCAAACCCGACCAGACTAGTGGGCCAGGCTTGGGCTTGGTGTTGGTCTCAGGATTGACATTGGTCCCAGGCTTGGGCCTGCCTTGGGCTTGGATTGGCGAAGCTGCTTGAGCTGGGCGCACTGCGCCTCTCAAGCCGAGGGTGCATGTGCACCCGGGTGCACCGGCATGAATCAGTAGTAGCACTGGCGTCTTTCTGATAACTCGGCCGGGGAAGAGAGAGAGGAAAGAGCAAGAGGAGAAGAGAAGAGAAGAGGAGGGAGGAATACTTCTTTGATTTTTCAGAGCTCATTACTATTTGTTTCGAGAAGAAGAAGAAGAAGAAGAAGAAGAAGAAATGTCTGTGCTGTGGCTTGTCCATTAGTCCCATGATCTCATCTACCGAACCCCCTTTCATTATTAATTGATTGATATTCCCTGCTAAAGAAAAGCATCCAACCTCCTCCTTCCTTCTCTCTCCGCAGTTGTTAGTTCACCGAGGAGGGGGAGGGGGAGAGAGAGAGAGAGAAGCAGGCAGAGAGAGAGAGAGAGAGAGATGGGCGTAGCAGGGGGCGATCCGCTGACCAAGAGGGCTGCTCTGATGAGGGAGTCCCTCCAGAAGAGCCAGACCATCACTGACAACATGGTTTCGATCCTGGGCTCCTTCGACCACCGCCTCTCCGCCCTCGAGTCCGCCATGCGCCCCACCCAGGTTCTCTTTCCATTCCCAACCCCCCCCCCCCCCCCCCCCCCCCCCCCCCCCCCCGGGATCAAAATTCTCCGCTTTTCCATTCGTTCAACTTGCTTTCTTGATGAATCACTGCGCAAGTCGGAAATTTTGACTCTTTCCAGATCTTTAGATCAGTTGGCATGAATCTTGTATATCTATGTGCTGTGTAGTTTTCTGGGCTCTTGAAATGAGATTCCTGTTAGTGGATTACCATTTGCAGAATGCTAGAGAGCATAGGTAGGAATTAAAGAGCTGTGGCAAGAGATACTGCGATTATATTGGAATGGTTTGATCTTGAATGGGAATGGCGTTAGCAGCTCTACTTTATAGATAGATTGCTTCTGCATTTTTCCCTCGTAGATAGATTGACCTTGCCGCTTATCGTGCCTAATGTTGTTGCTCTGGCTGTACAGATCAGAACACATTCAATAAGAAAAGCTAACGAGAACATTGACAAGACTCTGAAGGCAGCAGAAGTTATATTGGCACAATTCGATACTTATCGCCAGGTTTGTGTCTCTAGTAGATGTTTGATTATCTGATATCTATCCTGTGGCACAATAATTTTCCATGCATACTATTTAGGCATATCTTTTGTTACAGTCTTCAAAAAGTTTGCTCGTTTCATAAATGTAGGCTGAGACTAAAATACTGAAAGGGCCACACGAGGATCTTGAAAGTTATTTGGCTGCCATTAACCAATTGAGAAGCAACATCCGATTCTTTAGCAGCAGCAAAAACTATAAGAGCAGTGAGGGAATGCTCAATCACACCAATAACCTGCTTGCGAAGGCCATATCAAAGCTAGAGGAGGAGTTTAAGCAGCTCATTGCATCTTATAGGTCTTTCATACATCCTCTCTCTCTCTCTGTTTTTTTTTTTGGGTGGGGGTGGGGGGGTGTGTGGACTCGGCCTTACTATTTAACCAATTGTTGAGTTACTGATTCTTTTTTTGATGATATTAGCAAACCTGTGGAACCTGAGCGTCTTTTTGAGTGTCTACCTAACTCCTTGAGACCGTCCTCAGAGGGCGATTCTGGTGGGAATAATCACTACCCGCACAATCACTCCAATGGCAACTCAGCAGATAATGCAGTATATACTCCGCCTACTCTAATACCTCCAAGGATATTGCCTCTTCTGCATGATCTAGCCAATCAAATGGTTCAAGCAGGGCATCAACAACAATTGGTCAAAATTTACCGGTAAGGAGCTTTGCCTTTGATATGAATGTTATCATATTTTTGTCATTCTTTCTTGCTTCTTTTATTATTATTATTTTTAAATATTTCGGTTCGTAATTTTTTTCTTAGGTTTTTTTGTATGCTGTGCTGTTTTGATTGCTTGGCTTCCTGAAACGATACATTTCTGAATGTTTGCCAGTGCCACCTATCATACGATTTTTTCTCTGAGAAGTTTGTTTACTTGTCATCAAATCTGGGTTTGTGAAGTTTAGTTTCTATCACATATTCATAATGATGTATCTGTGCATACACATGATTCTACTACTTGCCGTGCATGAAGGATTGTTTGTGGAGCCTTAATATAATTTAATGATCTGCAGATTGTTTAGAGATTGGATTTTGTATCTATTTAATATTTTTCTATATCTAAAATCATTCTAGTACTGCCTTCACGCTTTGTCCATGGTTCTCTTTGAACATCTTTTAGCTTTACCTGTTGCCGATTTTGTTCTTATTCGAAATCTAGGGATGCTCGTTCCCCGGCTTTGGAAGAAAGTCTTCGAAAGCTAGGTGTTGAAAAGCTCAGCAAAGAAGATGTTCAGAAGATGCAATGGGAGGCTTTGGAGGCGAAGATTGGAAACTGGATTCATTTCATGCGTATTGCTGTGAGAACCTATTTGACAAATTATGATTATATTCCTTCTTTTAAGGTCTGGTTTCTTACTATTGTTGTATCAATTGATCAGGTCAAATTGCTCTTTGCTGGAGAAAGGAAAGTCTGTGATCAAATATTTGAAGGTTTTGAGACTCTTAGGGATCAGTGCTTTGCTGAAGCTACTGCAGGCAGTGTCTCTGTGTTGCTTAGCTTTGGTGATGCAATTGCCAAAAGCAAGAGGTCACCGGAGAAATTGTTTGTTCTTTTAGACATGTACGAGATAATGAGAGAACTTCACTCCGAGGTAAACTGTGATTCTATTCAAATACCAAGTATCCAAAAGGGGTCAATTTCTTTGTGGCTTCTCTTTTTTTCCAAATGGAAAGAGAACTTCAGATGTTTTGAATGACCAATTCAACTAAATGGCACATATGATTTTTTTTATTCACACTAAAGCTGAGCCCACACAGATTGAAAAAAATTGGAATTAAATGGGCTAGAAGTAAAGGCTGAATTATAAAAGTAATAGAGATTTCCAAAACTTGGAAACTGAATATATGCCTGGTAAAATGCTAATTGACAAATTTTTCAAGGCTTAAGCTTGCAGGATAGCACGAACAATATGTATGGACCATCATTCGACGTGCTGCTAATAAGCATTTTATTGATACTTTAACTCAAAAGGTCAATAACTCGGGAAACTTCTCGTTTGTTTGCAGATTGAATCTCTTTTCCAGGGCAAAGCTTGCACTGAAATTAGAGAATCTGCATTGGGCTTGACGAAGCGGCTGGCTCAAACAGCCCAAGAGACCTTTGGAGACTTTGAAGAAGCAGTCGAGAAAGATGCTACAAAAACTGCAGTTTCAGACGGAACTGTACACCCTTTGACGAGCTACGTCATCAACTATGTCAAGTTTTTATTCGAGTATGCTCTGCCCTTAATTATTACTTTGTGATTTCTTAATTACTTGGTTTATTTTGTACTGTATGTTAATACATCCCATGCCGTGGGATCTTCTGAATCATGTCGAGAGTTATAAGTGAGCATATGTGTGTGTAATTCTTGCTCTATACTGATACTATCATGCATTTACGATTCACTACTGGACCTAACGGTGAAGCTTTGAACTCTTTTCAGCTACCAATCAACGTTGAAACAACTCTTTCAAGAATTCGAAACTGGGGATGGATCGAATTCTCAGTTAGCAGAGGTGACAATGCGAATAATGCAGGCTCTTCAGACCAATCTGGATGGAAAATCAAAGCAGTACAGGGATCCTGCTTTGACACATTTATTCCTCATGAACAATATACATTATATGGTCAGATCAGTTCGAAGGTTTGCCCTCCATTTCTTAAGCTTTACAAATGATTGCATTTTTATTTTTTTTTCAATAGAAGGCCTTATATGAAAGTCTTCAGGTCTGAAGCCAAGGATCTTTTGGGTGATGATTGGGTACAAAGGCATCGGAGGATTGTCCAGCAGCATGCCAATCAGTACAAGAGGATTGCTTGGGCAAAGGTATGATTTTGGATGGTTTCGTCATTTTTTTGCCATTGGGAACTGGAAAGTGGGCCTTCACAGCAAAAAGGAATATTCATTATTCTTTGCGACTGTGTGCAGATTTTGCAGTGTCTTTCTGCTCAAGGCTTGACATCATCTGGAGGTAGTAGTAATGCATCAGTTGTGGATGGAGGAAATAGTAGTGGTGCTTCGAGAGCTTTGGTCAAAGACAGGTTAGTCAAAAAATTCCGCACGCAATGATTTTTTTTTAATCATCATGGAGTCTCAAAAGAGGTGGAATATTTCTTCAGGTTTAAGACTTTTAATATGCTGTTCGACGAGCTTCATCAGAAGCAATCTCAGTGGACAGTTCCTGATACCGAGCTGCGAGAGTCTCTGAGGCTTGCTGTTGCTGAAGTACTTTTGCCAGCTTACAGATCCTTTGTCAAACGTTTCGGGTATGTTTTTTGGTGATATTTTAGTTTTTGTTCCCAGATCAGTCCTTTAATCGTGGATATTTATTGATAACTTCTTCAAATCCTTGATTATATTTTCAAGATTGTTATTGCAGACTAATTATTTAGGAAAAGAGATTTGTTGTTAAAGCGTTTGTGAATTTTGTCTACAATGGCTTAATGGAGTCTTGTAGAAGTATCTAAGAGTATACTTGAAGGTGTACGAGAGCTTAAAAAGTACAGAGGCTCGGCACTTGTGAAATGATATTTGGAACTGAGAATCCTTTCAGGGTTATAATATATAGTTCTAATCCATTGTATATATGTGATTTGATTCTAAATATTATCTGTGTTCTGTTACAGTCCTTTAGTGGAGAGCGGAAAAACCCCACAGAAGTACATCAAGTATACAGCCGAGGATCTCGAGCATATGCTAGGTGAATTTTTCGATGGAAAGAACGGGACTGAGCCCAAGCGGTAGATTTTCAGCCTGCCAGTCATGCAAACTATAGGTGCACCATGCAGAGCAGAAAAACCTAACAAGGCTACACTTATTTATGGAGCTGAGGGTTATTGCTTGAAGCCAGAAGGTCTATGTGTAAAATTCTTTTACATAGTCGATGCACTCACTCGGGGAAAGGGCAATGAGAGAGGAAACGTAGTACGTGTGTGTGAAATTCTCTGTATATTGGTGTGAATAGGAACAGCAGAGCAGATTGTTGTTTCAGTTTCAGAACAGAGAAGGTATGTTTTGGACATGGAGGATTTGATTTTCAATCAGAAGCTGGGCTTGTAATGACTTGTTCTGTTTGGGTGTTGCTGCTACTTGTTCCATCTGCTGGACGTCTCTCTCTCTCTCACTCTCTCACATCTTCGTCTTTTGAATTATCACGTTAGTCGGAAATGGAATCACTTCCTATTTTCAAGACCCGCATTTCTAATGATTGACAGTATTATTGATGAAGAACATACATGATTAGGAGAAGTGACAAAACTGAAGATTAGGCATTGCTTGCTGTATTTGGCATTTATTTGCCTATATTCCTATCCAAAATGGGTCACCTTTGACCTTTCATTCTTCAGCGTGACATTCGTGGGGCCTCTTTGATTGTATTCAAACAGACGAGGGAGGATCATTTTAGAGAGCCAAATGTGAACCAAACAGTGGAAGGAGTGCTCTTCATCATAAATAAGTTTTGACCGGAGGGAAGGAAACATTTGAGTAACTTTGGCTCTTCTGCCGTACATTAATGTGGACAAGCAGCCGCCACATCGCGCGCCAATGGCCCTGACCCTGAGAATTATCAACCATGTCACTTCACCTTCACCAGCTTCTTCCATCCTTCTCAGAGCCCTACCCTCACAGCCTTCTCGTCTGCAACTACTCCAGGCAACCTCTTCCTCTGTGAAGACAGCACCGAAGCCGCGCGTAGACAGACATCCACAAGGTGACGTGATCTCTCGACTTCATGGGACTCGTCGGGTCGTTTAAAGTTGCGATTTTTTTCCATGTATTTGGTATTGAATGGAAAACCCTTTTTTTTTTTTGTCCCCTGGGTTCTGAAGATAAAGGAGTGAAAATGGATCATGCGGAGGAACGTTACAGTAAAGAAGGCGACTTTAGTGCGAAGACCATGGGCTTCTCCGAGACCATAATGCCTCATATCCTCAACTTGTGAGCTCCTTCGCACTGCCCCTTTCCTCTCTTGCAGATTGTTTAGATTTTTCTTTTGCTCTGTGCTTTGATGTCATTTCTTTAGATCCTTTGTTCAGCATCAGCAATCAGTTGAATGGCTCCATAGGAATCTCAGACTGATGTTTTATATAGTGTGTTGTGTTTCAAATGATCGGCGGATGTCCTGAGATTGGAGTTCTTTTGCTTTAGATGTTAGTGACGAGTCATGCCAACATTGGAACTCGAAAGTAATATCAAAGTTGTCATAAGTGTTAGTCGAGGAAGCTTTCTGACGGATACGAAAGTTATATGTCCTTCTGGCATTAAGTATGCCTAATATTCCTTGTATATCATACTCGATCAAGTATCCTGCATGTCTGACTACTACTAGTAATAGCTAAAACTGGCTTAAATATTATTCCATCTCCCCTGCTATTGCTTGGATTTTACCTAACTGAACAAAGCAATGCCTTATGGATCAGAAATTCTCTATGTTCTCGTTTAAACTGGAACTTTCATGGCCATAAACATAGCATTGATTGCCTGCCAATTCTCTATGCCTAGAACCGTTGTTAAATTAAAGAAATAACTTAAAAGAGAAATGCATACTGAGGGCCTGCTGAAGTGACCATGTTTAAGGATTATAATTCTACTTATGGGGATAAATATCGCTGTCATCTTAGCGCACATGCTTTTTACATTGAAAAGATGGCAAGCTTTATTTTCTCAAATCATTTGTGCTGCTTCCATGGCTTCATTGTGACGTTCTTTCAATTTAATGGAAGGCCCTTTAATTTTCAGTCTCACAAGTGACCTCGATTTTAACTTTCGTCGCCTCTTCTTTCACCTTTTTCCAGATATGCCTCCCGTGCCACTGCTCGCGATTTTGAGATTTATGCCGACAATGCTACTTTTGAGGACCCGCTTATGTGTGCTAATGGGTAGGTGATGTTATCTGCATCTGCAGCTCTCTTAATGGTCTTGTTACTAATGTTCTCCAAATTATTGTTCAGGACAAAGCAGATCAAATCAGCATTTTATTCACTTCCCAAGGTCTCTCATCATCCTCTGTAATCTTTAGCTCAAAATTTTCTGCTTTGTTCTGCCGTGGAGTTAGACCTTTTAATGCTGTGAAATACTCTCGAGAATGGATGGTATTAAGTTTTTACCGAAAATGAAAAGTATCAAACATGATAAGAGAAGAGGATTATCTTCTAAGCTGTCTGCGATTCCTCTTATCAAATCCTGTTCATCGGAATCCCTCTGTTGGCTCCTTCAGGTCTTTAAGGAATCAAGAATTGTCGAATATACGGTGAAAGAAAACGAAGTATCACCGGGAAAGCATGAGGTCTGTCCATCATGTTATTTCTGCTCGGGACGAGTAATCTTTTCTTATTTCTCGTTGCGGGTAAATCTCTGCTTCATATAGCGATTTAGTTAATGATATTCCCTCTCTTTTTCACTTAAATGCAGGTCTTGGTCGATAACAAACAGTACTACAAGTTCATGGGGAAGGATATTAATATGATTTCACTCATTAAGTTGTATATTGAGAATGGCAAAGTCGTTCGTCATGAGGACTGGTAAGCCCTGAAGCAATTTGCTCCGTCATATATTCCGAATCACTTCTTGTTTCCAGCAGTCTCCAGCTTTCGTTTTGATTCGGTTTTTTTGTTTTATATGGGATGTCTTTGCAGGTGGGATAAGAAACCTCCTGGGAGCAGAGAGACCGAGAAGATTCCGATGTTGGGGAGAGTCATGGAGGCTATGCGAAGGGGAGCAATGTTGGCAACACATGCTATGATGGGCTTCGGGAAGGACCCCCAGCCCAAAAACTGATCACATGCCAATATAGAGGGAAAAAAAATGAATAAGTGAAGATGCATCATACCGTTTGCCCCTGGGAAGGTTTCTATAATTCCACGGGCAAATTTAAGGACAATATTTCGAGTAGTTTTGCGCTTAAGCAGCAAAGTGCGTCTTAGGAAGTAGAATTGCCGTCTTAGTGAAGGTATTAGTAAAAGAAGCACATTGTAATGGAGCGGCTTTATGGTTATTCTTCTGCTTTTCGAATATCATTTTCCTATTCAGACTTCATCTCGATAAAATTCTGTGATCCTTTTGTAATTGAATCTTCTCATCCTGCACTTACTAATATGTTGGTACGTCATGTTAACGGTATCACTTTTTGATGGTTTGACCGTTCATAATTTCGGGGTAGAGATCTCTTCGTATTCAAATGGGAAAACTACTACCGGTACCCCACGGACACTGTACCGGAGGTTCCTATTACTGTTGGATGGGGCCTTTGTTCAGCGTTGGAATGCTTGACTATCCAGTAGTGACGGGGCCCAAGACAACGGGCACGGTAGAATTTTCCATTCAAATAAAGACCCCGCTCGTTTGTTTTGACTTAAATTTTAAATATTAAAAATTTAAGATCTAAATAGAATAACTGCATAATTGATTAAGTAAAAAGTATTTGGTTGGATGAAAAGTATAATGACTTAAATTATATTTAGATAAATACTTACTACTTTAACTTCTTTTCACTTTTGTCCATATCTTATTTAATTTTTTAAATTAAATTTAGAAAAAAAAAAAGAAGAAGAAGAGAGAATCGAGGGTTCAACGAAGAGGGAAGGGGTGGTGGTAGCCCCTGAATCCGACCACCACCTCTCGGGAATCGAAGGGGTCGATGAGAGGACCTTCGCTTTTGCCTGCAAAATCTAGATGAAGGGGTGGATGCAACAATGGGCATCTCGACAAAGGGCGGCGACAGCTAGTAGAGAAGTAGCGCCATCAATCTAGAATTGGGGCATGGCTTCCTCCTCATCTTCTTCCTTGAGAAGGAGACCTGTTATAATACTCCCCCTCCTACCCCCACAGTAACCACCTCAAGATTTTTGGAATATGGTACTTGAATTGAAAATCACAACTTGATCGTTATGCGAGCGGGCTGTCGGAGAAGTTGGGACTATCCGAGCTACAATTTCAGATGTGGCTCTGTTGCATGACGTTGCAGAACAAATTACGGAAGTCAGATTTGGGCTCACTGAGATCGGATTTGGTTTCTGGACTCAAGAACAATCGTGGGAGGGTCCTGATGTAGACGGATTTAAACATCCGGTGGTGGTCACAAACGAGGAGTGATGAAAGAGTGGCATGATTTGGACGATTTGATTAGTAAAGAATGGGTAAACTAGTAATATTACTACTCATTTTGTTTTTAATAATTGGCCACATCATTAAAAAAATTAGCCATGTCTTCATTCCCTGACACATGAAAAATATTTCACGCCGTTTATTATCCACGTAGGCACCCATTAACTCTTAGTTACGATTTGGACTGAATATGGTAATGGAATATACGTTTTAGGACTGAAATCTCCATTTTGAAACATACAGGACTCGATCAACAAAAATGACAAACTTTAAGGACTTTTACTGTAATTTCCCCATAAATAAATATTTGACCGCAGGAACAGTTCAACGTTTTTGTCTTTTTACTGTCCGTACATTCGCCACATTGCGCGCCAATGGCCACGAGAATAGTCAACCCCGCCATTTTCCCGTCTTCCACATTTCTTCTAAGATCTCTACTCTCACAGCCATCTCGTCTGCAACTTCGAGCAACCCCTTTCTCTGCGAAACTAACACGAAAGCTGCACATAGACAGACACTCACAAGGTGAAATTACTCATCATTTCTTGTTACTCATCGTGATCTCTGGACCTTGTGGGACCTCCTACTCCATCATCGAGTTCTGGGAAATTTTTATGTGTATTTGGTCTTAAATGAAAGATTTTGCTTCCTGGGTTCTGCAGATAAAGAAGCGAAAATGGATCAGACGGGGGAACGCTACAGTAAAGAAGCAAACGACTTTAATACTAAGCCTAAGACTACGGGGTTATCAGAGACAATAATGCCCCATATTCTCAACTTGTGAGCTGCTTTGTTATCACCCACTTTCCTTCTTAACGATATCCTCTACTTTATGTTTAAAAGTTCAAATTTTTATTGTGATCTGTTCTTCGATTTCATTTAATTATAGATGTCTCAGCATCAGGGATCGGGTCTCGGATGCTTTGGTTATTACTGAGGCAGGGAAGAATGATAGTTGATTAGTGCGTTGTGTTTCAAATGATTGGGTATAGGAGGATCTCTTGAGATTCGCATTCTTTTGCTTCCAATGTTCCTGAAGTTCATAAGTACTGAAAGTTAAGTAAAAGTTGCCACGTTTGATAGTCGAGGAAGCTGTTTTGATGGAATGAAAGCTATGCGGGTAGTTCTGAGATCGAATTTGCTTCTTATTGGTTGTGTATTATATGTTTGAAGCATCCTGTGTACATTACGTATCTCACTATTCAGAGATGGGTTTAGATATTGTGTCCATGTGCCCCTGCTATGCCTAGGATTTCATCTTATGAAGGAATATGCCTAGCTAGTGGATCGCGAATTTCCCAGTTATGTTCAAGCTGAAACTGGTGATCATAAATCTAGTCTCAACTGCCTGCACGCAGTCAATGCTTGATGTCATGGATCACATAGTTATTCTGGGGGCACAGGTAGTTCCTCAGGTGGTCATATTCTGTGTACTTGGTAATGAACTATTTGGTATGCTGCAACTTAGTAGTTCCCGTTAAAAATAGGCCCAATGAGATAGAGATACACAACTGATGTGGGCCTGAAATGTGAAAAGAAATATGCATATTGAGCATTTGCTAGAGAGCCCATGTTAATGACTACGATTTACTTAAGAATGAATCCTCGATATCTTATCCATGGGAAATATTTCATGCCAGTCAAAAGATGGTAAGAATTATGTATTGACGTCACTCTCTGTTTCCATGGACTCGTTATATGCTACTTCAGTTTGATGGAAGACCCAGGTTTCATTTTACAAGTAGCCTTGGTTTTAAAATTCATCACATTGCTCTCACCTTTTCTCAGATATGCACGTGTATTGATGTCACTCTCTGTTTCCATGGACTCGTTATATGCTATTTCAGTTTGATGGAAGACCCAGGTTTCATTTTTCAAGTAGCACTGGTTTTAAAATTCATCAAATTGCTCTCACCTTTTCTCAGATATGCCTCCCGTGCCACTCCCCGCGATTTTGATATTTATGCTGAAAATGCTGCTTTTGAAGATCCACTTACGTCTGCTAATGGGTATGTGTTGTTAACTGCATTTATTGCCTTCTTCACGATCCTTTAAGTAACGCTCTGCAAATTGTTGTGCAGGTTACAGCAGATTAAATCAGCATTTTATTCAATCCCCAAGGTCACTCATCATCTTCTGTCATTTTTTGCTTATATATTTTTTCTTGTTCTACAGTGGAGTTGGAATCAATGCCAGAAAGTACAATTAATAATTGGATAATCTTTATATAATATAGTCATCAGTTTTGAGTAATTATCTTCTACTCTGTCTCCGCAGATTATCCTGTTAAATGCTGAATTTCTCTGTTGCCTATGCATCAGGTTTTCAAGGAATCTAGAATTGTTGAATACACTGTGAAAGAAAATGAAGTATCACCTGGGAAACATGAGGTATCTTGTCACGTTATATATGCGCAGAATCTTCTTCCTTTTTGCAGGTTAATTACTGCTTCGAGTACATAGTGATCGAGTTAGTGATGTTCCCACTCTTTTCACTTGATTTCAGATCTTAGTCGATAGCAAACAATACTACAAGTTCTTGGGAAAGGATGTCGATTTAGTTTCACTCATTAAGCTGTATATTGAGAATGGTAAAGTCGTTCGTCATGAGGACTGGTATGCTCTGCAGCCCTTCAGCTCCATCATATATATACTCCACATAACTTTGTCTCGCCAGCATCATATCCTCCAATATTTCATTACAAAATGGTTTTGTTTTGTATGGATATAATTCTTCAGGTGGGACAAGAAGCCTCCCAGGAGCAGGGAGACGGAAAAGATTCCGATGTTTGGGAGAGCCATGGAAGTAATGCGAAGGGGAGCCATGTTGACAATCCATGCTATGATGGGGTTCGGGAAGGATCCCCAGCCCGAAACTTGATCCAATGTCAATGCAGAGAAACTAAACATCATATGAATAAAGATGCATATTATTGCTCCAAACTAGGATAGCTTTTGTTTGTGTATTCATGAACAACAATATTGCAGCAGTTTTCTGCATGTATAAGAAGCAATTCATCATGCCGATCACTCGTAGTACTATTGTGAAATTACTTGCGAAGAAGCATATTATGATAAGATAGTTGTTTTGCAATAATATTCCTCCTCAATGTCTATATTAACTTCTCTTATCTAGTTGCGATCTTGTCTGTACAAAACCAAGTGGTACTCCTTGCTCCAGTGGATCCCCTGGGTCTACACAGATCTGACATTATGATACGTCATGGTAATGGGGCCACCGTTACTCCTTGGGATAGTTGCAGCTATCTTTCTGCGGCACGCGCTCTGTGTGTACGTATGGTATAAGATAGATAGACATCTGCAGATGGAATACAAATGACAAGAATGCTTTAGAGGAAAATGAGGACCAAAAAGAACAGTAGTGGGGAAGTGCCATGTAAAATAAAACATGCAAGGGAAAGACATATATATACAGAGATCTTCTCTTTTTGACTGGTCTTCTACCACTAAATATACTCTCCCTTTGAATCCCCCACTGAAGACAGACAACCCATCTCTGCTTTAAGACTATAAAGTCTCTCTCTCTCTCTCTCTCTCTCTCTCTCTCTCTATGGGGGGGAGATCACAGAGAGTAATGCATACAAAGAAATGAAACTGTATCTGCAGATATACAATATACGCTATGATTTTGTGTGGTGTGAGATCAATGATTGGGAGAGGGGAGGGATCCGACAAGAGATTGTTATAGTTCCTACACAGCTGATAATGAATGATGAGATCAGTTTTAAAGAGAGAGAGAGAAAGAGATGATGAAATGATGCTGAGATTATTTGGAGGGTCACATTGGGATCGGAGAATTCTTCCCTTACTTTCATGCAAAAATATGATATGGGGACAGACAATGGAAAGACCAAAAGAGAGAGAGAGAGAGAGAGCTTTAAAGCTTTAAAGAAAGGAAGAAAGCCCTTTATGAAGTAGACAGTGACCTTAGATTTTTGGGAGATTGAGAGAAGAGAGAGGCCAAATTACAAACACTCCCTTGGCCTTCACTTCCCTTCCTCCTTTCTCTTTTACTAAAGAAAGACTGACAAAAGATAACTCCCTCCAAGGATGTTTAGAAACTTTGTCTCCTTCCTCAATCCCTTCCTCTTTATTTTCTTTTGCCTTATTTTTTGGCATCCTTCCCATCCCTTTACATTTTGTGGCTTTCAAGCTTGTCTTCACTGCATGCATATATTAGTTCCTTCTCTTTCTATCCTATCATATATATATTCATGCATAGTTGGCATGCTATACTATACTCTACTTCATGTATATCCCATTGATGGGTGGCATTACTACCCGATATTAAAGTCCAACTCATGTACAAGATTTGAGGTCAAGGTGACTAATTAAATTAGCAATCTTCAGAGAGAGCTTTTACTCAAATTGTACGACGGCTAGATAAATAGACAGATGATCGATCTAGAAACTATCTCGGGTGAGGCCGGAAGGATTGTTTGCTAAGAAGGTTTAAAAAAAAAACAAAGAAAGACGGAATACCTTTGGAAAAAGTTGGGAGATTTTGAATGCTTTTAGGGCATTAATGAGAACCCGAGACATGAAAAGGAGTGCATTCATATATATGCTTTATTCCTTTTCTTTTTTCTTTTTTTTTCCCTTTGAACTCTCTTTTTCTTCACTTTTCATATGCAAATGATTTGTAGATCATCTTCTCAATGATCATCCCTGTTTGAAAACGGTTTTTGCTTAGAATTATATCCATCTCTTCTGAATAAAAGAACCTTTAGGCAAATTTTCATTCTTTCAAATATCATTTATCCACTTCTCATAATATTTCATATATATATATATATATATATTGTCGATAATAACAAGTACATAAACACATGCAAGACAAAATTATTTTCATAGTTCACTATGGAAGTGGACACCTAAGTAAAATCCTTTTACATGAAAATTATCTATTATAATGCGTTTTTGTTGTCGTACTAATTTGTATGAGAGATAGGTGAGGATCTTTACGGATATTATTTCAGGGCAAAGCTAGCAAATTAGACTACCTGTAGAACATAATCCAACCCTATTTTTTAGGGAAGTGAGGCACCTGGATGTCTGCAAAATTATGGCAAATATAACTATTATATAATCAGCAAATGAAATCCATTTTGGATTCGCTCCAGAAAAGTGGTGTTTTAGCAGCTGAACACAATGAGTCACTAATTAAATAAAAGATAGGAAATTAATGCATGGACCACTTACTTATAAGAAAGGAATCAATTATCTAAAACTTCTAAAAGGGGAAATTGAATGAAAAATCATCAAAGTTGGCATAGAAAAAAAAAGGAAAAAAATGAAAAAAAAATGAACAATTTCACTTTTTAGGGCAAGCACTTTGGCCCCACTAGTCCTGATAATGGGAGCAGAGCTCGAGGCCATGTCTAGGTCTTTCTTCATGTGATCAAAAGCCCACTATTCCTTCGACCCCGAAAACCAAAAAAAACAAAAAAATTGAAAAAGGAAGCCCACTATTGTAAGTGGCTATTGGTAAACAAAGGAAAAAGGGTATTAATCATTTAGTAGAGTTATTTGTTGTTTATTGTGGGTATTTGGCCACGTTTTTGACCAATTATCACCTATATATATCACTGAGATATGTTTGAACATCCACAAAAAGAAGCACACTTTATCTTATAGAGGATTGAGATTATCTATATTTACATCATTGTCCTATATTAACTGTTATGATCGAGAAAATTTTTATTGAATGGTTTTCTTGGCCAGATTTATTGAATTGTCTGTTACATACATGTATATCTTCGTCTTTTCTACATGCATGTGTGCCGATAATTAATGAGGATGTGTATATGAGAAGGCTAATCATGGACATTTACTCAAGTTAAGTTAATATATATATATATATGTATATATATATACTAGTTTAGTGGACCTTGCAGATAATATTACTATAAAAGTTTAAATATGAAAACAATAATAGGTTTGAACGTATAATTTATATTATCATGTAAAAAGTTATGCAACAAATTCAAACTTGTAATAGAAGAATATTATATATATATATATATATATCAAAAGTTCTTAAGTAAGGAATTCATGTAATATATGCATCATTACAATTATCAAATTAATCTCTAAGAAAACTTAATTTAAATTTTGAATACTTTTAGATAAGATCGTTTGTTTTATTTTATAAAAGAATAAGAATCTTAGAGTCTATCACAACTTTTAAACTTTATTTTTTGCATATGTGCTTTCATTATAATTGATTTTCCATATATTAAGTTTTATACCTTGAACACTTTAGACAAAATGATCAAGTCATTTGAAAGAGAGTTTTAATTAATTAAGCTTTTATAAGATTAGCTATAATACTTAATTTTTTAAAATTAATTTTAATTTCATATAAGTATAAGTGATTATTTATTTTCTTAAAATGATGAATATATTTATTTGTTAATAATATGATAATAAGTGATTGAAATATTTTTTAGACATTTTTGCATATTTTCTTTATAATATATATAGTATATTATCATATGAATTAGTAAGGATTTTATCACTTTATCCATATATTAATTTGATATTTTCTTTTCTACCCCAATTTAACGCATTAATTATTTTCTTAAAATGATGAATATTTTTATTTGTTCACTATATGATAATAAGTGAATGAAATATTTTGTTATAGATTTTTAATATTTTCTTTATAATATATATAGTATATTAATATATGAATTATAAGGATTTTATGACTTTACCCCTATATTATTGACATTTTCTTTTCTTACCCTGTTTATGCGTTGGTACAACTTTTTTATAATTTTTTTATAATATATATAGTATATTATCATATGAATTATAAGGATTTTACCACTTTACCTTTATATTATTTTAACATTTTCTTTCTACCCCTATCTAATGCACTGGTTACAACTATATATATATATACACTTCACTGTCTTGTGCTAAGAAAACCGATATTGTACATATAACAATTAAACACTCAAAAATCTTTAAGGTTGCGTGATGAGATGTTTTTCTTGCATCGTGGTTTTGGAACCTTACAAACTAAACCTTTTTCCTTTCATCTACTTTCTCCTTTACTTCTTTTTATCTGCCCTTTTTTTCATTTTTTCATTTTTTGGTTTTTCTCATGTCCAGAAAATTCGGGACATAATCATCAGAAAGAGAATCTCCAAAAGAATCAAAGCTTCATCATTGTGCAATTTTAAGCCGTAATTTGACATGGTTTTGAAGTAACACCACCTTACTGGATTTTATCATTAAAACAAGAAACATTCACTTAAAAGCTATACCCTCAATATAATTAAGCAATTAATTACCACCTAAAAATTCACTCCTCTTTCTTCTCATGTAGTTGCAAATAATATTGGTTTCTCATATTCATATATACTACAAGATTAGTGCGTTAAAGAAACAAAATACGACATTGTTGAAGCATATATGGTATCCCTCTTGATATCCTAGTTAATGGCTCATCTTCGTTTTTTTTTTTCATTCAGTTATAAGGGAGATCAATAGACTTAGTATAATGAAAGATAAATCCTAATAGTTAACAAATGGGCACGTGACACTATACTCTTTTTCTCTTGCGCATCTTTTTTTTTTTGTTATAAGGAAATTGCCCCCTTTAATTTGTAAATTAATGAAAGTGAAGCACATATGCGTAATTCTTTGACAATATAAAAATATGCGTAGATTAGTTTAAATATTCCTTGATTGATGTATTGGTTAATTGCAACTTTTCTTCTTTTAAGCTTTTTGCTGATTCCAAAGTAGAAACATCTTTATGGTCTAAAGTTACTTAAGCTCAGATGCTTCTTCTGATCATTTTTTTTCTTTTTTAATTTGATATTTATTAAGTATATATGGATTGATAAACTTCTTTAAAAAAAAATGAAAAGGAGTAAGATTATCTTCTTTTTGAGCTTCTCTGATCATTCAAAGCCCCGCCCATATCTTTTAAAAGACGAGAATGTTTTGTTCTTTTTAACTATATGGTTTTCATTTTCATAATATCCGCAAGAAAATCTTAAAGTTAAAAGATCTAACCATCCATCCATTTTTTGGATGTAAAGTAGGCTATGCTTTTTCCAATTCTCAGTGCTAAGTTTTCAATTTTTACTGCTAATAAAGGGAAAAAGTACAGCAGAAGTCCTATAAGTTTGGACTTTTTTGGAGTTCAGTCCTATAAATTTTATTTTGAATTTTTCAGCTCTATATATTTGCTCTGTAGTGCGCTTTTAATCCTATTCGTTAATAACCGTTAGGAATTTGCTGACGTGGACTTCACACTCAAATCCGTCCTAAGTGGTTTGTTAATTGTCAACGTGACAACTTTCTATTGCCTGAAAATTTAAAAAGGAATTTTAGGAATTAATATAAGAAGTCCGCGTGGCAATCTTCTATTTGCTGAAAACATTTTTAAAATTAAACTTTAATTAATTATTATTTTTTAATAATAATAAAATTTTAGAAAATATAAAAAAATTTAAAAAGAAAATTGAAAGGGAGGGCGGAAGCCGGCGGTGGAGGCCTCAATTCCGGTCATCACCCCTTATTGAGGTCACCGACACCCTCCCCTTTCAATTTTTTTTTTATTTTCTAAAATATTTTTATTGTTAAAAATAATAATTAATTATATTTTAATTTTTTTAAAAGTTTTCAGCAAAAAAAATTGTCATGTGTACTTCTTATGCTAATTTCTGAATTTATTTTTTTAAAAATTTTATAACATTTTAATTTTCAGCTAATAAAAAATTATTACGTGGACAATTAACAATCACCTATGACAGATTTGATGTTGTGAAGTCCATGGCAGAATATCCCTAATGGTTATTAACGAATATGATTAAAAGTGTTCTACGGAGCAAACATATAGGATTGAAAAATTCAAACTAAAACTTATAGGACTGAGCTCTAAAAAAGTCCAAACTTATAGGACTTTCTGTTGCACTTCGTGACAGCCTTTTTTTTTTCTTTCCCTTCTATTGCATCATTCTCACGTAATGGATCACACCTCCATTTTTAGAATTATTCCCTCCTATCTGTCATCTCCATCTAAATTTTGTACACTTTTAACGAAATCCTGAAAGAAGATTATCAATTTATTACCCGTTTATGTATAAGCTAGTTAGCTAGAAACTCATCGTCATGAAGCGATTTTTTTATAAGGATATATGTATATGTAGGACGCAATACATTAATCAACAATCAAATGGCCGCTGAGAAATTATTCGTGTCATAATCTTCTAACAAGTCTGAGATGGAATCTATATGTTTTATCATATTCGTTTGTTTGTAAAGAATGAGGTAGAACATCGGATTGGTTTACAATATGTAGGATTGAAGATATGTATGTATTGTACATGCAAGAAAATTACATGAACTTTTTAAAGTAAATTTCTTTGTTTCAAGTAATTTACTACTTGAATTATAAGTAAATTACTTGAAATTTTTTAAATAAATGTATTTACTACACATGCATTTTAAATATATGTATCATAGAATTTTTCTAAAACATCCGCATGCAGGTTATGTCGAAAAGATGAAAATTAAATCTGGTGCTGCTCATTATACGTGTAGCACTTGACATCTTATATATAACGTGCTGTCAGCTTGTTAAATAACTACATCCATTAAAAAAAATGATTTTTTTGGTTGAAGTATCTTTCTTTTCTTTTTCTTTTTTTTTGGGCGGGGGTTATGATCGAAGTCAAAGTTGATATACTATATATTATGTAACAATTTACAATATAGCTGCGAATTAAAGAACTACGTCCCAAATCCAAACACCCCCCCAACATACAAACACCCAATCTGTGTTTCCTGTTTCCTGTTAACTAACTTATACCTGTCCGCCCCACCCAGCCTTACCCTGAAAATCTTTAAAAACACGGGAAAAAAAAAAAACAACAACAACAACAAAAAAGAATTAATTAAGAAAGAAACATCAATTAAGTGCCATTAATTGGAACAACACTGATGCTGGATAACTGTTTTCCTTCTTCCTGATGGTCGCTCATAGTTGTTCTTGGACAGTTTTGAAGATAATTTTCCTGTCAACACAATCCAAAATCATCCTGATTTCGTTATCTCCCTTCTCGTCCTCGTCATGGATGGCCATGTTCAAGTCTAGCGAAACGCTGCCGGGGTTCTTCTCCTCCGAGTAGTCATCATTCTCTTTCTCCTTCCTGTCCTTCTCCTGCTGCTCTAAGCCTTTGTTTTCCCTTCTCGAAACAGGACCTAGGCTCTCGCAGCTGAAGATGACAATTGCATCCTGAAGTGAGACTGTCTCCCCGCCCCAAACAGATATTTTCCCGCCCTCGACTGCTCTCTTGATCCCAAGCTTGGAACTGTAATCGAATTGATCCACGTCCTCTAGGAAGAAAACCCGATGCGGGTTCTCGTTCACTGCTTCTCCGAACCTCTGCAGGTAGCTGAATCCCAACTCATCTCTCGGCCTCTTCTTCCCGTATTCTTGAACTGGGTCTGAGAATCTGCTCAGGCCAATTGAAATGAAGTTGCCCTGAGAGCCGAAGACCAGCTTAGCAAGTTCTCTTGAGATATTCTCTTTGGCATTGGAGTCGGTCCCCAAAAATAACATCAAAGTCTCTTCCCTTTTATGTCTCTCTGACCGTGAGCCTCCATTCTTTTCAATGATTCCCGACCTGCACTTAAGGACAGTGTCAACTATCTCGGGAATAATCTCTCTCTGCCATGGAACCTTCGTCACCAAGGAATCTGACAAGATTTTTATGTTGTTGGGACTGAACTCCTTGAAGCTCGGATTATTATCATTCATGTCCTCTGCCACTTCGCTTGAAGAGGCAGAGTTAGGACTTGAGTTCGGGTTGGACAGGAGGTCGGGCTTCGGCGGGTCGACCAATGGCCCATCGGATGCCCAGAATTGGTGTTCCTTGGGGCACTGCTTGAACTCAATCATCGTGGGCCAGCTCAGGTGGCTTGGAGGGAAGCTCGAGTTTCGTTCAGGAGAAGAGAACGAGGTTGTCGGGGAAGATGGAGTCGAGTAGAATTTGAGTGTCTTCCCATGCAGAGGGTCCTGGTGAGCTCTGTTGCAGAATGAATTCCACTTCTTGCAGAGACTCTTGACACTGACAGATTCCTCCTGCTGCAACCGAAACATAGAACACAAACAAATCTTTAGTTAGTGTCAACATGAAAGATAAACCCAAAAACTGTTTCGTAGTGAGAACAAAATAGTAGTTCCTCCAAGTGTCCTACAAGTTGCATACCTTATAATGGCGGGAATCTCTAGACTTCTCGTTCTTGTACTGTTGGAGCCATGAGGGCAAACTCGAGCTCACAGAAGTTTCGTTAGTTGAGTCCTTGATCTCGACACTGCCAATGGCCTGCACATCTTTGTCGAAATTGAGGGTGCAATCCTTGCAGCAAGTGAGGCTCTTCTCGACATCAATCAGAACGTTGCTTTTAGAATCAGCCTGCAGATCGCTGAATAAGAAGAATGATACGAGTCAGTAATTAATTAATCGCACTTATATATTTCATTCGATGGAAAACCTCGGAATGACATCGATCTCGCTGGATATACCTGTCAAGGTTGAGGCTCAAGCTCAAGGAACCAGCAGGAACAGTTAAAGGGTGAAGGTCCCAGATAGATTCCAGGGACGGATGGCCCGATTTACACTTCATGTACGTCCGGAAAGTTGCGATCCCCATTAGCCAAATCCTCCTATTACTCTCCCCGAACCCGCATACCAGTTTCTTGAGCTCCAGGACCAGGTACTCCAAGTTGGAAGAGCAGTAATAACTCCTCCTCTGCTCCACGTAGCTCGACCAGTACTCAGAAACTCCCTGCATGTCCCCCAAATAGAACACGATCCCACGCCCAATGCAGCTCTTCACTAGGCCCCGGAGGTCGACAAGCTTCTGCTCCACCTCTTCTCTCGACGAGTTCCGCAGGGAGAAGAGGGGAAGGCTAATGAACTGAACCGACTTCAGCTCCAAAGGGACAAGCCCTCTCTCGAACTTGTCGATGACTCCTCTCACTGCCGCCTCGGGCCCACTCAGCCCCTCTCCAACTATCACGACATTCCTCCTCTTGCTGAGGAGGGCGTCTAACACACTAGCCACATCCTCATTACTGGCATGTTCGAGTGCCGAGTGAGTGGCAAAGTGTACCGATAGAGGCTTCGCAGCAGTGACATGAGCAACTTCCTTGGCAGCTGGCGGGTTGTTGACAGAACTGTCTGGGTTGGGGGCTTGCTGCGAGCAGGCTTCGACGGAAACAGCCTGCTCAACTCTGCTCTTGATCTGCATGCTGGAGAAGCCAGCCTCCCTCATGACACGGCTCACGCTGGGGTCGTCCAGGATGGAGATGACGAGCTGCTCGATCTCTATCTTGAGGGCCAGGATGGGCTGCTGCTGGTTCTCGATGGAGCCGCGGCGCTGGTGGGCCTGGGCGCGCTTGAAGGCGGCGACGAGAGCGTTAGATAAGGAAGGATGGGGGGAGTGTGGGGGGCCCAGGAGGGGGCTAGGGGTGGAGGCGGGAAGGCGGTTGAGGGCGACGTTGAAGCAGAGCTCCAAGGCCTTGCACTGGAGAGGGTGGGAGTGGGATTGAAGGCAAGCCCTCCGGAGAAGGCCGGTGGAGGAGGCAAGCATTGAGCTGGCCACATGGAGGGGTGTCACCTGGGCATGGCCTCTCCTCCTTGCCAAGCTCACTGCTTGCTTCACTGTTGCCAGTGCCTCCACAGTCAGAGCCTGCTGTATAGAGCAGATACCTGCTCTCATCTTTATAAATTCGTTGCTATATATGTTTAACAAGCAACAGACAAAGGTTCAGGTTAATTTCTCGGTCGATGTCGGTTTATGTCCAGAGACAGATATTGACAAGTTTGTATAAGAGGCTCGATGGGGATGATCAGGTAGTAGGAGTGTGTATGTGTTATTGCAGGTGAGTTTGGAGAAGTTAAGGAGGAAGGGAAGGTAGGGATTATATATGGGAACTCCACTGGGTTTGGTTCCTTTCTTGTTGGTGAGGGAAGGGGAAGAGAGAGAGAGAGAGATTTTGTATGTGAAAGTGCAGTGCATGTGATGCAAACCTTTTGGTCTCTCTCTCTCTCTCACTCTGTCTCTCTCTCGATCATAAGTGTTCTGTGGATATGTGAAAGCTAAGGGCCGTTGGATTCAAAGTTAAAATTACTTTGATTTTGATTTTGATTTTGATTGTGGAAAAGGACAAATGAGATGTGATTATAAATTTGACTTGGGAAACGTGTGTTTTTGTTGTGTAGTGTGTTGAGTTAAAGTTAAAGTTAAAATTTTTGAATTGAGAAATGTGTATTTTTGTTGTGTAGTGTGTTGAGTTAAAGTTAAAGTTAAAGTTCAAATCAGTTAACTCTCGATCCAAACGGGCCTAAGTGATTGAGCGAGTCTTCACTCATTCACTAATAGTGGGAACTGATTAATAAATATGAGCAAATGAACTTTAGGAACTGAGTGGAATAATCACTTTTGTTTGCTTATGTATATATAAATTATATATGCTTTGGCCATAATACAAAATTGTTCTATTGAAAAATCCTCGTGGCAATACAATGTAATGAATTACTAGCTACATAATTCTAATTAACGGAAACTGAACACAGCTGATCTATGAACTGGAGTGTTTCGTGAACCCATCAAACCAATCGGGTCATGAGCTCTACGACGATTCAGCGGCCTAAAGGGTTTCATGAATGGGACCCTGGACAGTGAAATTTTGCAGGGAAAATTTTAGAAAAGGGCAGAAAGAACCCAATTACGAAGGCTGGACTAAGCAGAACAAAAGGAGAAGAGAGACTGTCTGTCTGTTTGAAGGGATAGGAGACTGTGTCCCCTATTCTATTCTATGTATGTGTATGTGTTTTTGTGGGCTTTAATTTTTGCTTTACTTTCTTCTTTCTTCCTTTGTTTCTCTCTATCTCTTTTTTCTTTTTTACTTCTCTCTTCTCAAAGAAGAGGAATAATACTTGCCGAAAAAAAAGAAGAGGATTAATAGCTTCCATGATTGACTGCAGTTATTGATCAGATCAGATCAGAAGCTGTGTGCTTAAGGTTTCATGAAATCCATGCAAAAAAGATGAAAAGAGAAGAAAAGAAAAACATTCCTCTCTCTCTCTCTCTCTCTCTCACAAACAAACATAAAGTTGGCTTTGAAGCTCTCTTTGCTCCGAGTTTTTTGAATGTCATGTTTGTTTCTTTTGCCGTGAGAGGCTAAAAAGCACACACAGCTAGCAGTGTAATTAACTGACAATATATAATCCTTCCGAGTGTTTCGTGGAGATGCATTCTATAAGTTTAGCCAGCAGTTTCATGTACCTCGAAGTGACTGCTATATATTCAGGAAAGGTTTATGGTACAATCACAAGTCATCGTTTACGGTATGCCCTTAGAAGCGTATGCATTTTCCAAAACAAATACGCCACTTGAGACAAGTACGAGGACGATTGAAGAGAGCAAAAATTGGCACCAGATCAGGGGAGTTGGTCTACTGGCCGGATCTTAAGGATTGTTGATAACAAGATGAAAATTCGTGTTAAGTGGAGATCTCGCTATGGTTTTCCTAACTAGATCGAGAGCGATACCACGGGTGTGTTGGATCTGTCGGTAAAACATTAATTAACAAGAAAATATGCATGTCCTGGTGATAACCATGCACGGGCATGTTCCTACTTCAGAATTCAGGCAATGTCATCATATGGCCCAAAGCCAGGCCCATTGAGGCTTTAATGCAGCTTTCGGCAGGCCTGGGATGATGACGATGAGCCCGATTTACTCTTTGGACTTAGGTAAAAGTTCTAGTGGCCTGATCAGAGCTGCCCATCACATTATGCTTGGGACTTGACTTGATGATAGCCATGTCAGTACGTAATGGTCCATTGGGATTCATATGATCTGACAGTAATATATATAGTGGCTAGGTAGTAGAAAACCGGAAATAGCACCCATGCGGTCTCAATCGTTGCAAGGACTCGATCGACTTTGACCTTCAACTACTCCCAACGGTGCTGGCCTGCTACATTTGCGGTGAGAGTGAAGGTTAGGCACCGTTTCTCCCTCTCATTTAGTTATTTATTATTATTAAGGCCAAAGAGTCAGCCACTCAAGTTCAACTGTGTGCCATAGCAAGCTTTATACCAAAATGGACCTCAGTCACTCATACAGAGAGCCGTTTTCTTTTGTTCCATATATATGCATAAATGTGCTCGTCATAAATAAACATTTAATTTTGTGAATGAAAAAAATCCATGCAGGGAGGCCGACCCAGCTCGACTGGATTAGTCGGGATTCAATTGAGCTTCTGGATACTAGGATTAGCACCAAAAAAAGAAAAACAAAGATTAATCGCGAATGTAGATGACAGACTAAACACAGACGACTTTATTAGGTTCAGTTCAGTGGACGAGATCGAGGGTAAAGCATATGTTGTCTTATCGGGATCCAGAATTGCAGTTCTCCTAGCTAGAACAAACTAATCGACTGATCTTGAAAGTCACACTGTGGTGCGGTTGATGCTGCAAGAAGAAATGGAGTGATGAAAAGGGAAAACGACATCTGAAGATCTAATGAATGCTGAAAGCTATCCTTTTGTCATTTGCCTTTCATATATATATATATATATATATATATCACCTAACTGATTTGATTAATATACACAAAATAAACTTCCAATAGAGATCATGAGAAAGACAGAGATCGATTACACTCAAACGGGATTAAAAGATCCTAATTAAGATACCGACGTTATCGTCATCATCGTCTTCTCTTCCTCGTTGATCCCAGCAACATTTTCCTCTCTCACAGAAGGATCTGATGATGAATCATCAGAAAACGAAGAAGCAGCCGATGAAAAAGAAGTAACTTCCATGTTCTTGTTAAAACCTCCGCATGAGTCATCTTTGGTACCTTTGCTGAGGTTCAAAAGCAAGTCGATGAAGGCTTCGACGATGAACCCGTGATTCTCCTTCCCATTCATTCTCAAGTACCATCCCAGGAGCTCCTCCAAGCACTCCCAGTCCTTGATCCCATTGCTCTCCACCATCTCCTCCATCGATCTCCTGAAGTCGACGTAAGGGTTCTCCGACTCCATAGCCAGGACTACGCTCTCCTTGAACGGCGGGACGAGGGCGTCAACGCTCCCAGGATGTCCAATGATCGAGCTAGTGTCCCCCTGGGGCTCGAAGAAGAGCCGATCCGACCTCGCCCCGCGAACGAGCACCTCAAGCGACTCGTCAGCCACCAGGTCCTCTGACACCTCAGTGGAGTAGCTCGCAGACTCGGACGTGCTTGTGAACAACCACGAGGCGGCCTCGGGAGAGTGGCCATCGAGCCCCCGGATCCCGTTCATGCTCGGGTCGAAGAAGATAGAGTTCACAGTCTTGAATATACCTTCACCGCCATTGTCATCCCCGGCTCGGAAGGACAGGGTCTTGGGGTGCTTGCAGGAGGCCCACTGCCGTGGCTGCCCCGTTTCTGCCCTGTTCTTGGAGGAGAAGAGAGCAGGTAAAAGATTCATCTTCTTCTTGCCCATATGATGAGGTCAGGTGTTCTTCTTTGGAAATATTGGAACGAAGTGGAGATCTGGCCTGGGAAGTGTGTATAAGGTTATGGAACAAAAAATGAGAATGTTAAGTGAAAGGTTTTTGTCTTTGGAATTAATGGCGAAG
Organism: Punica granatum; assembly: GCF_007655135.1. Classification (NCBI taxonomy): domain Eukaryota; kingdom Viridiplantae; phylum Streptophyta; class Magnoliopsida; order Myrtales; family Lythraceae; genus Punica; species Punica granatum. The sequence goes on from NC_045134.1 coordinate 838,128, forward strand.
AGGAGGAAGATGATATTTAAAGGAGGGAGGGAAGAAGTAGAATAAGAGGAAGAAGAAGAAGGATGAGGAGGAAGGTGAGAGACTAGTGAGGAGGAAGATGGAGAGGAAGCAATGGGGGACTAGTAGCGTCCTCTCTGGCTTCTCCAATCTCTCCTTGCTATTCATCAGTTTATGTGGTCGGATCACGAGATGTTCTCAATTTACGGATCAAAATTAATCTTGTTTGAGTTTTTTTTTTTTTTTTTCAATCATAGCAATGCAATGATTTCAGTAAATTTTGAATCTTCTACACTGCAATAAAAATTCGCGCGTTGAAAACTTTTAATCAGTTTGCCATTGAATCACGTTCTTGTGAATAATTTTCATCCGTTTTTATTGAACCAATGGTTGGGTGGTCGAATTCAATGTCTTATTTAATGCCTCCCTCTCTTCTCAGAACCACTCTTACCTCCAACACCACCAACAACAATGGCAGTTAACATGAAAAATGTCCTCTTTTTTTCTTTTTTCTTTTAAAAAAAAGATATATATATATATATATTGCTCTTTTTTCATCCCAAAACCGATACCAGACATATGTATCGTTCACGATTCCACAAAGAGACGCATGATTACATAATATTCACCATTAGGGAGAATGTGTATGCAAGAATGTGCATGCGAAGATTCACCCTGTCTTCTTAGTTGAGATCGACACGATAAATAGAGACATGACAACAACCATGATATTCATTGAAGGACAAGTATTTTCTCTAGTAAAAGAGGAAAGAAAGAAAAATTGAAAAGAAGATTGTTGTCAAATTGCAGAGTAGATTTATTATTGTATATTCTCGTAATTAAATGCAGCCATTTACCTTCCGCCGAAAAAACAAATGCAGCCATTTGCCAAAGTAAAAGTACTAATACGGACCCATTTGCTGCTGGGCTCATCATAATAGAATAATAAGCTAAGATACGAGAATTACGACTAGCTCCTTGCATTTATCTTCGTCCTTTTGACTTTTTGTGAAATTCTTTATATTTGTATATAATCATCGATCATAGCTATAGGCACTGCCTTTAGACATGACATGCATGAAAGCTGTAATAATGATAAGTTAACCAATTGCATGCGACGTAATGGTGAATTTGGATAATATAGAATTGGAGGGGCCGGCAGATGTGAGGAACTGTGCAAAAGGGTCGGTTAGTAACGCATATATGTACGTTATAATCTTGGTTATCTGTCGTCCCATATCGTATGCATGCCTCTTGATGAGTCCCTTTGATCATATTATATCCTCAAATATGGCCTTGTCATTGACCTTGTTTTCATTTTTATAGTAAAATTGACAGCGACATGTAAATCTTAGTTATCTTCCGGCAAACAAATAATATATGTATATAAAATAAATACAATGTGTTGAAAAGGAGTTATTTGATCAAGAAAGACTTCGATATGTATGTCAATTAAATATGTATATAAGAAGAAGGAAAGGCAAAGGGGGGGGGGGGGGCAAATTTCATGTGAATTATTTATTGAGAGGAACCGTAGAATCACGAGCACACACTTGTCCCTTGCACATGCAATTAATATTTATGAAATAAAATGAAATTGAGACATACTGTGGACCCAATATTTATCTATTATAATTATTAATTTATTCATTATTATTATTATTTGTTAGGGTCAGTAAGGATTGATTACTTTTTTTAAAGGGAAATCGAATAAAAAGTAAAGTTTAGCAATTTTCTTCTTTTGGAGAACTCCTAACCAACGAACATTGTCCCTTCTTTTCTTTATTCTGGCCTTTGATAAAATTGTTATATCATCCATTATAAATAAAAATTTAAAAGGTCAATGGTTTCCCTTCATTAATCCTTCAACAAACACACATTTAATTTGCTGACATATATACACATTTGTTGAGCTTTTAAGCATTTTACCTAAGTATATAATATATATACACCTACAAATATTTAATAAAAAATAAAGAATTGAACTATATATATATATATATACACATGCATATCAGCAGAATTTCTAGTCTATGACAAAAACAAAAAAACAGAGGACTGCAAAAACAAGTGGAGCCAAAAAATTATGTGATGTTGGACACATCAAATTAAATTTTATACCAGATTTGGTGAATCAGAAACCTATGTCCTATGAATCTCCATAGGGCACATTTGCTTGGTCTTGACAAATAAATCCGGCCATGGATGCAGGCCAATCATCATAATTACCACATCTACCTAATTCAAAATATATATATATTTTTCCGGAAGTAATTTTAATATAATTACAAACAGAAAATTGAAGTAAATGTAAGAGGTCCAAAAATATATTTAAAAAATGGTTCCTCATAACTAAAACCGTACGGTGCATAGACTCCATACTCTTGTATGGAATAAATCACTTAGGCGTTGTATCATCATGTCTGTATTATATTATATGACAATCATTCAATTAAAAAATTAAATGCCCTTATCAAAACATAATAATAGTGATAATTAATAACATCACGATGATCAAGTGGCGTGCCGAGTTTTATCCCGAAAGGGACGAAATGAAGGGGCAGGCATAACATAGGTACCAACCCGATGTCCCCAACTAAATTTTTATCTTCTTCTTGTCTTTCATCTTCTGCAGAAATATACACATATAGCTACTCACAGAAACAATATATATGTGATAGGTTAACAGAGAGACTTCAAAGTTATATAACCTATTACCTATTCGCATATATATATATATATATATATATATATATCAGTAAAAAACTCAAAACATACATATTGTATATTTAAAAGAATTTGCAAAGTTCATCTATGCGAGTTCCGATTAGTGATCGTGAGATGTACATCTCTCGGTGCTTGCAAGTCATAGTTTATCTTACGAAAGGAGAGATAAACTGTAGTTGTTTTATATATCCCTATGTGATTGTGCAAGCTAAGCTAAGGGAGAGAGATACGAATGTCGGAATCATTTGTGTAATTGGTTTGAAGAGAAAAACTAATGCATGCGTGGAAGTGAACTGGTTTTGTCTCCTGCCCACCATTGTATTTATATATATTTGTTAATTATATGTATAGATGCATATTTGTATGTGAATAATTCAACGATAAAGGTGTGCGTTGAAGAAATTGCACATGTGCCTCCATTGACCCCTCCATGATTGCCTCGTTACCTTGGTTTTTAATTAGTCCTACTCTCCTAAATGAATCAATATTGTCGTAATTATTCCCCAAACAATTAGTTTATTAATGTCTCATGAAACTTAACCACCGTGCATCAATGGGTCCTAGCTAGAGCTCCATCTCAAGCGCAACACAGGGACATACACACCTAGAATTTGGAGTATGTTCCTCTCAGCTAGCTATAGCTCGGTTTTCGATCTATCTTAGCGACAAGGTTTTGCCTCGTAGTCTCAATCCACAACAAATTTGAGCGGATATTAATACGACCGGTGGTGTTTACAGGTTAAATACGTATTTTTAAGTGGAATTATACAACCAGGGTCGTACAAAGATCCAAATCATATGCATTCAGATCTTCGGTGTTTTTATTGTTTTCCACTTCCACAAAAATCATTAAGAAAATAGATCGATAAAGATGCCAGCAGACATTATGGCTAAGATAAGAAGCACAACAATTATTAGAGAATTGGATGAACAATAGTATATAATTAGGCAAAATTGAAGGCAGGGAAATGGAAAGAACGTGGAAGAATCAAGAGGGCTGTTTGGTGCAAATGCAAGAATCGGTTGTGGGATTATCTGTGTCTGTCGTTTTGATGATCGGGCCTTAATTAGCATCACTTTTAGGTCTTTATTCTTCATCAGAATCATTGATTAGTCTCTCAATTTCCAAGTTTCTTCTGATGAGCCTTTGTTTGATTAGTGAATTCAGATCATTCCTCTTACTTGCAAATTATAAGCCATTAATTAATATTTCCCCTTGTCATCGCCTGGCAGAATTTTCCATGTTTAGTACGACCAAATGAAATACAACCGCTACACAAAAATGTTGACTGTTTTATATCGTGATACCACTCCGCCGTGCCAAATATGCATAATAGATCAGGAACATTCAATTCGCCGACTGTTCATTAGCTATTCCATGTATAAAACAGAGCAAGAAACCAAGATGAAGATCCCAAGCAAATCATGATGAACTCATTGTTCAGATAATCAACACAAGTTCTGCCTGCAACGCAGACTCTTGCCTTTCCTTTCATGTTTCTTCTTCCCGCGATCCATGTAATACCAAAGAAGAAGATATACCAAAGCACAGATCAGTTGATAGAGATGACAAACATCACATTAATTTACTACACTAGATAGATAATTTTCACATATAACTAGCAATAGTTCTGCTGCAACGATCTATCAAAGATACGTTGCAACTCTCTTCTGTCTGAGGTACTCTAGCTATACGAGAAAGCTAAAATACATATGCGAAACTAACAAAGTAAAGCATAAGGCATGGGTGCTGATTACAACGATCTTCTGTTACAGAAGCACATGCTACACCATCTACGACTAGGCCAAGGGAAAACAAGGCAAATGGAGCTAATTTTTTCTCACTCTCTTAGTTGGGCCCTCAGAGAAGTCCCTGACTAACCCATAGCCACCGCAGTTTGGACATCTCAGGGTTATTTTGGTCACCATAGCAAACATATGGCAGCGGGGACACCCCTTCAAGACCATAGTTGGAATCTTGGGTATGCCGAGATCGGAAAGCTCTTCCCCATCAAGACCAAGAGATGCACAGAGATGTGAGGACAATGGAAACATCGACCTCCCAGAAATTAATAAGTCTTCTACCGGACTTGGTATGGGTGGCGATAGTCTAAGAGATAAGTCCAAGTTGGTGCACGAAGTATTCTGCCTTGGTCCAATTCCCGTTGAGCTTCTCTTTTTTGTATTTTTCACAGATAACCCACCTTGAAACTACACTCATTAGACAAAAGAAAAATCATGACCGTGAAAAACAATTTTGTAATGACAGCGAACAATAATATATATCATGTACGAGTGGAAAAGAAAACGAATAATTTACCTCGGTGATGAGCTTGTTTTCCCAAGAGAAGGGGATCTCAGATGGGTCACCCAGTCCACTCATGCTCGGATTCAACACTGGCTTGTTGAGATCAATCGACTGGTGAATTTCTCGACGACCAGTCCTCTCTTCACTGTTGAAACTATCCTTGAAGCCATGCATGAGACCCATTTGTTCAAAGGAGGAGAAAATCCTCTGCTAGTTCAACGAAAGCGAGAGTTCTCAAGAGGTTATTGGATTAACCCAAATTCAAATCACATATATAACTGTGGTGGAGGAAGAGGCTCATGAAAATAGAGCAGGGGAAAGAAACTAACTTCAAACAAGTGTCAAGAGGTGTCAGCATTTATGAACATCTTCGATAACGCCAAAATGGTTAAAGGTGGTAACTGCTTCTTATATGGAATAAGACAATATCTCATCAATTTTGATTTGTATAAACAAAAATCCCGTATTTACATCCGGATTCTCTGAGTAAATGCTAGTAGTATTTCAGATTTTTCTCATTAAGTAAGATGTAATCGAAAATGCAGTTCTTGAACCATCATAGTAATGCAGGCTGCTTAAGATCAAAGTTTGATCTTAAGACAGGTACTTGATGACTCAACACAGTATCAGACAGCATAGGTAAATTTCGAACTCAATAGTCCCTGGTTTTTATCATCTATTCTCTGTATTGTGTTTCACAGACATGTTTTAGGCGTGATGATATTTGTCGTGATGCTAGAAATGTCTCAACTGAAAGATGTATTAAACTCGTTTCTTGTTTTATCATGACTCACAAGGTGTGAAGGACAAGTTACCATTTAAGTCCAAACTAACAAAGAATTGATGAAGAGTCCTTAACCAGCTTGGTTTTTGTTTTCTTCTTTCTTTTATTTTTTCTTACTTGCTAAGCAAAACTCCACTACTCCTACATATCATTTCCAACCGATTCACGACACTGAAGCAACACATGCACAAAGAAAAGACACGTCCCAAGCATTTCCTTAACCAGTCAAAGATTTACTCAGAAAACGGAATTAAATAGAAAATAAACCCTAAAGCAGCAAATAGATTGTTGAAACCAGAAAAAAACGAAATTATTGTCTTAGAGCATAATAAGGCTAACTTACCAGCATTTTCACCAAAAATCTCCACAAGAACAGGATCCATCAGTAAAATGATGGAATCTATTTGTATCCCTGACAATAATTTCTCGTCCTGTGATGCTTGATGCTAACTTCATAAAAGAGTGGCAATCCACACAGATCCTGAGGTTTTTCATAATCCTTAGAGGTGCATTCGGGGATGAGCACATCAAGCCGAAAGCAAGAGCAAGTTTCTCACTGTGGTGCTTTAAGAGTTCCTGTTTTCTACCAGAGTCCACATCGTGAAGGTCATGTTCAGTTTCAGCCCTGTAACCCATTCTTTCCATCTCTTCCATCATTCTATCCAATTTGTCATAGATATCAGCTATTCTTGGATGGTTTCTCTCACCAACCATGAAGGAATGGACTTTATCCTTGATTTCAATCCAACTCCTGCCCTTCTCCTTCTTAGCCTCGCTATCTTTAAGAAACTTCCTCACTCTCGCAACTTCCGCCCATTTCTTATTCGCAGCATACACATTTGATAATAAGACATGATTTCCAGCATTCTCAGGCTCGATTTCAAACAATTTAGAAGCAGCCACCACAGCTAAATCCAGATTCCCATGATTCCTGCAGGAAGACAGGAGAGATCCCCACATGGAAGAGGTAGCATCAAAGGGCATTTGAGCTATCAAATCATATGCTTCATTAACTAGACCGGCCCGACCAAGAATATCGACCATACAGGCATAATGAAGAACATTGGGGGACAAGTTGTACTCCTTAATCATTAGATCAAAATATTTCCGTCCCTTTTGCACTGAACCAACATGACTACATGCATTTAAAACACAGACAAAGGTCACTTCATTCGGGTACATTCCCATTTGCTGCATTTTCTCATAAAGAACCATGGCTTCAGTAGGGCGGGCGTGTTTTGCGAAACCCGATATAATCGAATTCATCAGAACTGTATTTTTCTCTTCAACGCCCAAAAAGACAATGTAAGCCTCACGGATGCTCCCACATTTAGCATACATGTCTATAAGAGAAGAAGCAATGAAGATGTTGGAACCAAACCCAGCTTTCCATAAAATGGCATGAACTTGGTTTCCTTCAATAAGAGCCGCGAGACCCGCACAAGCACAGATGATGGCAGAAATGGAGAACTGGTTGTGCTCAAGTCCAATAACCTGACCTCTCTGAAAGAGCACTAAAGCTTCCTCGTACATCTCATTTCGAACATACCCTGCGATCATCGAACTCCAAGTGACCTCACTTCTATCCCGCATAGATTCAAAAATGGAATTAGCATCATTTATCAGACCACACTTGGCATAAAGATCAAGCAATGCAGTCGCCACAAACACATTCTCATCCATCATGGCCTTAACAGAAAAGGCATGGAGCTGCTTACACTCGAGCAGAGCACACTTAGCAGCACAGGCACAGAGGACACTGGAGAGAGTGAATTCGCTGAAGGGAGCATGAGCACCTTCTTTTCCCCGTCTTAGCATCTGAATGAACAGGGTAAGGGCCTCTTGGTCCTCTCCCACTCGGGCAAGGGTCCCAATCATGGTGTTCCACGAAACTAAGCTCCGGTGAGGCATTCCATCGAATACCTTGCGGGCGTAGTCAAGAAGACCGCATTTTGAGTACATGTTGACGAGGATGTTGGCAGTTAAGGTGTCGGAGTGCAGCCCCAGGTGGATGACCTGAGCGTGGCATGCTTTGCCTTCGATAGCGTCCCCGTTTCGTGCGCATGACTGCAAGATTTGATTAAGTTTCTGTACGTGGGCAGCAACCCCATCTTCTGGAACAGGGCTGTTCTTCAATGGCTGATCCAGTTCTTGAGCTGTGGGAACTGCTGATAGATATCTGGGGCAACATAGGCGAAAAGCACGAATCTTTCCTCTGTGTATACACGAGGAGATCATCTGCTGGGGTCAACGCACCACAACATCATCCAAGAATCTATCTATACATATAGTAAAATAAACTTGAAGCACAATAAATTTGAAAAATCATAAAAAAATAATATGATTAGAAAAATTTAAAATACTAACAAAAAAATACAATATCTTTTATCAAGAGTAAGCAAAAGTAAGCAAAAATGATTAATTAAATTTAATGACAATTTAATATTTTACCAAAAATATATAATATTAAGAAACTAAATCTATGAATAAAATTATATTGGACATTTTCAATTTTATAGTATATTTTGCATGTGTGTTGCACGTGCATTAAAAAATATATATATTTACAAATAGAAGCAATCTTTCCTTGCAATTGGAGAATTTTTTTTCGGTTATAAAAGAGGTCTATGAGCCTAGTATATAACTAGAATTTATTTGGGTGCATAATAAATGAGGTTGAATACATAATAAATGTTTTAAAGAAAATTAATAGAATATGAAAAAAGAAAATGAAAAAATAATTATAATAATTAATAATTTTTTAAAAAATGTAATTAATTATCTAAATCTCCTACTCGGTATATATAATATTTAAAAGAATTTAAAGAATATGGAAAAAAATAAAAACAAAGAATAATAATTAAAAATATTTAATAAATACAATTAATGTACATAAATCTCTTATTAAATACAACTAGTGTCCCATGTGTTGCACGGATTTGTGTTCATATATTTATATTTTTTTACAAATAATAATTATAACAGTATATGATATTAATTTACATATTATTATTATTATTATTATTATTAAAAATAAAAGTTCTCAATAAATTTTTAAAAATAATTTTCAATAGAGTTGCATGAATGCTTTCAATGATACATTTATAATTTTATAATCAACGTTCTTATGATATCTTGTGAATTAATTTAATTTCTTTCACAATGTTAGTTTGTGTTATATATGTTTTTTTATTTTATTTTATATATTTTTATTCTTTTATAATACTTTTCAAATTTATGGAATCTTCATTCTGGATAAAGATTTTTATTATTCTATACAATATCATATTTTCAATTTACATAACCTTCTTTCGTGCTTTTCAATATGCTTGTATGCATAAATGTTTAATTTTTATGGTAAATTATATATATACTTCATTAATTTTTGTTAAACTATCAAAATTTTAAAATCAATTTCTATAAGCTAGACTCAATTTTTATAATGTCGAGTTAAGTAACTGTTTATATACATTTATTTATCACTTGTATATATTAAAAAAATTACAACAAAAATTTTCTCTCAATTATATTTAGTATGATATTTATGTATATTTAATTGCATGTATTAAATACTTTTAATTATTATCTTTATTTTTTAAATTTTTTTCATATTCTTTTAATTTTCTTATAACTATTATATAGTAAGCTCGAGATTTAGATCCAAATAATTGCATTTACTAAAATTATTTAATTATTATCTTTGTTTTTAATTTTCTTCTTCAATATTTTAAAAATTTTACTTTTCAATATGCTAGTACATAGATATGTTTAGTTTTTATGATAAATTATAGGGGTTTTCATGCTAGATATCTCATGATTTCACTCGTTTTTCAAATATATTACATGATTTAAAACTTACCCAAAAAGACCTATGATTTACATCTGATTTCAAATCTATCATGGCGTTAATTTCTCTGTCAATATTTAATGGTGCTGCTGACGTGGAATGTAAGTGGAATCATTCTTGCCACTGGCCCTTTATCCGACATAGATTTGAGAGAAAAATAAAATCATAGGATAGATTTGAGAAAAAATTAAAATTTTGTGATAGGTTTAGGGCGCATTTACGTTTCATTGACAAAAAAATTGACGCCATAATATATTTGGAATAAAATGTAAACCATTGGCCCATGAGATAGATTTGAGAAAATGCTAAAACCATAAGATATGGCGTAAAAATCCATAAATTATATAAGTGCTTCATTAATTTTTGTAAGAATATGAAAGTTTTTATATCAATTTTTATAATGTCGCGTAGAGATTTATGTAGATTTGATTACACTTATTAAATACTTTTAATTATTATCTTTGTTTTTAATTTTTTTTAATATTCTTTAAATTTTATTTTAATTATTATATAATGAGCCGAGATTTAGATAAATTAATTGCATTTATTAAAAATATTTAATTGTTATCTTTGTTCATTAATTTTATTTTTCCATTTTTAAAAATTTTACTTTTCAATATACTTGTACATATATATATATATAGTTTTTATGATAAATTACATATATGTTTCATTAATTTTCATAAGAATATGAAAATTTTTATATTAATTGCTATAAGCTAGGCTCAATTTTTATAATTAAAACCCAAAAGACTTATGGTAATATGTTTTAGTATTTTTTTTGTTTTGAATTGGCTAATAAAGTAAATTTTGTTTCTTTTGTCTTTTTTTATTCATTCAAAAATTGAATAAATTTTTAAAATATAGTAAATAAAATTATTAAAAACAAAGTAAAATACATGTTACAAAATTTGCATCCTTTTTTCCATTTAATGAAGTTTGAATTGGAAAAAAAATAAGAAGATAAATTATTAAAAGTAAAGCAAAACAAATAAAATACTTGTAAATTGCCTAATAAACAAACTTGCTTTCTTCTTTTATTCAATAAAAATTATAATATAATAAAAATAATTATTAAAATAAAGCTAAATTAATACAAATTGAAAGAGTATGGAAGCAAATCAAACTCTCTTTATAAAGGTTCCAAACCCTACAACTTAATAGTATTTAGATTTAGATTTAGATTGATAGATGTGCATATAACATATATACATATTCTTTTTTATCAAAGAATTTATTCTTCCGACTCTCTAGACCAAACTTGAGAAATTATTATATCATCTCCAGTTTCACTAATATCACTAATATTCCTTCGTATGACTCCCCGAGGCACGAGTACGACGGGGCATTGTACAATAATTCATGAGTGTCATACTCTTGTCTTTTTCTTCATATGACGCCCCGAGGCACGTATACGACTGGGCACCGTACAACAATTCATTTGCATCGTGCTCTTGTCTTTTTCCTTCGTACGATGTCCCGAGGCATGAGTAGGACGGGCATCCTACAACAGTTCATTTCAGTCGTACTCTTATCTTTTTCCTTCGTATGACTCCCCGAGACACGAGTATGACTGGGCATCATACAATAGTTCATTTTCCGGTATACTCTTATCATTTTCCTTTGTACAATGCCTCGAGGCACGTGTATGACGGAGTCGGGGGCGGAGCCAAGATTTTTATCTAGGGGGACAAATATATACTTTTTGGACAAAATTTAAAAATTTCAAAATTCAAGAGGGCAAAGTACTAATTTTACATTAAAAGAATGCATATTTTTGAGATAAAATTTAAAAATTTTAAAGTTCGGGGGGGGGGCAATTGCCCCCCTGCTCCTTCATTGGCTCCGCCCCAAGACGGAGCATCGTATAATAGTTCATGACTCAATGGGAACAATCCAGTGGCAGATGGCCAAGCAGGTGGAGAAGCAGGCGGCACTGCTGCATGGCGCCTCTCGTACGAATCTTCGACCTGCGGAGTTGAAATCGGTGAAAGAATGAATGAATGAAGCAAGCACAAAATCAGAGAGCTAACACAAAAAATTAATAAGACGCGCCCAGGAAATCAAGCTCAGAATGATGCTAATCCATATGCCACTGATGAAGAAGATGAACGCATGATCGATCCTGCCTTTCTTCTCAAGCGTCCTGACAGTGTACTGCAGCACCCACATAAAATTTTCAGTGCAGAAAGATTGCGCGTGGTCCAACATGCCGTAGTCCCACCGACCAGTGGCAGAGAATGACGAAGCCAATCCAGAAGGACATGAGAAAAGCGGTGAGGACGCTCTTATAACCGGAGAAGGAGATTCCCAGTTAGTCGGCCACCAGGACACCATATTTCATCAGAAGTTTTGCGACCAACCCACGACAGGTCTCGGGATGCAGAACCTCTGCTTTTGGACCGAAATCATCGCCAGTGCAAGGTAACCAAGAGCTTAAAGAAAGAACGTAAGGATTGCGACAGGAAGGACGTAGGCTACCTCCATCCAATCGATAGCAGCATAGTGCAATACAGGGGTGAGTGCAAATACAAGAAGTGAAGATATAACAGAAAATCAAAATGTGCTGCGCGGGAATTTACTTTTTTATAGTTTTTGTAGTTATTTGTTTTATAAATAAAATCTTAGAAATAAATTGTAATGATGGTTTATTTTATATATATTATATATATGAAATTATATATTAATGAAATTTATTGTCGCCAGAAGGCGCGAATGTGGAACGAACTTTTATATTTATGTTTGTGTTGTATACCGTAATACACGAAAATGAAAAGATGGACAATCAGAAGATCATAAAAAATTTCTGAATTTATGTGGTAGATTTTCTTCACTCAATTGGAGGTCTGTACATTGCAAAACCCGCGAGAGCCTATTTAAAATAGCTACGGTAGAAACATAAAAAATGAATGAGATTATGCATTAATTTTTTTGGAGTAAATCGATATTTGAATTTGTTTGAATTACCGCAACATTTGATGTAAATATTCATATAAGAAACTCTAAGTATGATTGATCTTTTGTATGATTTTATAAAGTAATTGGTTTGAACTTTCACAAAATTTGGTGCGAATATTAAATAGGAAACTTGAATAGATGGGGGTTATCATCTATTAACCCGTCGGAGGACATTGTCGAAGTCTCTAAACCCGGCAGCTTACCACGTTGGAAATGCCACAACATAAACGTGCATATCTCTCGCCCAAACCTCACGCTCTCGGGCTTCAAATTGTGAAGCCGAACCTTCTTCAGTGCCACAATTTTAACCCATCGGGCAACTGAATTTTCATCCTCCCGAAAATAATATGACGAAGTTGATAAATGTTAACTGCTGCGAAATAAGACTATGATGTGGATCAATACCATGGATTGATTATGGGTTCATAAATGTACGTGCACGCATTACATTAAGATATATTACTAAACAATGTATTCCATCATGCAATTTATGAAGCATCCAATTGGGGTTGGGGAGTTAATAAGAAAGACGTGAATTTCAAAATTGGAGTAAATGTCTTGAAAAATCGATTAATATCTATTTTTTGAATGAGCATTCAGTATTTACCTTGGGATTATTTTCATAATTAATTAGAAGGGTGTAAGTGAAAGGTAGCTCAACGATCAGTTGGGAATTTGGGGGTTTCAACTTCCAAATTGTGAAGAAGAGGCACAAGAAAGGTGGCAGTGGCATTATGACATGAAGCATATAAATGCATCCACTTCTTCATTTTCCCGTTGCTTTGCAATGTTTGCATACACATAGAACCATTAGAGATGCCCGTGCAATGCAGGGTGAAACTAATAAATAAAATCATGCACAGTATAAATATGATGAAAAACATATATTATTTACTTCATAGCTAAATTATATTTCAATTTAATACAATCATTATAGAACATCTGAAAATTTTAATAAATCAATATCCTTATTAAAAATACATAATGTATTTTTCGACCGACCTTTATTATGTTATTATATTGATGCATCTTATTCATAATATTTCCATAAGTAACAATCTCTATTTAAATACTTTATGAATCGACCTATAAGATTGAATTAAGAACAATTATATTATATTATTTTATTTTATTTTATTATTAAAATTTATATTATTATTACGTACTTTATGGTTAAGTAATGTTTATATTTACATTAATTTATTCGCATTTTTTAAAAGATAAAATAGAAACTCGAGAATATGAAAAACGAACGTACTCTCCACGATAACTTTCAAAATGCTTCCGGTTTATATATATATATACATATATATATATATATATATATATATATATATATAGATTCGTTAGTAACTTGTACTGTGGGTAGTATATTTCAACAATATCAATTAAATTTAAGTGAAAAATGCATGACTAGGTCTAAGGGTGTCAAAATATGACCCGGCCTGGCCCGGCAATACCGGGCTTGACCTGAGCTATCGCGGCCCGAAGCTTATAGAACAGGGCTGGGCCGACCCGATTCATTTCAGGCCGTCCTGGCCCTATAGGCCATTTCTTTTTTTAAAAGACAAATAGTTAAATATTTTAAAAATGAATATGAAATTGGAACTAGCAAGACAACCCATTCTCTCATCAAGCTCTAATCGAACATGCCATAGTGAATCCTATGTGTTGATTTTGGAGTTTCGCTGCTTTATAAAAGGCGGATGAGTGGAGAGAACCTATCATCAGCCCAATGGACTTTTCTTTGACCTAGTTGAGGTCACATGGTCGAGCCCAACGTCAACGGACCTACCAAGTATATATACATACAAATATATTTTATATGTGGTAAATTGAATTTCCCTTGAATTGTTTGTCTCTCTTATAGCTTTGATTTGATGGGAAAATATATGATATTGATGTGTCAAATCAAGGTGAGGAAACAATGAAGTACAGAAAGTGAGAGCGACAAAATCTCCTACACAAAAATAAAATTAAAAATTATTGGAAGGATATGAGGCAAAACTATACATATACATTAGCTTTGTGTTGGGGCCAAGTTTATGGGACAATTCCGATGTAGATTCGTTTAAAGAGTTTAGTATTTGTTTCCTTTAAGTAGGTTTCATATCCGAAATTTATAAATGAATAAAATTTATGATCGAAAGAGTTTTACTCCTCAATAAATAAACTAAACATGAATTGAATTATTCAAGACTCATTAAATTTTAGAATATCAAAGCGCACATTAAAAAAAAAAAAGAGTACATGGGGGACAATGACCAAACCCTTTGCCATGCATTTCTTGATTATTATATTGACCGCGCTATTCTATTGACAATTTAAGCAGACACACTCACACAACACAAGTGGGCTTCTCTTTTGGATCCGTCCCAATGATCACTATGAGATGTGCAACTAATTAATCTGATTAAAGGTAGAAGCTTAGGGGAGTGATAAAGAGCCAAATATGAAATATCCTTTTCCTCTCTATAGCCTTCTCGTGGCTTATCATGTCCTTTCCCTTTCAAGATACACACCAATCGCCTTTTCCTACTTTATGTTTCTCTAAGATATCGAAATGATCGATAAAGACGAGAACAAACAAGTTTGTATTAAGGAAAAAAAAATCGGTTGACTCAATCAGTATAGTATACTATCATTGAATGGATTATTCCGTAACTTGTCTGGTGCAATGACCATATAGTAGATTAACAAGTCGATTGAGAAAACTTAACGGAAAGGGATATGCTTGTAACGAAGCAAGATTTTGTGCGAATTATTTTTGTCATAGGAAAAATTACGTCATATATCATATAGTTTAACATTTTTTTCAAATCTATCATATATTTTAAAAAGTATTAAATATATCACATAGTTTACATTTTTCTCAAAATCTTCCCGCCGTTATATCTTACATCAATGAAACGTTAGTATACTCCAAATCTATCACATGGTTTTAATTCTTTTCTCAAATCTATTCTATTATTTAATTTTTTTCTCAAATCTATTCTGAATAAAAAGGTCACAGTGGCAAAATCGTTAAACGTTGACGAAGATATAACGGTGGGATAGATTTGGAGAAAAATATAAATCATATGATAGATTTGACACTTTTTAAAGTATATAATAGATTTTAAAAAAATATATTAAATCATAGGATATATGAGGTAAAAATTTTATTATCATATCAAATCTTTATATTGTGGTGCTGATTTTATATATGCACAAAGCGATAGCATTATGTCTTCTCCAAATCTTACTCGAAAGACCCGCGACCATCTAAAGATAGCCGCATGTACATCCATATCAACTTGTGGCAGACAAATATGATATATCAAATAGACATAGGCACGCTGTGGCCCCTTTAATTGCCAATAGGGGTTGACCACAAGATGACTTGGGTAGGTCCTCTCTTTAATTTGTCATGAATCACATGGTTAGGTTACTTCGGGGCCTACCAGAAGATCCAAAGGAATATCAAAAAGCCAATAACGCCTCATTTGCTAAATTTGGGCAAGTATATATACGAATCGCTTACGTGCTCTCCAATAATATGTACGAGCTTGCCTACCCGAGATATCATGATACATCCCCCAATATACTGTAGAATAGGAACATCGTTTTATATATTCCTTGAAGGCAGTCGTTATAGTTTCCGTTAGACTAGACTAGAGTTGAAACCCATATAATGTATGTACACACACATAAAACTAGAGAAACATTTCATATAGCTGATAAGTGACCTATGTGAATCTCCCTTTGAAAACAGATGACTTTCGGTGCGTTTGTGCCATTCAAGTGCAGTACTTGAATGACGCAAACACACCGATTACAAGTACTGCACTTGAATGGCACAAACACACCGAAAGTCATCTATTTTTCAAAGATTCTTATCCGGCAAATGGCATTAAAAATGTTCTTACCCCTAAAAAAAAGAAAAAGGATCGTAAATAAATATATATATATATATAAAAGAGAAGATTGGTCAATTTGTTCATTTATTGTTTTTTTTTTCCTCGAAGTATCAGTGAGGTAATGTTCTTGATTTCTTATCCTGTAAGAATCTTCCTTCGCCTTCCTCGAGTGGGAATCTTTTAACGATATTAATTTTTAAGTTTTGAACCATTCGTATAATGTTCTTGTAAACGGAAAAAAGAAAAAGAATAAATCTTGTTATTACATAGCTTGACGTTTCGAATAATGTCCTATGTAACAAATTGAAGTATTCATTCTTTAAATAATAATCTCTACCTCTTTCGATTATGCGATAACCAATAACAAAGTTCAGTAAAATTCCAAAGAAAATTTTAAACAGCACGACTCACTAGGTCCGAGAATCCTAAAAGGAGAAGAAAGTCTCCAGATTTCCCATCACAGATTTCAACAGATAGTCAAGATTCCAATGGACTCGGGAAAATTTTTCAACTCCTGAAGGAAAATTTGTGTCGAATATATGTCCATTTTCGTTGTCATTTTTGTTCTTAGGGTATCTTGACCAATCCTCATTTAAGTAAAATGCCAGATGCGATAAGATGTTATTGGTGGAATTCTGTTTACATTACCGGAGGTCCCACCAATAATTGATTATTTAACTTAAAAAAAAAAGGCATCGCTTTAATAAAGAAGAAATTCCTTGTGTTCTATTTTCATCATAAAAATATGTAGCTAGGTCGGGAATTTATTAATTTTGACCAATTTTGTTTTCTTTAGGAAAATCTTCTATGGCTCCGGACTATCATCCTAATTCGAACTCAACATATGTCAGTAGATTTAGATCTTTTATTTATAAAGTAGTCATTTCGTGAAGCAAATTGTTTGGACGACGAACGAATATATTTTGTCACATTTTTTAATAAAACTTCATTGATAGTTCAATTTAGTAATTAAGATATATTATGCTGGTGTTTTAAAAATACATGTATGTAAAATGAAAATGATCTGCTAGCGATAGAAGCATAACTTATTTAATTAATTTATCTAAATTAGAAATAAGAACAACATAATATCATACAATGGATGTAGCATCTCCAATGAGGATGAGGAGAGTTTCAATTTTGGTAGGGCTTACTAAATAGGACAACCCAATTTTTGATCCCATTGGAGAGTTTGAGCAAATTGGAAACGGTTCCAATTTAGAGGGATTGGTTTCAATTTTTTTGTGTCAATAATAATTTGGCACTGGATCTAGGGAGACAAAGAGGAGGCCAATGAATCGACACGTGTCTGTCATGTGTGATCCCTTCTATTGGAGAGAAAAATCTTGATTTCGGAAGAATTCCTTTTTTTTTTTTCTTTTTTTTAATGACGCGTTGATTAGATGGGTACCTATGGGGTACAGAATAGGATCGAAATTGGGATCCAAAATGAGATTATCATTAGTGATGCTCGGGACGAGAAAGGTCGCATCTTTTTAGAAAGCTTTGTTTTTTTTTCTCCTTTTTAAACTTTTTTTCTTTTTATGCTGAAATAAGTGACAAGGATTTGGTTGAAGGCAAAACAGAAAACGACGGGCCATGGCGGCAGACAAAGAGGCTTTTCAGTAAGGATTATGAAATGAAAACATGGACCCAACAGCATTGGCCCGTAATCCCTTTGTCCCTATGCTTTATTTTGTCATCGAACATGACATTGCCATCTTTCAGCTGTATCATTGGGCACCTATATGTCTCATAATCTTCACTGCCCCTTTAATAAACTTCATATCTATCTATCTATCTATCTATCTATCTATCTATCTAATCTTTTAATTACAAATACTTCACTGAAATCCTTTCGAGTCTCTCAAACAAGGGCGAATATTTATCATATCATCTCCAGTTTCGCTAATATTTCTTTCATATTCTTGACCCGTGACGATATATAATAAGAGGACAGAAGTTCCTATGAATAAATAAATAATACTAGCTATGGAATTATTCCTTACAGAGAAGATAACAAAAGAATAAGGAAAATAAATGGACCGAAAGTAAAATTGGATGTTGAGATCTAGGAGAAGGCATTTTAGTTAATATGCCCCTTTCAAGAAAAAAGTAGCCAAAAAAAAAAAAAGAAGTTCTGCAGCTTTCCCTTTCATTTCTGATGGAAAGTAACACAGTCATCTCTGTCTGGAATTGGATAGGGATAAAGATAGATATTGGGGGTTTTTTTTTTGCCCTTTATTCATTTATTTATTTTTTAATAATACTTTGCGTTTACTAGTTTCCTTTCTTTGTCCAAATTTGACTGTAAATTGTTGCCTTTAGTCTTTCAAAATTGAATGTAATCTCAGTTCTTAAAAAAAATAGTTGTCAAATGCAATTAAAGACGAAGAAGTACCCATTAGAATATTCTTCGTTAGAGGAAGCGAAAACTGTATCATCTTTTAGTTAGTTAATTTGACATGTTATTCCCCTTAAATTTTCCTTAATGAATGTGATTATGTCATATTCCATGCTAAATAAGAATAACTTTCTTTTTATGCGTTGAGGGAATCTAGTAATCCCACCAAAAATACGAGTCAACTAACTGGAGGAAGAGGTAACTGTGAAAGCCGATACATTAACTATATCATAGAATCATATGCAAACCAATGCCCGAATTAGTAATTGGGTGAGAAAAACTTGTAATCCGACCAACATTAAGTATATGAGTGAAAAAAACTAACCAAGAAGAGAGGGAGAATAAAAACTAGGGAATTAACTAATTTACTTTCAGCATTGCATTGAGAGCTTGCACAAAATTATCCTTTGTGCCCTAAAAACATTTAAAGAAAAAGAAGAGGAGTATGCTAATCTTCTTTACTCTTCTTTCTTTCTTTCTTTCTTTCTTTCTTTCAGCCCTTTTGGAGAACCTCATTGATATAACAAAACAGACACAAAGGGCTCCTCCAAAGGGTCACTGAGCCAAAAAAGGGGCCTAAGCACAGACATTATCTCTACGCTTTGAGGCCAATTGGGTCACCACTTTCTTGATCACCATGAGATTCCGAGCTCTTGATGAAATCACTGCTCTTTTGACCGATCGACCCGTCACCCTCCGCATCAAAGCTAGCATGGACACTGTACAGAACATACACAACCACCAGGATGGCCGAGAAAATCCCGAACCTGGCATAGGATGGACCCTTGAGGGACCCAAGAAGGAAAACGTTGAGGAAGATGGATGCACATGGGACGTGGGGCATCAATGGTACGCCCCAAAACTCAGGCTTCCGGGTCTGGGGCACGGTAAAGTGGAACAGCTGCAGGATACCGATCGCCACAACCCCGCACACGCAAAGAATGAGGATCTTGGGCTTGCCCGGGGGGAACAACTGCCACACGAGGGCGAAGATAACTGAGGTGAGGGAAAAAGAAGCAAGGAAGGAGATGGTTGGCCAGGGGTTCACGGTCGCCGGGGTGAAGACGTAGCGCCGGTAGATGACGGCGTTTGCCACCATATAGAAGACGAAAAGGGTCCCGATCGATACGAGGTCCAGGAGGACATTCAGTTCGGTGAAAAGCGCTATAGCTGCGGTCAGAATTCCTGAAAAATAAGAGTAGCAAAAATATACAAATGTCAAACCTTCACCTCAACCGATCATTATATCAGACTAAGATTGAACAGTACGGTACGAATCCCCCTACCAATCCCTGCTTCAAGCTAGAAAATGAGCTAGAGAGTGCATCGAAAACGTGCACAAGCCATATAAGGGTGCACTACAAAGGTCGCCAAACCTTTCTGGCATTATTTATTATAAGTCCCTGTCGAAATTTTTTTTGGAGGATCATATGTATGGTGTCTTATTGATATTGGATGGACTGGGATAAGAATTGGTTCGACTCAAATGAACAGTGGGGAGTTGGGATGTGGGGGGATGATCCCAAAGATGTCCATTCAGTTCCTTTTTCATCTTATCGATGCTGTGAGGAACTTTCAATGGTAACCTTGTGAGGAGGGGTCACTTTCAACATCAATCTAACTCCAACGATATCCAAGCTATATGAAGGAATCATATATACATACCTACATATATATATATATATATATATTGCAAAAATGAGAAAAAGAAATGGAAAAGGGAAAAAGATACTAATAGTGAAAGATTTTGTTTGGGCAGCTATGGACCACTTGACTTGGACTCTCCCAATATGGTAGGGTTCAGTCGAGATTTTGACATGGGTGAATACATATCTGATATATCCACTTCATACATAAAGACATACAACAGACATACACGAAGTACAACACTACACACACACACCGAGATATATATAGACATATGGTATCTCTCTATGCCACAAACAACACGTGCTCTCCAATTCGTCATCCCACCATTTCCTTTTCCATAATTTATCTCCGACTTATCCTCAAAACAAAATGTTTTTGCTAAGTCCCTAATTAATGACTTCGTGCGCATATAGCACTTTATGTAGCAAACCTTAGTCGGAGTTGACTGCCCGCCTCATTATCAAATATAAGGACGATGATAATCTACCGCGCCATGTTGTCACCTCGGTATATCTTTATGATAATCTCAACCCTACTTTTTCACCAAGAGCATGATCATCCTAAGCCCAAGCAAACCGAAACGGTTTGAAAAGTGGGCCCATAACAACTGCCCAGAGTAAGGGACAGACACGAAACACCACAGCCCATCGAATCCACAAAACATTGACAAGAACAAGAAAACGATTTTAACATAATAAATTAAACAATTAAATAATTTGATAAATGACATAATAATATATAAAATATAATAAACAACTTTAATAAGTCCCACTCTCACGTATCGAGCCCCCATAGATTCCCATCCATCGATGTAAATATTCCCCCTTCATCTATTTTTAATTTTACTAAAATAATAAATAAATATATGAATAGATAAAATATGAGGGAAAATCTACAGGTTGCGGCGACAGTAACGTACCGAGAAAAGCAGAAACGTTGACGGGCGTTGATGTTGCGGGGTGGACCCGGGCGAACCAAGCGGGGACCACTCTGGACCGTCCGATGACGCACATGTAGCGTGACTGCCCCAGCATCGCCACCAACAGTGACGTCAGGATCCCGAAGCTGGCCCCAGCCCCTATTACGTTGGACACCCACCTCCACCGCCGCCCTCCCCCTCCTCCGCCGCTGAACGCCGCGGAGAATGGTGCGTCCTCATCTATCTGCAGCAGAGACCATTCCACGTGAAGATCACGTGCGTAAAGCCACGGCCAAAAAAATAAAAAAGGCGACATTCATCACACCATCATCACATAATAATAATAATTATTATTATTATATATAATATATAATATATAATGCTCACAACTGTACGCCGGTCAAAGCTTACCATATCATAAGGCATGAGCATGGACATAGATGCGGCCATCAAGCAGTAGAGGACCGTGACTAGAATAACTGAGCCCGACACCCCTACCGGGATATCCTTGATCGGGTTCTTGACCTCCTCGGCCATGGTTGAGACGGCATCGTAGCCAATGTAGCTCAGGTACACCATTGCCGCCCCATTGAAGACCCCCGACACGCCATAAGGGGAGAACCCGCCCGGGTGCTTGGGGTCGCCCGGCTCAGTGAAGTTCTTCCAATCCCCTTTAGAGAACCCGATTAGGATCACGAAGGCGATGAACAACAGGTGCAGCGTTGTCAGGACCATGTTCACCACCGAGCTCTTCCGCGTGCTGTCAAAATTCTGTTTTGTAAGAAGCAATGCAACATTCCATGGACATGACATGACCGACCTAACATGATAGTAGTATTTGACCCGAACCGGTAATAAAATGCATGTAATTTCAAGCAGAATTGAAGGCTGTAAAGAATTAAAGGTTTTTTTAAAAAAATTTTAAACCTGTAACAGATGATGAGAGTTACGATCAAGATAACGGCGACGGCGACCAAATCGATTTCATTGAAGCCTTTGGGAAGCCAACCGACTGTGAATCTCCAGTTGGCAGAGGAGACTCCGACGGCGGCGCCCATGTAACCCGTGAAGCTCCTCGCGACAGCGGCGTTAGAAGTCACGTACTCCATTATCAGGTTCCCCCCCGTCAAGAACGCCGCAAACTCGCCTGAAACAGAGGAGAGGGTGAGCTCCAAAAATCGAAACTTTAGAAACAGAGAAGAATGTCGACGGCGAGCACGACAGCTCACCGAAGGTGACGCGGAGGTAGCTGAAGGCACCGCCGGCGACGGGCATGTCAACGGCGAACTCGGTGTAGCAGAAGGCGGAGAGAAGGGCGCAGAGGCCGGCAATGGCGTAGGACACAACCACGGCGGGACCTGCGTAGAACCGTGCGGAGTGCCCTGTCGTCACGAAGACTCCCGCCCCGACCATCCCGCCGAGGCCGAACCCGACAAGGTCGGGCCACCGGAGAGTCTTGGCCATGTCCGAGCCGGAAAAGCACCGGACCCGGCTCATCTCCTCGTAGGAGGAGGAGACGGAGCAAGCCCGTCGGGCGAGCCGGGAAGGAGTCTGAGAGAGGGCGTGGAGGTAAGCTCTGAGACTGGAGAAGGAGGACCCATGTTGGAAGTTCGCCATGGAAAATGGGGGAAAAAAAATCGAAGCTCGGCTCCCACTCTCTCTCTCTCTCGATGGATGTTTGTTCACTGAGGGAGTAAGAGAGAGAAGGAGAGTTGGGGGATTTATAGAGAGAGGAGAGGAGGAAGAAGGAGAGGACTGGTTGGGCGCAAATTTGATTCAATTCGGGGGTTCCAATGCAAAATTTCCACTTTCCAGAGTAAAAAGATCAAGAAAATTATTTTTAGTTTAGTTTTGCCCTTCCAATTAAACAGTAATCTTTTTTTTCTTTTAAGCTCATGAATTACTCACAATCTCATAAAAATATGTATGTGTAATTCTAATGTTCAAATAGACCGATAAATGGTAAGCAATATATATTTCTTCTTCGGTGAAGGGTAAGTAATTATATTATATATATATATTGAAAGTCAAGTACTATTTTGGTGCAATAAATAGACCGTTATAGACAGAAAAGGAAAGCGATAATACAACCAATCAAACTTAAAAAAAGTTGAATCTCGCAATTATCTCATGACTTGTCTAACACATGATATGTATATATTTCCTAATAAAAGCAAATGATAATGTCTTATAAATGAATGGCTTTTCTAAAATGCAAGGACGCTTCTCTTTTTTATCAAATAAACAATAAAATTTGTTTCATTGTCAAATTGATAGACATTTTTATTATATAAGTACACTTTTCATTTCATTCTTTACCCTTTTTCTTTTTTTGGGAAATGGATTTTCATTTTGGTACAAGAGAAACAATGGGGGGTAAAATCCTGAAATCTGCAGATTTCTCTTTCTGTGAAACTATACGACTTCTCTTTCTTTTATAAATCTGACTGTCACCGGCAAGGCCAATGCTCGGTGGGCAGGAAGACAGCAGTAACTTTCTTGACACTCCATGGGGAAGGGGAAGAGATAACTATGGCAGGAGGAAGTGATTGGACAAAGGGTATGACAATGATGGAGAAAGAAAGCTGCAAAATATTTTCGATTGGTATGAATTTGTTAAGCCCGTAACAAAATGAATTCTACGGTGTAATTAATCAAATTGATTGCGTCATATAATTATAAAAATTACTAAAATTTTAAGTAAAAAATATATATAATTTATTAAAAATTAAGTAAAATTCTTTGAAATGTGTGTAAAATGACTTCAAAATATATGTAATTTATCTTAAAATTTATATAATTTACTTTATTTATTAGTAATTTACTAAAAAATTAAAGTAAATTACTATCAATTAAAGTAATTTATTTTGATTTTGAAGTAATTTATTTTAATTGTTCTATGCAACCATAGAACTCCCACATAACAAATCCTTTTCTTTGGCCTTAATAGTTAAATACATAGTCATTATTTGTTTTTATATAAATTATAAAAATGGGGAGAATTTGTTGATTACATATATTTAATAAATAAATAAAAAAGGGTGGACATTTTGAAAGACATTGGTTGGCTCCATTAGGTGGGTGATGCTATCATAATTGGTAACAAAAATAACTATCTCAATTTTTTTTTAGCCGTTAAATTGTCTTTCGTAAGATCCTGACTGTACACATATCTTAAATTTTTAACCTCAAAATTCACCCCTCATAGTTTAACTATCGATATTTTCAACCGCGCATCTTCTCGTGGATACTTAGTCTTACCCATGAATGAGCCAGATCCACTTCGATATTAAATCGAACCCAAATACACCAATTCAAACAAATATAAAATAATTTAATTACTTAAAAAAATGATACATAAACACTAAAAATCATCTTCTTGACACGTTTACTCCCAATTGAACATGAACCGAACCCCCAAATTGAAAGAAAAATCATCGAATCCTTACAAAATTCAATCGACGCTCGGTATTGCCCCGAGAACGCCAGCCCTTCCCCCGACTCTGCCTCTAGGCCCCTCTTAACCCTACTTTTCCCCTTTTCTTCCTTCCATCCCAGCCTTACAGTTAACAAAAATTACTTTGATATTAAGTTTTATATAATTAGAATATTAACTTAAAATATAGTTATTATCCGTGAAATCATCTGCAGTAATGTACGAGCCTTCTTTTTCTAGTTGAACAATATCATCAAATTGAACTTCTCAAGCATGCTATTAGAAACTAATTTCATTAGATATATGGAGGCCTATACACTTCAAATATCGTATAGATTTAGCGCGTTCCTCCACTATACTATTCTAGATTATCTCGGTTCCTTGACGGAGACATGTTTATTGGACAATTCATGCACATCCTAACTAGTAGGCTGCAATATTAGTTCATTTGTCATCCTAGAAGCTCTCTTTATACTCGCGAAGAACACATTGCCTCAATCAGGTAAAAGCTTCAAATTAGACTTTTCGTTGAGAACCATCAAACTTCAGTTTACAAATTTACAAAAGTTAATCGCGTGCGGATATTTTTCAAGTTTCCTTTTGTCTATGAAGAGTCAAATGGATTAAGCTTATGTATGAGTCATTGAAGGACGCAACACATGGCGAGTTTCTCTACATGGATTATTAAATAGTAACAAAATCTATAACCGGAACTTCTCTGACAGTACATAACATATATTCAGTAGAATTTATATTTCTTAATCTTTTCTCTATTTTCAAGGTGGATTCTCATAACTTAAATGTGGCATATGAAATCAGAATTCACAAACTATTACGAGAACATGCAATTATGCTTGCTTTCGTGAACTCGTTAGAATCGGGTAAAAAGATTTATGCTGCGTTTGTTTTATAAATAACATTTTAAAATCAAATTTTGATTTTGAAAAAGAATAGTATAAATTGTTATGTATAAGGCTCACCCTTTGACTTTTTATGAGTTATGTAATTTTGATTTCGAAAAAAAGTGATATAAATGGGACCCACTCTTTGAGTTTTTATGAGTTATTTTGTTTTGTTGTTGGTATAATTTTATTTTATTATGAGTATAATTAAGTTAAAGTAAGATTTTAAAATGAGGCTTTGAATCCAAACGGAGCATTACAATCCCCATAACAAAATCCTCTGTTTCGACCAAGCATGAGTCTTTGACCAATGGCCGGTAGGGAAGGAGGAGGGGTAGGAGTTGGGCTAGAGGCAGAGCCGAGGGAGGGCGGGCGGTCTTGGGGTGGTGCCGAGCGTCAACTGAATTTTTTAGGGATTTGACGATTTTTCTTTCAATTTGGGGGCTTGGTTCTTGTTTAATTTTGAGTAAATGTGACAGGAATATGATTTTTTGTGTTTGTTTATTATTATTTTTTTAATGCAATTAAATTGTTTTTTATTTGCTTGAACATGTGCATTTCAGTTTAGTTTAATATCGAAGCGGATCCGGCTCATTCATAGGCGAGATCGAGCATCGATGAGAAGATGAATGGTTGAAAATATCAATAGTCACACTATGAGGGGTGAATCTTAAGATAAAAAAATCGTGAACACATGTACAATTAAGATCTTACGTAAGAGAATCTAATGATTAGGATAAAAATAACCGTAATTATTATTTTTGCTTGCCAACCGCTATAGCCATTATTTGCATATAATAGTTTTGTTCATCTTATTTCTCTCATTGCATTTGAATTTTTTTAGCACTTTCTCGTAAAGTTGTTTGATTGAGGAGATTTTTATTTTACATTCCAAATCGATAATGAGAGAGAATCCGAAGAGACATGATTGGTTAGAGGTTTTCCCTGACTTTGTCCGTGTCAACAAACAATTCGAAATGCCTCAACTTTTTTAGAACAGGTCCGAGTCAAATAGCAATGATTCGAAGCACTTCTTTTATTTTTACACAATTTCGGAAACTCATGGACTCAATCGTATGGATTTGCAAAATACAAGATTTCCAATCCTAGCAGGAAAGGGAGGGAAACGGATACTCAATTTAAAGTGAGTAAACAGAATTCCATACTCGATCTCATGGATACATATAGAATTCTGTGGAAAGCTGTATTCGATGAAAGTCGTATGTACGATTTGGAGGGAGATCTTTCATTCATATCTTTCAAGATCCACCCTGCAATATGGGATCAAAAAGCTAAAATAAATTATTTTAGCCCTTATAAAAAGAAAATTAATTCTTGAATCCCTTTCACACTTATATCACATCGAGGTACTGCATAAAAAAAAACTGCAAAATCCGATCCAATTTATCGTAATCAATTAGTTAACATGATGGTTTTGTCAAAAGTCAACCCAGTAATATTGGTTTGCGAAAATTCTGGATCAATTAACCAAAAATATTTGAACCACTATGAGACCTTCTTTTTAATGGCAATGATATCAAGAGAGAGTCAAGTGGATCGATGGGTATTAATAGTTGCGTGATTTGTGTCTATAATAAAATTGCCTTGAGATATAATAAAAATCACCTAATAATAATAAATAATCAAAGTTTAAAATTTAGTAATAGGAAATAAAATTTTGTCACAAATGGATTACATAAATTATAAAATTGTGATTGTAAAAATAATTGAAGATATATTGCAATTAAATTTATCAACACATTTGACAGCTATTGAGATTTCAAAGATTACGTGAGAGTACATTGTTAATTTCATAATGATAATCAATATAGAAATTATAAATTGTAAATAAAATAACAAAAAGCAAGCACCTTAAGTAGACAAAATAAGAAAAGCATTAATAAACATAGAGTTTTTATCTTATGTGAATTATGTAAAAGGAAAGTGAAAGTTAAAATAAATGAGGAGTTGGTAAATTTATTGAAATAATTGATCGATCCAATTCAAATTTGAAATAGTGAGAACAAAACCTCTTTTTTCTTTTCAGTGACATAACAAAACTCTTATTATTAAGTTTTTATCTGCATAACTTAAAATTATAAAAAATTATAAATTTGAATAAATATATAAATTTATGATTTTGTATTTCATCTAATCTAATGCAACAAATAAAACTAAGAAAACGAATCTCTGATGACTGAAGGTGTGTGTCTATAGATATTAATAATTCTTTTAATTCTATCATATTAGCAATAAGGAAAAGAATTGATGAAAGTATAACTTTTGAAAAAAAATTATTAATAAAATTTTCGGGAAACAAAAAATTACCTAGAATGGTACACATATTAAAAAAATTCAATCTTATGTAAAAAAAAATCAAATTTATTCAATCAATCCATATTTGAATAGTTAAATTTAAAATTTAATCGTTTTCTTTAACAATTATAAAATACTAAGTATATTGTATAATATAAGAAAAGAAATTCATGCAGCACGCGTATTAAATCAATATTGAAAGTAATTCTATCACGAGTAGGCGCTTTTTAAATTTTCTTTGATGGTAATTATTACTCGGTGAGGATGATAAAACTCATCGAGGTGGCATCCTTTATGTTACGACTAGAGAAGACCGAACCCAAAGTAGTGTGTATTCATTGTTCGAGCATTAATTTGACAGTGCCCTGTTTAAGTAATATCGTAAAGATAGTAAAGGTCTGCGTTGTTTCTAGGTAACGACTCACATTTCTTGAAATTAGGTGATTGTTATTTTAATTTGGTTAAGTTGAGTCATTGCACAATTATGTGGTAATACAACACAGAATTAGAATCAAGACGTGACGCTCTAATTTTGTTGTTTCTTTATTCAAGCTTGGCCCTCTTTACTTACCGAAAAAAAAAACTGGAGTGACAAGGATCATTGAATTGAATTTATCGTGCACGTTAATGGTCACCTAATGTGATAATATCTTACTCCATTTTATGATTTAATTTGTTATGAATTTGTTATGGAGGTTGCAAAAATAGGCCTCTTTTTTCATGCTGAAGCCGACAAACTAAGAAACAAACTCCAATCGTACCCCAATGCCAATGGAAGTTTAATCTTAACGGGAGAGGATAGAGAACTTTGCCAAAAGCCCCACTTGACACGAGTTGCATTGCATGTAGTAGGACGCCATTTACTAATAGTAACCGAATTAGAAGAAGAAAATCATCCCGAAAAGTAGTTAGTTTTACGGTTTAGTTAACCGAACCGAATATATATATTGAATTTTATACTCTTTAGTCTTTACTTCACTTTTTTTTTTTATCTTTTATTGAATTAAAATTTTTAAATTATATATATATATAAAGTATATGGTAACGTTATAAATATATGCACTTGAAATGAAACAGTTAACCGCGATTTTCTAATTTTAAAAATCGTAATCGTTCCGTAACCGATTTTTGTTTTGAAATTCCAAACTGAATATTTTTCGTAACAAATTAATTTGGTTTTTTCGGTTCGGGGTGGAACGGTTTTGTAGAACAGTTTGGTTATCGGGATTTTCTACACGGACCTAATATTGCGGAGCAAAACGAGTTGAACCTGCTCAATCACGTATAAGAGATGGCACATGAATTCAGGTTATCTACTATATAACGATTTTCACTGTAAGCTTAGTGATGAAACCAAGTCCGGATTTACCAACTTTACCAAAAAAAAAAAACTTTATAGAAGTTTGAAGGGACAGAAACGCGAAAAGAACTCACAGTCACTGGTGACACGTATAGAAAGAAATGCGCCGGCTTTCCGGCATGCTCGCCGAACAGCAAATCTCCAAGTCCAACCAAAAGTTATTATTTATTAAATGGGAAGAAGAGCCACTTTCCGGTTTTTTTTACTCCTCAGGTCCCCTCCAAACAAAAATCCCGGCGACTTTTTGCACTCCCTCCGGCCATAATGGCCACCTAATGCGTTTTTAATTTTCTTATCCTCCATTTTCAACATCAATGGTAATTTTTCTGTAATTAAAAAAAAGCAATTATTATTTTTATTAAGACTCAAATAGTTGTTATCCCATGAGGCTCACTCTTTTGACTTTTGAAAGTTAAAATAATGGTGTAGAGAATGAATTATAATGAAATTGTATATAAATTAATATATGGGTCCACTGTTTTGACTTTTGAATATGTGGTTTACTCTTTTGACTTTTGAAAGTTGAAATAATGGTGTAGAAAATTAATTATAATGAAATTGTATGCAGGTTAATATATGTGGTCCACTCTTTTGACTTTTGAGAGTTGATTTTTGTTATATAATGAGTAGAGTTAAAGTTAGAATTAATATCTTAAAATTAGATTGCGAAATCAAACGGGATGTTATATTTTCTTTAGTTATCCGTCCAGACTGCAGTGTATTATTTTGGATAGGACGTGGCCGTCCCCCTCTTGCAGTCGGTTGGGTGAACTGGCTTAGTTCGTCGATCCTAGGAAATTTGTTTAGGCACTTGAACAGTGCCACTGTTCAACTGCGTTATGGACATTGGCTTCTTTCGTATTGATAGGTAAGATAGATAATATTGCCAATAAAATGGAGGTTCATCAATAAGATGAGATGGACATTGGCTTCTGTTCATCACAGAAATAGGAATTGGGACAAACTCTTCGTTGAGGTTCATTATTTGGCACTTCATCTGGAACACAGTGGGAGTCCCAGTCCTCTCAGTGAATGACTCAGAAACCAAACCACACTGTTCACCGTTCCTTTCTTTTTTTTTTTTTTTTTTTAAAAATCCATTTTTTGGTGGACCATTGCCCAAGTACTCCTCCTTTCATATGCCATTGCTTGTTCCATACATGTTTTATATACTGTTCAGAACATGCATTTTTTTTTTAATAACCGATAAAGAACATCATGTCGCATGTCATGCATCGTCGCGACCTTGGATTAATGACCCAATGAAATCTAACCTACACAAGTTGAAAGATATTCACGACAAGTCGGAAAACGTAATATATATTTTATTATAGCAAAGTGTTGATTAACCGGCGACTACTATATACTGGATTAAGACCTGATTGTGGAGCCTAACTCCTGATTTCTAAAATTCGTGTCGTGTCCCGTTTCCGAGCACGAGATCAAGCCACATATATCAGTTAATGGGAGAAAGAGTAATTAACAATTTCCATCTGAAGAAGAGATGGTCTCCCGGTCAAAGAACAGACAAGAAAATATTAATCGGTTTCTGCTCGGAAAGTGGAGAATTAATTATCCCTTCTTCTATATTAATTTATATGTAATTAGTTAATCAGATTAATTACATCCAGTGGAAGGTGAAGGAGGTATACATGGACATCATGTCAGGTAATTAGCTGGGAAATTATCTTACCAATTATTATGTTTAATATTTAATTAATAGCATCATAGACAACAAAGAGAGTAGGCAGTATTGGTCGGTCATCCCTCGCTTTGGGTCAAAGATTTCACATCCAGACAGGCAGACACACAAATATATGTTTCGTTGAAAAGTTTATGAACATTCCTGATTGATCGATTTCCATCGGATTAATTAATTAATTAAATTAAATTATTTCGTAAGTTTAATTCGGCTTCAAAGGACATCCCAATGCTAGCTAGCTAAAGTAGGTATATAAAATTTTCCTTACGGTGAGCCATTCCAATCAGATGTCAATGACTTAATTACTAGCCTGTGTACCGTCACAAATCAAGTAGAACGTGCTCCTC
The DNA here is from genome assembly GCF_007655135.1 of Punica granatum. NCBI lineage: Eukaryota > Viridiplantae > Streptophyta > Magnoliopsida > Myrtales > Lythraceae > Punica > Punica granatum. The sequence goes on from NC_045134.1 coordinate 869,684, forward strand.
TAACGTCGGATTTAAGTTGCTAATCATGTGAAGTTTCATGCCGCAACGGAACACGGGATAGAATTATAGATAGATAGAATTAGGAACGAAGACAAATTGTTTAGAACAGAACATACAACACAGGGATGATGAATTGAAGAGCCACATCTCTTCTCTTGCGCGATTAAAGTTGACAGTGACCCAATCAATCCAAAGTCCAATTAATTCCCTAACGATTTCTAGGCTTCCTGGGCTAGAAATTCGGCCCAACAGCATTGTTTCCTGTCTTTCCGGCCATAAACAAGAGTTTCGGCCCAAAATCTCAGGCAGCCAGTGTTGGGCATTAATGTGCGATTATTTTTTCGAATTACTTGGCCCTTGGTTTTTCCAACAAATTAACCAACAAATTAACAAATCGTTTTGGGATTGCTTTTGCAGAGAAAGTGAAAATTGACAAAAGGGTGAAGTCGTACATTTTATTGCTTTACTTATACCTATGGAAATTATACACGTGAAACCGATGATTAACATAGAGATTTGATTTCATGACATAAAAGTCTAAGAATTTCGAGGGCGTAATTTTCAGATTACTCGTAACATTAGTCGAGAAATCTGGATGGATTTGTTATTTTGTTATGCGACAAATACGTTGACAATAATAGTTCATTTTGAGTCAACCTGAGAATGACGTGGCAAATCCATCTTATCCACAAAACTTTTGCGGTACCATGCGCAAAGTGCAAGACATGTGTCGACAGGTCTAGTTAGCCACGTAGAACCGTTGAGTCTACAAGTGTAGCGGAGGCTTGGTTTCCGACTGTGAGTCAATAAATAAACAAAATAAATATATTTCTTTTTTCACTTCCAATATTCAAATTTATTATCCATTTGGTACCCAAAGAGAAGAAAGCTTAGAAAAAGTGGGCCCTTTTTTTTCTATGTAATAAAATTAAATTTTTATTTGAGTAAAATGACAAATTAGTCCTCTGAATATGCACGTTAGATTAAATCTGATCTTAGTAAATTTTTTACATCAAATTAAACCTTAAAAGATTAAGTGCACATCAAATCCGACCTCAAGAAATTTTTTACATCAAATTGAACTTTAAAAAATTAAGTGTACATCAAATTAAACCTTAAGAAATTAAATGTCCATCAAATTCATTCTCAATAAATTTTTTACATCAAATTGAACATTAAAAGATTAAGTGTACTTCAAATCCGATATTCCTTTAGAATACCGTCAAAAAATGAATGAAAAAATCCGATCTGACATTCAACAGCTGGTGTGATATTATTTGATTGTTTTCTTTCATTTTTTTATTATTTTCCATTTATGTCCAACTTAAAAAGTATTTCATACAGTTCTCTCACTTTTCAGTCTGATGCGAAAAAAACTTCCTCCTCTCGACGCATCCTCCTCAATTACTGATGCTCTCGACATAGACTTATCAATCACTATCACTGTAATCTCTTCGTCACCCTTTCTCTCATTGCCTTTGCCTCTCTATGTTTTGTCATGCATGATTATATCGTGTGTCCCTACGAGCATAGAGGGTTAGAGGTGTGGCGGAAAAGCGCGAGTGCAAGACACGTGTCGACAAGTCGAGTTAGCCACGTAGAACTGCTGGGTCTATAAGTGTAGAGTAGGCTTGGTTTCTTCCTGTGAGTAAATAAATAAACAAAATAAATATATTTCTTTTTCACTTCAAATACTCAAATTTATCCATTCGGCACCCAAAGAGAAGAAAAGCAGAGAAAAAGTGGGGCCTTTTCTTTTCGATGTAATAAAATTAAATTTTTATTTCGATTGGTTATAGGAAAAGGCGGCAGTGTCTCTGGGTAAAGTGGGACAGCTGGGTGCAAGGAAAGGTCAGCTTCTGCGCGGGCGGCTGCCGACATCATTGCCGGCCCTTCCCCCCTGACTGAACTGCCTCGTTCGCTTACACTGTAATTCTCACTAAACGACAAATCTCCTGTCAGCCATCAGATTCATATAAAGGAAAGGGGGACGGATGTTCCATTTCACCTGTGATTATTATATACCATCAATAACAGTATCTAATCTAATATTGGTTCTTGCTTGGATATTTTCCAGAATTTGGTTTCCTACCTTTCCCATTAATACCTTTTTTCCCCATCCCCTCCCTTTCTATATATATATATATATATATATTTAATCCGGAGTGTTCAGGTTTCGTTCGATTAATTTTCGGGACTCCGTGAATCTCCGGCGACGCACGGAGTGGGTAATCACGCCAAAAACGCTCCAATAACTTCAAAAGATTTCGAATCCGAAATCGAATGGATACTAAAACTCCTTCTTAATCACTATACCTCTCTCTGTAATTGTCCTAATGGATAACTATGACTACTGTCGTAACTATTATTAGCGGATGAAGGTGGGTAGAAAAGGAAAAGTAGCAAACAGTAATTACACAAGAATTTACTCAAAAAGGTAATAATTGCATGAATTTATTTTTTATTTGGATAATTATTAGAAAATCGTTTTCCTGCCTAGTCGGTTATACATATATTTTATTTCAAGGAAATAAAATTTCGAAGAATAAAATCATATGCGGTTAATCAGATGGTATATTTTGGTTTGTGAATATTCTTTGTACCAGGGGTGAATTGGTATGTGAATATTTGATATACGTACATGTACATGTGCATGTGTCGCTCCTACTAATATATATTTGATAGGTGAATGTTTGAGGATATCCTCTCGTGGATTTACAATGTGCTTAAAATGACCAAATAACCTCTAGCTCGTCGAGAGGTTTTCGACTAACCACCCGTGAAAGAATATTAAAAGTTTCAAATGATTTTCAAGAATATTAAAATTCGTATAGTCAATTATCAGATTTATTATATTTTTCAACATCGTTTCATATAATAATATTCAAAATAATCAAATAAGTATGGGGTGTTCCAAAAGCTAACATCATTTTCTATGAGTAAGATTGATGCATGGCAATTGCTCTATCAAAATGAGATATAGGGCTTACCCGGCCTATATGGTAGTTTATGTTCACGGTCTTGGACTTGCATATTAGTAAGAGATTAAGGGAAGCAACTTACATATTCGTCATCATTATGTAGATAAATTAGATTAGTGCGGTTATAGGAGGATTCGATATACAGCGAGCACCAGCAACATGAATGGAGAAGTGGTAATATTGAATGGCTGAATTTACACAAAATCAGTACAAGCACGAGTTCCACGCGCATACCTCCCGCTATTCTGTTCTATATATTTCTTAAGAGATTAAAAATAGTTGAAGCTAATTGGAAAATTTTGGGCATTCACCATCGGGTTCGCCTGCCGGTGGACTGGCAATTGCTGAAAAGGATAAAATTTAAAAATATTAACAGAAAAAAATATATATATCATCATATACTATTGATTTAGTAAACTGATTGATGATTAATATTTATTTATATAATATAATAATGGGAAGAGGCGCCAATAAAAGCAAAAACGTGTTGGTTCAGAAGACCGAGTTGGTCCACCCAAAAACCCCAACTCACCACTTCACTACCTTCCAAATATTCACTCGTCCCTTCCTGAACTTGCGTGCACCGGGTTCACCACGAGACCTCGCCCTCTATGAATCGGGCTTTCATGATCCCGGCGCACGGAGAAGGATACGGGCGTACAGCTCTTCCTCTCTACTTTCTCTCTCTAGGCAGATTCATCGCCCCAGTTCCAGTTGGGTTGGGGCTATATACAGCCATGGCTTTTGCCATTATAGATAATACAGACAAAAAAAAAACCCTCCCAAAATCTTCCCACCAAACCTTCCCCACGAAATTTCCGAGGGAAACCCAAACACGACATCCATCCCAAATCCAAATCCAAATCCAAATCCAAATCCAATCCCGATGTACAAGGAAACGCCCCCGCCATCATGGCCCGAGTCGAACCGCCCCCGGACAGGCTGGTCCCGGTTTGAGGACAAGCTCTTTGAGCAAGCTCTGGTGGTCTTCCCCGAGGAGCTCCCCGACCGCTGGCGGAGGATCGCCGGAGAGCTTCCCGGTAGGTCGCCCGTGGAGGTGAGGGAGCACTATGAAGCCCTTGTCCATGATGTCTCCGAGATCGACTCCGGCCGGGTCGAGCTGCCCAGCTACGCCGACGAGTCGGCGGAAGGCGGCTTAGCAGAGGGCTGGGACCCCGCGGGTCAGATCTCCTTCGGTTCAAAGCCCAAGCATGGCGATGTTGAGCGGAAGAAGGGGACCCCGTGGACAGAGGAAGAACACAGGTACTTCGTCGTCCAAACATCTAACGTTTGCTCCCGTGATTCTGTTCTCGTTCCTGTTCTGGTTGTTTTGAAATAAGGGGCCATGAACGAAATTCGATACGGTTCGGTTGTTTCCTTTGGTTTGAGTGAATGCCCTGCTGATTTTGACTAAGCTGAAGAAACATAACATTTGAAAATTTACAAATCATAACTTGTAAGCTTTGAGCGCTCTGTATCCTTTCATATTCGAATGTTTGTCCAGGATTACGGCCTTTTCGCCTATTGTTCATTCGGATTCCAGCAGGCTTTTTCAAAAGTTGAAATCTTTCTGTGTTTTGAGCTACATCGGTGTCATTGGGTTAGAACCCTTTGCCTTGTTTCTTTCCTTATTAAAAGTTTGAGACTTTGCCATGTTGTGAGGTCCTTGATGATCACATTCGACATGTCCAATGATGTCTGTCTCTGAAAGGCTCTCTCTCGTGGATGAGAAGAAGGCTTCTGTCTTCAGCTTTGAATTTAGGAATCAGTCCATCATAGCTTTTTTCCAGCAATTGAGTAATCGCATAAACTGTCTTGACAGGTTATTCTTGGTTGGGCTCAAAAAGTACGGTAAGGGTGACTGGAGAAGCATTTCGAGGAATGTGGTTGTTACTAGAACCCCGACTCAGGTTGCTAGTCACGCCCAGAAATACTTCCTCCGGCAAACTTCTGGAAAGAAAGAGAGGAAGCGTTCGAGCATCCATGATATCACCACTGCTGATAGCAACCTAGTCTCTGCACCAGTGGATCAGAACTGGATTTCGGGCATGGGATCTCAAGGTCAGGAGCAGTTTCCCGCCCCGAACCAGCTGCCCGATCAAGGTCTGGGAGGGTCATTAGGGTACCAAAATTTTGGTCATTCCTTGTAAAGTTCAATTAAAAGCGCCATACCCGTTAAACCCGTTTCTTGTACATATAAAAGAAACGAATGGTTAGCTAGGACATGACTTAGAAACCTCATTCATGAATATCTGTCTCATCTATCTGTTCTAGGAAATTATAGTAGATGTTCAGAAAGATTAGGATTTTGGGGCCTGTGGAGTTAGAAATTGGTGTTATTGGTTGTTGTTATAGGAATCTCTTCTTACGGGTTCTAAATATAAGAACATAATTGCTCGGAAGTACAGTTTGGAAGATGTATTCGCGTAGGAACCATTCAATGAAATAGAATATTTATTCAAGTAAATCTGCATTCTTGCATATCGATTTCGACATTTGCTTTCATTTATCATCATATCAGTATGGAGAGGGAACTCGGAGAAACTGTGCGCTTTGCTGCATGTATTGTCGAAGTGCTTTTGCACTGGCAAAGAGCACAGAGGTTGCAGTGACCTTAATAATTCTGATCCAATGGATCTGTATACCTGTGCTTCTCCAGAATGCAAGACAAGTTTTCAATAACAAGTGAAAGCGTCGATCTGTTTGTAACTACATTCTAGTTTAATCTTCTATGAAAGACTGTCAGGAAATGAGAGTTTTTGTGCAATAGCTTGAGGGCAGGTAATGGAGTTTACAGGTGGATTTACTTAGTGGGGGCTCCGTCTGTCGTGAATTTTCCTCTTATTAGTTTCATAAAGTATTAAAAGTTGAAGTCTCATACCGAATGGAACGAGATTCTGATTCAAATTTGAGCGTTTGTACATGGTGTCTGACGTCGACGTCGATATGATGCAGCACCATCATCTGAGCTGTCTTGTTCTAATACAGAGACGATGACCAAACGCTCTATCTGCACGACGATGTTCAGAAATGACAAAGCAAGCACAATCCAAGACATTATTCCGTCGATGTTGGTATCTTCGTGTGTTCTCGAGAAGAAAAGGACCGCTAAGCATGGAAGTTTCTCATAGTTGCTGTAAACGAATTCTGAGCAAGGACTTGCAGGTGAAGACACGCCGACGAATCACATGCAACTCTGATAACAAAAACGCATCGGCCTAACTGCGAAGGGAGAATCAAAATAATTCTTTTAAGAAATCCAATGGGCCGTCATGAATGTTACATAATTTAGATACAAATAGAAAGCGCGCGTAAGAACTTTGGTTTATGACGAGGAGATCGATTCTGGGGCTTGTCGAATGGAATATCCCGAGACCACATCGAGGAAGGGAAGGATATTCATCGACACCGACGTGCGTGGTCGAGCTTTCTGGGCTTGATAGCCCAAGCCCAGTATGGACCCAAAGATACAGAGTTTTGGGCTGATGGGCTTCGTTATTGTTTTAGCACAGCCACGGAACATATAGATCAAATCAATCAGCTGGTAGGATTGGAAGTTGGAACATACATAACCGCGGAAGGGGGGAGAGAGAGAGAGGAGGAGCAGAGTCAGAGAGCATTGATACAATTGGAAGCCGAAGGAAAGCAGAGCTTCGTTTGGATTAGGGAGGAGCTTCCCAACTCTACACGATGTATCATCCGACCAGAGGCGGCGTGCGCGGTGGCCGCGATCGTAAGCTCGCTCTCTCTCTCTCTAGGCTAGAACTTCTTTCTCCATCCGTTGAGCTTAACGTTTTTATTATTCTCGAGGCGTTTTTGTTGGTTCCCAAATTGAGCTGCATCCTCCTCTGCTTCTTAGTTTGAATCTTGTGGTAGGAATTGGCTGCTAATCGTTTTCGTTGCTGAAATTGAAGATTATTATTATTATTATTATTATTATTATTATCTACACTTTCAAATTAGGGCTTCAATTTGTCATTTTGATTCTCTAAGTAATCTTGAGGAATCTGCTCTTTTTAAGTTGTTTTCAATAGAGAAATGTATTTTGGGCATCAGTTGCTTTGTTGAAACAGTGCTGTAAATAGAGAAACCCTAATCAGAGAAACCGAGTTGTCGTTGTTCCACCTGATTATGATGATGTCGATGATCAAGAATTCGCAAGAGGAAGACTTCATCCTTTTTTTCCCTGTTCTATTGAGTAAAAGAAGATACTCATCGTACTACGGCTTGGTATTACTTGAAATCATGCGAAGCATATGGTTATTATATGATTTGATGGCTTTTTTCATCTGACTCGTGATCTACTTTTGATGCTCAGAGTTCAGTTGGGAAGACGTGAAGGTTGACAAGCATAGGGAGAATTATCTCGGTCACAGTATCAGGGCCCCTGTTGGAAGATGGCAGAAAGGTAGGTCATGGAAATATATCATGTTCTCCGAGTCACAGTAATAGTGTCACTGCGATGGCCTTGTTCTTGTATCATCTGTAGGTTTTACAATGCCTGAACTATAAATTGCGCATGGTTATGGCTGAACTCTAAATTGAAGGAGTTAAAATGTATCTATAGTTTCTCGGACTGCCTGTTATATCTTTCTTTGTATTCATTCACAAGATAAAAATCTTTTTTTTTTCCCCAATGAAGCAGAAACATTTAAAGTTAATAAATAGAGATGACTGGACTGCAGTGATACCCCTGATGCATGATACTCTCTGGGGTAACTTGTGATCTATTTGGCTATGCCCCTATTAGAGCCAGTTACTGCTGAAATATCTGGAGTGGCTGTGAGAAGATAGTGCAGCTGTAATGTAACTGAAAACATGTGTTATTACTGTTTAGTCTTTAAAACAAAGACTGGTTCTTCTTGTGCTATCTGATATTGTCTGATGGGCGGTGTTGATCTTGTTAATATGAGCAGGAAAGGATTTGCACTGGTATGCCCGTGATAAAAGTGGTAATAGCTCAGATGCAGAGGCTGTAAAAGAAGAGATACGAAGAGTCAAGGAGCAAGAAGAGCAGGCTATGAGGGAGGCTCTCGGGTTAGCTCCTAAGCGTGCTCCCCGGCCTCAAGGCAATCGGCTGGATAAGCATGAGTTCAAGGAACTTGTGAAGCGAGGCTCAACTGCAGAGGATTTGGGTGGAGGACATGCTGAAGCAGCACATGTTCTTGGTCTTGGCCACTCGAGGTATCAATTACTCACAAATGACTAAATAAATAAATATTGAAAAGGCATGTGAGATTTTTATCTTGAGCAAAATTGTTTGCTTCATTCAACTTGTATGCAATTACCTGTTATGAGGTTCAAGAACATTTGTTTTGCTTTTTAACTGCTGAGTTTCTTGTCTTTTCCGACGTGTATGATTACTTTTAAATGGTGAGATGACATGAAATCCTTGCTTTGCTGCAGGCTCCCTCAACCTTGGGAAGAATCGAGTGCACTTGAATCCAGTGAGAAGGAAGCTTCATTTGACATGGCTAGCGTGGCAGCTCCTGAGGCATCAGGGAGAAAATCCGAGTCGGATGAGTCAGAGGATGAACGGGGCAGTAAGAAAAGGAGGCGAGAAGAGAAGAAAAGGGACAAGCATGAGAAGCGAGAAAAGAGGCATTCCCGAGATGCAGAAGACAAGAGGCAACGGAAACACAAAGAGAAGAGGAGACATGATTCAGACTGAAGACTTGTCCAATGCTACTGTGACGGTCACGTAGTATCGCAATTTCTTTGATGCAACGTTGTGATGCTGACTTTAGCTAAACTAGAAGGCTGCAAAGAGATGTCTTGAGCTTTCGTTTCATTCGATTTTATAAAATATGATCTGATGTGTATTCTAACTTCTTTATTGGTGGTGGTCGCTGCCGTGATCTATCATCAAAGAAGAATATTGCACTTTGATTGCGTACAAGTAATACCTCTCCTTATATATATATACTGCTCCCTAGATTGACTGTCCTTGAATTCTTAATGGAGCAGTGGGTGTTCTTCCATTATTGCGCGATCATATTCGTCTTTCTTGAAAGAATTTGGTGCGAACTGAACGAAGTTTCAATCAACCGAGGAAGAGCTAAACCCGAATGGGCTGGTTATGTCAGCCGGGAAATTCTGATTTAAAAAAAAAATCTAGGGGAAAATTGGAAATTTTTATCCTTCCTTTCATTTTGTTTTTCAGTTGTAAAGGAGATGCGGGATTTTTTTCCCTAAATAATAAGATGTATTGAAGTGAGAATCAAATTAATTTGAGTAAATTGATAAATTGGTCCTCAAAAAATACATGTTACATCAAATGTAATATTAAATTTTTTTTTACATTAAATTGAACCTTAAGAGATTCAGTATATATCAAATCCGACCTCAAGAAATTTTTTACATCAAATTGAACGTTGAGAGATTAAATGTACATTAAATCCGACATTCCTTCAGAATGTCGTTAAAAAATGGACGGAAAAATCTGATCTAGCATTCAACCGCTGATGTGGCATTGTTGATTGTTTTCATTCACTTTTTTTTATCATTCTCCACTTCTATATGACTTAAAAAAGTATTTCCTATAATTCCCTCACTTTTTAGTCGGAGGCGGGAAAAATTTCATCATCCCAGCGCGTCCTCCTCAATTGCTGGTGCTCTCGGAGAGAGTGGCGGAGAGATTATGGCGACTGCGATTGGCGAGTCTACGCTGATGGCACCATCGATTGAGAAGGACACGCCGAGAAGAAAAAGTTTTTTCCGCTTCCGACTGAAAAGTGAGGGAATTGTAGGAAATACTAAACCAGATAGAAATGAAAAAAAAAAAATCAAGTATTGCCACATAAGCTATTGAATATTGATCAGATTTTTCCATTCACTTTTAGACAATATTTTGATGGAAGGTCGGATTTAATAAACACGTAATTTCTCAATTTGATATAAAAAATTTAATATCCCAATGTCAGATTACATGCATTTTTAGAGGATCAATTTGTCAATTAATTTTCTGACCTCACCTCTGATAACGTAGGCTTTTGCTTGAACATGATGACAGAGGGAGGAGAAAGGCTTCTCTCTCTTTCTCTTGTCTTCCTAAGGAGGCTCCTCTCTCTCTCTCTTCCTTAGTAAACCCAACAAAAAAAAAGCAGTCTCAATTATTTCTGTCCCAAAGGAAAAAAAAAAGGGAAAGAAAAGAAAACACGACAGAAGGAAGAAGAATCCCTAGAAAAATCAGCCGATCATACTCCCGATCATCTCTGCGAGCGGCGGCCGCTGTTGAATTGGACGATCGGGTGTTGAAATCCGGAGCGGGTGTTCGCCTCCCATTCTCTCCGCTCGATTTGACTGGGTTGGAAGACAACGTCAGCTGAGCTTTAACTGTTGCGAGAATGGTGGCGGCAAATCGGGAGATGGTGGTCTACTGCTTCGACACTCTGGTCTCCCACTACAACAGCGAGGAAGCTCCGCCTCCCGCCTTCGATGCCGGCCAACAGTATCTCTCTCTCTCTCCACCCTCCCTGGGCCCTTCTCTATGTTTCCTGCATGCGAATGTGATGCTCTTGCTTCTGTAGTGTGTGTGGGTGCTGTAAAGTTTTGATTTTTCGAATGTGTTTAGATTGAGATGTGTCATCCCACGTGACCCAGATTTTATTTTGAAGCTAATTGCTTCAATTTGTGGAGCCGGACCCCGTGGTTCTTTGAGCTGGGTGGTGTTTGGTTTTTCAGCTTTGTGCCCTTTATTCTGTCAAATGGTACTACTTTCCGGGCTTAATTCAGTAGAATATTAATGCTTTGGAGCTATGAAAAGACTTTTCCAGTACGGTGTGTACACAATATGTTTCACTCGTTTCCACATGCGCTTTCTTGTAGAAGATTTCCTCATCGAATGTTGAGGGTCAGATGTTAGCAATAACCATGACATAAATTCTGGCATTGATTCGAATGAATTTCTTCCTTGAATTATGCTGACTTTACTGTTGGAAAGTTACTTTTTCATTTTCCCCATTTTCCGATATTCAACCAATCAAACTTCAATCGAACCACAGACAAGCATGTATGTTTCAAGGGATTATGGCGATCCCATTGTGTTCTGTCGATAGGGGGAAAGGGGGTAAAGAAAATGAAGTAATTGCAAGTTGGGAGCTTTTTTATTAAATGCTTGAAGTTGGATGTTGTTGAAAACCACTTGAGAGCGTTTTCATTGACTTTTCATGCTTCATAATTAATTGTCTGAATGTACCATACATTCCGCCAAGTTTCATGGGGAATTCTTGCATCTTTCTTCACACTAAGCTGGAAAGAGGTATCCCTGCCTTCAAGCATTTGTATTTTTATGGTGCTGAACCACAATGCATTCTTCAGCCCTCTGTTTGTGACTTGGAAGAAAGTGGTTAATGGTGGAGAGCCTCGCTTGCGTGGATGTATCGGAACTCTTGAAGCCCGCTGCTTAATAAATGGGTTCAGGGACTATGCTCTAACCAGGTAAACTTAAAGAAGGCTTCATGTTCTTTGAAATTATACCATTTTCCTGTACTCAATTTCTTTCACCGATCGATGGTTTTCTATGACCTTACATCTTGCACGTCATTGTGTGTTCCTGATCTTGCAGTGCTTTAAGGGACCGAAGATTTCCTCCCATACAGGCTAGGGAGCTGCCTACCCTAGAATGTACAGTATCCATTTTAACTGACTATGAAACTGCTAACAACTATCTCGATTGGGAGGTATGCTGCCACCTCTTTCCTTCTGTTGTGCTTATTAGAAATGGTGCTATGTAGTGCCGTTGTCATCCTCTGCAGTTATACTGTGGTCATATTATTTGTTGGTTTAAGGAACTTAAGAATGGAGAGTGCTTCATCACTTGATTTCCAATATGACATGGAATCATAGAATCAGTTCTGGAGCGTGTCCCTCATTCTTTGCGGTAGATTCTGTAAGTATATGTCCTCTTGATTTGTTTGAGTTTTCTTTCTTCAGGTAGGAAAGCACGGTATTATAATTGAGTTCACTGATCCTGACTATAGTACAAGGCGTAGTGCCACCTACTTACCTGAGGTGGCTGCTAATGAAGGTTCATCTCTGAATTATCCTCTACTGGCTTTAACCTATCTCACAGACAGAAAAATCTGCTTGAGCCTGTAATGAGGACATGATTAAATGAGGAGAATCATTTGTACGGTTTATATGCTCTGTCTACTCTGCCCAGGCACGTGCTCATAGTCTGTTGTGTGTGTGTTTTGGTTATGATTAATCACTTTTCCTGTGACTTGACTCAGGTGGTCAAATTGCCCACTCTTATGGTGGGCATCCAGTCACAGTCTCTTCCAGAGACCTTTTGTCATTTGAAGAGATGGATATCTTGATTGATAATATCTTTCCGTGCATTGCCCTCTATTATAAACTAACTTGTACATTGCTCATAGCTTTCACGTATCTCTCTCTTGCAATTTTTGTGAAAATAACCCATAGATAAGGAAGATCTTTCACATTATTGAAACCCTATTTACTGATCTTTTCCACCTCTCTCAGAAAAGAAATGAGCGTTGATTTTGATTCAAAGTTATTTAACTTACTGAAAATCCATTCAAAAGTCCGCTTAAATCTGCAGTGGGTAAGAATTGTACCAAAACAAAAGGGTTTGGCGTAGTTTTTCTTCTCAGTTCATCGAGCAGACTGATCACTCCTCATATGATTCGACTTTGTTTATAGGTTGGACTAAAGTGGAGGCTATTGACTCCCTGATGCGCAAAGCTGGCTATAATGGGACCATCACTGAGTTGCTCAGGAAGCGCATAAGACTGACCCGTTACCAGAGCACGATTTTCAGCATGCACTATAGTGAATACATCTCATATGTGAAGACCACCCGAGGCGCTGCCCCTTCTATTGCTGGGGCCAAGCCCGGGGCCCATTGATTTCGGCCCAAGCACCGCATGCATGCTAGCTCTGCGAAAAATCTGCAGCAGAGCTAAAGCTTGGTCCAAACCAAACATTTATTTAAACCAAGAAACAATTCATTTCGGCTGTTGTGACCTGTCCATATAATTCTTCAAATTCATCTGATTTTGAAGAAAATGAACCGCTCGAAACATTTCGTGTAGGCTGCAATTGGGCAATTGGAACATTGGTGGACAGTTGGGCCAGTGTTCTCTTTGAAGCTGTGCCACTGTATGACTCCTCTTCCATCACTCTTTAATTTTAAGTACTCGGTGGTGTGCTTGATTTACTTGGTGAATCGTCTCCCCTTCATTTCCTTAGTGACGTGGTTGGTTTTCAATCTCGAGCATCCTCAGGTTGCCACTCATGATTTTCGGGTGTATAACAATTTAGGGAGCTATGGAATCGTGTTAGTTTTCTTTCAGAATCATATGTTCTGTGGAAAATTAACTTTTCACATATCAAAAAGGAGGAAGAGCTTGCACATGAGATTATGATATGAGATTTTAAATGTAGTATAGATATGAAATTATGAGAATAATCGGGCATATATTTGAAGAATGTTCATTTAAATTTTTTTTTTGAATACGTAAGAATATAAATAATGAGAAACATTTAATTGTGGTTCATATAGTTTGGGAATGATGAGAAATATTTCTGGGTCTCGCAAGTTCCCTTTTCTAAAACAGCCCAGCGGTAGAAAACCACAGATGCCAATGGTGAATATCACGTGAACTTGACGAAAATGTGGCCCAAAAAAAGAAAAAGAAAAAAAAAAGACTTAGACGAATAATAGAGAGTTAATTATCCATATTTAAACTAATTATATTTTTTTAAGATCCAATTAATTACAAATAATAAAATATGCAAGTTTTTGTTGTGAATAATTACTTTGTGTAATGCGTGAGTGAAATGACTAGGGTAACGAGTTAATTCATCCGAGCCACAACTGCCTCATGTACAAGATACACTTATGTACTAATAGAGAGTCAAAATATGGACATTAACACTACTACTACCACTACCTGTCAATACTGTTAGATCACCTAACAAATTGTCTGAATGATGGATGTGACCATATTAGCGTGACCAACAACATTTGGCCAAAGAAAAGAAGGTCGGGTGTCGGGTTGAGTTATATCTTTGTGTTCCGAGCATGCAATGCGCTTTATCGTCACCCCCTTATTCCCTCGAATCACAGGGCAACTACCTGAGAAATAATTTAACATAACATGGCTTTAATTAGAATGCTCATAACTAACGATTAAGCCAGGTACTGGCCGGCGTAGATCAAGAGCAAGGTATGCACAGCTATTATTAGCTCACCATGCAGACTTTAGGGGTCAGGAGTAGCATCAGGCCTCATGCTCCAGAATACAAGTGCATCAACCCTTTCTCGGTTTGATTGATAGTCCTGGCTGATTCCCGCACTCGGATAATTCGTTCCAAGCTTGCCATGCAACTGAAGTTTCCCTTGGCCATAGGAAATATGGTCTCACCTCCTTCTTCGACATCCCATCTGCACAAGTGGCATGGCAGCTTAAATGATCATAAGGCTGAGGGGATATAAATGTGCCCAGTAGTTAATTTGGGATAAAAAGGTGTTTTGACAAGAGAGAAAGAGAGAGAGAGAAATCCATCGAATAATTTTTTTTCGAAAAATACGAGACATCTAAGTCATACAAGTAAAGAAATTTATTCATTGATAAGAAAAAGAAACAATTCCGACCTAGGATAATAAGCTCATGAGCTTGGTCTTACTTCACCGTCGAGAAAAGTCGATCCTCACAGAAGCATAATCATAGTTGCGACCCTCCGTCTACCGTTCATCGCATTGGAGACGTCGAGGAAGTAATCGTGATGAGATTCCTGCACCCCGTCTCCAGCTTCATATCGGACAACTTGGAGGCTTTCTCCATGTTCTGTAAATTGGCAAAATTGCTAATAATTAGGTAAACAGACATCCCAAGTATATGATCAAGCGGACATATATATATACACTCAGTGAAGGCATTTCTTTAACACGTATGATCAGCGTTGGTAGCACACCCATCCATGATATCCAGAATCACCCACACCACCGACCACTCAGAAACTCGAGCACCAAATTAAGAATTACTGTCTTAATTTATAGCATATGAACTAGCTGATTGACAAGCGATCGAGTTGCTTGACTTATGATGCCATTCAGCAGTACTTCAGCGGTTCTAGACGGCTGGTAGTGAAACGCCGCTAGCTAGGGAACGTGGCTTACCCACTGGAATGGAGGTAACTTTTGCAAAATTCTATTCTCGATCTCGCGGCTGATCATCATGATTTCCTTTGGTGTTTCGTTGGGGAGAGACCATATTATTTCTATGTAATGATATATATCTGAGTTTATTAAAAAATTAAAAGTTTTGTCGTAATTGAAAAAACTCCTCGATATATGCGGTCAAACTGTTCCAGTTCAATATACCCCATGCCTATAAATACAAGCCACAAAAACTTGGATGTCCACCGATGAAGTTGCTTTCTTTAACCATCGAGCCAAGCGATGAATGCCGAGATGAGGAACATCCGAAAGACAAGCCAAGGGATACCAGTTCCATATCAACCTATCGGACTCATATTACGAGATTATTGTTATTTGCATTTCTATGATTCTAGATTATATGTATTGTTTGCCCTTTGATTTCCATTATTAGGTGGTACTATTGATAAAATATGTAGTTTTTTAGCATACTTTTTTTTTCATATCTATATTTATTTGTATTCACATGTGTTAATTATCTATATTCGAACTGATAGAAACTGACGAAAAGCTATCACGCAACCCGCGGGTATCGAACAGTTATATTGATTGACAAGGCACGACAACTGAATGAATTGGTTTTTGGTTTAATTAATGTTTGGTTTGGCCCACTTAACCAAACAAATTCTTGGGCTGAAATCAATAAGCCCTGGGTTTGGGCTTGGGCTTGGGCTTGGGCTTGGGCTCCCTCCATTTCCTCTTGTCTCTGTGTGTGTGTGTCTGTGTTAGTTTTTCGAATTATTACTGGGAAATTTCTTTTTCCCGGTTCATGCGTAAATTTATTGTTGCTTGACTGGAAAGGTATGTATATGCCTTTGTGAAAATTGTCATCCTTTTGTCAACTTGATGATGAGTTGGATCAAAATTTTGTTACGTAAGATAAGATTTGCATGTTTTCATGGTGTTGAGATAAAAATGATATGCGTTGCCTATTTTGGATTTCTTTTAAACAGGAAAAAAATTAACTCCCTAAACTATAAATATTTTTTTTTTGTTGACAGGCAAAGCAGAAACATGAAAAGGCAAAATTCTAAAATATATATAAAAAAAAGAGAGATTATTTATGTGGTATTGACTATGATATACACATACTTGATAAATCCCGGCCTATATGAGTTGAGTTTATCCTTACTTTGCATATGTTCGCGATCCACAAAAAAAGCATATCGTATTTGTGAATAAATTGAACCTCGTGCTATAATAATTAATTTAAATTTTATTTTTACCAAAAAAATAAATTAATTTGATTAAAAGTATTCCGTGATCTCGTTAAAACTATTTTTATTATTCTACATAACATAACAAGCAAGAATATATTTATTATTTTACTCTCTTTTTTTCAATTTAACAACACAAGCATTACTTTTTTTCATAATTTTTTAAAGCTTAATTACTATTCATTTCAATTTTCAATATTAAATTTTATCAACTATTCATTACTTTTTTCACAATTTAACAATACAATATAATCATTATTTTTTTTATCTCTCCCAACACTATTATTATACCCCAAATTTATATATATATATATATAAATATATAATTTTTTACTAATATACTTATTTATTTTTTACTCATTTTTTCAATAAAAATGGAGTTAAATTTGGAAATTTATAAAGGGACAGTAAACCATCGGACTTCACGTTCTGCAACTCGTCGCAACCCAAACAGAGACGTTGATCGTCGAAACTTCCTCCATCGCTATAATCCCCCACTAGAAGCAAATCTCTCTCTCTCTCTCTCTCTCTCTCTCCGAATCCTCCGCCACCTTATCTCTCTCCGTGGAATTTCCGGTGAGTTTCCATATTCAATCTTCGAATTGAATTCACTTCCCTAGTGATCCTCTCTCATCGGACGGATCATGAAATTAGGTCATATTTGCTAATTTTTGCCCCCAAAATTTCGACACGCTGCACCATTGTGTAGATTCTGGCGATGACCATCGGATTTTCGGGGATCTCTTTATCTGATCCACCGTTCTGAGCTGTAGAATCTTAATTTTGATGAGATAAGCTTCTGGCTTGAATTGTGAGCTGACCTTTCTCTCAATTAGTTGCTACTGCTGTTATTGGATATGCAAAACTCGATGCCTTTGCTTGCGGGCTCGAGAAGAGCTTGTATAGCTTTCGAACTGTTTGCCGAAGCAGAAGCATTGCTCGGCATGTGTGATTAAGCTTTGGCGTTTTAAGTATTCGTAAATCGAAAAGTGAATTTACAGAGTTCAAAGCTTCTACATTACCAATTCCTGCAAGCTGCTATATCCACCCATATAGGATGTAAAACTTGTTTTCTTCTCTGGAATCTTCAGCTAAAGAAGAACTTAACTAATTCACATTTTTCTGTAACCTAGTTGCTTGTTGCCCGAGTAGTTTTTTTTTTTCTTTTTCCACAAGGAAGAATTTACTGTTTTTCCGCTCTTTGATTTCAAGTGAGGTCCGAATCGATCAATAACCTCAATCTTATTGGCTTATTGTAAACAGGCTACTGTTTGGAGTTTCTCGTAGGTTGTCAAACCTGCAGCTTCTACTAGATCAATGAGTCAGAAAGGTCTCATATATAGCTTTGCCGCCAAAGGGACTGTAGTGCTAGCGGAGCACACCTCATACTCGGGAAACTTCAGTACCATTGCAGTTCAATGCTTGCAGAAGCTGCCTTCTAACAGCGGCAAGTATACATACTCTTGCGATGGGCATACCTTCAACTTCCTCATCGACAGTGGATTTGGTATGGCTCCGTTCTACTAGTTACAAGCATCTCGGAATCTGATCGAGACAGTGACGTTGATTACTATCTGTTTGTGGTATGTAGTTTTTCTAGTCGTTGCTGATGAATCAGTTGGGAGGAGTGTACCGCTTGTCTTCCTTGAACGAGTGAAAGAAGATTTCAAAAAGCGGTATGGTGCTAGTATTGCCAATGCAGAGAAGGAGACAGATCCCCTCGCTGATGATGATGAGATTGATGATCTATTTGAAGATCGGTTTAGCATCGCGTACAAACTTGACAGAGAATTTGGGTAGCATTTAATGATTGTCCTTTCCTTCAGTTATATTCTCTGTGAATTATCTTGTCAGTATCTTAATATCTTCCATCATTTACCAGGCCAGTACTTAAGGAGCACATGCAATATTGCATGACCCATCCGGAAGAGATCAGTAAGCTATCCAAGTTGAAGGCTCAAATATCAGAGGTCAAGGGTGTTATGATCGACAATATTGAGAAGGTATGGGTTTCGATGTGGAAATTGATTTGAGTCATTAACATAATGTCATGCAAAGAGAGCATCACAACATAGAGAGGTAGGGTGAAGTGAGCACCTTTAATATCTCTGTTGCTTGGAGTACGTTTTCTGAAATGTTTAGAGTAATAATGGTGGCTGAGTCATGTTTGAACATTGTCTATTCATGTCCTCGATTGTTCTTAGTTTTGTTATGGGTTCAAAGGTGAACCAGTCACGACAAACAAGTGATGGGGCTTACTCTAAGGCCATCCCAAGCGACCTTAGAGGAGTCTTGAGTATATTCAAGGGATTTAAGTCTGTCATTGGACTGTAATTGTTAGTCTGATATTTGCAAGCATCAGCATCACTGATTTGTGCCCTGCCAGTGTCATTCAGTCCCTCTCACGTTTTACTGCATCGCCTAAAGATGCATATCTAGTTTACCTTTGTAAAGTTCTAAACAGGATCTTTACCATACATGCTGTCTACTTCCTTTTGTAGGTCTTGGACCGTGGAGAAAGGATTGAACTCCTAGTTGACAAAACCGAAAATTTACAATTCCAGGTATGTTTTTCAGTCTACAGGACTTTTAAGGGGCATAGTTACTATATATAACCATGGGAACATATCTTTTGCCCTCAGGCTGACATTTTCCAGAGGCAAGGGAGGCAACTGCGAAGAAAGATGTGGCTTCAGAATCTACAGATGAAGCTTATGGTGGGTGGAGCAATCCTGGTGGTAATTATATTGCTGTGGCTCTTCGTTTGTGGAGGTTTTAAATGTTGATGCAATCAGAAACCGTTATGCAGTATGGAGAAAGAGCTGGGATGTTTCTTTCTTTCTTACTAGGATTGTGTACAAAGAATGTCGCGTTTTGTGTACTCCTTGAATTTAAGGATCCTCTGCCTGTAAGACGATCTTCTTGTAGTTAGATGCATATCTGTTTACAGCCATGACTTCTTTGTAGTGCTTCCTGTCTGTTACTATTTCGAAATATATGGATTACCAGTTTTCTGTCCAATGAGTTAATGGCTTGCATGGATACCAACTATCTTTGTTTTTCATTTTGTTGAATAACTTGGGAAATGGAATAAAGACAGACAAAAATGAATTAAGTTTAGAACCGAATCGAATCAAAGTCTATGCTCTTAACATATCTTTCATCTTTCATCTTTCATCAAACATGGGGACGAGATGATACATGCCATTATTGAAGCGTGTAAAGATTGATGGCCAAATTACATTATGTCTACTAGAAGTTGCAGACTGAATCCAAACAATCATTCTTTCAGTTTCCCTGCAATCATAAACACATTGTAGGTAACAGCTCTGACCATATCGGGCGCTGGCGCACCCCAAGCTTTCTTGAACTCTTGGACAACTTCCTCGGTCAGTAAGTTCACGCCCTTCTCTTTAGCCGCACCAACTGCCGATGAACTCCTCATCACGTCCAGGAACCTTTCGAAATTCATCTCTCTTTTCATGCTCAGCTTCAGAGGCTGTCCCTCTTCGCCCAACCCGACACTCTTGAATGGGAAGGGAAGATTCCTATACTCCTCGAATATGTACTTCACTCCCGGCCTCCAGTATGGCATCGCGGACTCACGGTATCGGATCTGAAGGGCATCCAATTCCGGGTTTACTCCTATGATGTCGCTGTATCCCCATATGGCAATTAACCCTCCAGGCTTCCGCAGGACTCGGTTCACCACGGAGTAGAACTTTGGGATATCGAACCAGTGGATTGCTGTGGCCACGACCACCAGGTCGACTGAGTTCTCTCCACCAACCATGGCAACGAGTTCTTCTTCGGAGAGTGAGTCTGGTGTGTGAAGGTACCGGATCTGAGGGTGCGGGATCCCGTGCTCAAGTTGGCCCTCGCTGATGTCCGTTGCAATCACACTATCATAGTGCTCTGCGATCTGGAAGAGGGTAAAGATATTATTCCATAAGCATTTGATCATAAACCTGCGGGTATCCTCTCGGACCCAACAATGGCTTCGTACAAAAGAAATCTCCATCACAAAGGATCGCTGCCAGGGCCGATCGCGACACTACGAATAGAATGATACAATCCGCGATGGATATTCATATCAGCAATGCTTGTGCGGAGGATTCTGGTTCTATCGAGCTAAGCTTTAACCAGTCACTTTTTTAATACTTTCTCATTTATGAGGACCCATTTCAGTATGGCCCTCTCGGTGCTAATTTATTGTCTTAAAACTCCATGATAACGAGTCTGGGTCATGAATAAGACAGATTAGGGAGGGCAGAGAGAGTATAGTAACCCCAACGGCGGCTTGGCCATTTCCAGTGCCGACGTCCCAGGCCAAGGCTCGGCGAGGAGTCAAGGCGGATAGCATCGAGTACCACTCGCTTGGGTACTGCGGCCTGACGTCGAAGTAGATCTGCCCGTCATATGGACCACCAGCCATTGGTTCTCACTTCTCCTTTTCTGAACTCTTGTCTCTCTTTTCCGTCTGCTGCTGATTTTATAAAAAGAGCTAAGATGAAGCAAACTCTGACCCGCAAATGGCGATTGTGACGTTTCTCTTTACTGTGCAGCTTAACAGAGTAATGCATGACGTCAACTATCCATACCATTAACTCCAAGGAGTTTGGCTTAATGATAAGGAGGAGATTAGTATTCACCCAATCCCGAGTTCGAAAACCCTTGGAACCACCGGAGCACCTTTGGAGTGATTATCCGTTCCGTGCGCTGCCGAGGGTTCATGGAGCCTCGGGAATTAGTCAGGCGAAACCCAAACACCCCGGATTAGGAAAAAAAAAAACTATCCATACCATTAGACCAGTCAAGTGCCGCTTCACAGGACCTAATCTGAGTAATCACACAATACCCTTAGATTGTTGTGTTTGATTTTAGAGTTGAATAGAGTTGAGTTTTTATTTTAAGTGATTTGTAACGATTATACTATTGAATTATGAGAAAAAGTATGAAAAAATAATGAATAGTTGAGAGAAAGTAATGATTGTGTTGTTGAATTGTGAAAAAAATAATGAATAATTAGGAGAATTTAGTATTAAAAATTGAATTGAATGGTTAAAATAATTGAAAAAAAAGAGAAAAATAATAATTATATTGTTAAATTGAAGATAAGTAGAGTTAAAAAAGAATTGTAAAACTAAACCGGCTTACAGTCTCATGAGCTGTGTTTAAAGTTGTTTGAGTCAGTTGGGTCAAGTCCTATTTTCTAGGGATTTATTAGCTGTTACTGTTATCTTGTTTATCGGATAGAATCTGATCCGATTCTGTTGCTAGATTTTAGGTCAAGGCAATAAGCGGGGAACGTGCCTTAGTGGCAAAATGTGCTGAGTTTTTTTTAGCGTTTAGCGGTTGTGGAGTCTGTATATGTATCTGGTTGTTACGTTTGATTGAAATAGAACTTTCCTTCCCCATATTTTCAGTTTTCTTGCTACAATGTTTTCCTTCTTGTCCTTTGAACAACAACATTGATAGAAGAACATTGAACAACGGTCGTCTTAAAGCCGTATGTGAGTAGAATCAATTAACCATGTGAAAATAACATCTTATATTAGCTGAATATCGAACATCCTAGCAGCAAACCTACTCATCTTCGTCCTATGTTGTGTTCAAGTATCTAGACATTTATAACCAAGTGCCCTGACTCGGCCCCCTGACTGCCTCTGCTGCAGTGGGCACCTCGGGCATGACCACCTCCTGTGAAGAGGAAACATGAACTCTGCCTCGCTTGCCGTGTTTATCATTGAAGCTGTACTGAAGAACTCATGGAAAGATCAATCATTTCCATGCCCATTGTTTGTCCTTTTTCCTGTTCCCACCACGAATGCCTCCGAGTTGGGAAAACTTTCTGAACGTCTCATTGAATTCCTAGGAACTGTAGATTTTCATTCTTAATTTCACATCATTCCTTTTGGTTACAAAAGAAAACGGCGAAGAAGACTATACTGCTACCATACGAGGCAAGATATATTTGCCTTCAGTCTCTGTGAAGATTACAGAACCGAGAAAATCTAAATAGCCGTGACCAGGGGCCATGCTCCAACATGGTTTCGGACTCCATCATTGCGGCATTTCTGACCATTCCCATGGCTATGGGACTGTGTTGCCACAATGAAGGTGGGCGATACATGAGCTCCACCACGACCTCCACCAGCATGGGCTCCTCCAGCACAGGCTCTTGCATGGGCTCCGGCCGCCACCATGAGCTATACGAGTGACAGTGTACCCATGCTGACTCCCTCGCGGCTTCTAACATCACCACATCGAACCTTCTCATCATTGACGAGTTTGTCTGGTAAATTCTCGAGGGACACTGCAGACAATTCTCCTTAAAATTAGAAACTAAATATGTACCTGTCTACCTGTAAGAACTAAGTTTAGGCACAACATGGGTTAGCCATTTATCAACATATAGGCTACGGAAATTCACGTGGTGTCTTGATGAAGTAATAAAAGACTCACGAGCTGCTTCAGATGATCTCTTCTGAGGATTTAAGGACACGAACATGCAGAGGTAGAAGATCATCGGAAGCAA
This sequence comes from Punica granatum, assembly GCF_007655135.1. NCBI lineage: Eukaryota > Viridiplantae > Streptophyta > Magnoliopsida > Myrtales > Lythraceae > Punica > Punica granatum. The sequence continues at coordinate 892,607 of NC_045134.1, forward strand.
TAATTGTTGGATGCAAATTGTCTCAGAGCTGCTGTCCTTTACGTTTTCCATGTGGTTGTGCTAGTCTGGTAGTTAGTTAACTGTTTCTTAGAAGACAAGACAGACAGTTGTTTATGTTGTTATGTTTCAATTTTTAAATTTCAGTGTAGGAGGTAGTTATTTCTCTTGCAGTTATCTGATGTATTTTGGTTATAAAGGGCAGTAACTGACCATTAGTATACATATGAAGATTGCCATCTTTCTCTCTCACTCTCTCTGTGTATTTGCTCTCTTGTACTGTCCAATACTGCAATTCTGCAGATCTCACGGCATAATGCTTGTGAGTGTTTGATCAGTTTGAGTGAGTGTGAGGAATAACAATAATTTCCTCGTTCTGCTTTTTCACTTTTAGTTTCCTTTGCTGCTCGTCGAGACCTTAGAGAAGGTATGATGGTTTATTCCTGACTTTGAATGAGTTGAATCTCTGCACGATTTATTCCTCCCCCGATATCAGTGAATATATATATATATATATATATGAGGTTGAAAAGGCTGCACAGTTAGGATTTCTGTTAAGAGATCCAACTCCAGCACCTCTTCAGTTGAGAAGCAACAAGAGTTTGTTCTTCTGATACGTAGGAAACTGCCTCGTCATTGGATGCCAGTCCATATTCCTATGTTAGTTTTGAAGTTCACCAGATCACGAATTAATTTCTGGCAATACACCTAATGTCAAATCACATGACGTGAATTCATTCTTGAGGTCGGTATTGATGGACTAAACATTCACAAATGAACCTGTAAAAGGGGAAAAATGGTTGTTTCACTTTCCTATTCTTAAACAAATGCGCACGAGGAGATATGAACGGCTGAGACCGCATTCCTGACTTGGCCACCAGTTGCTGCCAGCATGGTGGATGCCCCATTGCTGGCTCTGGCGTTTCCTCCCTTCAACCAACAGATTCCTCTGGGATCTCTTTGATGCCAGGGTTGTAATTGACCGATAATAAGTCTGTTAGTGGGGACAACGACATTGTTGGCAACTTTAGTACCTTATAAAACTTATGGGACGAATTTGCACACCAGATCCTTCATCGTCACCACCACCACCACCACCATGTTCTACAGCATCAACGTATCTGCCACCATATCGGCTCACACGAGCTGCTCTGCCACCTCCAAGGCATCCAACTAAAGCCATGACCATGCTGCTTTCATCGTCGACTTTACTCGGCGAGTGATATTTCTGAGAAGAGCCTGCAAAGTTTTTTACATTCTCTCAACCGTTTCATCAAGATCTGAAACCAGGCATAGAACAGAAAGCACGCAACATAATGCCAGGGAAAGCTCCGGTTTTTTTGTTTGGAGTCATTCCATATGGTTCGTACTGAACCATTGCAAGAAAAGTACACGATATTTTCGATGAAACGACATCCCAACTTTGGGATGACAATCAAACGACAGTACCTGAATGCTTTAGAAGACCAAATGCATCAAATTAAAATCAAGATTCTCACGAGAGAAGTGTTGTACTCATCGAAAGAAGATGCTGTTCCAAATACCTTCCACGGCATAAACCAAAGGAAAAAGAAACAGAATTACTTTCTGCTGAAAGTAATGCAAATTCATGGAGGTAGAAAGAAGAAGAACAGCTCCAAGTAACACAAATTCATGGAAGTTCCAAGTTTCCCGTCCTCTTACCCTGTGAACAGGTTGGTTTGCATGGTGTAGTCCAGTTCGTATTCTAAAACAAGTTCGTGGAAATATCATGTCAGGAATAACTAAACATAAACTCTTGATTCAGCCCGGTCAAAGTCCTCATTTCGCTCTTCTATTCACCATATGATACCAGGGGATGAACTTGCTCTGGTCCAGTTTCCAGAAAAGTCTCGAGAAAGTCGAACTAATTCGAGATACGGAGTAATTTTCCAGAACTATTTTTTTTGCTTTCTTTGTTATTTACTTTGGAGGGATTTAACTGCTCCATGGTTCCATCGCTACATATCAATTGCATCTTACCGCATCAAGAAAAAAAATAAAACCATGACAAAAGGTTCAGTTTGCAAAAGCAAATCCTAATGGCTGCAGCGAAAGTCCCAGCCTTGTCACAATCGGCATTCGGGGGCATTGCTGCTTAATCAGTAATCTACTGCGGGCTTCCTATAATGTATTCAGTGCTAACTTCGTCCAGCAACCTTAAATTCTCCAGAGAGCCGGCAGCACCAATTTAAACAACATATAACAAAGAGTCATGCAAGCTGACTCAGAGGAGGGGGAGATTGTTTCTCTCACGTTAATTTGTTTACTATGTCATTGATTCAGTAACAGAAGAGCTTCTGATAATGTCGATCTTCTATTCTCGAACTAATTTACAATTGAATCGAAAGGAAACCGACACTGAAACTCGTATCCTACTTGAAAATGTTGGCTAAACAGCACTATGGCTAAAGTCCTAGAAACCGAACACCCGAAGAGCACATCATGTCCTGCTGAATCATCTTCAGTTCAAGGCATTCATAGGAGCAAGCATGCATAGGGAGACTAGAACCGCTGCAGTCAGAGTCCCGACTCTGCCACTGATTCGGCCACAGCTGCTACTGTTGTGGTGGTGGTGAAGAATATCTCCACCTGAGCTGGGTGATGAGTGACTGCCACCACTACCACTACGTCCCCAACCACCGCCACCAAACCCTCCAGTGCCGCCACGTGCCCTGCCACTGACACTAGATCCTCCACCACCATGTGAGCCGCAGCCACCACTAAATCCGTTGACGCGGGCTCCACTGCCATCTCCAAGGCGGCGTCCAATGAAATCCACAACTGTGCTGTTTTCACTGTCGACTTTATCCGGAAAGTGAAACTTGCAAGAAGAGCCTGCAAGGTTTTTAAATACTATTTGATCGGTGACAATAAGTATGCACGAGTCTTTCAAGTATGTATCCAGAAAAGCATAAACTCTCGGTAAGAGAAAAATTTAGGATGGCCAATTTTTTTTCCCTCGATATGGCGACCAAGAACCAAGAAAATCATTCCATTATACAATTTCTTTTTCGGTAACAAGGAGGCCAAAGGCCTAGAGCGTACAACTCTCGGCAAGACTACCAAACGACAAGAAGTGCCGGAATGCAGCTCGGAGGGTGCTGTTAGAACCGTGAGTCCACCCATAGCTGCAAGGACCATGCCACTGTACAAATTCATAGCCTACCTATGTGATAGAACTGCTCGGACGGTGCTTCCTCACGCCATGTGATAACATAAAATCACCTAAGAATACCACAATACGGTCCCGTCAAAGTTCCTATTAATGATTAGAATGATGATTTTCCCGGACAAGTTTTTTTTTTTTTTTGGGTTATAAACTTTGGAGGAATTTAAGGAGCTCAACCACTCATCGGTTCCATCGCTATACATTGATTGCTTCCTACAGTTTGTGAAAAATACAGCATTAAGAAAAAAAAATTGAATAACATTACAAAAAGTTTAGTATGCACGAGCATATCCAAATGGCTATAACCAAAGTTGCCGCCTTCGTAGCAATTGGGCACGCGGCTGCTTAACCAGTAATCTGCTGCCACACGTCCTATAAAATATTTAGTGCCAACCCTAAAGCCAAATTCTCTAGAGAGCCTGCAACACCAATTTAAACGATGAGAAAACTGAGAGCCGAACTGCCACATTATTGAAGAGACGATCTTAAAAGTACAATGAAATTTTTACTTGATGCTGCTGCAAATGATCTCTGAGGATTTAAATAGCAGAAGACATGAAGGGAGAAAGAAGAAGACCATGAGAACTCCTGACTTTCTCATTTTGCTTCTTTCCATCAGTGTTTTCTTTTTCTGATGCAGAAAATGATTCAGAAGAGGTTCTGAGTGAGCCTCGAACTCTAAGCTCGGGACAATATTTGGTTTTTTTTTTTTTCCCGGGCAGTGTATATATATTTATTTGAAGTTCAGATATCTGAGGCTGTGAACGGGGTAGGCTGTTAGTCCCGTTATCAGTTGAGGAGCGACAACTAACAAATAGTTTGTTCTGTTATCTCAATTTGCGGACGGTTCGAAGTAGGAGGAGGAGGAGAATGTTTTTCGCATCTTTGTTTACTATATCACCAACCTTTTATTTACAAGTGAATTGAAAGGAAACCCTACAATAGGACCAAGTCACGTTTGTTGACACTGAAACTTTGTAACATACTCGTAAAAATATCCCCGAATCATTACTATGCTAAATTCCTAGACACCATGGACCTGAAAATATATTCTGCGACCCTACTGCATCACATTCACTCCTAGGCCTTATCACCAATTAAGCATCCACAGGGAGATCAGAACTGCTGCAATCAGAGTCCCGACTCCACCACCATTCCGAGCACAGCTGCCACTCTGTCCATTTCCACCAGAGCCAATTGGATAAGATCTGCCTGACTGGGTGGATGAGCGACTGCCTGTGCCTGCAGTGCTGCTGCCACCACCACGTGCCCCGCCGCCGCCACCACCGCCACGTCCACCACCACCTCCACCTCCAGAACCAAGGCGTCCAACAAACGCCACGACCTTGCTGTTTTCACTGTCAACGTTTTCCAGCAAGTAAAATTTCCGAGAAGAGCCTGCAAGGTTTTTAGTTTATCTGATCAACATCGTCACCAAGGTGAGAAACACAGAATAGAATTCGCAGTGAGCTTTTCTTGCTCATTATTCATTATACAGCAAGTATGAGCTAAAGAAAGAGCAGAACATATAATACCAGGGGATACCCCAGAATTGTGGCCCGGCGTCATTCCATCCAACAAGGTGATGGTTCGATCAGGACCACTAGAATCAAGACTAATTCTCCCAAGAGAACAGTTCTACTCATTGAAAGAAGAACCCGTTGCAATTGTAAAAACCTTCCATGACATTTCACAAAGGAAAAAGAAACAGAATCACCTTCTGCTGCTAGTACTGCAAATCCATGGAGATAGATGAAGAACAACAGCAGCAGCAGAGGAAGCAGCTTCCTCATAATTTCTCCTCTTCTCATGTTTTTGCCCTGTCCTTCCAGTTTCTTCCTTCACTTCACTTTGACTCAGGTAGACTTGCATTTATATAGAGAAGCTAAAACTTGCAGAGTCCTTCATTATTATTATCTGGAAGAGTAAAAAAAACTTCTTTATAGGAAATTCATAGTCCCAAGTTATATGGCTTTTATGGCCAAAGTCACCATCGTGATTTGAATATCGTGTGCAGATTGGCTCGCATGGTGTAGTCCAGTTCATATTCTAAAAAAAGTCTTAATTAATAAGGAACGATCATAAATTCTCGGTTTGTTGTTCTCTTTTCTTTTCTCGGTGAACAACTTCGCTCCCTTTTCTTTGTCCCAGTTCTGTTTTTGTAAGGGCCTCGAAAAGGCCATTATGGTCAGAATTTGAGATGGGAATAATTTCTTTTTGGTTACAAGAGAAGCTAATTGCCTAATACAATGAAATATAAATCTTAATAACTAATAAAGGGGCACAAGTAGTTCCGCAAGAAGTATCAAACCTCCTCATGGTTACCATGCGAAGGCATGAGCCATTGCACTATACCTTTTTTTATCGAGATAGGAATAATTTCCCCAGGAACACTTCTGTATTCCAGTTGTTGTTTTTAGAAACTTAGGAGGAATCCAAAGAGCTCAACAGATCAGCAGCTCCATCACTGTACAATAATTGCATCCCACAGCTTGTAAAAATTTCAAGAAAAAAGAGAATGAAAACGTTACAAAAAGTTCGGTATGCAGAAGCAAATCCAAATGGCTGTAACCAAAGTCCCGGTTTCGCCGTTTAACCAGTAATTTATCGCGTCATGCCCTACAATATATTTAGCACCAACCTTGTCCAGCAAATCTTAAATTCTCTAGAGGGCTTGCAGCACCTATTTAAACAATGCGTTATGACAAGCCGAACGTCAATAAGTCACAATCTTAATAGTAAAATGAAATTATACCTGCTGCTTCTGCAAATGCTTTCTGAGGATTTAAATACCAGAAGAAATGAAAGGAAGAAGAAGACCATGAGAACTCCCGACTATCTCATTTTGATTATTTCTCTGCGTTTCCTTTTCTGATTCGGAAGTGGTTTAAGAGTATGATTCGAATTCTAATCTCGGCAATGTATATAAATGTTTGAGATTCACATTTAGAGGCTGTAAACAATTGGTGTCAGTTGAGGAGTAACAGCTAACAAATAGTTTGTTTTGTTCTCTCAACGGCCCAGATTCATCTAAGTGCCCTAACGTACCAATTAGGGAAGAAAATATAATATCAGATTATCCATGGCAACGAAGCTACTATACCTATCAGGGAGAAGAATTTATTGAGCAATCTGCTCAAAACATACCGAAACTGCGTATCGGACTTGAATATGTATCTGAAAGAGAGCTATGCTGAAGTCATAGACACCAAAGCTGAAAGTATATTTTGTGTCCTACTGCATGCACAGGGAGACCAGAACCGCCACCATTCCAGGTGACATCACTCTGTCCATTACTGTTAGCTCCACCCTATCTGTAATGAGGGATGCGACGAGCGCCATTTGTGTAAGATCTGCCCAACAGGGGGGGATGAACGACCGCTTGTGCCTCCACTATGTGACCCAACAATGCCACCACCACGTGCGCCCCTGCCACCTCCAAGGTGTCCAACTAAAGCCACGGCCTAGCTATTTTCCCTGGCGACGTTTTCTGGCAAGTAAAATTTCTGAGAAGCGCCTGCAAGGGCAGCGGGCTTTTATTGCTCATTAATCTGCAATTTTGAGCTAAAGAAAGAATAGAAAGCACAGAGCGTAATACCGAGGGAAACCCAGAATTCTAGTTTGGAGCCATTCCATATGGCTCGACGTGGACCATTAGCAAGAAAGTACACGATATCATGTACTTTGCCATATATGCGATGCCCCAACTAATTTGCGATGGGAGTCACACGTCACTCGTCAGCACACAAATGATCAAATGTTTTGGATGATTCAGCACCTGAGCTTCTGATTAGGACCAAATCAAAGTTCGCTGACACCGGAACTGCATATGCTACATGAAAATATATCTGGAAGAGTGCTTATTCTGAAGTTATAGAGACACCAACGTTGAAATTACGTATATCCACCCGTGTCTCACTGCATCATATTTAGTCCAAGCCATTATGGACCAAAAGCATGCATAGAGAGAACAGAACCGCCACAATCAGAGTTCGGACTCAGCCACCACTATGGGCACAGCTGCCACTTCAGTGATAAGGTATGCGGCGAGCGCCATTTGAATGAGATCTGCCTGAGAGGGGGACTGAATGACTGCCGGTGCCTCCACCACTTGCCTCACCAACGCCGCTGCACCTCCAAAGCGTCCAACTAAAGCCACGACCTTGCTGTTTTGACATCACTGTTTTCCGGCTGGTGAGATTTCCGAGAAGAATCCGCAAGGTTTTTTGCTTCTCTCAACAGTGTCATCAAGGTCTAAAACAGGACATGTCACGCAGATTTTCAACAATGGGCGGTGAGTTTACTTGCTCATATTAATCGGAAACTTTGAGCCAAAGAAAGAACAGAAATCCCACTACATAATACCAGGGGAAACCTGGCCATTATGGCTTGGAGTCATTCCATAATGTTCGACTTGGACCATTAGCCAAAAAGTACATGATATCGTGTACTTTGCTATATAAGCTATGGCCGACTTTGCAATGAGAGTCACACAGGCAGCACCTGAAAGATCAAATGTTTAAGAGGATTCAGAGCTGTTTGTGATAGAGTATTACATCAAATTTAGAATCAAGATTCTCCCGAGATGACTGTTGCACTCATCGAAAGAAGAAGCCATTCTAGAGACATTCCATGAAATAAAGTAACGTAAAGAAAGAAAATGAACATATAGAATCACCTTCTGCTGCAAGTAAAGCAAACCCATGGTGGTAGAAGAAGACCAACAACAGCAGAAGCAGCAGTATCCTCATTCCTCATCTTTTCTCCACTTCTCATGATTCTGTCGTGTCCAGCTACCAGTTTCTTTTTCAACTTCCTCACCTTCCTTCACTTCACCTGAGTACCTTCCTTCACTTCACTTTGACTCAGGTGGACTTGCACACTCACACACATATAATATATACATACACATATATACGTATGAACAAGCTAAAGCACGTGGAGTCCTTTAGTATTTTTTCATCCGGAAGAAGGAAGAAATGTGTGGATCACAGATTCAGAGTGCCATGTTATTTGTCTTTTTTTTTTATGGTAACTGCGTGCAAGCTATACTAATTCCATATGTGATGCCAAAATTTGCCACTTTTGTGCATTGTTGGTGGGTTGGTTGTCCATGTGATATGCGGGATAAATTTGTCCGGCCAGTTCAGTTTTCAGAAAGGGCCTCGAAAAGTCCGAAATGATTAGAACTCGAGAGATATGGAAGGAATAATTCTTCCAGGAGGACTTCTGTTCTATTTTTGTGTTGTCTTTGTTATAAACAGCTCAGCGGCTCCGTCGTTAGACATTAGCAGCATACTATAGCTTGTAAAAACTACAGCAACAAAGAAAAAGAAAAAAAATTCCAAAACATTACAAGAAGTTCAGTATGCAGAACCATATCCAAATGGCTGCAACCAAAGTTCCGGCTTCGTCACAACTGGGGACACTACCACTTAACCAGTAATCTACTGTGACGCGTCCCATAACGTATTCAGTGCCAACTTCGTCCGACAACGTTAAATTTTACAGAGAGCCTGCAGCGCCAATTTAGACAATGTCTTAATAAGAGTCGAGTCGCTAAGAAAATCGTAAAAAGTAGATCTAGCTTACCCATGAGACAAAAAATGGCAACGTAATGAGAATTGACGTGAAATTTTACCTCCTGGTGCTGCTGCTGCAAATGCTCTCTGAGGACTTAAACACCAGAACACGTACAGGTAGAATAAGACCACGAGAACTCCTGACTTTCTCATTTTCATTTCTGATTCGGAAAAGAGTCGGATGTGGTTTCGAAGTACAATTGCTCTTGATGAATATTTCATTTTGTTTCTCGATCAGTGGACATAAATATTGAAGGTTCAGATATCAGAGGCTCTAAACAGTTTGGCCGTTGATCCCATTTTCAGTTGAGGAGTAACAGATAACAGAGAGTCTGTTCTGTTCTCTCAACGGCCCAGATTCATCTCAGGCTATGTACAGATGCCTAGGAAAATGCCACATCATCGAGAGTCAGTATATACAGCTTTGTACATTACATAGGGGGCAACAGAATTGTCGTGTTTTCGGGTAAAGCTCACACATTCGTAGCAAATCTGCAGAAATCCACGGCGAGGCTGGTATATGCACAGCTTTTACACAAATACGTATACCGAAAATAAGAAACCAGTCTACTGATATTCTAGATCTGTATTATGCAGAAGGAGATCAAAACGGTCGTGACCAGGATCCTGACTCCACTGCAGCTCCACCGGTCACAGCCGCCTCCACTGTGGTGGACTCCCCGGTGGTGGTTTCTGGCCCCGGCTGTGTATACGGGAATTAAGGCGCCACCACCTCGAGCTGTGCTGTGCAAGCTGTGAGATTTACTGCCGGTCGGGGCACGTCCACAGCTGGTCCCCTGGGAAATGTTGATAGTGTGTTTCAGGTCATAAGTTCTCCCATTGTCACCGTCAGTTTTCTCTAAAGAGTCTGGTTTCTCGGGAAAACCTGCATTGCAAGAACATATAGCTGAAACAGATAGAAGGAAGGCACATACATTCTAAATTGATCATAACCCTTGGTGGTAATCTTAACCTGTATAATGTGATAGCAAAATGTTCTCAGCTCGATATTTTGCAGAAAATGTGATTGTACTAACATGACGCTTTGTGCTTCCTATCCCTTCATTCACAATTTGACATAAACCAACCAAATTTCGCGTTAAGATATTCTGTTTTACGCCACCAAATACCGAAGATCTTGAGAAAATCTTCTACCACTATGGAAGATTCAAAGTTCCACCTAAGTTCCTCCAGTATTTGAAAGAATCAATGCCCCTTTTGATTGATCTTACAGCTTTTATCTGAGATCCTCCTTTCATATTGGAGACAAGAATGAGTTCCCTTCTGGTGGAAATAAGGTAAAACGAACTGGCCATGTAAAGATATTCCAACCTCATCTAAGGCAGAGCTAGGATTCAGACTGGGTGATGGCGAACCTCATACGGCCAAACTAGAGTGATGATTTTGCTAGGTTGCTGTGCTATATCCCCAGATGCAGACAACTGACAAAGACTGTAATAATTACCCTCAAAGTTTAAAGAGCTAAGATCCTTGAGGAGCAGAAACTTTCTGGACACAAACGTCGACCGTATTGACAAGAACAAAGAATTTCCGGATGATGAAGCCTTCGTAAAAATCGGGAGAGTCAGACAAAGCAGAAATGCCCTCAGAATCAGATTTTTTTTTTAAGGAAAAAGGTGGCTCGTGCAGAGGATACTAAGACATGAAATGGAGGAAATCAGTTATCTACCTGCTAGGACAGATCTCCCCTCGGGATGTCGAGACGCAGGCATATGTAGGTAGAGCACGAACATCAGAAGCAATTTCCTCATCGTGTTTGTCTAGCTGTGAAGGAGGATGAGCTTCTGCTAGTTTTCCTTCACCTCTAGCATGCAAGAGAATCTATATAATACCCACGCCTTTAGAAAGAAAAAGCAAAGAGAGTTCAAGCTCAACTCGAATTCTCATCCAAAAGATTAAAGAAAGACTTTGACGTATGGTTGTGATTTCATAGAACTGAAAATCACAGGTCAGGTCAGGTCAGGACATTCCCCTTTATCTTGTGGCTTTCTTTTTCTTTCTTTTCCCTCCCCTTTCATTGTAGGTATACTTATCAACAAAGCTAGTGGAATCATGCACTTAGTAGATTTATTTCTATGTTCCTTTTAGGTAGGAACGATCGGTTCCGAGTACTCTATATTTTTCATGATATTCGGACTTTACTATGTAAGGGACAGGTTTCAAGATTTTGAAACCGAACCCTATCATGTCGAATCCCAGAACCGGAACCTACCCGGAACCTGTATTATACTACAGGTTCCGGGTATCCTATTGGAACCTGTAAATTTTTTTTTTCTGACTAAATAAAATCGAAAATTTCACATACATAATCAGTAATTATGCCAAATAGAATATTAACAAAGATTTAGATTAATCCATAACAAAAAAAATATGTCTCATCAATTCATCGATAAAATTAAACATTCATAATACGATCCCACACAACGAAGTGCCTCTGTTCTGATTCATTAAAAAAGACAGTCACTTTACTCCTTCCTTTTTCTTTTAATAAATAACCGGTTTCGAATACCCTGTAGGTAGGAACCGGAACTGGAATCGATTTTCACCGATTCCTGATTTTAATAACCGGAACCTATCCTATTTTCAATACGAGCTATCCGAACCCTATCCTAACCGGTAGGTTTCGATCGGTTTTGGATATACCCGATACCTGTACACACCCCTACTTTTAGGTGTACTTATCAACAAAACAAAGCAAGGGGTATCATCCACTTAGAAGATTTCTATGGGCCACCAAATCAAGAGGCAGGGAAGCTCTCCCAGTGCCATTTGCTTTGTGTGAGAAACCGTCCGTCTTCACATAGAGAAGGTCCGATGAGAGACACAGCTACCAACAAGCATGTGTCGTAGTATCACAGCCAATCAATTATTGGATGGACTCAGATTGCCTCAGCTCTCACCTCTCATCAGATATTCTTCTCCTATGCGCCACAGGACGAGCCCCGTCATCTGCACATGAAGTGTTGCCAAGTTGCACGGGCATAGCGTAAGTCCGCAGAAAAAATAAGCCAAACATCTATCCTTGGAATAACCCATAGCAGGGTTCCAACATGTTCGTCTTGGGTCCAATTCGTGTCCTTCCATTTCAGCTCTAGATGACAAAGGAAAGACGAGAGCCGCCCAAATACAATTGTATGCAAAAACCGCCAATGTTAAATATATAGTTCCTAGATTGATAAGCAATCCGAACACAAACACAGCACACAAACAAAGAACACTTTTCCGATACTTCTAACAGTCCCTAATTCTGCAAAAGCATACTAGTGGCCCTAGTAGAGATCCTCTTCCTTGTGGGTGTGAATCACGCAATCGGCCTTCGGGTATGAGACACAGGTGAGGACATAGCCCTTCTCCATCTGCTTGTCGTCGAGGAATGAGCCGTCTGATTGGTCCACGCAACCTGACACCATCTGGCCTGCACAGGTCGAGCATGCTCCAGCACGGCATGAGTAGGGGAGCTCAACACCCGCATTCTCGGCCGAGTCAAGGATGTATTGATCCTCTGGGGCGTCAATCTCGTTCTCCTCCCCGTTAGGCCCGATCAGCTTCACCTTGTAGACTCCTGCCATTGCTGTGACTCTGAAGGAGGAGGATTTTAGCCTGAGTGCCTTGGGGGTGCTTCTCACAGAGCCTGAGGAGAGTGGGCGCCCCTTGATGAAGGCTCGGGATTTCTCTGCAAGAGCGTGCTGAGGCACGCAGGGTGCCAAGAATTTCACAGTCGACATGTCTACACCTGAAGAGTCACACGAGTTTTGAGAATAATATGGTAACAGATAATGTCTTATAGTACGAGAAATAAAATTTTAAGCATCGACAGCAAGCCTAGTCAATTTAGAGCACCCGAAGAAAAAGCTTACTAATGATAACAAGACAAAGCCCAGAAGCTGGATTTCCAATCATTCGATTACTGGTGAGGCATTAGCTTTATACTTTGTCATATCAAATGTGACGTTAACATTATAAATGGAGTCTCAGCCAACACTCATGTTCATGAAAAGAAAGCATCATCCCCAACCCAAATATACTAACACGAGGAAAAGAAAATTCATGTATAGTGATTAATTTCCAGGCATGAAGTACTTTGTTTGTCGAAATTTTCTTTTTTGCTAACCCGGGATGTCCAGGCTTCGCCCGAGTAATCTCCAATGCTCCGTGAATCCTTGGCGGAGCAAGAATGGGTAATCACGCCAAAGGCGATCCGGTGACTCCAAGGGGTTTCGAACCCGGGATCGGGTGAATGATTAAGCTCCTCCTTACCACTAGGCCAAACTCTTGGAGTGCTTTGTTTGTCGACATGTTAACACACAGATGAGTCATTATTCCTTATCACCGACTATGAGAAAATCGCAAGTTAAAGCGGCGGAAATCACAGACATTAAGCAGCAAATATTTGCTAATACTACGCAAGGGAACGCCTCGTGTGATGACACAATAACCCAAAAAGTGAAATTGCGATGTCATTTTCCGACGGCGATACTGAGTGGGAGATAAGCTTCGAAACATTTGGAGAAAATGGTCAAAATTGAATCTTCTTTGTCCTGCTAAGAAGCTCCGAGATCATCAGAAGTGGTTCAATCACGATCGACCAAATCAAGAACTAAGGAACATGTCACTCTCTAAGAAATAAGCCGGGCAATCGAATTGAACAAACCCGACATTAACATCGTAAAGAATCAAATGCATCAAATAAGAAAAGAACAAAACAGGAGATCACGTCGCATAGACACCTCGTCGGCAGGGCAGGAGCAGAACATGAATCAGCGTGATCGGGTAAATAGATCCCTCTTACAATTATAGGAGATGAAAGAAATGGGGGGATTGAGTGAGAAAGAAGCTGATCTTACGGAGGAAGGAAAAGCGAGGCGGAGAGTCCGAAGCGACAGCAGCAGCAGCAGCGAGAGAGTGGTAAATGGGAAACGTAGTCACACTAACAAACAGCAGCAGAGAGCGATTCCTCGTTTGTCGTCTGGAGGGAGTAGGATCCAGTTGTCGCATCGGGGTAATTAGTTTTTTGTAATTTCTTTTTCTTTTTTCCCTTTTGATTTGATTATTTTGTACTGATAAAATCTCTCTCCATTTGTTATAGGATGCTTATACAGTGGTTGAGTGAAAAAACAAATTATGATAGTTTTGAAATTTCAATAGACAAAATATGAATAGCATACGTGTCCATTTTGCGTCCTTTTTTTTTTAATGCGAAGAATTTTTGCTTATATTTTTTATATTTTCGATCACGCATCTTTTTTTTTTTTTACGGTGATAGAGAATAAATCGATTATCATTTCTAGATCGAACCAAAAGAAACCCCAACCTCAAAATCAAATCAAGACCAACATGAAGCAAATCAGTAGAAAACCCGATGCGCAAATCCTCAATTTGATCAATGGACCTATAAATTCCCCGCATCCCAAATCACGCACTCGACAAAGAAAGTTGTATTGGCACAAGAGGTGTAGATGCAATTTATTGGTCGTGTTTGTGTTTGATTTATATCAAGTGTTTACAGAAGGTGATTTTTCTCATTAGAAAAATCAGGGTTTAATCAAATCGACTCCCGTGATGCTACTAGTACTACTGTATATTTATTAAGGATTCAATTATATTTGTTTGGATATTTCAATGGGGGTGAATTTCCCTTAACTCGAATGGTTGGAAGTGCTTGTGCGTTTCACATCTTCACTCGAACTTTTTTATTTCTCTGATTAATCGTTTCGCGTTATCAAATTCTCATGGTCATGATAACAAAAATATCGACGTTTAACCCCGAAACAAATGTCATACTTGTTTGTGTATTCCTCTTGTTTGTCGATTGAATGTACATAGGAAATATAATGTCATGAAAGAGAAGATTAGTGTTTTGTTCGGTTTGTTAGTATGATTTTAAAATCACACTTTAATTTAATTCTATTCACAATAAAATAAAATAAAATAAAATAATTCATACAAATTCAAATGGTGGATATCATTTATATCATTTTTTTTCCACAACAAAACAAAACAATTCATACAAAGTCAAAAGGTGGACCACATATATAACCATTTATACAACTTTTTTTCAAAATCAAAATCTAATTTTAAAATGTTACGTACAAACCAAACATAGCATAGATTTTTCTCTCGAGGCAGAAACAAAAGAAATTGAAATAAAAATAGGTACAAGATTTGTCATGCCAGTTGGGCCCTTACGCCCACAACTACAATTAGCAATGAGAAGGAGAAAGTGGGCCGGGCCAGTCTACCCCCGCTTCTTGGGGCTCCGGGAAATTGGGA
This sequence comes from Punica granatum, assembly GCF_007655135.1. NCBI lineage: Eukaryota > Viridiplantae > Streptophyta > Magnoliopsida > Myrtales > Lythraceae > Punica > Punica granatum. Next base: position 907,667 of record NC_045134.1, read on the forward strand.
CGCGGGGACCGAGGATAGGATGAGACAGCCCCGGTGGCTAACACGCGCCGCCGTCTGAGCGCGAACTCGGCCCATTTTTATTTTTTTTTTCTGGTTTGGTGCTCGCTTACTCGGCCCATAGCCGTTGTTCTTTCGTACATTATGAAGCTCTTCTTGTTCTATGGAGACTTTATATTCGTCGCGTAGCTCTTTCTCCCTTTCAACAGCTCAGTGCTCTATACAAGCAATAGCTTTCCGGTAATGTCTTCGACCAAACAACTTTCGCTCCTACGTGTACTGTCCTTCTCCTTCTTCCGCAGTTTGGTCTGTCGGATGATTGGATAGAAGAGTTACAGATGTTCATGGATCGTTTTCTATGTTTCTATGCTTCGCTTTTCAGCTTGATTTTGGATTACTTGTGTAAGTTGCAAAGCCAATTTCTGTCCTTACAACTATTAGAAGTTTGATCTTCAATGTTAGAACTGGTTGTTTTTCTGATTTCCCAGATGTTATTGGCAAGTCGACCTATATTCATCTTCGCGTCTTGTTTGTTGCCGGCCAAATGTGTTCGAAGTTGGCATTTGTAGCTGGGATCAACTGATAAATTTGTCTAGCCTAAGCTCATTTCATGTTTATATGACTGAATTGGCTTCAGCTTATGTGCTTTGTGGAGTTACTCGAGTGTGTGGATGAATTGGACAAGAACCTGAGCTGATTACCCTATATTATAAGAATCTCTGAGCTGTGTTTCTTTATCCGTATTTTCAGCAGAGTGACTGTAGTGAGAATTCACCAGAAAGATTGTCCCTACACATTATGATATATTATGTCTTGCGTGCAATCAGGTCGAAAACAATGTATGCGTACTTCTGTTGCTGTTACTTGTGCTTATTATTACATTCTTTTTTCCTTCTTGCTGATGTGATGTAGCCTAAGGTGACGTCCTCTTTCACTTGCTTAAATATGGAGGCTGCAGCAATGAGGCAGAATTCAACGTTAATCTGTGTTCCTATAATGGGGGACTCCATTGATAAGATGGCAATTGATATGGATAGAGCCAAAGCCAGTGGAGCTGATCTTGTGGAGATTAGGCTGGACTGTTTAAAGACATTCAGTCCAAATGAGGATCTCAAGACTATAATGAAGGCTTCTCCTCTGCCGACACTAATTACATACAGGTTCTTAATTCAGTTTCATTCTTGCTGTACTGCTGAATATGTATCTCAGTGGCTTGAATTGTTGATGTAACTGCCACCCCAAATTAATGTGTTTTCATAGACCAAAATGGGAAGGGGGACAGTATGAAGGTGATGAAAACAAGAGACTGGATGTTCTTCGGTTAGCTGTGGAGTTGGGTGCTGACTATGTTGATGTCGAGCTTCAGGTTGCCTTCTCTTCAATTAACACTTTAAACCATCGAAATAGGGGGAAATGAGCTTTAGTTCCTTCAAAATCCAATATTTCACAATTGTTAGCCCATTTTTTGTATCCTCTGTTATCTAAAGCATACACGTCACCGTGAGAAGTCTTATCTGTTTAACTCTTGGGAATTCAGTTCTTGGTGGAAGCAGATGCAATAGATTTCTGCAAGCAAGTCATTCTATGTGATACATAAGAGTTAAGTACTTGAGTTCATAATTTAGCGGTAATTGATGAATTAATATATCAGATGAATATTTTGACCAACGTCCCTTTTGCATTCCCCATACTAAAGAACTTTCAAGAAACCATCTTTGTCTTATCAATTTGATTAGAGTGATAACAGCTCGGAGTTCCGGTGAAAATGCAAGTTTTTCACCTCTTTATAGATGGGGTAAATTGAGCCTCTGTTTTTGTTACATTTAATCTGTTTGCATTCAACATATGGAACTGCATATACTCGTCAGAATTTGCTTCAAACTTCAGATCAGATTACAATGGGCATCAACAAGCTTCCAAATTTTCATTATCATGACTTCGCCCTCTAACCTTCTTTTATCTGTGTGCGAAGGTTGCTCGTGAGTTTAATGATTCCATAAGTGGCAAGAAACCTCAGAATTGCAAGGTCATAGTTTCTTCTCACAATTATGAGTCCACTCCATCTATTGAGGATCTTGGCAATCTTGTTGCAAGAATACAAGCTGCTGGCGCTGATATAGTGAAAATTGCAACTACTGCCTTAGATATTACTGATGTTGCACGAATCTTTCAAACAATTGTGCACTCCCAAGTAAGTAGCATATGTCCCTTTCAATATGCTTTATAGGATACACAGCGTCTCTCTCTTCTGGTTATGCTGTTCCAAGTTTAAATAACATTGCTATTACAATGTTATTGAACGATTGTAATGGATGCATCCATCTCGGTTGTCTTTCAAAATGCATTTCCAGTGCCAACCCTTATATTGAACGGTTCTTTACCTAGGAAAATATTGGCCAACATCCATTCTCCACACATTGATGCTAGTAGAAACTACCTGTTTTTATTTTCTTATCCTTGAATTTTAGTTTTGTTGATATCATATTCTTGCAATGAAGTTTAAGTGAAAACACATTGTGACGCATTGAAGCATCTTTTTAATTTTGCAAGTATCAGGTTCCAATTATAGGACTAGTGATGGGAGAAAGGGGTTTGATTTCACGAGTTCTTTGTGCCAAATATGGTGGGTATCTCACTTTTGGTACTCTTGACTCTGGAGTAGTCTCAGCTCCTGGCCAACCTACTGTCAAGGATTTGTTGGATTTATACAACTTCAGGAGCATAAGGCATGACACTAAAGTGTTTGGCATTATTGGGAAGCCAGTCGGGCACAGCAAGTCGCCTTTTTTATACAATGAAGCCTTCAAATCAGCTGGTTTTAATGGGGTCTACTTGCACTTGTTGGTGGATGGCGTAGCAAACTTTCTCCAGACTTACTCATCCACTGATTTTACTGGATTCAGGTACATTCTTTTGGATATCGAAGAATAGCCTTTTTATATTTCAAATCGGTTAACCTGGAGAAAAGATGCTTCTCTTGGGTAGCCATGATTTAGGGATTGCATACTGAATATTAAGTTAACGCGACTTCATGGTGAAAAATAGCTGTACCATTCCCCACAAGGAGGAAGCAGTTAAATGCTGTGATGAGGTTGATCCAGTTGCTAAGGTAACATGATGTACTTAAATTTTACCTTATAATGTCTAGCGGATTATGCCCAGTTCAGCTAATAACATAATATAATAACAGTCGATTGGAGCTGTTAATTGCATAATCAGGAGAGCAAGCGATGGGAAGTTACTTGGGTACAACACCGACTATGTTGGTGCAATTTCTGCTATTGAGGATGGATTGCAAGGTGTTTTCCTTCACTGAACTACAACTCATATAGGATTCAACTCTGGCAAAGTTCTGTTGTGCCAAAGACAGTATTCTATCTTTACAGGTTCTCACGGTGCTAGCAACTCCACTTCTTCACCTTTATATAACAAGCTATTTATTGTGATCGGTGCTGGTGGTGCTGGGAAGGCTCTTGCTTATGGTGCGAAGGAAAAAGGAGCAAGAGTGGTTATTGCAAATCGAACTTTTGGTAAGTTGCTTGGGAATTTTTTGTGCTCGGGCATCAGTGATGCTGGCACTGAATATTTCCATTAATTCCCCACTTTGATTTGTTTCACAATTTAGTAGTTCATTTTACTGAACTATCATGAAGACTTAATAGGGTCCTTTTATTAGTTGGTGGAGATATTGGACATTCATTGAGATAACTCTTATTTGATAATACAGAGAGAAATTATGGTTATACGTATATTATGGTACCTCGTTGAAGATTGATATCTATGTTCTATGTTAATGCAATATCCCTCATCGATGTTTGATGCATGTGTTCCATTTTACGTGAAGAGAGAGCAAAAGAACTTGCGGACACCATTGGAGGAGATGCACTATCTCTTGCTGATTTAGAGAATTTCCACCCTGAGGATGGCATGATTCTTGCAAATACAACATCTATCGGAATGCAACCGAAAGTTGATGAAACACCTGTCCCCAAGGTTTGTTTTGTATACATGTTATTTGCTACCTTCATCTGCATTTATCGTCACAAAAAAAAAAAAAAAAAAACCCAATCCATGTACTTGATTGAGGGTTAGTGATTATCTTTTTATGAACAAAATGGCAAGCTAGTGCTTGGCTTCTTTCCATCTGATTGTAATATCTGTTTATGTTCATACATAAATTGCCTCTAGCTTTTATGGGAATGATAGATCTTTGTTTTACATTGAAAGTTGAAGATGGTATGTCCTTGGAACTGATAATATATTGATACTCGGCTAAGATTCTAGTCACTTGCCTTAAATGCTTAATTATTGAAAATAGTGATCTATGTTTACCAATTTATATTTTCTCTTTCTTACCAGCAAGCTCTGAAGCACTATGCACTAGTCTTTGATGCTGTTTACACCCCAAAAATCACCCGACTTCTGAGGGAAGCTGAAGAATGTGGGGCCACAACTGTATCTGGGATCGAGATGTTCATTGGACAGGCTTATGGACAATACGAGAGGTATACTGGGTTGCCTGGTAAGAAATGACTGACAGTTCCAAAGTTAACAAAATCAAAGCAGCTTCAATATGATCTTTCATCTTTGTTTAGCTGCCTCTCACTTCAATCTTAACTTTGCTTTCCGTTTTCCAATTGCAGCACCAAAGGAACTCTTCAGGAAGCTTATGTCAACAAAATGAGGGATCCGCTTGCTTCATGTAATTGTGATATCTTTACATCTGTATGTTTGAACTTATCCTTTTCCCCTCGAGGGTCATGTAACTTGTTATTCGAGGAAATCACAACACTCATCTATATTGTTTTGAACTCAATACTTTCAAAGCAAGCAAGGAAAGATAAAAATCCTGATGGCTTGATCTTGAGTTTCCTTGCTACTCACTGCCAAATGACGTTCTGAATCTGTTAACTTTTGCCATGGAGAAGTGAGCTCCTTTCCTTGCAGTTTTGTCGAAATAGCCCAACTATTGGCCAGCCTCCATTTTAGAATTCGTTTTATGGGATTTTGGATGCATTTCTTCAAGCGAAAGATTGTATTAGAGGGAGGGAGGATGACTGTGTAGCTCCTTCTCCTCCAAATCCAAACATAGCAGCTCCTCTTCCATCATATTGACTGCATCAGAGAGAGGGAGGATGACTGTGAAACTCCTCCAAATCCAAATACAGCAGCTCCTCTTCCATCAAATTGCCCTCCGTCTGTCACCAATAATCGCCACAGGAACACGAACCCCCTTTAAAGTGGTGGAAGCGGTTATTGTCTCTCAAAATTATCAACCTATCAACGATTTTCGAAACAAATTTGATGGCATTGTGGCAATCTCCGCAGACCCGCAGATTCTTCATCACTCGGATAGGCCTTCCCGCAGGTATGAACAAAATCCCGAATGCGACAGCTAATCTCTCGCTGTGATACTTGAGCATCTGCTCCTTCTCTTCCTCTTCCACATCGTGCAGCACTAGTTTTGTCGACGAAATATAACCCTCTTCCTTCATCTTCAGCTCTAACTCATCCAGGAAAGCGTATATCCTGTCTTTCTCCGGGTGGAAAGGATCTCTGACAGAAAACTTGTGAATCTTGTTTTGAAACTCGATCCAACTGTATCCCGTTATTTTCTTCACGCCTTTATCCCTCATCTTGGATCTCATTCTCCCCACATCGGCCCATCTACCAGACGCAGCGTATAAGTTGGATAGAAGAACGTACATTCCCGAATTCTCAGGCTGCAGCTCAAAGATCATCTCCGCTGCCCTCTCGCCCAGTTCAGTGTTCCCGTGAATCCTGCTTGCGCCTAGTAAAGCACCCCATGTTGCTGGGTCAGGCTCGATTGGCATGTTCTTCATCAGATTCTCAGCTTCATTGAGCCGCCCAGATCGCCCAAGTAGATCGATTATGCAGGTGTAGTGCTTTACATTTGGTTTTATGCCGTAATCCCGCTCCATAGAGTAAAAATACTCCACCCCCCTGTCCACTAAACCATTATGGCTACAAGCAGAAAGCACACCAACCTGAAATATGGGGATAATCATTAATCAAAATTTTACTCTTACTAACGAAAGTATGTGTTATATCTAGATTATTGCTCATGAATGAGGAAGCAAATACTAGTACTCACCATGGTAACATCGTCAGGTCTGATATCCGATGCCTGCATGGACTCATAAACCACCAAAGCTTCTCTCCCAAATCCATGTCTTGCATACCCTACAATCATCGTATTCCACGAGACGACGTCCTTGTCATTTATTTCCTTAAACGAGTTGTAAGCTTCCTCAATGCTGCCACACTTGCAGTACATCGCGAGGAGCGCATTGCCCACAAAGCATCCTGACTCGAACCCTGCCTTCACTAGCCTCCCGTGCAACTGTTTTCCCATTTCCAGTGCCGCGAGATCAGCAGAAGCGCTCAAGGAACATGTAAAAGATGATCGGTTCAGTCTCTCTCCGCATCTCTCCATCTCCACAAACATTCGCAATGCCTCTTCCCAGTGACCTGTTTGGGCATATCCTGCAATGATGGAGGCCCATGAGATGCAATCTCTGCGAGGCATCTGGTCGAACAGATTCCTTGCTCTGGCAATATCTCCATTCTGGGCATAGCACGTGATCATCGTATTCCAAGATCCAATGTTCCCACAGGGCATTGCCTCGAACAACTGCGCTGCACTGTCTATGTCCTTAGACTGTACGTAGCCCGCAATCATAGCATTCCAAGAAACTGCATTCTTCTCAGGCATCTCATCAAAGATCCGCCTTGCCTCATCCAACATCCCGTTCTGAACATACCCAGAGACCATAGCCGTCCATGCGAAGACATCCCTTGTTGGGGCCAATTCGAACAGCCTCCTGGCCTCGTACATGTCTCCATTCTGGGCGTACCCAGTGATCATCGTGTTCCATGAGACCATGTCCCTCTCAGGCATCCTATTGAACAGCTCCCTTGCCTCAACCATCATCTTCTTCTTCACATATCCACCCATCAAGCAGTTCCAAGGTATGAGCTCCCAGTCGGTTTTCGAGTCAAACAGCCTCCTCGCCTCCTCAATCCTCCCATTCTGCACGTAAGCAGCGAGCAAACCATTCCAAGATACCGCGCTCTTGCTCGGCATCCTGTCAAACACCTCCCTAGCCTCGTTCACGTACCCGCTCTGGTAGTACCCCGAGAGCATCGCGTTCCAAGAGACTGTGTCCTTGACTGGCATCTGATCAAACAGGTCGCGGGCGGAGAAGAGATTCCTGTTCCTCACATAGCCTGTAATCATAATGTTCCAGGACTCCAAGTTCCTCTCGGGCATATTTTCGAACACCTCCCGTGCGAGGTCGAACTTGTCGTTCTGGATGTATCCGGAGATCATGGCGTTGTAGGTGACGGGGCTCCTGTAGGGCATGGAGTTGAAGGTCCGAAAGGCGGAGTCGGTGTCCCCTCGCCGCATGTGGGCGGTGATGGCCATGTTCCATTTGATCACGTCAGCTTCCCGGGGAGAGAGAGATTGTCTATGTGAACTCTGTTGGGGTCTGGCTTGACGAGTCTTCCATGGGCTCTCCGAGTAAGAAGAAGACGAAGAAGATGAGGAGGCGGAGGAAGGGACAGTTGAGGTCCGGAGAGATCGTTGAAAGCAGTGAACTTGGTGTCTTCTGTAACGGTAGCTCCCGCGCATTGCTGTGTGTCGGTCCGGCCCGGCGGTGGAGCGCCCGGCAGCAGCAGCTCACAAGAACGAACAGAGCGGACCTGAAAGCTACATTTCATCAAAATGCAGGAGCTTCCACGTAGGCATTTGTGGTCAGCCAATGATTTATTGACACATCACCATCACGGTCGGATTTACTACTCTTTTTTTTTTAAAAAAATTAATCCCTCTGATGTACGACGTAATCAATTCGCATAGCTCCGTCTCCGACGAGATTGGAATTTTGCCTTTCCCCTGTGTTCTCTGAGCTACGGATCGGCGACTTTGTTGTTATCGGTGATTCCTGATAAGGAACGATCCAGCCGAATAAGGATATGGCAGCTTCTTCGTCTTCCTTTCTAGCTGCAGCCGCCCAGAAGATGGGCTCTGCCGTGCGTCGCCAAGCCCTCACGCTCACAGACGCCGCCGCCTCCAGGATACACCACCTCCTGCAGCAGCGCCAGCGCTCTTTTCTCCGCCTCGGTGTCAAGGCTCGAGGCTGTAACGGCCTATCCTACACCCTCAATTACTCAGGTATCTTCCCGAGTTCTGGATCAATTCTGTGCCAGTTCAAGCACCAATCCGCCATTAGGGACATCCGTAGCTGTAGATTTCATATATTGTTATGTTCAATCAGAAATTTTGCGAAAGGGTATATCCTGTATGGTTAATTTCATTCGTTTTTCATGTCAAAAAATCCGAATTTTGTCCGGAATTGTGATGAACAACACGCTCATCCCACTGTGTTGATTTTGTTGTCCATAAGGTTTGGAAACAATATCTACAAGTAAAGTTGAAAAATTGGGTATTCTTAGGGGATCAAATTGGCCTCTTTGGCCGGTTTTTTCACTCTTGCAACAGATGCAAGTTGAACCAGTTTCTGAGCTGATCACGAGCTCTACAGTCATGGCCTACCCTTTCAAGATTAAGATTTTATCATCTATAACAGGTATTGGATTGTTCTTCTATGTTTTGATGTTTAGATGAGAAGGGGAAGTTTGATGAGTTGATCGAAGACAAAGGTGTGAAGATATTGATCGATCCAAAGGCTCTGATGCACGTGATTGGAACCAAGATGGATTTTGTCGATGACAAGCTCAGGTAATCCATTATTTTTCCTTGAATAAGAAGACTGAGTTGTCCGCATTGCATTTGTATGAATCAGAGTTTTCCTTGTTATGCACATGATTTGATTGCCCCCGTGCTTCACTGGTATATTTCCAGTGCTGGACACTCGAAGGTGATTGACATATGAGATGTCACTTGAGCTGACAGAAGGCAATAGTTAAGAACTATTTTTGGTATATGTCAGGATTATAGTGTTTTGGTTTTGCAAATAATCTATAATTAAAGATCGATCTTTGGTTCATGGATGTAGAAGTAACGTTTTTTTTTTCCGGAATTCATCTCATGCAAACCCTCCGACTACAATCTTCTGTTGCACTTCTCACATGCAAGTTCAGTTCTATGTGGCCATTGGCCACCATTTATTTTCCTTGAATCTTCGTCGTTTTCACCCGCTATGTGTGCTCTTGGCATTTTCTGCAGGTCCGAGTTCATCTTTATCAATCCAAATTCTAAAGGGCAATGTGGTTGTGGAGAGTCCTTTATGACAACAAATAGTTCGGGGGCAGCTAAGCGAGGTGGCAGTTGAGAATCGAGATAAATAGTTTGTACAAATATTTTTGATGTATACGCAATGAAGGAGAATTCTCATCCAAGAGAAATTAGAGAATGATCTCAGCTAATCAGTGCTTGTGATCCAAAAGTTGGTTTCTTATAACATGTACTCAATCTTTTGAATAATAAAAGAATTTTATTGGGATGCAACTCTTGTATATTCTGCAAGAATGTGTCATGAACCCACAGAGTTCCTGAATTCATTCGAATAAAACTGCCTTGAGCAACCGTTGGTTCTCTGTATTGTAATACATGGATCTCTGTATTGTAGTACTTAAGGTTTGGCTTAGCCTTGTAAGGCCTGTATCTGAGTTATGTATTATAAAAGAAAAGTTCCAAGACTTTTTTACATGTTCGTTGTGATTGTATAAAGCTTAACTGAATGCACCTACGACTCGGTATTTTGTTATGCCTGAGAGGCTGGAGATGGCACGTTGCTCGGGATCTCTGATAATGTTATCTTAAATTTATCTCCAGGAAACTTCTGGTGAAGATTTTGTTCCGAAATTCTGTTTTGCAAGCACACCTATGTACAATAATTACCTTAAGATGAAAGAGTTGTGAGAAGTTTGATTCAATCACGGTATGACTGTTATAGGCCCTGCTGACGAGAAGAATAACATTCAACTCTATTAAACTCGTGTTGTTAGCCAATGTTTATGACAAGGAGTATGAATATACGTTTGATGAAACCTCCGAGCAAACAACTCATATATAATAAGTCCTTCGACTCTATTCCCCTTCTCTTTCCATTCCACCGTAAGAATGAATGGTACGTAGGACGTATTTCCGTTGTTTTGGTGAATCCATACAAGGATATAGCATTAGCAAGCAGAAGAAGAACTAAGACAAAGTCAACGGTTATTAGCCGGCAGCAGTGGCTCATCATTTGTCGGCTCAGTTTTCTAGAGAGGAGAAGAGGAGTCGACGATGGAGAAGGGAGTTCAGAGATGGTTAGTCGACATCTCAAAGTGGGACCCTTCTCCCCGCGCTTTCTCCTCCGCCCTCTCCCTCCTCCCTCAGCACGACCAGCCCTCTGTCCTCAGGTCCCTCTTTTTGCTCGTTCAGAAGGGAGAGACAATAATGTCGACTCGACTCTTCTTGACCCTTTTCTCTTCTGCTTGCAATTGGCAGGTTCGTGAGGATAGAGGATAGGAAGAGGGCGCTGGTGAGCAGGTTGCTTCAGTATGCTTTAGTGCACGAGGTGCTGGGAATCCCCTTTGAGCAAATCACGATCAGACGCAGTCTTGAAGGAAAGCCATACTTGGTATGATCTCCTCGTCATTCTTGTTCATGTCCTCAGAATCAGAAGGCCTTATTAACGTCACAAAGATGGTTTTTTATTCGGTCCTGATCTGCCTATGCTTTCTGGGAAAGATATTGAACATAAATTACTGTATGATTGTCGTAATTATTCATACCCATGTTGATTTCTTGCCTCAGGAATATGATGGTGACTTCATGGAGTATCCCAACTTCAATTTCAATGCTTCCCACCATGGAGACTATGTGGGAGTAGCATCTGAACCGCTGTGCCTTGTGGGATTAGATATTGTCTCTTACACGCCTCCCCATAAAGAAACCATTCTTGAGTTCATTCAGAACTTCACTTCTTACTTCTCGAGCTTGGAATGGGGTAGAATATTGAGCGCTGGCTCTCCGGATGAAAGTTTAGTTGAATTCTACAGGTATAATATTATCAGTGAGCAGTAAGGATCCATTTTTCCCAGTTAATTTCCAACCTTATGAGAGTATGGGCATGTTTAATCGGCGACTTCTTGCAGATATTGGTCTTTGAAAGAAGCATTTGTCAAGGCAATAGGTAGTGGAGTGGCCTTTGGTTTGGACAGACTGGAGTTCCATCATACTAGCTGGACAAATATACATGTTAAGATTAATGGAAAAATATTGGAGGATTGGAAATTTTGGCTGCATGAATTGGGCGGAAGGCACTGTGTATGTTCTTCTCCATAAACTAGTTAATGAGTTTCATTTCATGAATTTTCTGAATTTCTGCCAACTCATCATGTTTGGGGCTCTTGAAGCTTGATGGTGCACCAGGGGAAAAGCCTTAGGTCCCATTTGATTCATTTGGCTAAAAAGTTCGTGAACCTTCCTGTTTTGGGGAATAAAAGGGAGGTTCACTTGACCTTGAGTTTCTTTCACTATATGCATTAAACAAGTGCTTCTCTACTTTTCTTTTTCCATTCATTTGTTACCCTTGTGTTATATCGCAGGCAGCAATCGCAAGGGGCCACCCAAGGTTGGCTACTGAGAGCTACAAGAAAACATTAAAACAGTTAGAGTTCAATGAAGAAGAATACCTTGCTACTCTCCATCTTCCAAATGAAAGTTTTGTCTTAAAGACCGCAGAAGAGCTTATCGCAATCCTAGAAGTCTCGAAAAGTGGCAGAACTGCCTGATGGAAGGCAGACATTATTAGAGCATGGATATTATAAGGAGCAGGAATTGGTTATTTGATAGAAAAAGTAAATTATTTATTCCATCCTGCGAGATGAAGGAATGTTCTTCTGGTCCGTTCTTGGGGTCCAATGCTCGGACCAAAGCAACTCTTAAATCACCTGTGTCGGCCAAAGTTGCTGGTCCACTGCAACACCATGTAAGGGGTCGTCATTTGACTCTTTTTGTTAATTATAGGAAGCAGTTGGAGACTACTCAGTGTCTTGATTGAAGTGGTTGATAGCATTCTTCAGTCTTAGAATATACTCCTTGGAGCAATGATAGCAGCAGAAGGAACAGCTCATCTCCACTATGAGAAGTATACAAAAGAAAGACACCTAAAAGTTGAAGCAGAGTTGGTGCCTTTTTCAAGCTGACTGATTCTCCTTGTCTTCATTCCAAAGAAAAGTATTTGCCCTATAAATATACTTATGGCGGTGTTCCATTTTGATATGACCCAACTCGTGTGATCCTGCGGTACGACCTGCAGAAAGCAACAATGTCCCAGAAAATTCTGATTATTCTCTTCATCTTCCTCCATTGCCAAGTCATATTAGCCTCTGATCCTGATCCGGTCCAAGACTTCTGCATAGCCCATGAAGCAGAGTCCGGGCTCAACCTCCAGTGCAAGAACTCATCACTTGCCACAGTAGAGGACTTCGTGTTTTCGGGCGTAAAATCCCCTGGAAAGTTCAGTGAGACTGGGCTATCAGCAACATCAGTGAACTCGAAGATCTTTCCAGGTTTGAACACTCTCGGGATGTCCTTTGTTCGAGCGGATCTTGAGCCTGGTGGGATTAATCCACCTCATTTTCACCCGAGGGCCACCGAGATTGTGTTTGTATTGGAGGGGAAGGTGTATTCAGGGTTTGTGGACACGCAGAACCGGGTCTTTTCGAGGGTAATCGAGAAGGGGGAGGTGATGGTCTTTCCTCGAGGTTTGCTTCACTTCCAAATGAATGTTGGTTATGAGCGGGCAACTATTCTGGGGAGCTTCGATAGCCAAAACCCGGGGTTGCAGAGGATTGCTAATGCAGTCTTCGGGTCTGGGATTGAAGAGGGGCTGTTGGAGAAGGCTTTCGGGTTGAGCCCTAAGGAGCTGGCGAAGTTGAGGAGGAAATTTGCTTCCGAGCATAAAGAATAGCCTTTTCTTCTAATTGGCTACGTAACATCCTGTAATGATAAGCAAATAATGTTGAAGGTCATTCTTTCGTTGGTTTCATGGTTTATCAGAGAAACCAATAGCTTTATCCATGGCATAGTTTTCAATCTTTCATCTTCAAGGAGACAGATTGAACTGTTATCATTGCTAGTTGCCACTGTTAAAATCAAGTTACATTCGATTTGTTTTTGTCCGATGTGAAGTTCTTGGGTGGATTCCAAATGTATAATCAAGTTACATTTACGAGAGAAGCGATTTGGAGTTGCCAAATTGGCACCAGTTACTTGAGTTGCTAGCAATACCTCTCTTGCATCAGTTGCAGAGGCATCTTGAAGGAAACTTTACCTGGTCAAGGTGTGTAATGCAAGAATTACAAAAAACCGTTAGATCACATTGAATCCCCTGTTCTGCGCTGTTCTGAAGATCAAATCCTTTATACGTGGACAGACATGATGAATATCCATGATCCTCAACCAGCATGCAGCTCTCTTCTTTTCCCATTCACCACATACGGCATGTCAACCATATCACCATGATGAGGGTCTGCCACTAACCATTCACTTTGCTTTTGTTGCCCTTAAAGTTTTGGTGCTTTCAGCCATGAGAAAAAGACAATGGTGCATAACTTGGTGCATAATGAGCTTCCATTCCATAAGTAGCATACAATGAACAACTCCTCTCAAACCTCCTTTACTGATTATCACATTGGTACTAAGATTGATCTCGTAGAACCCATCATTCTACGTACTCCTATTTTCAAGCACCACACTGTCCAATTCTATTCTCAAAGCAGGGCGCTTAACATCTCGTTCCAGGTATCTGGAACTCCTGGGAGGCACCAGTGGCTGCAGTCTGAGGAATGCCCAGTCGCTGTCGGGTTCTGCCGTTCTTCCTGGTTCATTGCCTTCTTGTAGACCGAGGGATGCCCGTCCCTTCTTAGAGCGGAGAGCGATGTGATGTCCTGTAAATGGACCGGAAACCTCATTTTCCTCAGCACTTCCTGCAGGATCATGAGCTGCTCTGGGATGTGCTGATGGCTGAAAAATAGCAGCGGCTTCTTCTGGTTGTAGCATTTCCATCCATTCTCCCTGCTCAAGAAATAGTGCATAACCATGCTTCTCAGTTCTCATGGCTGTGGAATCTCGGACCTGAAAACACCAATATGAAACTTAAGCTACCGTGTCACGTTGATTTACCTGTTGTGCCTAGGAGACATGCTTCGAAATATGACTCGGGTTCTTCGAGGGTCCAGGTTTAAGTCCACCCACTTGGCCCATGTCGCGAGCCCCTTTTCATAAGCCACCATTGGGTTCATGTTCCTAATCACAGAGTTCCCCTCCATGTAGTAGTCCCATCTGAAAAATCAGCCAATTCCAGATAAAGTCTGACCAATGTCAGTTCACATCTCACACAGTGCGAGAGCAATGAAACAAAGACGATGACATCTGATGATGCTATATTCCATCATAATTTTCATAATAAGATGGTCTAGGATACTCGAAAGTTGGAAGGACTACGACATGCGACATGTCACATTGACCGGTTGATGTGGTCCCTGACATGGCATTGCCATTTATTTGTTCCTGACTTTGATGGAATTAGCGAAAATGGAGACCGTTGCTGTGTCCTGGTAGTAATAGGTGAAAAGAACAGATGAAATAAATGTCTTACGAGCTCCATTTCTCAGAATGAGTCCACCAGTGAGCAGAATCAAACACGAGAACATCAACTCCCCTCCAGTACTTCGCATTCCCCTCAATCATGTCTAAGTGCAGTATCCTCTTGTTGTCGAGCCCTTTCTTCAGTTCCACCAACAATGGAGCCCAAGAAAACTCGATTGATGTCCCAAAATCCTGCAAACACCATTTGATTGTAGCTGATGATGCACATCGAAGCTTCAAATTAAATCTATCAGTGATGGAACCAAGAAAGCCTTCAATCCGTACCAGTGCATGAAAAGCCATGGAAGGACCGTTATAAGACACGGTTTTCCGACCTGTCGGGATGACTCCTTGGACTAAGCAGACGAGAGATTCCCACTGGTTCCTCATTATGGAATCACCCACCAGCATTATTCTTCTGTTCCTCATCTTCCCAAGGAACCTCAAAGCATCAAACCTGCACCATAAAATATGGATATTGGTACTACTTACAGACATCAGAGTAGCACGGAATAGAAGTAAAGGGCAATAATGAGCAACAAATGTACCTTGGAAGAGAGCAACTCTGGGGCATCCACCTCCACTTCTCATAGTTGGAGTCGGGCCGTCCGTTCCTCTGGCATGTGACAGCCGTGCTGAGGTATGGGCAGTTGGAGTCGTAGAGAGGATACGACTGATCGAAGACCCATTTCCCAGTGGACAGGTCACAGCTCTTCTGGGAGTCCCTCCTTGTTTGGACCACGGCAACTTCATCATCTTCGTCAGTGAGCCAGGAGAACTCGTCTCCGAGCTGACTAAGCTGCAGGGCCAGGGAGTAGTCAAGGAAGTGGTTGCAGAGGCAGAGGGCGGCCAGCAATAGAGAGAAGAGGCTTCCCGGTTTCGCCATTAAAGATTTCAACATGAAGCTTTGATCAGGAGCAAGTGAGAAAGATGATATATACTTCAAAAGCGGTTGACTGGAAAGTGTTCCATTGTCAAGGCATGACATGCGGCCCGGTTGGACCCCACCGGTGAGAAACTTTCACCTTTTAACATTTCCATCATCTTCTAATTTCATTCACCGAGAGAATCCAAGGAAGAAATCCCAACAGGCAATAAGGTCGTCTAGTCGTATAATAATCATCTCATCTTTGGGAGAAGCTGCAATGATGAAAAGAGACCGATTAAAGTCTTCGATGGAGGTTTTGTCGGCCTAATTCTCGGACTGGATGAATATCGTTATACCAGCTACCGGCTTTTATAACTTAGATGTCCATATCAGTACGTCCATGATGTTAGTGTTGGATCCCATGCATATGTAATTGCAGTTATTCTTTACCATCGAAGTGCCTGTGATGATTCTTTTTTCTCCTTGGAGATGTACTGGGGAGCATGTGCTAGGGAAAAGCTTCCACTGACAGTTGGTGGTTGAAACAGCTTTCCATGAAGGAAAAAAGAAGCAATTAGAGGAGATGAAACTCAACTTCCCTTTTTACCGTAATTTCCGGGGTTGTACGCCTATGCCCATTATTATGCACCCGATTTATTCATCGATCGCTGTCCTTTTAAGTTTAGAGTTAAAACGTAATACTGAAGTTTGGAACGATGGTCTTGAATCTTAATGTATTCTCGAGAAGTTGTCTACCACGGGTTCGATGTTCGGTTAAAACGATATAGGATCTCCACCTATTGACAATATTCCCTTTGCTAAGCAAGCCAGGGAGTTGGTAACTTGGTATGCGACATGAATCATATACATCTAATCAACTTGGGAAAATTTCAAGTGATTTACTTAGAATTGAAGTAAATTATGTAAAAAAGCAAGTACATTAAAAAATAGAAGTAATTTATGTATATGTGCCATGCATATTATTTCCACTCAATGTATTACAGACCAAGCCATCAATTTGGCTTCATTTTCAGCCAAAACCATTAGCTATTACAAGACATACAACTGATCACAAGCTATACGGGGGAATCTTCCATTTCATCCCACGTACTTTACATGGATAGTAGAATCGCAAGATTCTACCAACCGACGGTAGATGTAGGTAGTAGCACGATGTAGAAAAAGCCCCAAACAATAATTTGAAGCCCATATTTATATTTTGTCATGAAGCCCGTGTGTTGCACCGTGCACGGGATAAAAAAGTGATTTTTTTTCTCTTTGTAAATTGGATTATATATCATATATATGCTTATTTCAAATAATAAAATAAATAAAAATATATGATTATGTATACGGATCGTAATTTACAATCAATGAAAATATATTATATAAGATATATATGAATGTTGTTAACTAAATTTCACCAATAAAATAAGTAAAAATAAATAATTATGCATATATACAAATATATGCTTATTTTAATATTAATGCCGATTTGATTAGATATTAATTTTATCTTAAAAAGAAAATTCAGGATTCCAAATATTATGTAGACGATAAAATCTTCCAAAAAGTTTCAAAAATATTCTATCATATCAACTTCTAATAAAAATATTCTTTCAGTTTAAAAAAATAAAAAAATTAGCCTACATTAGAGATAGTCGCGCGACTATATATTAATACATTTTTATTATAAATAACCATATATTAATATATACTTATTTTGATACTTATATTTATATGATTAGATATTAAATTTTTATCTTAAAAACAAAACATTTATGATAATCAAATATATTATATAGATGATAAAATTTTCTAAAAAATTTCAAAGATATTCCGTTATACCGATATCTTATCAAAAAAATATTCATTTTATTTATTTTAAATTAATAAATCCTATTTTTTAAATTAAATAGTTTGTAATCAACAATAACTTATGTGAAAATTAGAAAAATATTCTATATACTCTGATTTTGTCAAAAATTATCTTTAAAATTTTTAAAAAATAGTTTTTGTATAAATTATTATAAAAATTTTAAAACTCAAAAAAGTAATATAGGATTTTGTCATACCATATCTTTCAAAGATTAAAACAAACAGATTTTATTAGAAAATTAGTATGAAAAAATAAAAAATCTGAAAAAATTATATTTAGAAACCGAGTAATTTTTAGGTCATATGGTCGGACCCGCTACAACTCCGTTGTAGCATCGTATATATCTATAATGAAAATGAAACATATATATATATAGAAACATATATAACATATATATATATATATGACTTCATATATACATATACATAAATACATATATGTTTAGGGAAGTATATATACGTGTGTGAACAAATAGACAGACAGACAACAACGATAATAATGATAATAATTGAATATTAATTGAATAACTCACATTCCGTATAGTGGTAGACGTACCTTTTGAGAACTCATGTCTAGTGATTGGTGTATTAATAATATATTTAATATATATATCTATAATATCTAAAATATCTTTATCTTGTAACAAAAAAAAAGTAAAGATATTTCAGAAGATATCTTATGTAAAGATATTTTAAATTTATGAATGATTTAATAATTAAAAAACTCAAAAATTTAAGAAAATCTCACTAAGAGACTGAGCATTCGGAGGCCATCTGGCCGAGCTCACATCGTCCTTTTATATATATATATATATATATATACATATACTAGTTGTGGAGCATGTGCGTTGCATGGAATAGTTCCACTAACCTAAATAAATATATACGTAATAAAAATTAAAAAAAATTCCTTCGAGAATGATAAGTGAAACATAAGAATAAAATAAACAAACAACATTCACGTTTAGTGGTAGACGAATTTACTCTCTAAGAGCTTGCGAATAAGGGGAGTAATACATTTTGAGAGATGAAACTCGCCTCACCAATCTTGAAAAAGAATATTAGGAAAAAAGTAAAAAATTACAGAAAAATAAAAAATGAAAACTCACAATACAAAAGAGAGAAAAATCATAGTGTAAATCTAATAAACTAACTTGTATTTAGGGATGAACATACATTTCGAGAACTCACATCTAGTTGTAGACGTACTTTGAAACCTGAATAGGCCCGTGTTCGTGTGTATTATATTCACTCTTTATAACTATCGTACAAAATCTGGAAAAAAAAAATGTAATCTGATCTATTTTCCTTTTTTCGCTGAAGAAATCTGATTTATTTTGAAAAGAAAATATAATTTATATATGTATAAAATATTATGTAATCTATTTAAAAAAAAAATCTACAAAAACATATAATTCATATATACTTTTTCTTTCTATATACTAAAGGTTTTACATGTAATCATATATTATTATAATTATATCATGTATGAATATATACTGATGAATACTTATTTTGTGTTAAAATTATGTATGAATATATACTAATGAATACTTATTTTGCTAATAATACATATGTGATGAAATATTAATTTTTATTTTAAAAACTCAATATTATTAAATAATATTTATACATAAATTCAAGATTATTAAATTCAATTGGAGATCGCCACAGTATCCAAAAATTTTTATGATACTTTTAGTTTTTTTAAATGAAATATTATAACCGAAAATAATTTCGGAAGTTTTTGTTGCTAATTTCATAATAAGAAAATAATTCCAAAATTCAAATACTCAAAAAACTGAGAAAATTCCATCCATCTATTAATATATTGATATTATGTAAGAATATAGGGTAAATTACAAAAAAAAACCCAAGTTTTGTAAAATATCTCAATTTTGTCCTAAATTTTATTTTGTAACAAAAAAAACCATAAGTTTTCTAAAATGTCTAAAAAATGACCTCCGTTATAACTTCCGTCAATTTTTCCTTTCAAAAAAAATATATTAATATTACTTATTAAATTTCATTCAGAAACCGAGCATTTTGAGGTCATATATTAATATATATTTATATTATGTATGAATATATATTGATACATACTTATTTAGATTTTATGATATTTTCGAATTTTTTAAATGAAATGTTATAACCGAAAATAATTTCGGAAGATTTTGTTCCTAATTTCACGATAAAAGATAATTTCATATTTCAAATACTCAAAAAACTGAGAAAATTTCATCCATCTATTAATATATTTATATTATGTATGAATATATACATATTTTGAAGTTAATAATTATGTGATGAAGTATTAGTTTTTATTTTAAAAAATCAAGATTATTAAATAATATCTATACATATTATAAATCCTCTCATTTGTTTCAAATACATTATGTTATATAAAATATAAAAAATAAGAAATCAAATTGTATGATGAGATATCTTTAAAAATATATATTTTATTAAAAGTAATTTCGAAAATAAAAATAATAAATAAGAACCTAGAAAATTTCTTTTAGAAAATATATACTAATATTACTTATTAGAATCCATTCAAAATCAGAGCATTCTGATGCCATATATTAATATATTTATATTATGTATGAATATATACTAATATATACTTATTTCTTATGCTAATATTTATGTGATGAAATATAAATTTTTAAATAATATCTATACATATAATAAAATCTTATCATTTGTTTCAATCACATTATATTGTTTAAATTATAAAAATTAAAGAAATCAAGAAATCGTATTTAATATGAGATATCTTTTAAAAAATATTTTTTTATTAAAATAATTCCGAAAATAGAAGATCAAAAACCTAGAAATTTCCATTCAGAAAATTCATATTCCCTTCAATTGGAGATTACCATTGTATCCAAAAGATTTTATGATATTTTCGGTATTTTTAAAATTGAATATTATAACCGAAAATAATTTCATAAGATTTTGTTTCTAATTTCATAATAAAAGATAATTTAAAATTTTAAAAACTAAAAAAAAGAGAAAATTTCATTCAAAAAATGGAGTGTTATAAGACCATTTGATCGGGCTAACCTCGTACCTTGCTTTCGTATATATATATATATATATATTTATTTACCAAGAAGAAGTCTATATTATTTATTTCTTATTTTCTCTACTATTATTATAATTTATAAGCACCAAGACGCGCTTTCATCTCACTTTCAGTTTCTAAAAAGTACTTCTAGTAAAATAAGTTCAACTAACAATAACCATTACATTAGATTATAATATAATTGCAATTTACTTAAAGAATTACCTACTTTAACACTATCTTCTCTCTTTCACTCCCCCATCCACTGCCCCAACCTTTTTCCCCTTTAATTCGTCTATAAATATTGATTTTCATTTTTAAAATTTTCTTTTGTTATACTCCAAATTTATTTTTCCTTGGTAAGTAGTCATCGTTCAAACTTAACTAAAAATTAGTGTTGCGCCACGATTTTTCGAGCTTGGCAAATTGATTTGGGATTTGACAAGGAATAAACTTTATTTTCTTAAACTATGCATATTTTGTTATTTTAATAATTTATAGTCCAATTATTTAGATTAATTACATCGCATTTAATCACGGACATGTGTCGAGTATATATGATTGGTATGGTAACTGAATTCGAAGCCCAATCGCTTTGGCAAAAAGAGAAAGCCCAATCGTCAGTCGTTGTGGCCCAAACCGAAGGCTTAAGAAGGTAAAACCTCCGTTAAACCCTGCTCAGGAGTCAGTACTTAGTGCTCGCTCTCTCTCTCTTCCCCACTCCCTGATTTCCATGGCGGCTTTCGATTGCGCCGGCGACATGTACGACGTCGCCCTAAAGCCGCGGCTGCTCCGGATGCTACTGAGGGATCACCTCCCCGACGAGAAGCGGCCGTTTCGGGACCCCGCGGTGCTATCGAGAATCATTTCGACGGTCAAAACGCACAAGCTTCTGTCTGAATCTTTCGGTGAATCGACGGACAAGAAGCTCGTCAAGGATTGGAGATCCGCAGTTGCTGCTTGGGTCGACAGGGTGTTAATGCTAGCTTCCAGCAATTCGGTAACCATCTAATGTTATTATTGGTCGGGGACTTCGTTAGTTACCCCCGGCTGAGTATCTGACAGTTACCCCTAATTAATTGTTATACTGATGTTGGATGAGCATGCTGTGTTTGTAATTTGCTAACAATGTTGGTGTCGGGCTGTTAGATTGATTGCTTTTGGATACAAGTAACTTCCCGGCTATGGTTATACTTGAAAAGTATACTGACCTACTCCTCTGGATTGAAAATTGCGAATATGGCGGTGCGGGATATATTGGTAATGCGGTCATCAGATTGAGGGGATTAAGCGAGACTTTGCTTGGATTAACTGAAAGTTATAGATTTTAGAATTAGTATTTGGCTCTGAGTCGTATGCTTCAATTAATGTGCACTCTTGCCCTACAACCTGGTGCACCCCAAGCATGTCTGATGCAGGTTTCATTAGAGTGCTGGGATTTTAGAGCATCCTGTAGTGGGTGATGAGTTGAGGGTCTAAGGACGTTTTGGGAACTTCAGCTGTGCTGGGTAATAGGTATCTTGGGTTCCCCGGAGGCGATAAGCTTTCTATGGATCCTAAGGCGGTCTAAGTTGTTCTTGGGTACTGGGAAGTCCAGATTTGTCTGAGGCTGTCAAAGCATTCATGGGATCCCTAGGGTTTGGTTGTAGGAGGTTCAAGACCAACCCGGGGGTCTCAGGATGTTCAGGCGTCTTGGGCAATTCTGGAGATCCTTGATGTGCTTGGGCATCTCAGGCATCCCCCTGGGGGTTGCATGGCATCAAGATGATAGTGTGTATGAGGGATCTCCCATTTAGACTTTACAAGGCTTCCCGTGAATTTCCAGGAGTTCTTATAGGCTAGGGTATCGAGGATATCTGGGATTTTGTGGGGTATCATTAGTTCCGGGGCGTGCATTTTAAGAGCAAATTATGCAATTTAAGAGCAAGGAGACATGTAAAAAGTTTGAATTTCTATACAGTTATTTCAAAACTTGAGTGTTATTTATTTGAGACACATGACTCTGTTCTAGCCAGCTAAATGCTGGGCAGGAGTCTCTTTGCTGGGGTTGACATGTCAAGAGTGCAATTCTGAGCGATTCCTGGAATCTTATCCAACGTGGATTGAAAAACTTCAAGCACACATTGAGGTATCAAATATATAGACGAAGCTTTCATTCTTTTCAGTAGCTTATGCCATTTAGTTGGGAAAAAAATGAAGGTTAATTTGATATCGTCTTTCAAACAGCCAGCAACAGATTCCCATATGGTGAAGGTGGCATCTTGTGCCTCTCTTTCTGACCTACTTCTGAGGTGCGATATTGTTTGTCCTTTGGTACTTCTTGATCATTGCACCATAAATTTTATGCCTCATGGATGCATCTCCAGGGGTTCATTTCAATGCAAGAATTCTTGTTTAGAAGTTCTTTTGCTCTTTCATCAGCATCACTCATTGGCTCAGCAGCGAAGTTATCATTCTTTCTTGCTTGTCTTCTTTCATGTAGCTAGACTGTGACACTTCTATCCAATGGAGCACTTTTTTAGTTTCACTTAATTTCAAATGTCTGATGCTGTAAACTGTGGCTCTAGTTACGCTTATGTCATATGCAACTTCTAATTGGTGCACATTGTATGGTAGTTAGATTTTTCTTAATACAGAGACTGCACTGGGATAGGTATATTAAAGATTCATCTGTTTGCTCTATCAGGTTAGGACAATACCCTTTGAGGCATGGTAAAGGTGGTTTTGCAGAAAAGCTGGTTCAGACATCTCTTAAGCTGTTAAATGAGGACAGTTCAGAGGCTATATGGGTTAGTAGAATACCATTTTTATATTTGCTTTTCCTTTGCCTGTGCTCAGCTGATTTATGCAAAGACTGAATTTGCCACTTTTCCCATATCATTTATCAATATGACTGCTGGGAAGTTTTGCTTGTTCTTTGACTTCATGATTGTAATTTATGTTGGTTTTACAGGATGAGGTGTTACATCTGATAGGTCTCATGGTCACTTTATTTCCATCTGCTATCCAACAGCATTATGACAGTGTAAGTTTCTTATTGTTAGAAAGCTGGGAGATTGAAGCAGTATAGCACCCTAATCCTTATAGAATGTGTGTGCAGGCTGAGGCTACTATTAGTTCAAAAATCTTTTCTGGGAAGTGTAGTAATTTCATGTTGGAGGTAACTATGCTTCCTTTACTAGTTGTTTCTCCTTTGTCCATACAGTAACTTTTGGGATGTAATTTATTTGAAAGTTCTTCTCCTATTGTATAATTGCTATTCAATACACAGAAACTTGCTTGCTGTTTAGCAATGCTCCCGAAATCCAAGGGAGATGAAGGGACATGGTGTTTACTGATGCAGAAGATTCTTTGGTTCATCAACGATTACCTAAAGGATGCCTTTGAAGGCCTAGAAGAAGGTAGAAAAGTTGTACGCTCTTCTTTCCCTGTGTTGCCTTCAAGGCCAGGGAATGAGTTGAAATTTGTACTCTATGTTGCAGAAACCAAGATTCGTGAAGCTAGTAGACTACTGGTCCCACCAGGGAAGAATCCCCCGCCTCCCTTAGCAGATTACAAATCAAAAGCCTCAACTAGGTCCAAGCAAACATCAATTGTGTTGGCAATGATGATTTGCTGTTCTGAGATGCTTAAGAATTCATATCCAGTTCAGGTGACTGAAGATACTATTGATCTGTTAATCGTTTTGACTATATTAGTTTATCATGCTGCTGTTATAAGTGCCCATATATATATGCATTTTTATTTTTCTCTGTAGGTTAGTGTACCCATGCAATCACTGCTACTGCTGATTGAGAGAGTGCTTACAGTGGATGGCTCTATTCCCCAAACCTCATCATTCTTCATAACCGCAATACAACAAGAATTGTTATGTTTAGAACTACCAGCCTTGCACTCTAGTGGTCTAGATCTGCTGATTGCCTTGACAAAGGGAGTGCGAAGGTAATCTCATTGCACGATATTGACATGGTAAAGAATGTTCAGTTTGTGATTTGCTTCTGATAAGGTTCTCTGTGTTGCCTTTCTACCTCTGAGCAGTCAAATATTGCCATGGGCTGCATATATTGTTCGAATCATGACAAGATACTTCAAGAAATGTGCAGTGCCTGAGTTGAGGGTGAAGGCCTACTTAGAGATAAAGACGTTGGTTATGTCCATGGGTGCTGGTAGGACTTACTTTATTAGCTTCTGATTGTTTTCATAGAGAATGGTTCTGATAATCAAGCTGTGGTCAGGAATGGCAAAGAACTTGGAGCATGAAATTCTGAAGAATGCCCTTGTAGATTTGAATCCTCATCACGAGAAGGACATATCCTCCTCCAACCCACAGTCAAATGCGATCAAAGCATCAGTAGAGCAGCCCAAACATAAGAAAAGGAAGCGGCCTTCTACAGCTGAACCTCCAGAACAGCAACACCATGGTGACTTAGAAGCATGTGCAATCAAAAGCCATCTGGTAGAGCATCCTGAGCTTAAGATAGCCGCATTAGAAACATTGGAAGCTCTTTTCACTGTGGTAAGTTTGTCCAGATTTTATGTTCTTCCTATTATATAACAAATTGTTGAGTAGAAAGATCAGGAACACCCCAATTGAAATTTTTTCTTGTCTATTGTGGGCGTTATAGATATATCTGTCTCCTCGTCTTTTAATTTGACCTTCCAATGTGGTGATCTCAGGGTGGTGCTCTGAAGTTTGGCAGATCCGAAGTTGATGATCTTTTGATATCTCTTGCAAAGAATTCATTCAATCGTCAAGGGGCATCTACAGAGGAACTGCAGCTTGCTGCATTACGGGTTCTTTTGGCGAGCATTCTTTCTCAAATACATCAGCGTCCTCCAAATTTAGCCAAAACTCTCGAGCTTTTTCGAAGAGGTAATTCTCGCCAGTAATCCACCAATTTCATTTATTTCCATTCTACTCACAATAATGTATGGTTTTTTTATATTATTTTTAAGCATATCTCTACATTGATTTGCTACATTTTATCATGCTTTCATCCTGATTATAATGTGGTTCTATTGCAATTAACTTTATAGGACGACAAGTAACCGGCAGCAAGGTTTGCGAGTTCTGTGCTCATTCTATACTGGCCCTGGAAGCACTTATTCATCCACGGGCCCTCCCTCTATCAGATTATTCGGCTCCTGCACCTGCTCGATCGCCTGCTGGATTCGACCACAATACCTCTCTACTCTTTCAGTCAAGTGCCCAAAAACTTTCAATTGTGGGATTTGATCTTCCTGATTCAGATGATGACATATCCGGAGCAGCATTAAGGGATGCAGTGAAGAGTACAGATCACGCCCAGGAATCTCCCCCTCCAGAGTTGTTAAAACAAAACCAAAAGAAGTGGCTTTCTAATGATTCTTCGTGTGATAATTCTCTGAGAAACGATGAGATGAGGTCGCCAGTAGTGGTAACTACTGATGAAATCATGCTTGACTCTGAGCAATCCAAACCTTCCACAAGCAAGTCTCGAGAACCATACTCACCTGGTCCCGTCATGATTTCTCACATGAGTGGAAACACTAAAGAAACCAAAGAGGACACAAAGGAAGATGGGGCCTCAGGATTCAATGGGAATGGAGTTATGGCTGAAGCGGATGATGCTCCTTTACCTGCAGGCGGGAGTACTAGTGCTGCAACTCTGGACTCGGACAAGGGCAAGGAGTTAATATGGGACCCAGACGACAGATTGACCGAAGATCTGTTTCCAGATATTATAGATGAAGACCCCGATTCCACTGATGATGATGATGATGAGTACTAACTAGTGGTATTCAACGGAACCAAAGATCGAACGAGGTCTTTCTCTTCCTGGATTAGTGAAAGAAGTTATCTTTGTTCTGTACCGGTGAGATTATAGATTAACATGTTTTTGGTCCTATTTGTTTTCTTCCAAGTAAATTTTCTCGTATTTGAGTTATATCAGTACAGAAGATTAGGAAATCCATTTGGTTCGGGTCAGTATTATATTATGTGATATGGGCTTAGGATAAGGGGCTCATAAAGCTCACGAGTAGTACATCGATAAACCGGGCTACATTAAAGACAATAAGTGAGCTCATAGAGACTAGTACTTGAAAAGGTGCAAACGGTTCTAAGAGAATTCAAATATCTTCCGAGCGATCACCACACAAGGATGAAAGGATGATACAACTTCAGGGATCGAAGGACAATCACAATTGCACACCCCATCTCTGAATCCAATTTCATTGGCGCCATCTGTGGTAACCGAGCAAAAGGCGGTGGCTCTGGCTTTGCCATCGTTGACGTTTTGGCACCACATTGACGAGTTTGGAGCAGAGAGTTCGTTCAAATCATGTTGCCGCATGTACCTATTGGCAAAATGGACGTAGAAAAAGAGAGGCTTCTTCATGTTGGAGACTAGATCGTGTTTTCCCAACGACAGGAACCATCTCCCCTATGTCAGGAAAAGGACAGCAAGAGAAGAAAAGCAGAGGATTCAACAATTTTGTGGCAGGATCTCCGCCACTGGTATAAGCTGATGGCATGCGGCCAAGGATGAACCCCTCAGAATACGATGTCTGATGTCAAGCAGCGGTGAGGAGCAAGGAAACGAATCGGCAACTTCACCTTTGATTGTCTGAAACTGCCCTGAATCCAGATAAGCAATTCCTCGTTTTCGTCCCTATCTATGAACCCTAATAATTACCAAATCATGATAATGATCAATAGTTGAAATCGATCGATTGTCATTAATTGAAATTCCACCTTAAGGAGTTAGTTTCCAGATCTGTTAATAAGAACCTACGATTTCGAGTAAACTTCATTGCCAAACCATGATATGCCGTCAAAAGTGATCATGTGTTGCAAATGGATTTCTCATCCAACCTTTGTTGCCTTCCTGCCCCGCCACTAATGATTCTCTCAAAATTTTCAAAAATTCTCAGACTTCGGCTTGTTTTGACTATATTGCAATATATCTCGTCTTTCTGGCTTGCTTTTTGGTTGGCCTCTTGACGGCGGTAATGATTTGAGTCATGCAACTCCAGAGGTTATTCGTGGCCATTTGATCAACAATAGAGTCCAATCCTGTGTTGATGGGATGTTGAGAATTTTCTGAAGTTTCGATAATATTTTTGCTTTTTTAATATGGAATTCCAGGATGCCTTTGTGGCATGTGAATAATAACATTTTTCTTCATGGTGGAGTTTTGTTTTACGAGATAAGATGAAAGTGAGAATATGCACCGTACAGGTTGTTGTCTCTCCATGCCTTCGACCTCAATGAGTTTTATGGACCTACTTGGGGGTGGCATGGTGGGGTGCCCACGAAAGTATCATATCCATATCTACGAGTCCCGACTGGATGGTAGAGGAGCACTAGTAGATATCGTCTGAAAAAATGTCAGCATGCGATGAAAGTAGATATCGTCTGAAAAACATCATCAAGCAGTCTTTTCAAACGATCAAATTACAGGATGTAATCAGGCCATACATTGAGAATGAATCAGTTATCATAAAAACCTTCCAAGCAAGCAGTTTCATGCATAGACAAGGGTCGAATGCTCAATTTTCAAGATATGCATTCAAAACAAACTTAAAGGAGATCATCTTCTAAATGTAATCCACAAGATGGATCACTTTCATCTTAAATGGTGTATCACTTTCATCCTGTAATTTGATCGTTTCATTAGAAATCATTGTTACCCGGTACGCTTTCTTCGGATGAGCATTTCCGGGACACAATTTCTATCCATCCCTTTTCCTCAAATACCGAGGATAGATTGACACATGTATGAATGGTGAAATTAATTTTTTTTTTTTTAAAAAAAAAACATAAATAGAACATCCCTGCGCCTCCCATGAAAATGGGAGTCAGGGAGCAATCGTGAGTGAGCGTTCTAACGCTAAGGCCTCGCAAAATGACAGTCGCCTAAGACATCGCAATAGAAGCCATCGTGAGTGAGCGGTCCGATGATAAGACTGCATGGAATGAAAATTCCGGATCTTGCGAAATGAAAATTACTTCCCCTCACTTTTGTTGCTACACTACAAGAAATCTATTTTCATAAGTTTGGAAAAAAGTACGAAGAGCGAAAGAGAAGAAATAAGAAAAAATAGCAGAGGAAGAAGAAATATAGAATTGAAAGGCATATTACACAAAATCCTTAGAAGGGGAAACCATTTGAAAAGAAATGAGTGACTTCCCAAGGAGCATAACTCATATGAAGGAAGGAACTGACGTGTGACTAACCAACAATGTAAACCTTAAAAAAAAAAAAGAAAAAAAAAAGTTACGAACCAATCCCGTGCTTTTCATGAAAACACAGGCTTGGGGGGCAAATGATATGGATTTATAGGATAAGGGGCTCATAATGCTCACCAGTATTGTATCAATAAATCGGGCCACATTAAAGACAATAAGAGACCGTTTGGATTCAAAGTTAAAATTTCTTTGATTTTGATTTTAATTTTAATTGTGAAAAAGGACAAATGAGATGTAATTATAAATTTGACTTGGGAAACGTGTGTTTTTGTTGTATAGTGTGTTGAGTTAAAGTTAAAGTTAAAATTTTTGAATTGGAAAATGTGTATTTTTATTGTGTAGTGTGTTGAGTTAAAGTTAAAGTTAAAATCAATTAATTCTGAATCCAAACGGGGCATAAGTGAGCCCACAGAGACTAGTACCTGAAATGGTGCGAACGATTATGAGAGAATTCAAACATTTTCCGAACGATCAACACACATGGATCAAAGGAGGATACAACTTCAGAAATCGAAGGATAATGACAATTATACAGCCCATCTCTGAATCCAATTTCATAGTGGCTAGTTATGTTACCTTACCTAAGCGGGCACGAACCTCTTTTTAGCGGTTACAGGCGGGAACCTCATTTTGCTGTCTAACCCGACAGTTCAGCTCGGGTCGCAAGGTACGGTACTGATCAGGTATCCCTCGGAGCTGATGTCATTCATTCATGGTCAACAGTAGACAAAGGTAGCCTATGTTGACTTGCTACCGTTGGGCTGCTGTAATTTGACCGATAGCAATGTGGGATATCGATTCGTTTTGACTTTGTGCAAATTCTGACTTGGTGGAGTATTATTTCTCTAGTCTGCCAAGTGAGACTTTAGAGTGTGAATTTGGTGAATATTTGCCTAACCTCTGTTTTCTATTCTCATGGTTCATAAAATAATTTAGGAAAAAAAAAAGAGAGGGAAAAATGTCGTAGAAATAATAGTGTCCTTGTCACTGATTCCGACTTTACAATACGAATAAATGGTTGGCCCCATGGAAAATCAATATCCGACATCTTGCTTTTCGGCTGTTTAAATCGGATGTGTAGGAGTACGGTCCGTTTTCATATGTCGAAAGTCTTGATCTTGGAAGAGGAAGGCGCCTGATCGAGTTATTTATGAGATCACAAAGATGGTTGAGTGGGGACTTAATGTGGGAATATCATCCACCGTTGAGCTTTTAATTCCTTCCTATGGTTACATATTTGTATTTCTTCCACCGAGTTTGGGGGATGCGATTGCTGTTCAAGATAGTTTACTTAGACGGACAATAAATTCTTTAAATTTACGTGCATATCGCAGCCTATTATCATATGAGATGTGAGCCTTGTCCTCTAAATTTACGTGCATATCGCAGCCTATTATCATATGGGATGCGAGCTCGAAGCGGAAAGAAACCTTATATAATAGAAATATAAGATAAGATGCCCCAAGTCGCGACTTCATGCTTAGTTCACAAGTTGATACAGTTTTCTTTTCCTCCACTTAACAAAGCAAAATATGGCATTTTCAATTGGCATTGCGTATGGGCATCAGCATCACATGTCTTAGTCATTACATTACTTACTGCTGAATCACATGGTTGAGTCTAACACGCACCTTCTCCTTGGTTTCACGTGCCCCTCAAAATTTCATTCCATCCTGCATTTATTTGGTAAATATCTATCGGTTAATTTTTACGACATATATAGAGTTTTAAGTGCAGCGTGAAACGGTTATTAATATTATCAGAAAAAATTGCTTACTCTATTGCAGGTGACAACTTTGAATGTATAATAAATTTTCCAATGTGCCTCCCATTTCACACTACTCGTGGCTTGGGAAGACAATAAGCATTCATCTTTTGTCACCTGAATCCAATTTCTTTTATTAGTATCTCTCCTGAATGATCCAAAGCACAGCATCATGATCTTATATAATGCTCCAAAATGGAGTATCCGTGTCTATGTCATTTGATTTAAAAAAAAAAAATTCACGTCTCTATCTCAATCATGTGATGCATACTAAATTATTAGTATATTTTAATCAAAAGAGTGTATAGCGTAATGACACACCCCTTCGCCTGATAATCAATATTCGTTGGGAATATTCGTGTCATTTTATTAGTTATATTATTAGAATTTATTTTTTATTGTATTAGACTCATGATCTCCTTATACGATAAAAAATATTTAGTGTTATTTTTCTTTTATTCATTTAATTATTTATTCATTATTCTCCCAATGATCTGTTCCGAATGTGCCTAGCGTTTTTTTAAAAAATTAATTTCCATTGATTTCATTAGTTTTATTGAAGGAAAAAATCAGAGGGGAAAAAGATCTTCTTCTTTTTTTTTTCAGTGAACAGACTTTTTAATTTTTGATATAAATATAAAAGATTCCCTTATCTTTTAGTTTATAAAAGAGAGGACAATCCGTCAAATCGCTTGTGTGATTTGAAAACAAATTTATAAGAAATTCATCTATTTGCTTGCTTTTGGTGTTTATCGACCTGTTTGATTTTAGGATTGATCTCTAATACACAATAAAAGTCAACAACAAATTATTATTTTTTTTCATTTTTTTCAATTTTTTTCACCATTCAATTCAATTTTTAATATTAAATTTTCTTATTTATTCATTACTTTTTCACATTTTTTTCTCATAATTCAATAACACAATCATTACAATCCAATTAAAATCAAAACTCAACTTTACTTAACTCTAAAATTAAACACATTATATATCATTTTTAAAGTTTAGTGCTCCTTTATTTTTATTGTTCTCTTGACATTAATTGCGTGCACGATTGATTGGGTAAGAGAAAAAGGAAGAGGGAGAAAGAGAAAAATGGAGGATTTGTTGTTTTTCTTGGCTTCAACCCCGTCTCTTGGAGCTCTAAAAAGCAGTAGACAGTTGCTCGATCTAGTATCGAGTCCGAATACAGGAGTCTCGCAAATGCCACTGTTGAGATCTTATGACTTCAGTCTCTCATTTTGGAACTCGGGATTTTGCAGCGTCACCCTTCGACACTTTGGTGTGACAATATATCTGCGATATATCTTACGGCGAATCCTATTTTTCATGCTCGAACCAAGCACATTGAGATTGACTATCACTTTGTGCGAGAGCGTTTCATGCGCAAACAATTATCAATTCGCTTCATTAACTCCGATGATCAACTAGTTGATGGATTCACAAAAGGATTACCTTCTTCACACTTTGCTGACATCTGCTCCAAGCTTCACGTGGAAAACTCCCCGTTCGGCTTGCGGGGGAGTAATAGAGAAGATTAGCACCAATATTTGTCATTATTGCTTACCATGTACAGTTAATGTATTTTAGTCATATAAACCGCTATTTATTCTAATGAATTTTACCTCACACAGTATGTGAGGATTCAGCCATTCTGTGCCAACTTAATATGGTATCAAAGTCTAGATTACGCGTATGCGTGCCTATGCGCGTGTGCGCACCCACACCACGCCAGACCCAATATGTCGAGTGCAGCCAATAGTGCGCCTCGTGTTAGTGTCCCCCCTCGCCCGAGAACGAAAGATGAGCTCGACTCGAGGTCAATTGTTGAGGGCGGGTATTTAAGGGCACGTGATAACGTGTAGACAGAAATAGACCACACGTTGCACGTGAGGGCAAGTGTTGAGAAGTAAAATTGGATAAATATCACATCGGAAAAGAGAAGGAAAATTTACGGGTTAATATATGGTTTGGGTACCGCCACTTATCAGCTTGAGCTTTTAAGTAAAAATAGACCCAAATCCGTATAAGTTCAATAAAAATTTTAATAGTTATATTTTTGAAATTACAATTATATTCTTCTATTTTTTTTTTTTGGGTAAGTTAAAATTCTTCTTTCTTATAATAGTACAGATACATATCAGAAAAGAAAAAACTACTTTAGCAACCTATTCAAAACCACGCGGGCCCCACATAGCCCACCCCACCTTCCCTCCCTCGCCTCCTCCGTCTCCTCTCTTTCGCTCTGCGTGCGTGTATATATATATATATATTCACAAGTCTCGGCCTACCAACCCATTCCCTCACTTCCATCTCTCTCTCTCTCTCTCTCTCTCTCTCCCTCTCTCTCTCTCTCTCTCTCCGTCCTTCCTGAGATCTGATTCCTCTCTCTCTCTCTCTCTCTCTCTCTCTCTCTCTCTCGCTTTCCCGCGAAAGCGATTCTGCGATCTCTCGCGATCGTGGTCGGAGCTTGATCTTAGTATAATTCGAGTCCGGTAAAGTAGAAATGGCGGGAGATTGGATCCGTACGGTGACCGCCCAAACGCCGACGAACATTGCGGTGATCAAGTACTGGGGAAAGCGTGACGAAAACCTAATTCTTCCGGTGAACGACAGCATCAGCGTGACCCTGGATCCGGCACACCTTTGCACCACCACCACCGTCGCCGTGAGCCCTGGCTTTGACCAGGATCGCATGTGGCTCAATGGAAAGGTGACGCTCATTTCTATTTACTTTCCAGCTTTGCTGAGAATTCACGGATAGTAAGTGGTGGTATCGGGGAGAACTGCCAGGGGAGGACTTCGTTGTCTTACTTCAGGGATATCAGCTAATGACATTACAAATTTCGATCGCAAACTTTGCCTGAAAATCATTATCTAGAGAAGCATTCAAAGATGATACGAGCTGCTAATTCAGTTTCATTTGATTTTGAGCCGATGAATTATTATTGCATGTACTGTTATGCTTTGGAGCTGATTCTGGCTGAAGGATCTGTTGCAGATATACAGGATCATGGTTTTCGCGAGAGTAAATGCTGTACTCTTCATGTCCATCTATCTGTTGTTAGAAAGAAACGCAGTATGAAATACGAAGTCAAGGACTTAGGAAGACCAAGTTTGTTATTCCACTGGACTAAAGTCACTGGTTGTCCTTGAAATAGTTGCCAAGGGTTCAGTTGGACCTGTAGGGAGTTTTAAGCAATGGGAATGAGATTACTGGGGAATGCTATTCATGATTTGGTGCTGAGGTTGGTGTCTGCTTGCCTTTAAAATGAAATTGTTGAGACGACCTCTTCGAGATGGGTTAAGCACTGAGTTGAGAATTGAGATGGCTTAAAGTAATTGGAGCTATTGATTGACGCTCAAAATAAACTTATCTTTCCATGAATGATGACTGCTACTCTGCGGAAGGATGCTTCATATACATTTCTGTGATTTTTGAGTTCTCTTTTTCTGACCAATGCCATTTCTCGCTTGTTATTCAGGAGATTTCCCTCTCCGGCGGTAGGTACCAAAACTGTTTGAGAGAAATTCGTGCTCGAGCTGCAGAGGTTGAGGACAAGGAAAGGGGCATCAAGATCGCAAAAGATGATTGGCAGAAGTTGCATGTTCATATTGCCTCATATAACAACTTCCCTACTGCGGCTGGATTGGCTTCTTCAGCTGCTGGTTTCGCTTGTTTGGGTAATTTTTGTTCTATTCATGTTTTTCTTCTCGTATCAATGATCCCTGTTATGCTTGATCAGCTGGTGATCACAAGCAAATATCCTGTTTGAACAATAAGGATCGGTGTTAAACTCTAGTATCTAAAGGCGCTGTCAATCTATAGTATAGTTACATTTACCTTGATATCAATCAGTTTTCCCCCATAACATAGGCTTTCTCCCATTTCCACATCATGTGTTGGATTATCATGATCATCCCGTTAGACTACTTTTATTTTGGGTCGGAACCCGTTATGTCAATATCATTTTATTCTGTCTTGTTTGCAGTTTTTGCTCTTGCAAAGTTGATGAATGCAAAAGAAGATCATAGCCAACTTTCTGCAATTGCAAGGTACCTAATCTTAAGAAATCTGCAATTTATTCAGCTCTGATACTCTATGGACATTGCTTTAGCAGGTTTAGGGATGTGGATACCACAGGTGTAGCATGCATTCCTAGAAGATTTTGCTTGATGTCATTTTTTTCTTATTGAACTAAACCAATGTATGAAGAGTCCTGAGTCCAGCAACTTTCTTTGTGAACAATTGATGAACATCAATTTGAAAATTGTGTTAACCTTTGAAATTTCTATTTTAGATTCTAAGAATGGAATTTTTTAGTCAACTGTTTCTGCCTAAAATTGATTTTTGGAATGTGGAAGTGCCTGATGTCATGCTTCGTTTCTTTTTCTATTGTTTTGTGCTTCTTAGA
The DNA here is from genome assembly GCF_007655135.1 of Punica granatum. Classification (NCBI taxonomy): domain Eukaryota; kingdom Viridiplantae; phylum Streptophyta; class Magnoliopsida; order Myrtales; family Lythraceae; genus Punica; species Punica granatum. The sequence goes on from NC_045134.1 coordinate 942,522, forward strand.
TATTGATTATGCTATTTCTTTCTATTCTCTTGGTTAATGGTTGGACGTTGTTAACATTCCGCTTGTTCAGACAAGGTTCAGGTAGTGCTTGTCGCAGCTTATATGGTGGATTTGTGAAGTGGATCATGGGAAAAGTAAGGTCCTATTGATAGATTACATTCTGTATGATTTGATGCCCTATATGTCTCTGCAGTAGTTCTGATTTTCTTCCTTTTATAATTTTTAAGGAGGAGAATGGTAGTGATAGTCTTGCGGTTCAGCTGGTAGATGAAAAGCACTGGGATGATCTTGTCATCATTATTGCTGTGGTATGTATTACATATTGAAGCGGGTTCATCTTTATAAGTTGATTCTCTCATCATATCTCGTGGTATTCCATTTTATAATTTTTCCTCATTGAGTTTTCATCTTCCTTTAGTTATTATTTATCAAGAGGAGGAAAATAGATATCTTAGTTGAGTCATTTCATTCATACATACTGATACATGCATATGCGTTTTTATCTTTTGGAATTTGAAGCCGTGTCTTCAAAATGCGTCGATTTATACAAGCTTCTGTTGACAGAATGGTTTTTATAATGCCTACACTATTGTATTGACCTTGCTCTGTGTCAATTATACAGGTAAGTTCCCGTCAAAAGGAGACAAGTAGTACTACAGGAATGCGTGACACTGTTGAAACTAGTTTGCTTTTGCAGCATAGAGCAAAGGTACCATTCTAATCTTTTATATTTTGCAAAACTCCCAATTTCTCCATTAGCAAGACTATCGGAGTTAGGGATGCTTTCGCTGCTATTCTATAATGTAAAATTCAGGGCAACTAAGGTTATGAGAAGTTATTAGAGGAACTTACAAGATGTGCTTTCCTAGGACATTCAAGGATCAGTAATACCACTAAAACATGTGGTTCATTACTAATATTGCTTGGGGAATCTCACTGCATTTTCTCAATGAGAAAACAAGTTTCAATGCATTACTGTTTGGTGCTAGAAGGCTATGTGATTATCAATAAGACTCGAACTTTGTCGTCTTTAAACTGTCTCCAATGAACAGGAAGTCGTGCCTAAACGCGTAGTGAAAATGGAAGATGCCATCCAAAAGCATGATTTCGCATCATTTGCACAGTTGACCTGTGCAGATAGTAACCAGTTTCATGCCGTCTGCCTCGATACCTGCCCACCGATCTTCTATATGAACGATACATCCCATAGGCAAGTCAGACCCCTTTTTTCCCTATAAATTTCATTTGAGGGGTCATGAATGGCCACTCCATGGCTAAAACTGAAGGTGATTACTGTAGTTTACATTAAGATAATTAAATTGCATCCTTGTTGCAGGATAATTAGCTGTGTTGAAAAGTGGAATCGATCTGAAGAAACACCTCAGGTATTCTGCTGAATCTTTTTATAATTGATTTAATGGGTGTTGTCACTCTCTGGTTCCTTGCGCTGCTGGCGCCATCATGTTTCTTAAGTATTTTAAGTGATGGCAGAAACACTAAATTTTTGTCTAGTACTTCAGACAGCCTTTAAACGGTGAAAAGGTGAATATTAACAAAGGGAAATGGCAGGTCGCATACACTTTTGATGCTGGGCCAAATGCAGTTCTTATAGCACGAAACAGGAAAACAGCAGCTCTTTTGCTCCAGCGGCTGCTTTACTTCTTCCCACCAAGTTCAGATACTGACATGAGCAGGTAAACTTGTTGTAGCCTTTACTTATCTCAATCATCGTACTTTTTCAGAATTTAACCCCGTTTGGTTTTGCTTTTGCAATCAAGTTTTTAAAATTTTAATTCTAATTTTAATTCTACTCACTACACAACAAAAATTAACAATTCAATTATTACTTCTCTCTTTTTCTTCAATTTTTAATCATTTGATTCAATTTTTAATATTAAATTCTTTCAACTATCTATTACTTTTTTTTCACAATTTAACAACACAATTATTATTTTCCATCAACTATTCATTACTTTTTCACATTTTTTCTTATAATTCAACACAATCATTACAACTCAATTAAAATTAAAACTCAATTTTACTTAACTCTAAAATCAAACAATCTCTGAGATTGCATGCGAGGTTTAAACTTTCAGTTCATGGGATAAATATCGGCGTTTCTTTTGTTTTTTTTTTTCCTCAACATAAAGTTAATAGAATATTTTTCAGGGCTCACGCTATATACTTCCTTTTGCAGTTATGTTCTTGGGGACAAGTCCATACTGAAAGATGCTGGGATTCAGGGGATAAACGACGTAGAAGCCCTGCCACCGCCTCCTGAAATCAAAGACAATGTCCCACCTCCGAGGAATAGAGGTGAGGTCAGCTACTTCATCTGCACTAGACCAGGGAGAGGGCCTGTTTTGCTATCCGATGAATCCCTGGCTCTTCTGGACCCATCGACAGGGCTCCCCAAGTAAAAGAAGTCAAGAATGGGCGCTGTTGTAATATACTTGATCGGGTGTCTGTCATATCGTGCTAGCTGATTTTTCTTCATCCATTAATTTCTCTGTCACAACACAATGTCTGAGCGGCATAAGCAGCGTGGTCATTGTACCCATAAACTTCTTTCTTTACCGGTTAATTTAATAATTCCTATGTTCCAACCTTTCCTTCGTGAATGTATGTAAATCAAATTGCCACCAACCGGCCCGTATTGGGAGAACTGGACCAGGATCTAGACAATTGGGCCCAAACCTGTCCTCAAAGTTTCGGTCCATTACGTGACAAACTTGGGCCAATATGGCCAATTTTGAGCTCCATCACATCAGGCCTTTACTGGAACTACAGACATCTTGGGCCATATAAGGCCGAAGGGTGAGGTCAAGCTTTCAACAAGTTAGCCTCATGCCTAGCAAGTCGCAAAGAACGAACAGACAGAACGACAGAGCAGCTCAGGCAGACCCACCAGAAAATAATAATGAAATCATTACTCCCACTTTGTTCCTCGGACTAGTATCAGTGCTCTTCAAATGAAACGCGCTTCCACGTGCTCTCACCCCTGCCTGCCTGATACAATACAACACAACTTCCAAGGGAGACCAAAGAATGGACCCGACCCGAATTATGTTATTTATGCTACCTTTAAGCCATCCGCGGAGAGATCCTTCCGGAGCCAAAAGTTGACGAGAAAGGAGTCCATGATAATCTGCAGTTTAACAACATAGTTAAAATGGAATTTATGTAACAAAAAGCTGGAAGATGCTCGAAGATAATGCAAACATTTCTACCTGGATCAGATGTGCAGCAACACAAGGAAGAACCAGCAGGCCTGATTCACCAAAAGCACCACCTAACTGCTCAACCACCGCAACCATAACAGGCAATGTCTTCTGCAACACACAACCATTCATCTTCAATAGTGCTGGTTTATATTTGAAAAGAAGATCAGTGTCGAGGCACTGTGTGTATGAGCGTGCCAAATAATAAGCCCCATTAACTGGTGCATCTTTTTTCCTGTGAAGAGTTGCAAGTCCTCGTAGCAATTAAGGGGAAAAGGGAACAGATAATTCTAGTTCTGTATTCTTCATGAAAACAGACTTCAGATATAGGGTACTTTGATACATCACCTGACTTGCCACAAGGAGAGCAGCATCGGCATTGTCTTTCTTCGCAAAAACAGATTGATTACCACCCGAGACAGTAGAGAGGCATTTTATAGCAACAGCATTAAATGCTAGTAAAATGAGATGCAAAGCTCTGCAGTGGAAATTAACAAAATGTCTCATTACTAACTCATGTTCATGCTTTTTAAGTCTCTTCGCATATTCCTATCAAAGTAGAATTCAATAACAAAAACAGATAAGACACAAGAGTTAGCGACATACGTTCCCATTGCAATAGCCACCAGAAAAACTGTAGGCTTAACCATTAGGAGGAGTGTGCTGGACCGACTCACCTGTATCCATGGGACCTGCAAAGCAACATGAACACGGTATGAGACCACAAAAAGACACTCAGGTGAAGAAATCACTTTCAAATTACTGATTGAGGAAGGCGCAGAGATTACCAATGATTAGGACACAAGTGTTCCCTAATGAATTCCAAAATCTCAGAGAAATAATGACCAGATAGATTTAAAAAATGTGACAGCATTTACATCCAATGACAAATCAGAGCAGTTATCTAGTCTAGAATCCAAGGCACTCATGGATGCATAAGGCATGGAAAGGTAACTTCTATATAGCATTAATATATCAGTGAAAACCTTGGAATTATTGATAGATAGACACAAATAGAAATAAACTTAGGGGTTGTCTTACTAAACTGAGAAATATTGCACTGATCTTTGAAAAAAGCTTCTTCTTGGCGTCAACAAACTCTGCCAAACCTGTATGTTATATAAATACGCATATATAACTGCAGGAAGTCCTTTAATAATGCAAACAGTCTTCTCAATGTTTAATTAAAGCAACAACTAACTTGAGATCTGTCTACGTTTGAAATTTGCAAGAGACAATAAACCTATTTGAAAAGAATAAAGATCATCGGACTCTAACCTTTGATGGATTCTCTGAGCACCTGCAGATAAAAGGAAATGCACCATCATCCCCAAATATAAAAAGGAATACAATGAAAAAGAATGAAAAGCACGCTACTGTACTTTAGTGAATTGGTTCTACAAGGTAAAAATAATGCTCTTCACTGCTGAGAAAACTCTACCTATTTGATAGAAGTTGTTTAACCAATGCTTGAAACTTAGTAGAGGATTTGTTCAAAGTATGGAAGGAGAAAAAATGAATAGGAGACAGAGAAAAGATATAGGGGATACCAGTACTTTACAAGTGTTTCTGGTACTAATTAAGTAAACAAATCATTTAGTTCACTAAGTTCAGTTTGTTAAAAAGTATGAACTGATATGCACTTAATTTATCTTCTTCTTCTTTGTTTTTTTAATACAACTTAATTTATCAGTACACAAATGCAATCTGTGCATTAAAATAAGTTTTATATGTTTTTTTCAAAAGGAATTGTGAGTTCAAGGTCCTTTCAAAACAGATAATGGCTAGTGAACTGACTGATGGGTTCCCAAAATTCAATGACCTGCTAATCAGTAGTGTAAAGAACATGAATTACTTCATTAAAGACCAACTGAAATGAAAAGCCATTTTCCTCAATAATTTTTCCTGAGATATGATATGTACCTTCCCCAAGATCAAGGGGATTAGAAGTGTCAGAACAAGACTTCTGAGAAGTTGCTCTGTTGGAACTGTCACACCAACTCCATCAGCTATGAATTTGGAGATAGAGAACGGGACCTGCATAGAGATTCAAATATTGGCCATGCTGAGACAATACAAATGAGGCAACCACAGTGCACAAATATATGATCGAGCATATGGATGAAACAAGTGGAAGTCCTTTATTGTGGGTCAGATGGGAAGGGGAAGAGAGAGAGGAAAAGCCAATTTCTAGACATATATCCTCTCTTTGCCAAATTGTGAAAGTGGCATCGACTCTGGTATTGGTACTCAAATAGCACAATCTTTAGAGGGTAGCTTCAATGAGAATATGGTACAAAAACAGGCATCCAGAAATTTTTTTGGATTTTTTAGGATAACAGTAAAGAAAGTGTGCAGTAATAAGCTAACTTTGCCGTCAGAGAATAACTGTATTATTAATAAAAAAAGTTTCAGGGATTAGTTGGAAGCAATGAAATAGCATTTCCAAGACCAAAAAGGGGGGGAAAAAAGAGAAAAAAAATTATATTTAAAAATAAATTTATAACATTTGCAAGGCGTGGATCATTTCAGTCACTGAAAATACCCAAGCATCAACTAAACTACATCGGGATAGTATTGTTCCATCAAATTGATAATTACCGCACTACATCATCATTGACACTTGCAATTGCACGATTCAATGAAATATAAAAGTAATGAACTGTGGTGAAGAACAAAATGACTAATTATAGGGAACTTACAATCAAAATTCCTAAGAGATTGGATATCACGGTCATTGCAAGAGCAAGAGCAGAGTTCCCCCCCGCAAGCTGCTTTAGATGCAAATATTCAGTAAAGAACACTAATTATGTAATATCATCGTAGAAGATACTAAACAGAAGACATGGTTATGCCTGAGTAAGCGCTACACCACTGGATAATGTAGTTGGCATACAGCTAAAGATGGCGAGTCCTGCAAGAAAGGGAAATAATTAAAACTTGATTGCAGGCATTAGTAATAATAAAATGACTTTAAAATTTTCCACAGTATAAACATCCTTTAAAAGCCTTTACATTGAGAAATACAATGTTAGATCATGTTTCTGAGAAGAGTAGTAGCATGAGGTTTCACTAGAGTTAGGATTGAATGCTATAAGAAAAGCAGCCAAACCTGTAACAAATTCTTGAGGGTGGAGTTGAATCTGCAAAATTAGCTTTGAAAAATAGGGTGTCAATAGTAATATTGAGACCTGCAAAGAGAAGATGAATAATACTTCAATGAATAGAGAAATACTGAATATCCAAATCAACAGCATGTCCAGGGTAGCATTACTGCATGCATATTATGAGCTTACTGTGGATTTTAAAATATATAAACCTACCACGTTTCAGTAAATGTTTATATACTTGAAAGCTAAAATGCAGGAGAAGATTTAGACAGGCAATGTACTTCTAGGCTTCTGCACCCTAATCTACTTTGGGGGTGGGGTGGTGGGGAAATAGATATGCACCATGCAAGTGTAATGTGCAGGGTGTGGCAAATAGTATACTAATTAGATTGAATGTTACATCGAGATCCACCGATGTAATACAGTAAAGTATTTATTCGCATTTATTAAATTGAGCTCTATCATTGTCGATACAGTGAATTATCATGTGGCTTCATGAGAGTCGTTAAATAGAGTCCATCTGAACATTTTTTTTTTGTGGCCACAATCTTCTATGCATCGACTATCAAGAAAAGGCAAATACTATTTATACATACAGAAGAATTTTTCGGATGAACCTGCAATATGCACAAGCATTAAAGAAATTTGAAGTCATACAAGCCCAAAAATGCCAACAGGCCATGCTTCTGAAGCTGCGCCAATTTCTCCACTTCGCAATGTCAAACCTAAGCACGGAGAAAACTGTGGATCAATATGGCATCATTAGGAAGCACGATGAACCATAATATCATGGTCGAATTCTAACCTGATATAACGAATATACCAAAGGTGCTAAATTTTGATAAGAAATACTTATCAGCAAGACAGCCAAGGCCAGGATTTGCAAGTCCTAATGCAACTCCACCAATAAGAGCTGAGCATCAAATGAAATTGCATTATTATCAAGCATTACAATAACTAAGGAAGAGTGTCGCATTGTAATATCGATGAAAAAGCGAATTATGAGAGAAACACCACTATTGAGTGAAAGAGCTCATCAGAGCAGGACTTAGGACATACAATTTCCTTCAAATAGAAATTTGGCAAGCATGAAAATACCGAGAATGGAATTCAATCGAAATGGTTTTCCATTGTCATCAATCATATCAAGAAAAGAAGGCTTCAAATACCATCAAAGCTGAAATCATACTGCATCCATTCTATACATAAATTCAAATCACACAAATTTGCAATAGAGGAAATGAATAACATGATAAAAACTTATCCTAAAATAATAATAATAATAATTGTCATCAATTATTATTATAATTATTATTATCATATGATGCATACACAAGTACCTAGTGGTAGAAAATTATTTGATGCAAAACTCAACAGCGGTTTTGACCAAGTCAATGCCCTGGCTGAAGTAGGAGTCCTTGAAGCAGCTTGATATCCATCACCATCAACCTAAACGAGAATTTCAGATCTCTTAACAACAATATGGACCCAATATCTTAACAAAAAGAATATCTTATTATACCACTAAACAGTCAACCAACAGAAGATATTGATGCAATATGTAAGAAAACGTAATTCTGATTAGTTAGAAGATTTAGGTCTCAGTAAGAAGGAAGCACAGGCTATTCTAGGCTCTGTTACTGATATTCAGTTAAAAGATAGTCAAATGAATATGAAACTGTGATTTGCGGGAGCTCTAAATATTATGGAAAAATTGCACTAGAACTTTCAGACAACCCTGGACCTCTATAAAACCCCCGGAGTGAAATTGGATTAGTGGACGAGTATCTGAATCAAGCATGAAGCCCCAAATTCCCTCAGACACCTAGTAGAACGTCAAGGATTACTGAAGTGGAATTGGAGCTCCAAAGCTCTTCACCACAAGCTATGTCCATTGGAACCCTTAGAAGGAATCACTATTACGCCTTAGGTGACAGACAACTCCAGATCCACCAAACTGAGGTACCAAGGGATCTCAAAACCCAAAACATCTTTAATATGATGCTTGAAACTCCCTATACTTCTAGAACGCCCAAAACCAGCACACCTAAAGAAAATTCCTAAAGAACTGCAAAACAACAGGACATCTAAAGTAATCCAGATTCCTAAAGAAAATTGCAAAATCAAAAGCATCTTGTGGAGTTGTGGCCGTCCAGGTTTCCGAAGGGTGTCTCCCCAAGTTCCAGTACACTTCAGTCTCGTTTTTGGTCCTACCAGGGATTCTCAGGTGTTACTTATATCCTATAGGAGGTTGCAATTCTAAAGATTGGTCCACAGGACAGAGGCGCTACAGCAAAGCTGCAAGCGGCAATTCACTTCCATCATTACGAGTTCCATTTACACTAGCATTTAATTAATCGGCCGTCCGATAGCACCTTATTCTACTCCACTTCACAAAACCTGATGAATTGCACAAATGGAGAACAAACAACGTATCTCTATTAGACCTAACCTCGACCGACAACTTACTCATTCTCCTGATCCGTCAAACGAAATGGAAAATTCTCGTATCTGAACCGTCCAGCCACAGCTGCATGCATTTCAGCACTAGCAGAAGAAATCCGATCCGGAGAGGAAGCCGGAAATGAACCTAACCTGGTTGGAAGGTTGACACGCCCGAACTGGTCTTGAAGTCAAGCGACTCTGACCGACCGCAACGGAGCGGCCGGAGAGCACAGGTCGATGAGCTAGTTGCGAGCTCCGGCAACTGAATCGCCTCGTCTGGGAGGGGTTAATGCAGATAAGTAGGTTTTGGAGAGTTCCCGCCATTACAGAGAACGGGAAAAGCTCAAGCTCTCTCTCTCTCGTCAATGTTTGTAGTCAATCAGCTTAGAACTGAGAAGAGTGAATATATGAAGATTAACAAAATATCCTTTTCCGAAGTGTTGGGTTAGACTCCTGGCGAGTGTGATTTTAAAATTATAATTTTAACATAATTTTATCTATAATAAAATAAAATAGAGTGAATCTTATTTATAATATTTTTTTTACAATAAAATAAAATAATTCATACAAAATCAAATTATAAATTACATTTATATCACACTTTTTTAAAATTAAAATTTTATTTTGAAATCAAACGCAACATTAGACCTTCTAATAAGTATTTTCATAATTTGTAACCACCAGTACAGTGATTTAGTGCTTAAGTATCAAGCGTTCCACTTGAACATCACGAATTCGATCCTCGCTGAGAACGTAGAGCTCACCACTATGTGAGTGTATTATGGGATGGCGGTGACCGACTTATAATACTTGATTCAGTGAGTCTTAAACTTAATTTACTAATGTTAATGGGATTACGGTGACCAAGTTGAGCAAAGTCTAAGCGAATTATGACGAAAAAAACATTATGTGGCGGTTAGGTTCTCTCAGTTAGGATAGCTACAGCATACTAATAATCCAACCTAACCTTTTTATTGAGCAAATTTTTTTTCCATAATTTGTAGATTATTTATTTATTATATAATTAAAATTTAAAATAGAAATGTAAAGTAATTATTTCCAGATATATATATCTATATATACATATTGGCTCGGGATAGGAAAACGGCTTAAGTTCAGCGAGTCAGCCGAGCTGAAGAAGATCGCAAGAAGCAGAGTGAGTGCAAACGTTGGAACACAACGAACGGCAATGGCGGCAACCGCTCGCCTGCAACTCCTCCACACTCCCTCCATTATCAGACCTTCGGTTCTCTTCTCGAGGCCTTGCTTTAGCTCCGGTCTCCATTGCTCCCGCCTCCGCAAGATCTCCACCTCCCCTGTCCTTTGCTCCAATTCAGATCAAACACCGCAGGTCCTATCTCCCATTTGATTTCTTAATAATCCCCGTATATGCGTGTTTTATGTATGGCGTGATTGAATGGTGTAAATACAGGCAGCTTCTTCAGCGGGTGCGTCCAGCAAGTCCATAGTCGGGGATCTGCTCGACTATCTGAATGAATCCTGGACTCATTTCCACGCTACGGGTAATGAAAAGATTCTGCCTTTACTCCTCCGTTTCCCCGAGAAAGAGAATCAATAGTAATGAAAGCATGAGTGGAAGTACTACTACATACTTGAATCAAACTCGAAGATAATCGCCATTGAAACGAGTCTTTACTCTGGATATTGTACCTATGGAGATGAAAAAAAGGGGGGGGGGGGGGGGGGGGGGGGGGGGGGGTGGGTTGGGGGGGGGTGGAACAGTTGATTGCTGTCTCCATCCTCATAGGGTCTATCTTGTTCTCTGCAGCTGAAGCAAAAAGACAGTTAATTGCTGCTGGGTTTCATTTGCTAAATGAGAATGATGAATGGGACCTTAAGCCTGGCGGGCGCTACTTCTTCACGAGGAACATGTCTTGTCTGGTTGCTTTTGCTGTAGGAGAAAAGTGAGTGCAGAGCTTCTCTATATTCTCTTCCCTGCTTATTCATCAACTTAATGTTGTGGAATATTAGAAAGTTTCTTACAAGGAGTTATGTCTTTGCAGATATGACGTTGGCAATGGTTTTCACATTATTGCTGCTCATACAGATAGCCCGTGTCTAAAACTAAAACCAAAGTCTGCATCAGCGAAATCTAATTATCTCATGGTCAATGTTCAAACATATGGTGGTGGTCTGTGGCATACTTGGTTTGATCGAGATCTAAGTGTCGCTGGACGAGTCATTGTAAGAGATAGTGATGGCTCATATCTGCACAAGCTTGTGAAAGTGAAAAGGCCTCTGCTCCGAGTCCCCACTCTGGCCATACATCTTGATCGGTTTGTTTCTGGCCCTTTTAACCAATACATGCAGTTATCATTATATAGGTGAATAGACAAATTAATGTCTCCTTTTATGTTTTGGAGATGCCATTGACATTATGCTTTTGATGTTCGTCTTCTAGAAACTCTAAAGAGAACGTATCATAGCTTTTCCTTTTGCCGCTCGATCATATGTTAGATATTCAGGTAGTATTTAGTGGCAGGGTGTGAAACCTGCTTCTTCTGCTTCCTGTTATATATTTTCCATACCTATTGGTTTTTAACTGCCAAATCCGTATACTGCGCTCACAGGCCTTTTATATTTTCATCTTTCTGGGTATTTAGCACAGTGAACAAGGATGGATTTAAACCAAACCTGGAGACTCACCTCATTCCTCTTCTTGCCACAAAACCGGAAGAAACATCAGTTGATTCAAATGACAAAAAGGCAGTCTCAAAAGCTGTTCATCATCCACTGCTTATTCAGGTAGTCTACTGGTACATCAATAGCTGTACATTAAAGTTCTAATATACACCCATGTTTGTTCGATACCACGTTGCTCTCATCTGTGCACTGCAATGATGCCCAGAGGCCAGATACCATAACATTTAAGAACCAATAGCATGTACATCAAACACTTATATTCCTTTCTAATTTCAGGTTTTGTCTGATGAACTTGGTTGCTCTGCCTCTGACATAATGAACATTGAGTTGAATCTTTGTGATACACAACCTAGCTGCCTTGGAGGTGGAAACAACGAGTTTATATTTTCCGGAAGATTGGACAATCTTGCTTCAAGCTATTGTGCACTGAGAGCTCTTGTTGATTCTTGCGGGTCACCGAGTGATTTATCAACTGAGCATGCTGTCAGGATGGTGGCTTTATTTGATAATGAAGAGGTAAATTTTGCTGCATCTGTCCATTCCCCATTCCAGTGATTCGGTTTTTCCCTTTTACTCGTTTCTATAGGCAATTGTAGAAAGCTCTGCTGTTGGAGTTATTCAGAGTAAAAATATGTATAATTATATTTAGCATCATTGTTCTACTGTGCTTATACTTTAATGAAGTTGTTATAGCACTCTTGGTCAGGTAGGTTCAGATTCATATCAAGGAGCTGGAGCCCCGACAATGTTTCAGGCCATAAGGCGCGTCGTTGACTCCCTGTCTCATAAGTATATTGGAGAGAGTGCTTTTGACCGTGCAATTCGGAAATCATTTCTCGGTACGCTTTCTGCGTGGATCTTAACTTCCAAGATGTTCCTTCTTTGGTCTTGTATTATCATGCGTTATAGAGTTGCCTTATCTGCAGTTTCTGCTGACATGGCTCACGGGGTCCACCCAAATTTCATGGACAAACATGAAGACCACCATCGCCCAGAAATGCAGAAGGGCTTGGTGATTAAGCATAATGCTAATCAGCGTTATGCTACAAGCGGAGTGACGGCTTTTCTTTTCAAAGAAGTTGGCAAAGCTCACAATCTTCCTACCCAGGTAAATATCCTCCGCTATTTTCTCAACCTCTGTCAAGATGATTATTCTATAGTGCTGCCGATAGAGAATGTGAAGCTCTGAAAAATCTCTGTTGTAGGAATTCGTTGTTAGAAATGATATGGGATGCGGGTCCACAATCGGTCCCATTTTGGCATCGGGGGTAGGAATCCGAACCGTGGACTGCGGTATTGCTCAACTTTCCATGCACAGGTACCAAATTCGATCTCCTGTCTTGGATTTTCATCAACCCCATAGTTGTCCCTCTTCATTTGTTATATATACACTCCGAGCATTGAGTTATTATTATTTTAACTGCAGCGTGAGAGAGGTATGTGGGAAGGAAGACATAGACATTGCCTACAGACATTTCAAGGCATTCTACCAAAGCTTTTCAAGTATAGATAGCAAGCTCACTGTAGACTACTAGAGCACATTATTCAGGTCTTCTCGTTCAATTCAAATCGAATAAGATTAATTATTCATAACGAAACAGGCACATTCTCAATGAGATTCCTGGAACAAGATTTGTTGTCTCGTTCATCTGTACTTCTATCTAATATCAGCGAAAAGATAGCGTTGATGAAACACAAGATCGTTTTCTTTCATCACTTATAGGCCGGCTTTAGAACACTTTCTGTAAACTACTCCACCATGAACCTGTGAATGACAAAGCATAGGTTTACCATTGCCAGTGGTCATCATAACGGGCCATAAGTCATCTTTCCTAAAGTTGTATTAACAACAAAGACTGCTTAATACAGCAGTTCCTCAGCAAGCAACATTCCATGGAAGCAAGCAATCTGCCGTAGAGCAGAGCATTAGCAAATATCAGTGATTCATGATAAGAAGGCCATGGCCACCGCGTGTATATGCACCAAAAGCTGAATCAACGGCTCGAACAATTTCCACTATCGTTTTCACCAAAAGTTTCCTCCAGAGCTGCCAGCTTTGGCTTTGCCCCACAGCACTGTCAAAGAATAAAACAAGTATATTCAGTATTTGCTCCTGACAATGTATGATCCAATATGGTCAAATAGAGGAAGAGACCAAGAAACAAAAAGAATTACCTTCTTCTCACCAATTAAAGCGTATATCAGTTCTTAATTTCTCCTAGTACTGTTCATCGTCATCAGCAAAATCTTTCATCACCATCATCGGTGACAAAGGGCTCTCAGCAAGCTCCAAATCGAACTGGTAAAACTGCCAGAACTAATGAGCTTCCCATCCTTGAGAACGTAGGAAGCTCCATAAAACACCGAGGCTAGTAGAGCGGAGATACGTCTTGACGGCAACAGTGTAAATGCATCCAACTTCCGCTCTAATCCGCACCTCGGTTGATATGCCTGCACTCCCGCTGCCAGCTATTAAAACAAGCAAACTCTAAGAGCCCGCCACAGTTCAGGCTCAAGTTTTCCGCTGGCGGAGTGCAGGCATGGCCCAAGCCCCTCACCAGGGCCGGGCTAACTCAGAACTCGTGTCAGGTTGCTGTTATGGGGCGTTTCAGTCAGTTAGCAGTAATGATGCATAATTCATCGTTCAAAATTAGTGGCTATTCATACTGAGAAAGATACTATTTGCAAACAATAGTTCCTGTCAAAAAACTATGAATTATCATATGCATTGTTAAATACTTGAGGGAAGTCTCTGGAAGTAGAACATAAGAATGTCTACAACCTAATATCTGTACCTTATTGGAACATGTTATGATAAGATAGATTAACATAAGATTGCATGAAGTTGTCAGGCTAGAAATTGAAAATTTTCCAACCCAATCAGAGCAAATTAGGGGAAAAAGGAGGAAATAACCAATTTCTTAATCTAAAAATAAATGCTTAAAACGTAGATTAGTCCAAAAAATATAGCACCTTGAACAAAGAGAGCCTCATGCTTTTACTGAGACTCTTCTATTGCATTTCTATCCATAAAAGGAACAAAATAGCAACTCACAAAATTCCTAAAAAAATGGATGCTTTATCTGTAACATTAATGCAAAACAAACAATTGAGTCATGGCAAAAACAAAGAAGAAATTTAAGTTGAAAATTGATGCATTGTACAAATAAAATACATTGAAAAATATCAAAACTTCAACATTAAATTGTGAGGGGAAAAAAGCACCATTAAGGAAGAAAATCTCTGGAAGAGAATATCATCAAGTAACACACACAACAGCTGTCACAACATTTAGATCACAGAAGCAGCACCAACTACATAAAATTCACGTCACTTGTGGAAACAGCACAGAGGCATCTGAATTCACAATACCTGCGAAAAGATCGAATGGACATTATCATGCGGATAACTGTAAGCCATCCCCGGCCGCTGACCAGAATATTGAGATGATTGCAGATGAACACCAGATGCCGAGTGCGCACCAGCAGGAGCCGGACTATAAGGTGTCATCAAAGTCTCAGGATGACCATATCCAATTCCCGCAGTGCCCGAAGGAGCAGCCCATAACCCGGAAAGATGTTGATGAAGTGGCAGAGGTTGGTGCTCAGCAGAAAGCTGAGGCCTATGAGGAGATCGAAGCTGTGGAAATTCTGTGTTGTAGTTCATTGACGGGGTAAAACTAGGTTGAATGGCATATGGTCCTCCATTGAATCCAAATCCGGGATCAAATCTTCGAGTATACCTAGAGAAAAACCAGCTTCGTTCAAATTTGAGAACAGAAAATTCCAGCAAATAAAATAGATTTACTGTTTCAAAATTCAGACAAATCCGATATCAAGTCTGCAGCCTGAAGGACCTCCCAAGTCTGGACATAGCAAATACATACAAATGATGAACTTGGGCTTAAATACCCATTCCTACACTCTCTAAGTGGGCAAAGCACCCATGAAATTGAACCAAGTATCACCGCTTCCACAGGTCACTAAAATCAACCATATAAGAAGGCCAGACGAAGAGCATCGTGACACTACTTGAACAATATATAACCACCCAAACAAAAAATATAAAAGCAGGTATGGTCAATGCACCTGTCATAGCTCCTGTCATAATCAGGGTCATTGCGTTCTACCTCGCGATCCCGGAAGATAGCAATTCTACTGTTTGCTCTACTCCTGCTAATTGGTTCTTTCTCTACCCTACCTCTACCTGATCTACTGCTCCCTGGAGCTGAGTCAATTATGCCTCTTCTTGAATTTGCATCAGTAACTCCAGAGATGGGTTTCTCTTCCATCTTAGATAACCCAAAGGAACCATCTTGGGAGCCATCCTGCATCCTAGGTTCAGTTTCAGGCCTTCCGCCGGCTCCACCACTGGGATTATTCGAGTTAAATATTCGTGCCCGAGCACGATTATACTCCTCCTTTCTTTCCTCAACACTTTTGGCACCGCTTGACTTCAAAGATTTCGAATTCCCGCCACCAGCATGTAGTGACTGTTTTTGAGGTCTCTGCTTAATGAAGACTTTGACCGCGCTTTTTTCTTCCGATGGTAGATTAACAGGGATGTCTGCTAAGCGAATTGCAGGAAGCCTACACTCGGACGTCTTCCGGACAATAATCCGAGAGCCAGAGCCATCGAGGGAGTTGCTGTCCAGTAGAACCATGGACTGGAGTGAATAATGCTGGGCAACGCGGTGCGCAGCCAATCTCAGATAAGAAGTGGGCAGCTGCTGAAACTCGAACTGCTGTTGAGTGGGATCACGGATGAATTTCTCCATGTCTTGCTCCATTCGCAGGACTGAACAGGAAATCAATACCGTCAACAGCATTATCTAATATTCTCTTGTAAAACAGGGAAGAAGCAAGTTACATAAAAGGGCAGCTCGAGCAACCACCGCCTGTATACTATATCATGTTACAAGGTTCAGATTGTAGTCTGTGGGGTATAAACAAGCTGCAAGGTTAATCGGACATCAAGATAGTAGAGAAAGCAAAGGTCCCAAGGATTATTCTTAAGGGAAACCTCAAAGAAGCACGAGTATCCATCACTAGCAGCTCAGCACCACATCGTTAATCCTGGCAGGCTCCTAATGAACCCCCAGCAAACACACTCAGAAAGTAGAGAAAACTTGTGGGGGGTAAAAGTGCTTACTTGAGAGCCGCTCGCGAGGGTTCTGCAAAGCTTCGCGGAGGAACTGATCGACCTGGTCGATGGCATCCTCAGGTGAATTACCGGAAGCAGGAGCTGAGGGAGCATGGGACGGAGCGGAGAGAGCTGAAGCGGGCCCGTCCTCGAGCAGCTGCTCGTGAGCTTTGGAGTCTTTGTTCTTGTCCTTGTTGGAGGAGAGCGTCAATCTGCTCACGGACTCCTCCAAATCGGCAACCTCCCAGGACTCGGGGGCCCCGAAATCCTCCACAGAGCCCTCCATGGGAATCTATCTCAAGAAAAGGACCGCAGAGGAGGAACAGAAAGGGAGGTAAACTGGGTCAGGGAACGGTCATCGGAAGTTGCTGAGGACTCCGAATTGAAAGGAAACCCTAGGCGGAGCTTGCAGCTTGGAATTCATGTGAGATGGTACGGAGAATTCTAGGGTTTAGTTTGGTCTGGTTTGGTGGGGGGTGGGGCAGAGAGAGAGAGAGGGAAGAAGCAGAGTTTGACGAAGACGATGAAGATGATGCTTAGAGGAGAGGGAGGGGAAGAGGAAGAGGAGAGAAGCCGTGTAAGCGTCCGAGCGATAATTCTATTCTGCTGTCTGTCCGACCTGTCACGGCACCTTCGATGGCTTGCTTCATTAATATTCCCTCTGCTCTTCGGACATCGGCTTTTCTTAATGCCGCGGGATAGGAATAATAGGATCTTCTTCACGCGCCACTCGGTCTATTGGGCCGAGCACTATATGGGCCTGGAGGCCCTCAGGCCCATTAATGGGCGCACAACATTGCCCGAACTCTGGTCTGAAAATTCGCATGCGATATCTCGCTTTATTCAATTCAGTGGTGTTTTTTGAAATGCAAGGTTTTGGTTTAGTTGGCGTGGCGTGGTAGATCATATATCAGAGCATTGTTTGGTGAGTAGAGACGCTTTCCTCTCGTCTACGAAGAAGTGGGAGGCATGTTTCTTGAAGAAACTTTAACGTAGTAGGGGAACGTATAGCGTCGCTTAAGAGAACTGGCAATGATTGTGTAATTAATGATGGAACTTGATGACTAGTGATTGGGTTGGCAGTTGATTAAGATCAACCGATGATTATGAAGGAGGAATTGAGTTTCAATTTTTCTTCTGTTTTTGGTATAAAAAAAATTGAGTTTCAATTATTGAGAATGATTGAACATTGAGTAAACTAGCACTTTCCAATAATAATAAATAAGAAAAAAAAAAGGAGAGTAACATCGAGTATTTTATAATAATGTAGTGAGTGAGCTCATCATGTAGGACTACAATTCTACCATTGGAGGCGAAACAAATTAGACTTTGTTGGGAATTGAGTGGAGTTAGTTATAAATAATTATATTTATTTGGGGTTATATAATTGTATTGTTGAATTATGAGAAAAAGTGGAAAAAAAAAGAGTAATGAATAGTTGAAAAAAAATAATGATTGTATTGTTGAATAGTGGAAAAAGTAATAAATAGTTGAGAGAATTTGATTATAAAAATTAAATTAAATTGTTAAAAAATTGAAGAAAATGAAAAAAAAGTAACAATTATGTTATTGAATTAAAAATAAGCGAAGTTAAATAGACTAAATTTTAAAAAAAATCCAAAACCCAACATCCCCTAACTTACCTAATAGTCAAGTGTGAGTAGTTAAGGAAGAACATCGCGGCAGGGTGCAGGCGGCCCGAGCTGTCCCCACCACGCAAAAGCTATTGGCCGGCACGCACTAGCCACGCTCTCACCACTAGACGCCATGGTCCATGCAACACTCCGTCCAGTCCAGGCGTTGAATCATGCACCCGGCCGCATGCACCTCCCGCTCGATGCACTGGCGGCCTTTCGGGAAAGCAGATATTTAGGGGGGCAGGATTGGGACCCACCGTGCTGACTGGCAATATCAACGGAAGGAAGGTGCATACACCGGGAATACAGTGTCAACCCCCTTGACATCAACGTCAACGCACTGGCTCAACGACCAGCCACCAACCAGTCAAACTTACCTTCAGTCTCTATTCCCCCCCTCTGTTGATCGATCAATCAGTTTGATCGTCACTCTCCTCTGCTTCTCTTCTTGCTTTCCCATTTCCTTCCACCTCCTTCATCCATCCCATCCCCCCGCCATATAAAGTACCGCATTCCTTATCTACATGGGCAGAGAGAGGATGCCCAGCACCCTCAGCAGCTGCAGCAATGGCGGGAAAGTTATTCAGCGGGTTCAGGGAGCTGCGGCCGCTACTCCACCTCCTCGTGCCACTCTGCCTCCACTGGACAGCCGAGGAAATGACAGTCTCTGTCCTCGTCGACGTCGTCACCGATGCCCTCTGTCCCGGAGACACCACCTGCTCTCAAGTCATCTACATCAACGGCCTCCAACAGACGGTCTGTACTCTACTTATCTCCCCTCACCTCCGCCTTGTGCAAATTCTCCGACTGTTAGCAGGGAAAAACAAAATATCACTCTGCAAGCCGTGTCCTTTTTGTTTTGTTTTCTCAATGCATTGCCTTTTGTATCGAATATCGGTTCAGGTTGTTGGAGTTTTCAAGATGGTCGTGCTTCCAATACTGGGTCAGCTTGCCGATGAACACGGACGCAAACCGATGCTCCTTCTCACACTGTCAACATCGATATTCCCCTTTGGTAAGACGGGCAGTTATATAGTTCCTGTTCGTTTGCTCTTGCGACTTAACATCAGATGGAGTAAAACTCTTCGATAAAGGTCTGGCACCAGAGAAGTGAATGAAACTCCCGATGGTCTTATACTTAATATAAATCATCGGTCCAGCAAACTTAGAAATAAGACCGTGAAATTATCCTCAGGACAATGTTCTTAAACATTCTCCTATGGTCTTGTTTCAGCTGTACTTGCATGTGGCCAGTCCAAGGGGTTTGTCTATGCTTATTATGTGCTCCGTACAATTTCGTACATTCTAAGCCAAGGAAGTATATTCTGCATTTCTGTGGCATATGCGGTGAGCTTTCTTCTGCTATGCATGCACTAAACTGTGAGTGAATCGATGCTACATCTTAGCAATCACATGTTGCTTTCCCCTAGTAGGCAGATGTTGTGGAAGAAAGAAAGAGGATCGCGGCATTTAGTTGGATTACCGGTCTTTTTTCTACTTCTCACATCGTGGGAAATTTGCTGGCAAGATTTCTCCCCGAAAGTTGCATATTCTACGTAAGTCGATGCTCTGGCTTGAGCTCAACTCGGCTCATATTTACCCATTTTGCTTTCCATGTGCTGATAAATTTTCCTGCGGCAGGTTTCAATAGCCTTGTTGATCCTTGGGGTGGTCTATCTGCAACTTTTTTTGCGTGAGACGTTCAGAGCAGCTCCAACGAATGAACAAGAATCAGCGTTTGTCACTAGAGTATCTAAGGTTCTATACAATCGATACAAGTCCATGAAAGACGCTGCAACACTGGTTTTGAGCAGGTACTTGTCAGTCATAATGACTAAATGAGATGGTATCGATAATGTTAGTCCTTTGTTGATGTTACATAAAGTAGCCATATACAACGGGCAAAACCTCCTATTATAATGTACACATTTTATCCTCGTTTGCTTTGCCCCATTTTTAAGAAAGTATTCAAAGTCGAGCATATGTTACTCTCTGCCATGCAGTGCAACGCTCAGGGTGATTTCTCTGGTTCTGTTCTTCTATGAGCTGGGGATGTCTGGCATCAGTAACATCTTACTGGTGCGTTTATACAAAACCATATACGATCTTTATGTTGCCAATACTATGATTATAACCTGACGTATCATGATCCATCTTGTGTGTTTTTAGTTGTACTACAATATAATTGATGCTGCGTATTGGTAAATCGTACTTTCGTGGTACCATGGTTCAAATCATTTGACAGACAGTTCTATTCAGGCATTTGGATACAGTTCATTTGAACCATCAAATGCTAATAACCATAGTTCTATGTGCAGTACTATCTCAAAGCAATATTTGGCTTCGACAAGAATCAATTATCGGAAATTCTTATTGTTGTGGAAGCAGGTGCTGTAGTTTCCCAGGTTTGTTTTTTCTCCGGGAGCTTGCACATATATCTGTGCCTCTTAGGAATCTAACATAACACACCGAATAGTTATATGTTGTACTCATAGTCATTGTCTGCTAACCAAAATGACCATGAAATTTTCAGATTAACAATTGAACTGATGCCATATATCTGATATTTGCTGGGATAATGAGAGATACTATTCTGATTCTTCAATCTCCAGCAATTGTTCCAATTCTTCAGTCTCTAGCAATTGTTCTTAGCTGATCCATCTTTCCTTTTTCTGCTTTACAGATGCTGGTGCTCCCTCTTATTAATCCTTATGTCGGAGAGAAAATAATACTTTGTGCAGCCTTACTTGCATCAGTTGCTTATGTAAGCTCCCCGGGTTAGTGCATCATCAATCGGTTTCATGCCAGGAACTGCGATGGATCACTGATCTCTGTTGGTTCTTCCTGTGCAGGGATTGTTCTATGGCTTTGCGTGGGCATCATGGGTATGTAGATTTATGTTGTTCCCCAATTATCTTATGTAATTAGATGACATGGTCTACCGTATCATTAGTTACCTTTCTCGTTTATTTATGAGGCCTGCAACAATTACAAAATAATATGCATATTAATTATCTGCAGGTACCATACCTAAGCGCCTCCTTTGGAGTCATTTACATTCTTGTTAAGCCTTCGGTGGGTACTGTTTCATTCAGGACTTCAACCGGTATGTGGAGAGCGAATTGGCTCTCTCGTATCTTCGTTTGCTGTTATTGGTCTTTCTCACGATCAATGTCTCAATGTGCAGACTTATGCAATCATCTCAAAAGCATCTAGCTCCACCAACCAGGTAACAGAAGAGAAATTGCTTCGCACAGATGTTTGTTTATATGTCCTGCATAACTCCATCCCCGTCGGTCTTTGCCCTTTTTGGTTTCAACAGCTTTCCTAATTGTTTGGTTTCCTAGCTAGAACATGTAACTACAATTATAATGTGTATTAGTTCTGGAGAGAAGTTCGAAACTAATGGAAGGAATCCACCCTATAGTGAAAAGGATTGACAACCTCTTTGTGCTTTCGATGCAGGGCAAGGCACAAGGTTTTATTGCCGGTGTGGAATCAATAGCAAGTTTCCTATCGCCCCTCGCCATGAGTCCCCTGACTTGTGAGTCCTGAATCCCCAGTCTGTCTCCTTATTTTTTTGGACATAGAAAACAGCAGAGTCTTATGATCATCTTTGAGAATCCATCGGTTAAATTTGGATATCTGTTGTCCTTCCCAGCCTTGTTCTTATCCAGCAGTGCCCCTTTCAACTGCAAGGGATTTAGCATCATATGTGCCTCCGTTTGCATGGTGAGAGACTCTTCCCCAATACTAACAGATCCGACTACGTATGGAAGACGGCCTCTAATCTTTGTTGTTCCTGATCATAACTGATCGATCTTGTTATTATCATGTTTTATTCATCCTTTAAGGTCATATCTCTATGCTGTGCCTGCCTGCTAAAACCAGAGAGAAGCACGAGCTCCGACCCTGAGGACTTCGGAGAAGACTCAGAAGCTCCATTACTTGGCAGCAGCAGTTGATATACAGGCCATTGCTTGCAGCAGTATTTTACGTGCAGTAATCTAATTAAACCGTTAGTGAGGATCGATTCACCCTTCCAATTTCATGATGTGGACTAGACATTAGATGGTGATCAGCTGAGGTGTACTGTATGTGCAAAGAATAATAAAGAAGCAGCCAAATGTATGAGAGACCGGCCAGTCGTTAAGGCGGTAGGAAAAGTCGTTAAGGATTGTATAATAAATTAGTAATGTTAACTAGTGAGCATGATGCCACGGGAGGATACTATTGCGAATGTTATAATTTATTTTAAGTACGTTAAATTATATATATGTCATAAATCTATCAGTAAAAAAAATGTAATTAGATATCACGAAATAAAAATAGTCTTTTCAATACAATGTCATCTTTATATTTGATATGCATATATATATATATATATATATGTATGTAACATTTATTTGCTATACTATATCATAAACTGTCGCTATATCAAGAGTATGTAAAAGTTTTTATCGAAGCATTATACGTTCTTGAGTTCAATTCATACTTTTGCTTCTACTGTTTGAGATTTATTTTTTTTCCTTTTCTTAGATATGAAATGATATTGAGAAGATGAAGTGAATGAAAAATATTGTAACACCGTCAAATTAAAAATTAAAAATGCACAATGCACACTGAAAATATGAAAATAGACAATTATATGAGCATTCGTTTATCCATTAAAAAGGAAATATTGGAACTCATATATTAATAAAGTAAACCTTATATATCTTTCAGTTATTTGAATACCTAAATTTACATGTGTATCGTGAAAAAAAAAAGTATTTCCTTCCCTAATTAATATCATATGAGAAAAATGGGGCAAATAAAATTGGGCAATAGTTTGAGGGTTTCTTATAAAATTGACTAAACATAACAGCTTTGTGAATTTTTATTAAAAGTATTTCGCCATCTAAGATTTTTTTAATTGTTAAAAATAAAAAGTAAATTAGAAAAGAAAAGGGGGGCAATAATGTGAATAACACGTCTCGAACATAACACCATGAGGTAAATAAGAAGGCATTGTACCACCCAACTAATCTCCACTTCTGTCTCTTTGCTTTTTTATCTTAATACCTAAGATCACACTAATAAAGACATGATACGTGAGGCTTAAAATTATTTTGGCAGATATAAGAAGAAATCAAAAGAAGGGATGAAACCGAAAAACAATCGAAGTTTAGAGAAAAGTATCTAAATGGATATTTTAATCGAATTTTGCGATGTAACTTGTTTTAGTTGATTTTTTATTTTAATAAGATAAGATATGATATGATATGTTAATTTTGAGATTATGTTGGAGAATATGATTATTTTAAATTAATTTAAAGATAATAAATTTTATATATTATTAAGATAAGATAAGATATGATATGATATGTTAAGCTTGAAATTATTTTGGCAGATATGAGGAAAAATCAGAAGAAGGGATGAAACAAAAAAATAATCAAGGTTTTGAGAAAAATATTGAGAAAAAGGAAAGGAAAGGGTAGAAATGAAGAAAAGGAAAGAAGGGACATGTGTCAATTTCTCCTTCAATTAACCCATAAACAAGAAATTTAGTATTGTTATTATTACTAAGATAAGGGTCCGCACGATGCAACGAATCTCCAAAAAAGTTCTCAATCAATAATATTGTCTTATGATATAAGTGCGAAAAATGATTTTAGTAATAATGAAAAGCAAAAATATTAACATATTAATATCGCGTGACTTATTATAAAATTGATATAACACACTAAATTCAAAATTGTCTTAGTTTAATAAATATATAGACGTGGAAAAAAATGAGAAGCTTAATCAGATGATATGATAAGAAAAGTATAAAAAGGTAAAAGTTTAGTGAAATATTAAAGATAGTGATTAAATAACATCTCAATAAAAATTAAGAGGGAATTATGTATATGTTAGAGATATAATTAATTTTATAAAAATTACAATATTAATTCATATCTATTTGTAATATGTATTAGCATATAATTCTAGCTAATTCCTCTTCATTAAGTATCTCCTAATTTTTTAATATGTTACTATCATAACTTATCCTTACTGCAATATATATACTTTGCAGCAGATGCAATATATTTTTATTGATTTTGATACCGTTTTGATATATAATATCAAGTTGGGATGTACTCAAATATTATGATGATTCTTTTATTTAGTATAAAGGGCAAACAAATATATATGGGGTGCATTATAGTGTTGAAAAGATGCACCATATAATACACCAAATCTATAGATAAAAAAATATTATAATTATTGTAACTTTTACTAAGTATAAATTTAATTGAAAATTTCAATATTAATCTTATCTCGAAAAGCATACTTGAGTGCGGGAAAAAGAACAAAATCCATCTTAATAGTACATGGAATGAATATAAAAAAAAAGGCATAAATGCAGAAATAAATAAAAGTTTAGTTGAAAAAAATCTTAGTTTCAATCAGTTTAAAGTCATCATTGTGAACCCGTTAAAGTGGTATTCGAAATTCATTTAAAATATCTCGCAACTACGACCAGTCCAAGCCATGATTGTCAATAGACTGGAGTAACCTTGCATTTAATCGAAAAAAGAATTATGATGTTTCCAATGTCATGTTTAAAAATCATCGCGGAGAATGGTATTCGAAATTCATTTAAAGCATCTCGCAACCACAACCAACTCAAACTATGATTGTTAATAGGTTAGAGCAATCTTACATTTAACTAAAAAAAAAGAATTAGGATATTTCTAACGTCATGATAAAAACTATTTAAATTGCGATGGCTACTTGAAATAAAACTTTTTATATTTAGGTAAATAAATTATTAAAAATGATATATATATATATATAAAAGCCTTGCATGATATTATAAACTAATATCGAAAAATCAAAATAAAAAGCCAAAGTTTTGATAGTTTGACACAGGGTCATTGTAAACAAGAGATTTAGTATATTAAGATATAATGACACATTCTTTGGTCAATATAACGATATGATTTTTAACTTTCGATCTAACTTAATCAAATGTTGAACGGTTTATATATTAAATGATCCATAGGTAAGTCGTTGGCGTCGCATCAATGCAAATGAAACAAATGAAAAGGATATTTGCTAAGCCTTATTATTCAACGAGTTAGACATTTACCGAAACTAAATAAAATATTTTTAGGTAGGATAAGAGAGTTTCTGACAAGAAGTAGTTATGATTGTGACTTTCGATCTAACTTAATCAAATGTCGAACGGACTCTATCAAGTGATCCATAGATCAGCCGTTCGTTGCATCAATGCAAACGAAACAAATGAAAAAAGAATACGGGTATTTACCTAACATGATTCATGATTTGTCCGTTTTGTCAAATCTACCATATGCTTTTTTTTGTCAAATCTATCATATAGTTTACTTTTTGCATCAAATCTATCACGGCGTTATCTTTTCTGTCGACATCTAACGGTCGTGCTGACATAGCGCCTACGTGGCAAGTGTGGCCCACTATCTCTCCACGTGCCACGTCAGCACGACTGTTAGATGTTGACGAAAAAGATAATGTCGGGATAGATTTGATGCAAAAAGTAAATCATGAGATAGATTTAACAAAAAAAAGTATACGATAGATTTGACAAAACGAACAAATCATGAGTCATTTTAGGTAAAAAAACCGAAAAGAATACTATTGGTTGACTTATTATTCAACCAGTTAGACATCTATCGAAAAATAAATAAAATACTTCTAGACAGGATAAGAGAGTTTCTGAAAGGAAATTACGGTGAATCAACCAAATTTTGGTTGAGCGAGAGAAATATGATATATTTATTATCCAGAAAACGATATATTTGATTTAATTTATTTGCATTTGGGCTACGGCCCCAATTCCACCGAAAAATGTTATGTTTGACATTTGTAATGTATATAAACCATCTATCATCATAACTACAGGGATGAAATTTAACTATAAATTAATGCTCTGATTTTACAATCATATTTTTAAAATTGTAACTCTAATTTTAATTCCATTCACAATACAACAAAAATTAATAACATAATTATTTTTTTTCTTTTTCTTTAATTTTTTAACAATTCATTTCAATTTTTAATATTAAATTCTCTCGACTATTCATTACTTTTTTCACAATTCAACAATACAATCATTATTTTTTTCACACTTTTTCTCATAATTCAACAACACAATCATTACAATACAATTTAAATCAAAACTCAACTCTACTTAACTCTAAAACCAAACACACCATAAGCTTTTAGAATGTGTTTGAATTTAGAGTTGAGTTGAGTTGAATTTTGAATTTTAATTGATTTATAATGATTGTGATGTTGAATTATGAGAAAAAAGTATAAAAAAGTAATGAATAATTGTGATAAAGTAATAATTAAGTAATAATTGTGTTGTTGAATTATGAGAAAAAGTGTGAAAAAGCAATAATTAGTTGAGATAAAATAATGATTAAGTAATAATTATGTTATTGAATTAAAAATAAGTGGAGTGGAGTTGAGTTAAAAAATATTCAAAATCCAAACACACCCTCAGAGATCGGACTTTACGTGTGGTATAGAGATTTGAAATAAAAGCATCTCGTTTTTTTTTTTTGATAAATAAGATAAGAGCTGTATTAATTCATAAAAGGTACATCGATCTTTGGATAACCCTCAAACATACAAAAGGAAGGAAAATTTGACTTATTGCCAAGCTGGCCTAAGTCATGAGCTTGAGAGTTATCAGATCGTGGAATCCAAGTACATTTCCAATCCCAGAAAAGAGCTAATAATCTAACGATGTCGGAGACTAAAGGTTTGATTTCCCAAGGGGAGCGATGCGGAGAAATAATAGCTTCAATTAGCAGCAGGGCATCCGACCTAATCCAGATCTTCTGCCATCCTTGGTCAAGCGCCACGGAGATTGCGAGCAAGACTGCTCGGGCTTCAGCTTGCAGGGGGGAGGCTGTTTCTGCTTTTGAAATCCATGAGTGTGATGTGAGCCTGTTTGGTTGGCTTCTAGTTCCTGCAAGGGTGGCGTTTTCTGAGGTCCATGCGGCATCAGTATGTATGAAGCTCCACTCTGCGGAGAGACTGCTTGCTTCCTCTTCTTGCTGGTCAGATCCCGAAATGGGCTCGAAATGAGGCAGTGGAGCCCGACATGTGCTGTATTCTGTGAAAGCGCGCCCGATGCTGCGAAGGTATTCGGATAGGTCGGCGATTCGCCCTGCAAACAAAACATCATTTCTTAGAGACCAGAGACGGTATAAAATGATGGAGCCATAAAGAGAAAAGTGTAAGCTGTTAGTCAAATGGCGAGAAATGCAAACAGGAGGATTCGCAATGAAGTTGACAATATCAGCAGGCGTAGTGCATGGGATTGCTTCAGCGCATATATCCCATGGTGATTCCCTCCAAGCGACGCGATAAAAGATGCATTCTCGAAAGAGATGCGCAAAGTTATCGGAGCTGGTACGACAAAGCGGACAAGGAGTATCGCTTTGAGAGAACCAGGGGAGGCATTCACTAGCAACTCTCCATAAATGGATTTTCAGGCGGTCATGAATCTTTAAGCTCCAAAGCTTTTTCCAGTTTGTGGTCTGGGACGTGTTGAATCTGTGGTGCTGGTCTAAGAGATAGAAAGATTTGACACTGTGCGATCCTGAAGAGGACGGAGTCCATACAATTGAATCACCATAATCTTCTAGAGGGATATGGATTTTCAAGATATTTCTCACCGTGGCTTGATCGAAGAGATTCAGGAGCAGAGGGGTGTTCCATCTTTTGGGATGGAAGAGCATTAGGTCGCGAACCTTGGTGTCTGGTTCGGCTTGAATACCTATACTCGGGATAGGTTTAAAGGATGGATTACTTGGGATCCAAGGGTCATGCCATGCGGAGGTGGAATTGCCATTTCCAATGGAGAAACACGTACCTGCCTGAAGTGTATTTCTGCACCATAGAAGTCCTTTCCAAATGCTTGAAGTGGAAGCTGGAGTACGTTGGTTTGGGCCTAGGGGACTCCCATACTTTGCCTTCATTACTCGCGAGGCTAGGCTATTTGAATTAGAGGCGAGGGCCCAAGCCGTTTTGGAAAGCATGGCGCGATTGGAGTCTTCAGCCCTTCGAAAGCCCAAGCCTCCGGATGCTTTAGGCTGGCATAGAGCGGCCCAACTTTTTGGAGTGAAGGTATGTCCTATTTCTTTTGAGTTCCCCCACCAGAATCGGCTTGTAGCTCGATCAATTTCATTTAGAGTTGATCTGGGGAGCCGAAATAAGGACATTGTGTATATGGGGATTGAGGAGATAACTGAGTTCACTAATGTAGCTCTTCCCGCCCAAGATAGAGATCTTGCTTTCCAAGAGGATAACTTGTTTTTGATTTTATCAATAATGAATTGGAATGAATCTTTTCGTTTCTTCTTGATAAGGAAGGGGTTACCAAGGTAGCGGGAGTCTTCTTTGAGCTTTTTCATTCCCATTGCATTTTTGATATCTCTGCGAGAAGCGGCTGGAGTGTTCTTTGAGAAGTATACTCCTGATTTTGCGTTGTTGACCTCTTGTCCCGACCATGAGCAAAATTTATCAAGGATATTCTTGACATTATTTGTGTCGGCGGGGGTTGCTCTAGCTAGAATTAGCAGGTCATCGGCGAACATTAGGTGAGAGATTTTGGGCGCGCCTCTGCAGATTTGGATTCCTCTAATGGCACCTTGCTCTTCGGCCCTGTACATGAGACGGGATAATATCTCCATGGAAATGACGAAAAGATAGGGGGAGATTGGATCACCTTGTCTTAAGCCTCTTTTTGGGGAGAAATATCCGTGTGGTGACCCATTTATGAGGATGGACATTGCAGAGGTGGAGATGCACTGGTGTATCCAGGCGATGAATTTTTCATGAAAGCCAAATTGCCTGAGGACTGTAATTATGAAGCTCCACTCTAACTTGTCAAAGGCTTTCATTAGGTCGATCTTCATGGTGACCCAGCCTTTTCGCGCCCTTGATGTCTTCATTGTGTGGATAATTTCTTGCGCGAGAAGTCCATTTTCATTGATCCATCTGCCTTCAATGAAGGCAGTCTGATTTGGCGAGATTAGTTTATGAAGTAGGGGCTTTAGCCTTTCTGCGATGATTTTGGATATAACTTTGTAACAGACATTGCAGAGACTTATAGGCCGGAAGTCCTTAAAGGTGGAAGCCTTTTTGGACTTGGGGACAAGGGTGATGAAGGTGTTGTTCCATTCCTTGAGGATTTTACCGGAGAAGAAGAAGCTTTGGACTACCGATGTGAGTAGTGGCTTGATGATGTTGCCGTAGTGCTTGTAAACTAGTGAAGGGATGCCGTCTGGTCCAGGTGCCTTGAGATTTGGAATGGAATTTAGGGCATGTGTGATCTCTTCACGGGTTGGGATGGAGGTAAGGAGGATGTTCTCTTCATTTGTGATGATAGGTTCCACTAATCCTTCAAGGTCTTCCGGGAAGGTGGGAGAGGTAGAGGTGAATAGGTCCTTGAAGTTTTTAAGGAAATAATCTCCGATGCTCTCAGGGTCTTCTATCCATTGATTCCCTTCTCCCTTTACAGCGGCGATGTGATTTGTCCTCCGTCTGATGATGGTGGAGAGGTGGAAGAATTTGGAGTTTCTGTCACCATTTTTTAACCATAGTTCCCGGGATTTTTGTCGCCAGATTAAGTCCTTCCTTAGCAAAATCTCATCAAGCTCAGCAAGCAGTGAGTCCTCTCTTTGCTTAGTTTCAGGATTGGGAATATCGCACTGAATCTCATCAAGTTCTTCAATGATGCCTGCAATTTTAGTATCACAAAGGCCAAAACAATTTTTGTTCCAGTTTTTCAAGTCTTTTTTCATGATTTTAAGTTTGGAGGAAAATTGGTAAGCCTTTGAGCCATTTATTTCGTAATTCCAGGCATTTTGAATTACTTCATTACTGCTTGGATCGCGGGTCCAAGCTTCTTCAAAACGGAAAGGTTTAGGGCGTTTAGTAGAATCCATCCAAAGCTTGGCTAATATAGGGTTGTGATCGGATTTAATGCTAGGCAGATGCAAAACACCAGCTTTTGGGAACAAGAGACGCCATTCATCATTTGCAATAGCACGATCTAATCTTTGTTTGATGTGAGCAAGCCCGGATCGTTTATTTCTCCAGGTAAAAGGATTTCCACTGAAGCCTAGGTCAATGCAGCCCGAGAGGCTCATAAAATCATCAAGGTAGGGGCGGCTTGAGGAAACAAAGGGTTTTCCGCCCCTCTTATCATTTCTAGAGCAAATTTCATTGAAATCACCAATAAGCATCCAAGGGCGTTTAATATCAGTGGCAATGTTGGCTAGATCAGTCCAGAAATCATGTTTTAGGTGAACATATGGGGGGCCATATACACAAGTAAGACACCAAGAGGCAGGTAAAATAGCATGATCAATGATAGCATGGATATAATGAGGAGAGTGTTGGAGGATTTGTACCTTGAGTTCCGTGTTCCAAAGCAAGCATAGTCCCCCTACTGAATTTGTAGCATCCACCGAGAAAATACCGTCCATCTTGCATCGCCGAGCTAGCTTCTTGCATCGATCAGAATCAATTTTAGTCTCTGATAGGAATATTATGCTGGGCTGGTGCTTATTTTGGAGGAGCCTTAAAGCGCGAACTGTCGGGTCTCCTGCCATTCCCCGACAGTTCCAAGCGAGGATACTCATGGATAAGTTGGGGGCATGCTTGGGCCCGCCTCCTCGGCCATTTGGATGTCATTGGGGGTATCGCTATCTTCCATCTCCTCAACGTAGTAGTGCGGATTTGGCTGCTGCTGCCCCGGGGATATTGCCATTCTGTTGGGGGGGGCGAGTAAGGAGCAGCTCGCTTAACTGGCACTATAGTGGGAAATTCCAATTTTCTTTTCCTGGCGAATGGGTTATAGAAAACGGTGTTGGCTGAAGGACAGTTGAATTCGAGCGAGTAATGGACCGGGTAAATTGGGCCCGTTGGGGAGTCCATTGGGCTGCTAGTGATTCCCAAGTAAAGGGAGTCCATTGGGCTGCTCTGCTGGCCCGTAAAGTCCCAGACTTGGCCCAGCTGAGATGGGCTTCCTTGGGCCTCCTCTTCAGGCCCGTCTTGCTGGGCTTCTCCTTTCAGTCGCGAATTGGGGGGAAAATTGCTATGGTTCCTCTGCTCATCGTCGTACACAGAAGACAGAGGGGATTGAGAGGGGGTTTGAGCAACGGCTCCCTCCTCCGTGTCAGATTGGACGTCAAAGTCAGGGGCTAAAGCTGCAAGATTGTCAGGTATGTTGAAGATTATTTTGAATTTCGGTTTCTTGGGAGCAGTGTCGCCTCTGTGAGTTGGGGGTTTGGGGGAAAGGTAGGGGGTGTGCGGAGAGCCGTTGGGCTCGGTTCCGGTCGAGCCAGAAGGGGTGTTTGGAGGGGGAGAGTCAGGGACGGCAGCTACCTGGGGTGGTGGGAGGTCGTTTTTTGGATCGTATCTGAGCCATGGACCGTATTGGTCGGGGATAATCGGCTGGTCTGAGCTGCAATTTCCCTGTTCGTGGCCTAGGGTTCCACAGTCGTAACAGAAGGTTGCGAGTTTTTCGTACTTGAAGTAAACCCACGAGGCCGAATTGTTTCCTCTGGCAATTAGGTACCCCGGGCACAGAGGCTTAGCTGTGGGAACTTTCACCAGTGCGCGAGGGGTGACGAACCACTTGGGGACACTGCCTTTATTTTTCCAGTCAACTTGAACCACTGAGCCAGCTTGCTTAGCGAGTTGGGTTATGTTCTGGTGCGAGAGGAGCTCTGGAGGAATTCCCCTGAGTTGGATCCAGAAGGCAACAGAGTTGAACTTGATCTCCTCGAACGGGAGGGCTCGGTCCCACCTTTCCAGCATCATGTGGGCGCCTTGGACGTGGTAGGCACCTCCCTTTTCTATTGCAATGAGGTCTCTTTGGTCCCTGAAGAGGCAGACCAGTATTTCTTTATCTCTGTCATCAGGGATTATTGTGACACCCTTTTTCACAGCCCAAATCTGAATGAGGCGTGGGATGATAAGCTTCGGAGGAGGGATTCTGAAACCGAAAGGCTTGACTAGGAGTGTGAGCGGGGCGGGATCAGGTGCCTCTTCATCATTGGCAGGAAGATCGAGCACCTCAGCGGTTGGAGCCATGGACATATGGGCATTAAACATCTCTGCTAGGTTGATGTTGAGGTCAGTAGGGTCCATTGTGATCTTTCTGCTCGGTGGGGGAGTGTCTTGTGGGGTCAGAGGAGGAATGAGAGCAATCTGGGCAGTGAGAGATACTGAAGTCGCAGGAGGATATAGAGGGATAGGATCAGGTTTAGAGAGCTTCATAAATGCCATTTTTGTTCTGAAGTACACAGTTGGTGAGGAATGTTCAGAAAGAAGATCAGAATAGATCTTGGCTTTATGAGTATTGAAAGCTTTGCGTGGGAAAAGGGGGGTGGGTGGCGCCATTGAAGATCCAAGCATCAGTGCAGTAAAGAAGAAGAAGAAAGAAGAAGGGAGCTGAGCTTCCAACGGAGGGAAGAAAGGAGAGCTCTCAACAGAGGAGAGAGACGGCAAATAAAAGCATCTCGTGAAAAATGTAAAATTGACGCACAAATGAAATCAAATATAGACCGTTGGATGAGAATATTCATCGTCTCAAAAAAAAGGAGGAGGAGAGAGAAAAAGAAAATAATGGAAAAGCATATATCTATCCCATCACATATTAGAGTTGGAAATGAAAATGATAAGCAGGGAAAATTTAGGGGAAAAACTAGAGAAGTGTGGAAAACGTTGATACACGAACTGCCAACTATTGAGAAAATATTCTCTACGTATTACATAATCAATTAAAAAGTTTATAGGTGAAAGTTTATGGACTTACTTAGAGATTAATTTTTTACTTTTAAATATCTTAATTAGGTATTACGTAATCAAATGACTGAAGAACACTTGCCAAATATTTACTCATAATTATTTAATCCAACTAAAAAAAAGACCCCAAAGGGAATAAAAAAAAACTTTAGTTTCCCTTTTTTTTTTTGCCACGAAAATTTATCGTACTTTTGGCTGCTATCTCGGGGGTACTGCCAAGCGAATTTCTGTACTGCCCCGAGAGCTCGTACTGCCCCCTGCCCTTTTTCGTCATTTTATACACCACAGGACCACAAGTCATCTACTTCCTTGTCTATTTTAAAGCCGCAATAGTCTCCCATAATGCCGCGTCAACAACCACCAAAAAAAGAAGCGAAAAAAATGAGCGAGTAGACTAAAAAAAAAGGCAATACATCCACCAAAAAAAAAAATAAAAAAAATCAGCGAGTATATTTGCATTTGCGCGTTTGGCATCAGTAGATGAATTCCACGAAGCTATTGCTTGATTTTCGAATAAAAAGCTTTACTTTATCAAACTCAATTACATTTTTTTTTTAATTTAATACTACAATTATTATTATTTTATTCTTTTTCATTTAATAATAATTTATTGTTAACTCTTTTTTTAACTACTTTTATAATTAATTTTTTAATAATAAATTATTCATATACTTTCACATCTATACATATATACATACATATATATATTCTCACTCATTCATATATATATCAACACTTATAATTATCATACAAAATTAAATTGAGCGATTCAACTCAAAAACCAAACGCATCCTAATGTTGTCAGATTTCTGTTTTGCTCCTCGGTTGCAATTACAGGCATGTTTGCCGATTCGACTAATTTTATCAGAAAATTTTACCTATTGGAAATCAGAATGCGAAAGAAAGAAATAAAATAAAAAGGGCACGTTCAGCAAAAAGGAAACGAAATAAAAAAAGAAAAAGAAAAAGAAAAGGTACGAGGAGATGAAAATCATGGGAATGGTAATGCTGCTCGTGTACAATAACTGAATTTACAAGAATAGCCCTGAAACCGGGGGGACAGTCGATTACGCGGCCACGCTACGCGAACCAGCCCCAGCGGTTGACCAACCAGAGTTGGTTGATCCCATTCTTTATTCGACTTTTCCTTTTTGCTTAGTTTAAAAATCACCAGAACCTGAAGCCCATTCAAACCCAAAGCTCTCTTATCAATCTCTTCGCGGATTCATCATCTTCTGTTCTGCTGCCCTGCTATCGAACCGAGTTTTCAGCCATGTCTCAGGTACAATCTTCAATCCTGCGGTCTTTCTCCTCTTCTGGGCTGGTGCTTGATTTTGGTTTTGTCCATATAAGCCTTTGCCTTTTTCGGTAATTGAAAGGTCTTTGCTTTACCCACCTGCCTTTTGTTGCTTGAAATTATTAAATCCTTACTTGCCAATTTGATGATCGTTGCGAGAAATCGAAGAAGGAGAAGAGTTCTAAGTGGTTGATGGTGGATCTATTGCTAGCTCTGGAAATTTTGGAGATAAAGCCATTCTCGCAGTATCCATGCTTTTCTGTTACGATGTGATGGGCTATCCCGACCCCATTTTAGCTGGGCTCGTTATCGTATGAGTTCGACTATGCAAATCATCCTGCTCAGTGCTCACTTGTCCAGAATCAAGTTTAGATACATTGACATTGCTTCCAGCGTCATCGTTGTTTGCTCTAGATGGTCAAAGCTTTGAGAACTGTAACTGCGAGATCTAACTGAGGAGAGCTTTAAACATCAGAGCGGGAGATGTGTATCTTTCCCAAGCATCGGACTTAATACATACCGCTGTTGTTAGCTGCCACCAGCATGATGACGATGGGTTGGAA
Source organism: Punica granatum (assembly GCF_007655135.1). Classification (NCBI taxonomy): domain Eukaryota; kingdom Viridiplantae; phylum Streptophyta; class Magnoliopsida; order Myrtales; family Lythraceae; genus Punica; species Punica granatum. The sequence continues at coordinate 977,442 of NC_045134.1, forward strand.
TATTGTGTTCCTACTCAAAGAATGGCCTACCAAAAATTGCCTGCTGAGAATAGTTTTGGAATGTCTCACTTAGATATTGAACTTACTTGCATGATCATATGCAATTTTTTCAGTTGGTAGCATGATTGTGAATTATGTATAGGGCTCCAGCTTTTAAACTTGATCCCTGCACCGTTTATGTCTTAAGTTTTTAAAGGTCATTTCATCCGTCCCTTTTCATGGTTATTGTATTTTGACACCGATGATGAGAAGACTCGCTAATTGTAATTGATGTTTTTTGTTCCATTTGTTCTGTTTCAGACTGTTGTGCTCAAGGTTGGCATGTCGTGCGAAGGTTGTGCTGGAGCCGTGAGGCGGGTGTTGGGAAAGATGGAAGGTTCGTTATAATTTATAGTCCTGTGTCTCCATATGTTTACTCATGTTTGCTTCTCGAGAGGAAAGAAGTGTTGGACTATCAAAGACTGTTCTTTAATCCCTTATATGTTTGTCTTTGGAAATATATAAAACATAGGTGTAGAGTCATTCGATATCGATATGAAGGAACAGAAGGTGACAGTGAAGGGCAACGTGCAGCCCGATGCTGTGCTGCAGACTGTCTCTAAGACAGGAAAGAAGACTGCTCTCTGGGAAGCAGAAGCTGCTGCCCCCACCCCCCCTCCTGAACCCGAGGCAAAGCCCGCTGAATCAGAAACTTCTGTAGTCACAGCTGCTTAAATTTACCGAACTAGTTTGGCCTTTTATATGTAGGCCTGTTAATTGATTGGAGATCAGGAGGCCTATTTACTGAACAAATGGAATAACTGGTGAAATTGGTGTGCTTTACTTGAATGTATGCCGAGACAATCGTTGTACGATTGATTATATGATATCTGTACTGAATTATAGAAAATGTCTCCAATTATCTTTTCTGCAATCAGATATGAACTGGTAAGACAATGTATGTTAAAGGTTTTACAGTATGAAGCGAAAAAATGGAATCCGGAGAGCGGGCAATCCGTTATATGTGCCGGGTTACGTTATGAGGGGCTTTCACTGGGGATTTTATACATGATAGTCAATCTGTTCTGCTCACATGACGGTACAGAGTGCACTAGGTGAAGTAAAACCATCAGGAAAGGCATAATTATTTGCAGGACGAGAATGGTTGCTTGGAGAGAGATGAACGAGCTCCAAGGCAGCAACTCTCAGCTTCTGAGGGTAGTCAGCTACACACCCGATTCTCGGACCAGCCCCGGTCGACCATTCCAATGACAGTTGGTGCCCTAACTGATAGGAACTCGAATCCTTCTTGGACTTGATTCTCTCTACAATCTCTTTCTTCGGCAAGGTCTTCCCTTGCTTCTGAAGGTTGCCTGATAAAGCCCTCTTGTAGCTGTGTGCTCTTCTAGCTAGTGGAGATGTCGAGGTAGAAGATGACTTCAGTGTTTCTTTCTCCTCACGGTGATTCAAGGTATCATCATCCGTTTGGAAAAGAACCTGGCTTAAATACAGAGTGCCTTAGCGGCTCATCTCACTCAGTGGAGTTTTTTGACTCGGGCGTATGAGTTACATACCTGAATCTCATCGACGTTGACTTGATTCTCCTTGAGAAACGCTAAGAAGCTCCCGAGATTCTCATTGGTCGGTCGATAATGCCCGCTGTATGCTGATACTGACTGAAAAATAGCGACATCATAGGATCTGATGAAGATAATTCAGACTCAGTAACTTGATAGTGAATACCATTGTCTTAATAATTCTATGTACCTTGAGTTTTCCGTGTTCTGCCTCAAGCCTTCCAGCAGCTAAGGTGGCCCCTCCCGCAAGGAAGCTCGAATGATGGAATGATCCCTTCTTCTTCTGGAAGGTGAGACACCGACGAAATATCTTAGGCTGTTAAAGCGAGGTCTGAGCAGGAGTAGAAGTTTCTACCTCGCCGACATAGAGTTTCTTGGAGGCACTCATCACGAATATCCATTTCGAAGCTCCACGGTTTTGGGTTGTGTCGAGGAGATCTCCAGTAGTTTTGTGCACTACTGCTCCTTCACATATTATATATTCGTACTCCTTTCTCTCTTGCTTTGATAGTATAGGTTGCCCAAGAAAGAAGTAATTGAAAAGTGAGACTAGAGCTATTGAGAGTCCATAAATGTATGAGTTATAGACGCATACAGGCCCGAGATACTTGATACATTCCTCATGGAGCTTCAATCTCGGGCATACCTTCAAATCAATCTCTTTTCCGTCGCCAATATCCAACCTGCAAACTGGAACTGCCTATTAAAGATTTAAGAGATGAGCAGAGATAGAAAACCCGCGACAGATCAGGGCCAGAAGAACTGCCGCATTACCAGTAGAAAAATGGCTGGTCTGAATCCCCTCTGCACCATTCCTCATAGTACAGGTTCAAATTGTGACCATACCGGTGTCTCGGGTCTATCTATATCCAAGAACATGTCAATTATATCCTAGAAGTGTAACATGACTAGACTTGCAAAGAAAAAAAAATGTTCCCCCCTTTTGTGAATGTTAGCGTCTCACAGCTTCGATCCAATGTTGGAACGCTAATTTCCGTGCCTTTTCATCCTTGCAGAGACCTTTCCCGACCTGCCAAATTAATGATTTCATACGTATCTATGCATCCAAGCATTGGTTTATCTAATCCCTAGTGATGTATCTCGTCACAGATGCAGTCGATTGACAACCTTGGCAGCATTGAGGCGGATCCTGCTCCAACGAGAAGCGGCACTTTCGGGTTTCTTGAAATTGAAGAATGAAACTGTTGTGTGGTTCAGTCTTGCATAATCTATTGCTTGCCACCTCCATGCATTAAAAAGAACAAGATAAATTAAGAAAAAGAAGAGAAAAATAAAATATTCTTGACATGTTTATGTACGAAAGAGATGGATAAATAGGTAAGACTGAGAGGAATGTTTTGACCAAAGCTCTTCGGCAACAACAGCAGAGTCCGCCAATCGGCGGCGAGTTCGATAACTCCGGTAGACTTTCTGCAGTTTTACAGCAGCAGTCGACGAAGTTGATGCGGATGTGTTGCTTTCTTGAAGTAGATCCAGAGAATTGTCACAGGGCCTACCCTTACCCAGAGAAGGATCCGTCATAGTAAAGTATGATCAGATCATTTCATAACCCCGAAAATGAATGAAGTAGAGCCAGGACGCAGAATGGCCGAGCTGCCAATCTCGCCGCCTAGTGCCGGTGGAGTTCCAGCGCCCTGAGAGTTTGATAAAAATTGTACAGAAGTTTCTGCATGCATCATGGTGCAGAATGGAACTCAGTTGAGACGATGTAAACCTAACATCAAATCTGAGACAATCACTGAAATGGAATTGTCTGAAATTACAGTGGTCTCGAGAACTTATTGCATTCAATTGCAATATGTATGTATGTGTGCGTGTATGGAAGGTGTTAGAAGTGGGATTGGTTGCATCATTTAATGGAAGGTACCGATTGCTAATACCAGCAAACGACACTATATAGTTGGAGAAATTAATGAATCGATTGATGAGACAGAAGAGAGGCAGGACAGGAGGGAGAGTGGAGTCCCACTCCGTAAAACACATCGAGTCATGTCATCACCTCTCGCTCACTTCCACTTCTTCCTTCCACTAAAACTAAAAGTGCTCGGAAGACGTTCTTGAATCAACTTCATCCTTTGGACGATACATTTGACTTAATTCACCTCATCGATCCTCCGCTCTTAATTTGCACATACATCGGCGGTATACACTATACGTATACCGGGACCGGGACGTTGACGACGTTTATTCCCTTCCCTAATATTTGGATATGTGTATTGTCACTCATTTGATGAAACCTCATTTTGTTCGCTGAGGGAAATGGGTGGGCAAAGTGACAACAACAGTCGGGGAAATAGTGCATATGTTGCGGTTGCGGACTCTACCTGCAGTGTGAGGTTTCAAAACCCACCAGAAGTATTCCGTAACCATTGCCGTATCAGCACTGAGGCGGGAACTAGTCAGAGCCGAATAGAGAGACGGGGAAGCCTCTCTCTCAGTCCGTGGCCCATTACCGGACCTAAGAAAGCAATTTAGGCAAGAATTTCATGTTGGGCCTTCCCAATCAAAAGTGGCCTTGAAATTGAAGATATATGAGTTGGGAAGGGATTCATCAACCAGCCATTAGACCCAACGTGCCATGGAATAGTCACAGTTGTCATTCAAGTTCAAGGGCTTTGGCCCAACATAGGATTTGAAAATATCCTCAACTTCCTATCCTACCCCACACCATACTCAACTAGAGTGCTTAACTTTAAATGGGCCTTCTTTTAAAATTAAATTCGAAATGAAATGTCCCGAAAAAAGTGCGCATAAATCATTAGCGGATATTATTGCAGAATGATTAAAGGAGACATTGACACGCTCTCGTCATTCGTGGATCTATGCTCATCCACAATGTGCAATTTGACCAAGTACAATAATTCAATATGAGAATAGAAAGAGAAATCGATCTCTTTATCTTTTTTTTTTTGGATGAATTAAAAAAAGGACATGAATATATTCACAAAACTAAACTGCCTAAGATGCTATGAACGAGAGCTAACAATCACATGATCGCATCTATGTGAATGTAAAGCGTCCCAAAATCTAAGTGGTTCTGATGAGACCACCCCATCAAAAGGCCCACTTGGCCCAACAGCTTTTCTTTTTTTTTGGGGGGGGGGGGGGAGAGAGAGAGAGAGAGATTTTAATAAAAAAATTAAAAGAAAAAACAATTACGAAAAATATGACCCGCAAACGCAAGGTCCACGCTACATTACGCCGCTAATTATTGATTATGGCATCCAAAGCAAAATCTTTTCCTACCAAAAGGATTCGATGGAGAATTATGACCCATAGAAAGTGACTAGACCTATCCACCCCAATCAAAAGAATTCCGGTACCCACTCTTATAGAATTACGTTGCGTCGAAGATGATCTCGAGATAAAGATCAGAATATGCAAAAGATTTCAAGCGACGTCCATTTCTTATGAACCCGAATAATTGGAACTCTCCTTTTTTTTTTCTTTTTTTTTTTGAGGTCTTTCTCCGGTTTCCAATGTTTTCTAGTAAAACTCCACTGAGTTGTCGGCACTACTGTCTGCCCGGACCAAGTCCTTGTAATTGACCGGCCGAGGAGTATACGGAGGCTTCGTACACCTTAACAAAGCCCAGTTGACGCCGTCAAAGAAGGGATGGTGCTTCACTGCGGTCGCGCCCATCGTGGACCCCATCCTCTTGGAGGGGTCCTTTGTTAGGAGCCGTCCGATCAAGTCCTTCGCGGCCCCGGGAACCGCCGGATCCTTGGGGAACTCCAACGCCCGGGCCACGATGTTCGCCAGCGTGAGCTCGTTGTCGACCCCCTTGAACGGTGTCTTCCCGTAGAACATCTCGAACATGAATATCCCCAGGGTCCACCAGTCGACTGCGCTGCCATGGCCCTCACCAGAAACGATCTCGGGCGCGAGGTACTCGTGTGTCCCGACGAATGACATGGAACGGACGTCGACTGGCTCCGCAACAATCTCGAGTGAGGCTATCGACCGCCTGTGGCTGGGCTTCTTCCGGCGGCGGCGCTTCGGGCGGAAGCAGGGGACGGCAGGGACAATGCAGTTGGGGAGGATGCAGGAGGAGGTCCCAAAGGGCGGAGGATCAGCCGCTGTGGCATCGGTGGACTGGTCAGAGTTTGGGGGGGCTTGGTCTGAGACGATCTGAGCCATGGTCGAGGCAGGGTTGTCGCTCTTAAGGGATAAATCGAAGTCGGTGAGCATGATGTGACCGTCAGTTCGGACGAGGACGTTCTCCGGTTTCAGATCACGGTATATTACTCCCATCATGTGTAGGTATTCTAAAGCCACTATCACCTCCGATGCATAAAATCTATATTTATCAAAAAATAGAAAAGTCATCAGTCGCGAATGACTTTGCCGAAAATACATTCCTATAAGAAAATCCGAACATGACATTCGAAAAACTACATGGACAAGATGTCATAGTAGCACGACAAAATTACAGATAAAAGCTAATGTTTCTATTTTGGAAATAATGGTATGGAAACAATGACATTTTTCGAAAATGATTTTTTTTTCCAACTATATTAATTAATCGCATTTGTGAGAAGCGTGAAGCATGGCCATGGCAACTGTGAGGCCGAACATCATGACGTAGAAGCAGGCCCAGATTTGCTTTAATTAGCAGCGGGCCCAGTCTTTTTCCCTTTCCTTTTCTTTTTATTTTATTGCTCGTCACTTTCTTGGGAGAAAAGTAGTTTAAAAATAGAAATTGTTTTTTTTGGCCAAATAAAATAGAAATTAGTAATTATAAAAATCATGCGAGACCATAGGAAAAGTAGCAATCCGTGAATGCGACAAAAAAGAAATTTCCATTGGATATCCTGTATAATTATTAAAAATAAAATAGAATAAGCAACTCACTGTTAAGGTTAAACTGCTGTCTCGTCTAAATAACAAATAAATTTTAGTTAAGAGATTGAGAACACTTCGCAGTGTTACAAATAAGAAATAACAGTAGAAAAATCAGTTGATTGGATAGAAGATTGATAGATCAGCAGCAACGAGCCTGTGAATGAAATTGGCACCTCACTCTATATTTAGTTGAAGGTATTTCGCAAGCTGGTAACCATAGAAGGGGACAATAATCTTGCATTTCCTAACTCAATAATCACAAGATTTAACTATATTTGCTAACCCATTAAAGCAGGAAGGAAAGAATCACAAAGAAATCTGGTCATAATCAAACTAAATATTGGAGGGTTAATTATCATTAATTGTTGCTGGATTAAAGTTTGAGGACATATAGATATACAAATATAAATATTATTTGTGGAGATTCAACCGGAAGCTTAATTAGCTTCATGCCTCTAATGATTGCAATATATGGCAACCTGACTTCCTTTACTTCCCTACGAGAAATTATAGTATTCTCCTTTGCAGCCTTTAGAATTAAATATCATATCTTAAAATAAAATAGTGTGATCTTATTCTGTTCGTTACATATATATTATTGCCAAATAATCATTATTATTAAAAAAAAAACTCACTCGAAAAATATGGGGGGAGTGTCTATTAATTATTGCTGCTCTTGTTATTGATTATTATTAATTACTGTGGGCAACGGACAATGACACAAGAGAGAGGAGTAGATTGCATGCCTTTGCCTCGTCATAAGAAAAACTGTCCGCAGACATGTTTTCCCACATATGCACTCTTCACCCACTGAAACGCCTCTCCCCAGTAAAAATTAAAGGACGATCGATGTGTGGACCTCATAATCACCATCATCATCGTCACCGCCATCTATGTATGTATGCATGTATTTATAATCGTCATCATTCATATAGGTATCACCTACCCATATGTAACAACAGCATGGTAATCGCTCGCCAATGCATATGCCCATATAACTATACTTTTGGATCAATATATATATATATATATATATATATACACGCGCGCGCACACAAATAAATATATATATATATATATATATATATATATATGTTTCTGATTGTCGATAACAAATCCTACGACGAGTATTATCCCGATTTACCCGGTTATATCATTGTCGATAACGAATCCTACGATGAGTAATATTCCGATTTACCCGGTTATATCCCAAATACACACACACACATGACATTAGTTGGCCTATTTCCATCACGTCTGCAGACTATCGGGTAACATTAACCGCTAATTTATTGTACATGACTATTCTTGTATATATTTTTCTTTTGTTTCGGTGGACGTACATGACCATTCATTAGATAATTGATCATCCCTAACAATGTGCATATACGGATATGTATGGTTTTACGTACCGGACGGCCGTTTCATGGAACCGACGCTCGGGCTGTCGTTGCCGGAGGACATGGAGGTCCCCACCGGGACAAAACTCAGTCAACAAACAAAACCACCTGGGACATTCCAACGTAGCGTAGAGAGTGGGGAGAAACGGGTGATCAAGCATCTCCAGAATCCCCTTCTCAATCTTAGCCCTCCCCTCTTTGCTCCTCGCTGCCAGCTCCTTCTTGTCCATCACCTTGGCCGCGAAGTTGGCTCCGCCGAAGCCCTTCAGCTCCACCAAGTATACGCTCCCGATGTCCCCACTCCCGAGCCGGTAAATGAACCGGAGGTCCCCAAGCCCCAGCGTGGGTTTGTAGGACTTCGCCTGGCGGATCACCTCCCTCCGAGGGTCGGTGCACCGCACGCGGGGATTGGTTGACGAGGACACGCTAGTTCCTGAGGCGGCCGAGGCGGCAGTCCAGGTGGTGGTTTCCGACCCGGAGCTCGTGCTGCGGTTCACGGTGTCGACCGCTGTGGTGGTCGTGGAGGAGCTAGAGCTGGGGCTTCGGAGGTCCTCCGAGGGGTTGGTCGCAGTTTGTTGCATGGCACCGGAGGTCGGAAGAGGTGGCGCCCCCGGCGGGAAATGGCTGCAGGTAGGGGTGAGGAGAGCTGAGAGACGGACGTGGGGAGAGGCTTATGAAGCGTTGGTATGGGCCGGCAGAATTAAAATAGCCCTGTCGCCTGCTAAGGTACGGTCGGGGGGCCCACTTTGGGCCCAATTGCTCGTTACGGTTTCTGTCTTCATATATGCCAAAGATATTCATTTATAACTAAAACTCTCTTAATATTTGGCGAGCCAATACTGGAGGATCAAATAAAATTTTCCATCATTAAATCCAACATACGCATTCCATTCCGTTACGTCTAACAGGTAAGTCCGACGGTCAAATTTTCTAATGGAAGTCTACCGTGAGATCAAATGGAGTGTATCGCAGTAACATACACAAACTAAAAGATTTCAAATTCGATATTTATTATGAGACTATCAATATCCTTTTATTAATTATTCGAATTTTTATTTGATTGTATTAAATTCATAAATCGCCTTATAAATGAAAAAAATAAATCTATCGTGAACACCTTAGTACTGTCTCGCTAAATCTTCAAGGATGAAGGTGTTAGTTCACTCTTGTTTATGATATCCCGAATTAAATTATATATATATTATTTTGTTACTTTTTTTTTTTATTTATTCTACATACTTAGATTAGCTTTCCCGTGGAAGTTGGACAAGTGGGATGCTCGTGTATACATATATATATATATGTATATATATGGGGATTTAATTATACGGATATTGAGGTATCACTTTCACAGACGGTAGCATATTGTCTAAGATACCGCTGAGTATTTAATGGCTTTAACTGGGAAACATCCTCGTGGCCAGAAATAGAAAAAGAAAAACTATGAAACATCCTTAATCTCCTTCATGTTTGTTAGACACAATTAATTAAGAATTTGATTGCTGTCTGTCATTGATTAGATTCAAGATATAGTCCAGCCAATTCCAGTACATCATATGCATTGACCAACGACCGAGTTGTGTTTCGAAATATGGAGAGGGGCATGAGGAAAACCTAAAAAAAAAAAAAGAGAGATTATTCAACCTTCTACTTTATCAATTGGTTGTCATATCTTGGAGGCCATATAAATAATTTTCTTATACGAAGATAATAACATGGCAGAGAAAGAGGTGCAATCACGTCTTGTAAAAAACTATAAGATTCTAGATTTGATTTTTCACGAGAGGGATTTCGTATGTCCATGATTCATGTGTAATAGTAATAAGTAAATCTAGAATTAATAATAAAATGAACAGTGGTAATGAAGTGCATCAATTGCGATAGGTGAGGGGTCAACAAGAATTCCTGTTAATGTAATCATAAAGTGATTTTAAGATGCAATCATTATTTACATCTTCCACAGAGCGGTAAAGAAGAGAAGAATATGGCTCCCAGTTTAAATCACTTTTTACACCATTCCTGTCCTCCATGATTATTTCCTTTAATTGGACACCATTATTCACCATAGGCTCCACCTCCTCCTTGGCATCACATCAGTAAAAATGAATCTCTCTTTACCATCTCCGAAATCTTTTCGTTTCAGTGAAAGAAATGGAAAGCAGTTAACAAGAAAAATAAAAATAAAAATTGAAGACGACGCAAGAGCTGAGAGCATATCTCGGAGAGACAGAGACGCTAAGGGGAGAAAAACGCTTCGCTAATAAAGCCAACCATAAGCTTACAAATCTGAGCAAGAGTATGACCACAGGAGCAGGTTAACATCGAAGGAGCGTTTTCCCTTTTTGATTATTTAAATTTTTTTTCCTGACTTAAATGAATCACCGGTCTAAATCAAAGACAGATTTTCCAGAGAGATTTTCTGGAAGCATTTACACGGTTATATGAAGTCTGCCTGACAATTTCAACTGGGATTTGAAACACAGAACCAAACACAGAAGGCTCCAACAATCAGATCAATCACAACATCCCAAAAGCAAGGGAAGGACATGGCCATGGCCCCACAAAATGCCCTGCTCATGAACATATATCTATAATAGTCATATAAGCAGCTCCTTCATTCATGGTCTATATTCACAATAACTTAACAGTAAATCACAATGATGTGGATAAGTTTGTGGGGGGGGGGGGGGTTTCAGCTAAAAAGGGGAAGAAGGAAATTTTAAATTAAGCCCAAAAAAAAAAATTCTTTACAGTAAAGTAAGTTCCTGAATACACTAAACAAAATATTACAGTGACATTAGGTGTTGTAATAAAATGTCGGTCTTCAGTTTTAAACAGGATCATTTGCAAAATCCTGTATCTCTTTCTTGCTCTTTATCTCACATATCTTCTTGGTCTTGAAGTCGACGCTGTCCAGGTCCTCCGCTATCCCCATATACCCATACAGGATTAGCTCCGCCTCATCTTCTCCAGTCACTCCCGCTGATGATATTGATGCCCTGGTGCCCATTCCGGCTCCTCCTCCAGTAGAAGTTAACTTCTGATATTCAACCCTCCCATGGTTGTTCTCGGCGAAGAACTGGTGCAGCTTCAGGGCATTTCCGAATCCAGAGAACGTTCCCAAGAACTTCACCACCATAACACTTTGGTCCGCAGGCTTCCCAAGGCAGACCACCATTTTGCCCTCCGCATAACCTTTTCCTGCCATCACATCGACAAAAGTTGGGGGGAGAAAAAGAAACAAGTGGAACAGTTTAGAAGATATTGAACATTTTACCACCAGAACTAATGTGTTTGCTGGAAAACTGGGTTAATTTTCCATTTCAAATTTCTCGGGAAAGATTTTTAAATGATTTTTACATGATCTGAGCTTCGATCAAAGAATAAAATGATTTTCTGAAAAAAAGGGAAAAACAAAGACTCCATAAAATAATTGCATTAAAGCAAAACGGAATAGTGTTCTCTCCATATCACTGTCCAACTGGTTTATCCATAATAAATAGAATAACCTAATTGAATTTACAAAGAGATACAGGCCAGCATAACCCCTATAAGTTCTCATGCCTCAAACCTTTAACAAGTAAGCATTCAACATTTATATGAATCTAAGAAGATTAATATTATTTGATTACCCAATGTAGAATGATTTATCACTCCTAATATATATATATATATATAAGCTGTAAATTATGTCTCCAGTGAATGCATAAAACAAACCTCTAAGAAAGGCCTTCATGCTTTCGATGGGTATAACTTTCTGATCTTCAGGATGGTCAATTGACATGGAGATATTGTGGATAATAATAACTGGCGGCCAGAGGATTAAGTCTTCCTTCAGTGCCAAAGCTTCCTCCTCAGGCAACACTCTTGGAGATATCGTAGGCATGTCTTCTGGTATATGAGTGTCCCATCCCAGCAGAACACAGATTGCCCTCTGAAGACCCAAATGATTAGCTCTCAATTGCACCCTTCGAGCCATGAAGGCATGCTTTACCAAGTTCTCAGTGTTGCGGAATTCCTTGGAGAACCTATAGAGGCACAGATAAACATATGAAATAACTAGAGAATGTACCTGATCAAAACTAAAACCATGCAGATGGTTTGCAAGTACGAGCCTTATGATACAACATGCAGAGGGTGAAAAAAGACAATGCCATACTCAGAATAGATTTGTTTTTAAAGGAGAGCGATATTCTAAATGTAAATGATAAACAGTTGCAACATCTTTATAATTAACTATAACTATATTACATGAAAGACAAACAATACATACCCATGTATCTGTTTTTCATACAATCAAAGCTTCAAAAAAATTAAGCAGCAAGGTTGACGGACTCACAAACTTCTTATACGTCATTAACTTTGACATGCATTCTCAGATGTACACAAATTCCCACTATAATCTACAACATTTTCAACACTAACCAGGAAAAGAGAAAACCCCCTCTTCAACAGCATTACACAATGACCGCCAAAAATAAAAAAGTTATGACCAATTATTATTAGGACATAAATCCAAGTAAATCAACAACGAATAGTGTGTACTACTCTGTCGGACCTGCTTGGATCTACTTTACAAAAGACTTTTGAGGGGTGCAAAAGCAAATAACTGCTTGTCTCAACTAACTATAGAATTGAGTTAAGATAACCCACCTCATAACTTCATTAGACCCACAGTATTATGAACTTCAAGATGGAAGCATCACAAAAACTTCTACCTACACCGTGTCATTTCAAAATATCTCACAAACCAGCCTTGCATTGCGCTAGCTCTTAAAAATTATATGAGAAACCAAAATTATTTGAAATCTAATGCAACGCAAATTAGGTGAAACTGATTAGTTTCAAAAGAGAGTGCATAATTAATGGCAAACCATAGACAATCTAAAACAACAGAACAAACTTGCTTGAAGTGTGATGCAGCATGAATGCATCTGCAAGAGTGTCTAATTCTAAATTCTAACTTCAAAACATCATGCTCCAACTTAATAAATGAATTAGAGGATAGAGAACAAACCTTCTGCTACATACAATGCAGAACAAACTTCCAGCTTTTCCTTGTGCCCTGTATCGCCGTTGAACAGCTGAGTTAATATTGATCCTTTTTGAGTACTTCAAAAAGGCTTCATTTGCCAACTGCTTAAACTCATCTGACTCCTCCGATAGCTCAGGCTCTTCAGAAATATCCTGATCTTCTGAAGGTTCGTATTCACGTGTGAGACTATCCTCAAAATAATCATCATTCCTTTTCCCAAATTTCTGGTTTTTATAGAACCCAGGTTTTTGACCAATATGTTGATTGGGCTTGTACACTTTCATAGCACCAGACTTAGGATTCATGTTCATGCCTCTGCCTCTGTATTTGCCGTATCTGATTGGATGTTCCGGTAAATACTCCAATCTATTTTTAACAGATAAGCGATGATCTGAAGCAATACCTCTCTGACTTGCTTGTCTATGATATGCCATTTCGGCCATTTTGGTTTCATTACCATGTGAACCAGAACCGTATAAATCGTTCATATCCTCTTCATTGATCAAACCTTCACTGTCCTCTAAATCCTCATACTCCACTGTGTTCCATTTCCTTGTCATCATGTCTTTACGATTGTCTCCAAGAAAATCTTCATCGACTCCATACATACTGTTATGCATTTGTTCTGATGGCACATACATGCCATCCTCCTCCACTCTCTGCAATCTTGCAGCAATTCCAGTCCTGCCATATTTGGACATTTCTTCTCTGTGATAGCTCTCCTGTAAAATCCTTGAATCTGCATCTCTTCCAAAACCAAAATTCGGTCTTGAGCGTGAGATATAATCATTTCGAGAGCCAAATTGTTCTGCCTTTCGATTTTGTGGCTGTGTACGCTCATAGTTAGCATGGACACGTGAGGATTCCAAAAATTTACCATGCCGATGTGGGGCATCTGATTCTTCATAGCAGTTTGGAACAGTAGGCTTCCTTGAAGAAGTGTGTTTCCATGTAGTGCCATGACTCGAATTTCCATAATCCTCGATAACTGCTACACCATCAGTGGTTGCATGCCTGCAACATGGTGCAGAAACATCTTCGATGTGGTCTTCTATCTGACAACAATTATAATGTGGTTGAGCATGAGGATGCTTCATTTCATGCAAGTTCTTAGAAGGATATCCACGAAGACTTTCATGAACAAATTTTTGTTGTTTGACATAACGCAACTCCTCCTGATCATCCCCATGGGTGTAATAATCTCTCTGCCGGAAATGCGACTGATGGGGCAAGTGATCATGTGCCTTTCCATGGTTTCTTCCAGAATCAACAGGCAGCCCCTTTGGATATGCACTAGCATTCACAAGTTCTGAAGATCTTATCCCATATATATGTTCATCTGGAGAAGAATATATCTCACCGTCGCCATACGAGTCCAGAATCTTGCGCTTCAAGTTGTTGCCTGGAGGCCTTCTAGAACCATTATTATGAGGATAACCTGAAAATTCCCCAGCATGAGCTGTACGATGGGCTGCAAGAGATCCTTCTCTTGCATAGAATATCCCCTCCCTCTCCTTGTAGGGTGCTGCCAATGAGGATCTAGTCGGATGATCACTGAACCTAATTCTATCATCTTTGCCGTGGCTCATATCCATCCCATGGGATGGCGAGTGTCCATTTGCACAAATTTCACAGTAGGTTTCTGGTATTTCACCTTCTTCCATTGCCATCGATTTCCCTCTAAATGGCGTGACTTTTCCAGTACTTAAGTCTCTTTCGTTGTTCATGACACCGTAAGAGGCATGATCATAACCATGCACATGCTTTGGTCTGCTGCCACCATCAGCATCAGAAACCCTACTAGGCTCACAAAATTCAGCATCCCCGATGCTGGGATTGGCATCAGCAGTCTGAGGCCTCTTTCTTATATCCCCATGAGATACTGGCCCAGGGTGCCGTAGCTCCCCTCTCATGCTGCCTGAACTCCAATACCTCTCACTTCTTTCAGGAGAGCCTCGCCCCGTGTGCGGACTCGAATTCCTCGGGATATGCGGAGACCTATGCGTTGCCTCACGTTGAAATACAACACCCCGATCTCGATCAACTCCCATCTCGATTCTGCCGGGGGGACGTCTCTCTGAAGGCGACAATTTAGTATACTCCTGATGCCTTCTAGGTTGCATCTTCAGTTACTCACGAGATACAGTAACGGAAACAACAAAACAACAACAACGCAGAGCGGAAAAGTCAACGGACAGAGTTCATCACTGAATTCTGCTACAATCAGACAATCCAATCGAATTCAGCGGTGGCGCGAAGGAAACCCTAAAACCCAAGTGACAGAAACAAGTCGCGTAGGCCACCAGGAATCAAGATGAAATTTTGCAAATCGCCACAAAGTTCCGCCGGAACAGAGAACGCAATTAAAGCTAAGAAACGCGGATCTGAGCCAGAATCCAGACCTCGCAGGCTCAAAAAGCGGGAGGCCGATCTTCGATCGATTCGTCAGCGACTTGTCACCAGTTACCGGAAGCTGAGATCGGTTCCGCCGATCAAGGGTGTGCGACTTGTCAGTAACGATCGCTCTTAGGGTTGGAGGGATCAAGGAGCGAGCGAGGAGACCTTTTCGCACAGATCGAAGGAGAGTGCAAGGGATGAAGGGGAAGGGGTCGTCGTCGTCTTCGTCGTCTTCTTCTTCTTGTCTGTCGTCTTTCTCACGGTTGTGGTAGCGGCTTCATCATCATCGTGGAGTGCAGCTGTCCCTCGCTCGCCTATCTTTCAGTGCGCCCTCTTCTCTTCTCTGGCTCTTCTCTCGACCTCTATCTCTATAATAAAAAGGGGAAAGTATTGAGATTACTGTTGTGGTCAACGAGTCAAACCAACGAAGCGTTTCTATAAATTGGTTCGGGCGGGCCCCACGCTCCCGACGGCTTCCTAAGATTGGGGCTCTTGGGAGGCGTTTTGTCTCTCCAGTGAACATTTTTGCTCTAATATTCATTTTATTATTATTTAGGGAATTCAACGGTCATTTCTATTAAACCTGATTTCAACTACTAACATTTAATTTGTATCATTTTGCTCATAATTAATGTCCAAAAGTGTCAGTTTAACCGTGACCAGATCTGTCTAATATCATTATGAACATTTATATTTACTTTTATATCACGTTTGTAATTGATATTTTAAAATTTTGTCAATTTGATTCTTACCACTTGTAACTTCCAATTTACATTGAAATTATTTATAAGATAATCTAGAACTAACTTATTATGAAATAATATTTTTGAAAATTCATAAAACTGAAAAATTTTGAAAAATGAAAAGAAAATATAAAGAGAAATGCAAAGAGTGAGACAAGCTGTGGAAGCCCACGCCGGCAACCTCGCCTAAGCCAATGGTGGTGGTTCAATGCCCACTGCCACTAGGGTTTTCTTCATTTTATCATTTTTTTTCTTTTCACAAATGAAGAAAGAATGTGTTAATTAAGATCTGGCAATGTTGGTCTGGAGTCCTTCACCACCATCCTAATTGAGATTATCAATAACTTACTAAATTTCGTTTGGAATATGTGTAATAACTACAAATTCATCACTCAAAAATGTTAGCGGCTAATAAAATTATTGGAACTCGTATATAAATTTCATATCTATAATTGGTGAGAAACAACTTTCACACGCACACACACACACATATATATATATATGTTGGGTGAATAACTGTCATATATTTCTAATGGGTGACTTTATTTATCGACCAAATTCTTCCCTACTTCTTATATAAAAAAAAAGCATACTTTTATGCCGTGTTTGGTTTTAGAGTTAAGTAAAGTTGAGTTTTAATTTTAATTGGGTTGTAATAATTGTGTTATTGAAATATGAGAAAAAGTGTGAAAAAATAATGAATATTTGAGAAAAAATAATGATTGTATTGTTAAATTTTTAAAAAAGTAATGAATAGTTGAAAAAAAATAATGATTAGTTGAGATAAAGTAATGATTATATTGTTGAATTATAGAAAAAGTAATGAATAGTTGACAAAAATTAATGATTGTATTGTTGAATTGGAGTTAAAGTGAAGTAGAGTTAAATTAAAGTTAAAATTTGTTTGTAAAATCAAATGAACCGTTAAAAATTGCCTTATTTGAATTCGAAACAATCATGTTCTTCTTTTTTTTCCCTCTGTGTTGTTTTGGGTAAACCCCCTTTGTTTTTTTTTGGAAAAAACTTATATGTAACAACATATCACATGATAGTGTTATAAGCCAATAAGAGTTTTCCAATATTGATTAGTTTTTAGAAATATTACAAAAAAAATTATAGTTGATAAAAATGATTTTTTTGACATATCTATTGACACAACGTCAAGTGATATATTCATTATACATGATACATTTGATCCATAAATTGGAAACAAGGAAAGTTTTCTTTTTTATAAGGTTCAAATAAGGCGATTGCTTTTGAGGGGAATAGCCTCAAGAAAATAGAGGTGGGCTACCAACGTGGGTTAATTCAAATTGTACGATATTTGTTCTGCTTAAGTAAAATCAATGATTCAAGTAATTGTAAATGTATAAAATCCATGTCGAGAGAATGTTACCCTTTAGTATGCCATCTCAGCTCGATTGAAATAGTCGGACATAATTGGATTTCCGAATACCGAGATTTACACTGAAAAACAAAGGTCGAGCCTGCTTTTACTTGAAGCAAGTTTGTTACATGAGACTGCAAAGGTTGTTCTCTGATATGTTGGGGATCGACGAGTTGGTTTGCACTATTTTCTAATGGACGTGGAAAAGAACAAATAGTGAGAGACGGACCATTTCATGCTTGGTTTGCCCTATTTTCTAATGGAAGCAATAGCCAACTGTGTGTGTAACCACTTCAGAGAAAGAAGCAGAACATTGAAGCAACAGGAATCAGAAGATCTTCCTACCCGAAATATATAAGAAGAGGTCCGGTAACCCCAAGAGGACGTATGAGATTCAGAACAAGCAGCTCTCTGCAAAAAGCTAAATTAGAGGTGACCATTCACGACCGGAGATGAATATGGAGGATGATGGGGACATCTCGAGGGTGGCATTCTCGAAATTGCAGGCCAAGGAAGAAGAGATCGAGAGGAAGAAGATGGACGTTCGAGGGAAAGTCGAGCTCCAGCTCGGACAATCCAAGGAGCAGATTAGGCGCCTTGCGTACGTCTGGGAGGTAATTAGTTACATGTACAGGGTACTGTCTGCGTATATTGCTCGCACATAATAATAAGTACATCAAGATTTACGTAGGGATGTAATTTCAAAACGATACGGGTACAATATCTGATTTATTAGGAGTTGGAAGAGCTAGTAGACGCCCTCGGGAAGGAAGTCGCCACCGTGAGGAAGAAGATAGACATTACTACTCGAGAGCTAAAGCCACTCGGACTTTGCTGCCAAAAAATGGTCTGCATTATTTACGAATGTAACTAGCTACCTTTTTTTTTTTTTTTTTTCCCTTTCCTTTTTTCTCGACCAGTAATGATGATTTTATTATTACCACTGTGCAGTAACGAACCTTTCTCAGAGTCAGAGATCTTCCATGCATGTACGATCTATCTGTTTACCACACGTATAAGCTGATATATGAAAATGGATCAGGAGAAGTATAAAGAGGCCACGAAGGCCTTCAATGAGAAGAGCAAGGAGAAAGCTCAGCTATCAGCCACACTCATGGAGGTTCAATCCATTCAGTAATGAATTCTTGGTCAATTCCTACTTCTTGCATAAATATATTGACTTGTTTGATGATCTTATTGTTAGCTGCTGGCGAAGAGCGAGCGGCTGAGGATGCAGAAGCTCGCGGATCTGAGCAAATGCATGGAATCTGTACGTTAGCCAGTGACAATGAGCAAATGCATGGAATGCGTTCATTAGCTGGCGAAGCAAACCGAATAACTTCTGACATGCTTTTCTTTTTCTTCGTAATGAAATTCCACTATTATCCAAGTACTGCTATTCATGAAGATATTATCGGCTTATAATCTCTGCTAAAACCAAACTCTCTCTATGGTTTCTGGTCATAACCTTATATATGCTAGTAAGATATCTCGAGAATCAATCAAATGCTTAAAGAGAAGCAGAAATTCGAAGTTATATCTAAATTAAGAAAACTGTAAAGGAGAGCTCCTATACGTTGTTTCCAAGATACAATACAACCATGGAGCAACTAATTTGGCACTAGAAATCTATGATTGATCTCCTGATCTTTTACCAAGTTTGTCTTCCCACAGACATGCAAGAGCTCCTCCACAGCCCCATCGATCTCTTCATCCTCCTTACCTCTCTCCCTCCTCAGCTCCATCACATCCCTCAGCTCCATGGCTCTCTTCCTCACCCTTTCCCCAGCCCTCTCAACCATCACACTCCTCACCGCCCCGGCGACATCCTCCCGCCTGAACCTCCCCTCCTCGTCCCTCTTTACCTCCAACCCGACACCGACTCCCTCCCCCACCAGCCTCGCATTGATCGGCTGGTCCAAGTGCATTGGCATCGCGATGATCGGGACCCCGAACCTCATCGCCTCCATCACGGAGCTCCATCCGCAGTGGCTCAAGAATCTGCCGGTGCTCGGGTGCCTCAGGATCTCAGCCTGTGGAGCCCACCCTTCTATCACACATCCCCTGTCCCTGACCCTTCCTAGGAACCCCTCAGGGAGAGCATCTTGTAGTTGTAATGAGTCCATCAACGGCCCTGTCCTCTGCAGGTCTCCTTCTCTTCCTCCTCCATGGAACCTGATGACCCATATGAAATTCACCCTGCTTTGTTCCAAGCCGTGAGCTATTTCCGTTATCTCCCGTCGCGATAAGAAGTACTCACTACCGAACGAAACGAATACCGTTGAGTTTTTGCCCTTCGAGTCAAGCCACTCTGTCATCTCAACTCTCTTCCCGTCGTCCTCCTGATCATGTTGATGGTCTTCTTCCACTAGAGGGCCCACCGGCACGAACTTCTTTCCCATTTGGATAGTGAGATAGTCGATGTACTTGGTCTCGATCTCCTGGAAACTCTTGATCAAGACGACCCCGACTGACCTCCCAGTGCACCGTTTCCACCTATCCCCGTCCTTGATGCCATTGGCGGTCCTCTCAAACAGTTGCACAAAGCCCGGGAGCTCGTGATCCTGCAGGTGTAACTCCGGGAACGGGGACTCAACTCCAAGATTCATCAGGAACCAGATTGAGAAGGCGCTCATGGCCGCGCCTGTGCAGAAAAACTCGACCACTGGGATGCCTTGGGAAAGGGCGACTACGGGGGCCCAGGGCTGGAGGAAGTCGTATACAACGAGGTCGGGGTGGAGGAGGCCGAGGGTAATGGAGAAGCCCGGGGCAGAGAGGTCGAAGGCCGTCTTGAGGGTGGGCATGAGGCAGGGCGGGAGGTGCTTAGTGGTGTGGAGGTGGGGAGGGAGGTCCGGCAAGTGGGGGAGGTGAAGCTCGACGAGGTGGATCCTCGACGAGTACTTGGTTCTGGCGAGTCTCCGTTTGATGGGACTGAGGTTTACGGGAGTGGAACAGAAGTAGATGGTGATGTTCCTGTCGGAGAGCCTTTTGGATAGCTCAAGGAAGGGAGAGATGTGACCATGGGCTAGCCAGGGAAGCATCAGAATGCTCATCATCCCATTCCTACGTTTACCTGACCTTTCCTCCATCAATGTTGAATTTCTAATTGATCTCTCTTACTCTTATATCATGTATGTATGTATGTATGTATTTCCTTGATCTTAAATATACATGCAACGAGCAAATAAAAGCCGCACATATGATGGATATGGATAATATTTATGACCAACGTATGTGGGCATGCATTTGGGCAGAGGGACAGATAGAGAAGCCTGCTGTGCTCTATGTGTGCATGAGGATGCATGTGTGGAAGGAATTGGAGAAGGCAAGGTGTCGTCAAGGCTGTCTGTATGTCACTTGTTAATCCTCCTCCTCTGCCACTCGTCTTCCAGAGAAGAAGCGGAAAATTCTATTTCCAGCGTGCACCACCTCATCATATCCGGGACCAAACCAGCCTCTGTTCTGGAATGTAAATTATAATATTCGTGCGAATTAAAAAAAATCAACTATCAAAACTAAAAAGTAAGGAAATTAAGCAGGTAAATGTGGGCATGATGGTTCTCTTTGACCTTTTTTAATTATTAATTGGATGGATTGGGTTAAATTGGGTTGTCGCTTCTAGTAATTCAAAAGTCACCTTCTGGTAACCTCTAATTTCCTGCATTACTTGTTTTTGAACTTCCTTATGGGAATGGTCAGATTTGGTTTTGGTATGAACGATGTTGATTATATATAGAATCTTTCCTTCAATAAATACAGATTTTTTTTTTTCAGGTGAATGGAGGAGCCTAAGCTCAAACTCAAAATAAAATATAAAATACAAAAGCATAACATGGAAATCCCTATTATGATAATACTTAAAGACGTTGCATGCTGCGTAAAAATTAGATATATAATATTTTATACATGCTACACATACGATGATAATATATCTTCGAGTAGTATTTTAATTTTAGAAGTTAATTTTTTTTTATTTTTCAATTATATTAATTTAAGAGTATTTATCGAGTAGTATTTATTGCTATTCAAGTAAATTTTACTTATATATATATATATAGATAGATTATTAAGCAAATAATGAACGCTAATCACACACATAGAGGAACGACAGAACCGATAATAATTATTTTGTACCTACGATCTGCCACGGTTCGAGTTGATTTAATTGCCACATAAAAATAAACGAAGAACTAGTCATCGACTATATGTTACTTGACTTGGCTGTGTACATTTTGGCAAAATGAGCGCCCCCCCCTATTTCCCTTTTCTCCTCCCCTTTCTTCCCCCCTCTCTGCTAGAGCTTAGCTATTTCTCTCAAAGGCTAAGATCTCTCTGGAAGCCCGGTGGAGATATGTCCCGTGTTGATCTGGGCTATGGTTTTTTCTTAGTCACCTTCTCCTCCCGGGAAGACCTCGGTAGAGTTATTCGAGATGGAACATGGTTAGTGGGTAGGCAATTCCTGACTATGCGTTATGTGAGAGCCTCTCTTCAAGCCTTCTATATCTACTTTCCCTGCTGCGGCTCTATGGGTCCGGCTGCCAGAGCCACCAGTAGAGTTCTTCTCAGAGAAAATTCTCCAGAAGGTGGGCGGCCAGGTCGGGCTACTGCTTCGGATCGATAGCAGAACAGCCTTGGGAGCAAAGAGTACAGTTTGCTAGGTTGCGCATCCAAGTAGACCTCACAAAGCCCCCATCTTGGGTCATATGGATAGGAGATCATAGGCAATCATCCAATATGAAGGGATAAACCAAATTTGGTTTGACCGCGGAGTTATTGGGCACCCTCACACTAAGTATCCCGAAAAGCTACCGGTGCCTAGCGCGACCTCCGGGAACACCTCAGACACCCTTTCGTCTTCTGATAGCTCGGACAACGAAACCAATAACCCAAGGCCATGGATGCTCGTGTCCAATCGTCAGAGGTCTAAGCTACCCAACCGCCGCACTCAAAATATTTACTCTCCGAGAACACACTGGGTCAGCACGAGCTACAGCAGGTATTCATGAGCTGAACATCGACGACAAAAGGCGGAGCACTGCTGATCAGCACCGCAACCAAACCCAAGAGCAGAAACGAGCAACCAAGGATCTGGGGAAAAGGGATGATGTCAACCCATCACATACCAAATCCATTGGGAAAAAGGCCAACGTCACCGGGACACTTGTCGTCCACAATACCGCAGAGAGGGGGCCCGCTGGTACTATCACTGTGCACTCGAAATTTGCAACGACCACAAGTATGGAGGTGCAAAATACCGTCTGCCTGAAATAAAGGGCCCACCGGTTCCCCAAATGTACATCGAATTTCAACCATGGCCCATTGTACGGCAGCATCCCAATCATCAGAGCAGAACAAGCCACCAGTGAAAATTCTCCCTACGGATGAAATGAGAGGAAAGGAGAGAAACCAACGCTACTGCTGATACTACCGTCCTCCCATCCACCACTCCGCTCCCTACTCTCTCTCCTGTTTCTGATGGATCAAGGTCACCGGAAAGGGTATTGGGGAAGGCTACCGTGTCACAGGACTCGGGGATGGTTGACCATAAACCACAGGGAGTTGCTCGTCATAGAAGAGAGAATCATCGAGGTTCGTCTCGGATTCCCGAGAATCAATGGGTCTCATCATCACTCAGCAGAGGCGATTCTAGCCGTCCACCTGCTATCTCAGAAAGAAGCACTAGCCGGTCCGGGTCGCTCAGTCGCCGAATATCTACTGCAGGTAACTGCACCACTGGAAAAGCAGCTGAGAAATGCACATAAGTGTAAGGATCATCGAAATCCACCCAGGTCGAAGCTCGAGGTCCTCAAGGCTTTCTGTTCAAGCCCACAACCAAGCAACGGACAAG
Source organism: Punica granatum (assembly GCF_007655135.1). Taxonomy (NCBI): domain Eukaryota; kingdom Viridiplantae; phylum Streptophyta; class Magnoliopsida; order Myrtales; family Lythraceae; genus Punica; species Punica granatum. The sequence continues at coordinate 1,000,674 of NC_045134.1, forward strand.
TACTTGATGCCCCGGATGGTTCGACTCCACCAGACTCCCTTCGTCATTTTGACAACCGGCATAGAGACCAAGCTGTTGATGCTGCTTCCGAGGATCCAAGTCTAGTGCCTCTACGTCACGTCCTGGCAGATGCGAGAGGGGGAGGTCGAAACTTACCTCAGCGTCAATCCCATGCCTAATCTCTTCAATACCCCACATGTTCCCATGAATAGCGGAATGAATAACGAAATAAATTGGACACTTGACCACGCAACGAATACGACAGACTCGGGCATCTTCCATATGAACATCTTAGTTTGGAACTGCCGGGGATCTGGTAGCAGAGAATTCTGTCGATCAATGATGGACCTTATACACCAACACGGCCCAGACATCATCATCATATTGACAGAGACTAGGCTCTCTGGAGATCGTGCTCAGCAAATTGCTGGTACATTTCCCTTCTATGGCTTCGCCTGTGCTCCTACCCGTGGACTGCTTGGAGGCATCTGGATGCTCTGGCGCACCGAAAGGGTTCAGGTGGATTTGCTTGAGTCAACAGAGCAGGAGATTCATGCAATAATCCAAGTCTCATCTTCCTCCTTCTCTTGGTTACTTTCGAGCATCTTTGCTAGTCCTAGATTAAAGGAAAGAAAGATTCTTTGGGCAAATTTGAGGAAGGTAGCTCGCGTTTGTCAGTTGCTTTGGGTTGTCTTAGGGAATTTCAATGATATTGCATCTAAAGATGAGAAGCTTTGAGGGTCTCACAGTAATCGTTACAGAATTTCTCTTTTTAACAGTATGATAGATGATTATGGCCTCAATGATCTAGGATTTGTGGGTCCACGTTTTACTTGGTCCAACCTAAAAAGACAATAACTCATTGATCCAAGAACGTCTCGATAGAATCTTGGCTAACCCCCAATGGAGAGCGAAATTCCCTAAAGTTCTTGTCAAAAACCTACCTCGCTCTCACTCCGCGTATATCACCCTTTTAGCGAACCAAAATCCAACTAGCAAATTGGATATGAAAATGCCCGACTATCCCAAAAATACAACATTTTCTCCGGTTAACTTTTAGAGAAAGAATTGCTTTAGCCAACCTCTTAACTGCTTGAGGGATTCCCATTAATCCCAACTGCCCCTGTTGCACAAATACGCTAGAATCAACTCTTCATATGCTTCGAGATTGCGACCTTGCCTCCTCTTTTTGTCAAGGCTTGTCCATACCGAGTGAGATCTCCTCCTCCTCTTCGGACACCGTACGAGTCTGGCTGCGTGTAAATTGTTCCTCTAAGCTACCAGCTCGTATGGGCATTCAATGGAGTACCTTGTTCTCATACGGCCTTTGGGTCTTTGGAAAAATCGAAATTCTCTTTTATTCTCCAGGAAATCACTTAGTAATAACTTAAGCTTTGTTTGGGAATTGAGTAATTTTTTTTACTCTACTCTACTTAATTATACTTATCTTCAATTCAACAACACAATTATTACTTTTTTCTTTTTTCTTCAATTTTTTTATCTTAACTACTATTCAATTCAATTTTTCATACTAAATTCTCTTAATTATTCATTACTTTTTTCACAATTCAACAACACAATCATTACTTTATCTCAACTATTCATTATTTTTCTCACTTTTTCTCATAATTCAACAATACAATTATTACAACCTCAAATAATTATAATTACAACCTCAAATAATTATAATTATTTATAGTTGGAGTGGGCATTCCCAAACAAAGCCTTAGTTTCTCTGTGTCTCCAACTTGCTGTGGAATTTCAGAGCTCCCGATGCTCTGTTACACATCTGCCTCATAAGTCGTAGGACTTGAAATGGGTCGCCCCTCCACCAGGTCACTACAAACTGAATACAGATGGCTCGAGCTTGGGCAACCCGGGAATTGCGGGGGGTGGTGGTCTGATACTGGACTCCCACGGAAATTGGGTCAAGGGATTTGCTATGCAACTAGGCCACACAACCAGTGTGATGGCTGAATTAAGTGCCCCGCGATAGGGCCTTATGTTAGCCTCGACTCTTGGCATTCGTTGAATAATTGTCGAGTTTGATGCTGCTATTATCTTGCAACTAATCTGGGATATGGACTGCTCTAACCCTATTCTCCGGCCTTTAATATATGACTGCAGGATGTTAACTGAATCCTTCAAGGAGCTTGAACCGAGTAAAGTATTCAGAGAAGCTAACAGCTGTGCGGACATCTTAGCACGGGCGGGAGGAAGACAATATGAGGATTTTATCTCTTTTGATGATGTTCCTTCTTTTCTTAGTCTAGCTCTATTTGGAGACAGAATGGGAACTTCGTTTCCCGGCCTTGTAAAGACTGTCGGATAATTTAATATATTGTTGTCGTTTTACCAAAAAAAAAAAAAAGACTATATACTGGCCTATAAATTAATCACTTCCCGCACAGATTGACCAATGCATCCACAACTCCATCAATCTCTTCATCTTTGCCCTTGTTCCTTATCATACTCTCACTCACCTCCTTCACCCTCTTCCTCACACCTTCACCTCCTCTCTCCTTCACAAGCCCTCTTATCACTCTCCCGATATCTTCACCCTCAAACCTCCCACTGCTAGGGTTTCTCTTTACTTCAATCCCCACCCCAACTCTCTCCACAACCTTGGCATTGAATGGCTGGTCCAGTTGCATTGGCACCGCAATGATCGGGACCCCGAACTTCATGCTCTCCATCACCGAGCTCCAACCGCAGTGGCTCACGAACCCGCCGATGCTCTCGTGCTCTAGTATCCTCACCTGCGGGGCCCATTTCTCCACCACCAACCCTCTCCCTGCAACCCTTTCCAGAAACCCTTTGGGCAGCGCGTCTTCGAGGTCCTGCCTCTCCCCTCCTGGGAACCTCATCACCCATATGAAGTTGACGTTGCTCCGCTCAAGCCCGTGGGCTATCTCCTCCCTCTCTTGGTCTGTGAGGAAGTACTCGGTTCCAAAGGAGACGAAGACTGTGGAAGATATGGGCTTCTTGTCCAGCCATTCGATGATGTGTGTGCCGGCCTGGTCGGCCTGAAGCAGAGGGTCATGTACTAGTGGGCCCACCGGAACCGCCCTCTTCCCCGTCAGATCAGACAGACAATCGATGTACTTTCCTTCAAGTTCTCGAAATGTTTTCATGAGAAGTATGTCCGATGAGCGTTCGATGCATTGCAAAACCCTTGATGAACCATATGGCAGACCGTTAGATTAAGAAGTTATATTATCAGAAGAGAAGACAAAAGCTGCGTATCTTAGGATAAGATCACTAATCACGTGATCCAAACTGAGGTGAATCAAAGTTTGTTTGTTTGTTTTTGTTTTTGTTTTTTTTGTTCTTTTTGGGGTAGAGTAGCTGGGCTATATATCGCCCGATAAAGGTAAAAACTAAAAAATACATAAGCACGGTATAGTAACCTCGACACAAGATCGCCCAACAAAGTGCCTAAATCGATAGGAATCAAAAACATTGAAAATGGATAAATTACCCGTTAGTCATGCCTAGCTTATATCCATAGCAATATTGCCATATATATATATATATATATTACTTACTCACGAAAAATTCTATATGGTGCAATCACACTTTCAACTGTTAGATGATCAATTATTTATTTTTTATCATTAGTATTAGCAAATCTTACGGTGCAAAAAAAGTGACTGATTGTAAAAAATTAAGGTGATTGTACCATATCATCTGGTTAGATATGAGTAGAATTTCTCATTCGGAATATTCATAATTGCCCTTCTAATTAAAGAATAGCGGATGACCATGCATGGGGCGGGGAACTATTGTGTTGGTGAGTCGTGCTTAGTTAATTACTTCATTTTGTCTTACATGTTCTTAATATCATGTTTGGATAGCTTTCGCAATCTGCCCCTCTACATGCACCAATAAAAATAGAAGACGACTCTTTATTTTCTTTTTCCTCCCTTCCAATGGAATTTAAGAAAGAACCAAAGAGACCAAAAGAAAGAACCCTACGGAATATTACCTGTCCTTGTCTGTGATCCCACTTGATGGGCTCTCCAAAATCTGGCAGAACATTTGACTGACATGATCATCCACAGAGAACAAGCCTTCAAACGGGAAATCAACACCAGGATTCTTGAGAAGGTGAAACACGAAAGACGCCATCCCTGCCCCCACGCTCAAGAAGGTGACAGCCCGGACGTTATGCGACCTCGCCAACTCGGGCGCCCACGGCATGAGGAAGTCGTAGATCAGCAAGTCGGGCTTCAGGTTTACCAGGATTTCAGCGAAGTTCGGGGCTGACATGTCGAACGCCCTCTTGAGAACGGGCATGAGATGCAGTGGGAGTCCGTTGGTGGTGTGACGCTGAGGAGGCAGCTCAGGAAGGGACGGGAGGTGTATCTCGAGGAGCCGAATGGACGAGGAGTACTTCTCAGGGATTCTCGACCTGATGGATTCGAGGTTCATGGGAGAAGAACATATGTGGATGCGCAAGTTTCGGTCCGCGAGCCTCTTGGCGAGCTCAAGGAATGGCGAGATGTGGCCATGGGCTAGCCATGGGAGCATCAGAATGCTTATAGTCTCTCGCATGTTTCTGTGTATGTATGGGTGGATATATGTTGATTAATATCACTCTTGCCCTATGTGTGGCGTGTGTATATATGTGTATGTATTTATGGAGGAAGAGGGATGTGAAATGTGCCGAGGTGGTGATGTATATATATATTGGAACACATGACACCACACAAGAAGTCCAAATATATACAAAACTACGTGTGGCGGCCAAGAGTTGGGGATGCCACCTATGTCCCTCCTTTATTTTTCCCCCTCACTGTGGACATGTAGACTTAATTTTATTTTATCAGTGAGATTGAACCATGTCCTAAATCTATTGACTGCAACTAATGCATCTTGACGCGTCGTTGTGATCCTATCCACGAAATGATTTAATTTTAGTGAATATTCAACTCCGATGTATACCGCGAAGATAAGATCCGTCCACGTGCATAAAGTATTTAATTATACGCTATATATCTTTAATATTTAGAAGTTGAATGATTAATAACTAATCCATGCATATTCCAGTCCGTTCAATTAACTTGGTTCGATCAATTCATCCACTAGTTAATTGAAAGCGGTGCTTGAGGTAATGTAATAGACAGGTAATGTAGTTAGGATAGATCGGCGGACAGTAAAGTATTTGAAGTCATGGAGTTGTTGTATATGTAACTATTGTGGTCCAATATCCAACAAGAAGCAAGAATCGTCAAATTAAGTTGGCAGCGGTACAAGTTCGGGTCGTGTGGCTAGTTGGGCATAAGGGGTGATGCAATTATATATCAACGCATCATCGATGATCTCATCGACGGTAGACTAAAGAGCAAAGCATTAAGTGGTGCCTATAAGTAAATAATGAAATCCCAAGGCTTTACGGAATGTGCATGGAATGACAAATACGGTTTGTTTGGCTTCTTGTGTTTGGGATGTAATTTGAAAATTCTCGAAGGGGACAGATGTGAGCCGACCATCTTGCAAAGCTGACGCCAATAGTAAAAGAGGAATGTTCAAATGTTAATCTCGGTCATCCCATGCTTTTCTATCGGCCGGCCGGAAGCATATAAAATTAGAAACTATTTCTACTCATGAGTCTAATACAAAAAATGAAAAATTGAAAACTAAATATTGGAGCAGAGGTGATCTAACGGCAATAATCGAATATGAAATATCTTGATTATTTGCGTGCGTCATTATATTATCCTTAATTAGAAACTATATTCATTTAATTTTAATCCAAACACAAGCTTAATTTCATAATTCGATTCGACCTGTGCCATTTACTTGAAATGAAAATGTACATGATATACCAATATGTGTTGGTTCAAGTGATTCGTGACTTATTCGGTCGTTCCCTTTAATCAAAGTCTCGGATTCAAATCTTGTGAACGTATAAAATTTATGATTGAGATAGTTTTACCTTTTATTGAATCGACCTAGTTCGAATCGAATTAGCCTAGATCCAAAGTGTATACCGAAAAGACGTGGTCGATGCTATTTTGTAGCTAAATAATATATCATTATCATTAATTATCTCAATAAAGGACACTGCAGAAATATTTTCCTAGTCTCATAAGATAATAATTTTTTTTTATCTCTCTCATTTTCTATATATGTACTTTCAAGTTTTTACCTTTCAATAGAAAAATTATATATATAAATAGATATCATTTGCTGTATATAGTTATTAATCTATACTATAAGTTTATGAAGATATTCAGTTAATTCAAGGCTTCGTGATGATTATATATAATAATTATATTATCAGGTAATTTTACATGCATTTTTTTCATAATAAAATATAATATTACTTTCAAAAATTTGTGTCATCGTGTAGAATAATAGAAATAAAATTGACGAAAGAATTATAGTTCCTAAAAATTCTAAACATGTAAGCAACCTGCTAATCCTGATGATACCACCTGACTATCAGAAAAAAAAAATCCGATCTGTGCGCGTGGACCACCATAATTACAGACAAAGATGAACCTGAACAAAGTTAATCACTATACGAGGAAGGGAATTTGGGGTAATGACACAAGTTGTCACCTAGAACCATGAAATCTCGGGTTCGGTTCTTATCAGTGAGACTTCCATGCCCCTTTATTTAGCTTTGCTATTTCTAATATTGTATTAAGTCATAAGTTCCCTTATAACCGGAAAAAAAAAAAGTTTCTCATTAAGTAAAGATGAAAGCCCAATACTTATTAGGTTGAGTCCAAGTCTACGCATGAGCCTTGCTATAATATGACATGTTATTAGCCCCTCCTTGGGCTTGGGTACAGAAGCCTCTGCAAGCTGGCTAAGACGATTATAGTAATAAACATTTTCCTTTCTGCGCCATGAATGTGTGGCCAATCCTGATGCTTACCAACTCGTCCAGCTAGTTTACATCCAAGACTTGGGGATATTTATATATACATATAATAAGCCGATTCTATTTAGCATTTATGTTTCACTGAGGCTACAAAGTAATCCAATCATCGATTATGATCTGACATGATAACATGATCAGAGCCGAAGGAAAAAAAAAAAGAGAGGTTATGACTGGCCTCGACCATTTTGGGTTGGCCTGGGCCCAATGTCCATTGATAACGTTCGATTTTCACGCCCAAAGGCCCAGCCCAAGCTGCTTGAATTGTATTGTACGGCATATTTAATAAAAACTCATAAAAAAAGGCATGCCCAAGCACATAATTGAGACAGCCGGTCTCTTCGGAGGGGAGACGTCCAATAAATAGCTGAGATAGGCGGATATAATAATAATACATATATAAGATATTTCGTATAATAAGGGATCTAATTTACTAAAAATTATACCCATGTAAGAAAACAAGGAGAAGAAATTCAAAAAAAAAAGGCAAGAATATCCATACTAATTTTTTTGATGGGTAGAAATTCATACTACTTATTGAGGGATATGTTATGACAGAATGAGGAGGAAGAAGAAAGCAGATTACTTAAAAGAGAGAAAAAGTGGAGAGATCCAAACTTACAATGTCGGAATGTCGGACCAAACAAAAGTCGCCATAATCTTCTTCTCCAAGGAAAAATAACCAACTTGCTTACCAAAAAAAAAACAAAGAATCTTACCCAAAAAAAAAATCAATTTGGACAAGTTTTGCAATTTACACATTAAAGGAAAATGGATACGGCATTGAAAGATGCCATTTGCATTGTTTTACAATCATTGATTAGATTCTTCTTCCTCTTCTTATTAATTCGTTATTATCATCACCACCATTTATTATCAGTCTCCAATATACGGTCGATCATCACCAGACTCTCTCTGGAATTATTACATGTTGAAATAAACATATCACGTGTCCAGATAAGCAACCCGGCCTTAGTCACCAACACGTTATTGCCTTAATTATATTGAACAAGTCAAGGCTTCAATATTTAAAAAATTCTTTCTAAGTTTCTGAATTATTAACGCTATGTTGATTGACCCACAAGTAATCCATATCTATTATATATGTTTGTGCACATAGTATATATATATGTATATACGATAGATTATATATGTATATATAATCAACCCTTGCCACTTAATTGTGTACAGAATTTCTCTTCATTCACATAAATATTCTCATTCGTATTTTTAATTCCGCGATCACCTCCTCAAATTCTCTCCAGAAACCTTCGTGCTTTCGATCTAATAAGAGTATGGCAATTTATACACATGATGGTTATCATGGGCAGGAGTCGGGGAAGCCAGGGATCGACCCACGCTTGCTGGAATTCTTCAAGGAGCTCCAAACTCGGAATAAGGAATTGTTCAAGAAGCTGTTCCCCAAGTTTCACAGGGAAGATTTCGCGGAATTCGCCGATCATTTCCAGGCCATCTGTTCGGAGGCGAAGAAACGGGGCGCTGGTCAAGCTAGGAGATCAGATGACACGGTGCTGCAGAGGAGCCTGAGCGTAAATTCACCGAGGATAGCGTCTCGGGGGATCGGTGGAGACGAAGAGCCACTGAAGCTCGAGAGGTTTAAGGTTCGGATGGTGGATATTGATGGTGACGCGGGTGGTTCTAATCCGCCCGGCAGTGGCGGTGGTGCGGGTGGCAGCGGCCAGAGCGGTCCAAAGCCCGGCGGTTCCAAATCTAAATGATGGTCAACACTGCGGCCTCGACAGAGAAAGAGATTGTAAATACACAAGGCAGACTCAGTCACATGCGGATAGGAAAATTTACTAATTTTGATTTTTCTTTTCCCTTTTTGACATTCTCATGGAATATTATTTGTATTTTTTTCTAATTTTCTTTGAAAATTTCATTTGCTTCTATAAATGCCGGAAAAAGACAGACTTATATATATATATACATACATATATATTGTACCTTGTAATTTAGTGGATTAATAACCCCGGCATGAAATAGTAGGAAACTTGCAATTTGCACTGGTGAAGTTTGGGATGAGGAGACATATCCAAGGAAAGGAGAGGAGAGGAGAGGAGACCTGTATATTGGGATTCTGTTAAACTAGTCCTCAATTCCGCGCATTATGTGCGTACTTACGGTAATTCGAATTTTTAACTAGAAAAGAGATAGAAATGAGACTCATGGATTTGTGTACATAATAATATTTTAAATTTATTTGTAAAAAAAAATCAATATCTTAAATTTATTTGTAAAGAAAGCAACGCAACATTCAGGATAATAATAAATAATTAATACATATGACAATATACAAATGAATACAATTAGAACAATGATGCTAATATTATATATTATATCGAATGTACATAAATATTGTGAATGAGAGTCAAAACGATAAGAAATCATGATAATGGGAAGTATAACAGTTTTCTTATTTCATACGCATTTCATCAAGGCGCTTATATCCACGGAACGATCCCTCATGATCATCGCATCATGGTATATATTGCTTCTAATTTCTGTGATTTGTTCTTCCACCTCCTCCAGTATTTGGTCCACAATAAGCTGAAGTTCCCCCTGACTAATAATGGTTACACCAAACCCATTTTATTTGGCTTCTCAAAAACTATCCTGAAAAGGACAATCATTAGTCATATTATTATGGAGCGAAAAAGGAAACAAATACCTGAGTTCTCAATATGCACGGAAACAACAATCGCCAGCTTTGACTGAATCATTTGGCTCAATTTTTTTCTCTATTGAACTCCAAGATGTAATACACTGTACAAAGAGACATCTTGCTTCGCAAGCATTCACATATAAGTGGTCTTCCAAGATAATGAATTAAAAAACCATACCATAATTATTGCTTTTTCGCACTCCTCCATTATCCATCTATCTTTCTCTCAAATATGCGATGGAAAAGATAAATACTTTAGGGCGAGCAACTACAGAAGCATGGCCATTTCCCAGCATCTCCGTGCGAGCTTGAATTATGTAACAGAGGTTTTTGTACTCATCTGGATCTCTGAAAGCAATGACATGATATGGCTATGGTTCCAGCTCAAAATCTGCAGCCATTTTCAAAGAATAGAACCTGACCCTTTGCTCCCCATCTTGCATCATGCATCAATGCACAGTAAAAAGAAAGAGCAACCATCTTTTCATACTTTCAGCAAATTGAATTGCCTCTTCGTTTTTGTCATCCTTTTAGATTTTCTAAGCACTCTCCCGTTTAACCTATCAGAATGTCGTCCAATAGGGAAATGGAGGAGACTCCTCTTCAGGAGCAACGGATCTTCAAACGGATTCATTTTAAGATTGATAATATTCAATTAAGAGTTGAGGATTTTCAAGCGGAGCATATATGTTCCGCGCTACAGCTTTTATATATTATATATTTTTATACATTATATATTGATGTGCGTTGACTTGGTCGCCTACAAATCACAAAAATCATCTCGTGCTGCGGAGCCAATGGATAAGATTTAACAGTTGTTTTCTTACCTCGTTTTCTGTGCGTGGGATATATAGAAACAGAGAGATAACGCAGTAATAAATTTCTATCACATAGCGTAGCAATTGGAATTGAATTCTAGTGAAAAATGAAGTCAGCCATCAATTGACTTGCCAAATTAATAACCCCTCATCGTCTAACAACTCTACTTAATTTCTAGCAAGAATGAACAAGCTGACAGCTTCTTTTATTTTTTATTTTTAATGATCTTCGTAGCAATATAGTTACCTAAAAGGAGACTTCATAATATCCCTTTCTCGTACTTTCTTATTTTTCTCGCGAGATATTTCTCATACGTATGAGGAACTTAGGAAGTACGTTGAAAATATGGAACGCTATAACTTTTGCTCCCAAAAGAAAGAACACATTGAAATTGGATCCACTCCTAATAAAAAGTAATAGATGTAGCTTTCTAGTGTCGTAATTAAGAGCCTCTGTCTACACTTCCTCTACTATTTTGGGTAATAAAGACATTAAATGTATTCACCGGTAGAAGAAAAGAAAGATTTAATTTTAATGTTGGTCCCCGATGGTTATAGTGACGAGGCGAGGAATAAAATAATAGAATTAATGTTTGATTATATAAATTTTTGGTCCACTAATTATTATTACGATTCTTGACTATCAAACAAGAATATTCTGAGTATCGTCCGAGATTATGTACATATTCATATTTTAGGCTAGTTATCTATAATTTCCTAATTAATAGCTGGCACTTGGCCTATATGTACATGTTCTTATCAGTAATACAATTTGACAAACAATTGTCCATTAATCTTGTCTTTTACAAAGTTTTCATGGTATCAGAGCAGTTGGCCTAAGGGCAAGCTCATCACGTATCAAATTATCTTCTCTACATCATGTCTGGTAATCAGACACTTGCACCTCTTGCAGGAATCGGAGGGAATCAGCCACAACTGGCTGCACTACTTTCTCCCTATACCGTCACTGCGTCTGATGGCACCGGGGTTCAGTTGATCAATTGTAAGCTGAACGGGGACAATTACCTCACATGGTCCCGATTGATGCGGATATCGCTTCGCGCGAAAAACAAAATAGGATTCATTGATGGAACCCTCCCTGAACCAGCAGAAGGAGAGCCGAACAGGGCTCTATTGGTGATAGCAAACTCCACGGTCGTTGCATGGATTGCAAATACGTTGGAGAAAGATCTTCAACCTAGCATCGCTTGTATCGAGAACGCAAAAATTCTCTGGGACGACCTGAAACAACGGTTTTCCCAAGGTAATGAAACCCGAATTTATCAACTAAAATGCGAAATTTACCAGTTGAAGCAGGAAGGCAGACCCGTCTCAGAGTATTACTCACTACTCAAGGGTCTCTGGGATGAACTCGATCAATTGCTCGAAGAAACTGGCTGCACTTGTGCGTGCATCTGTGGGATTGGAGCAACCCGAACTGCACAAAGAGAGAAGGAGAAAGCTCATCAATTCCTAATGGGTTTGAACCCTAATTTTAACACAGTCCGGTCAAATATACTCAATCTCGAGATTTTTCCTTCTCTCAGTCGAGTATTTCAAATGGTGATTCATGATGAGCGGCAAAGGATGGTGATCCGTGCTCAAGAGATAGGACCGGAGGCTGCTGCATACATGGCGAGAGGAGGCAAAGAGATTTAGCAGGTGACCGATCAGAGAAGCAAGCGCCCTCACTGCGATTTTTGCAATAGAATCGGGCATACGAGGAGTACCTGCTGGAAGCTTCACGGAAGACCGGCATCTGGAAAGGTTCAGCACGCCTCTGCTCGTAAATATCCAGCGGCGGAGAACCCTAATTCCTGGGAGTCGCGAAACAGAAGCAGGGAGCAGGGGCAAACCAGAAATTGGGAGAACCGGACGAATTAGGAGAACCGAACGAATTGGGAGAACCGGATGAATAGGCCCAAGACAGGAAAGAAGACCGGGAGATTTGCTGGGCCGGGCCGTGCGAATCAGACCCACGTTGTTCAAACTGCAACAAACAGCAACTTAGGAGGAACACAAGCCCAGTCTACGTTCCCATTTTCGGAGGCCCAAATTCAGCAAATTCATCGGTTATTAGCAATGAACAACGGTGATGATGAAGCTGAAATACAGACTGGTAACTTATTTAATGATTTTGTTATTTGCAACAATGAATGAATTATAGATACTGGAGCCTCTAGACATATGACGGGCTGCTCGGATTATTTAATTGAGGCATCTCCAATTATTGGAAGTTCGCCCGTTTTCATCCCAAATGGAAAGACAACCCAAGTTGTTAGAGTTGGCAGAGTGCATCTTGGAGGAGCTATTAATCTGTCTGGAGTATTATGGATTCCAGATTTCACTTGCAATTTGATCTCTGTGTCTCAACTATCGGATGAGATGGGATGTCTAATAAAATTCAATTCTGAATTGAGTCTCATACAGGACCGTGCGAGGAGGATGATTGGAATCGGTGAGCACCGAGGGGGGGTCTATTATATGAAATGTGTGGCATCCAAGATTAACGTTAATCTAGTAGCAGCAGTCAAGACGAATGATGTGTGGCATAGAAGGCTCGGACATCCGTCTCGTCATGCTCCGTTTCGAGGTCTACCAGTTGATGATTTTTTGAATAAAGAATGTGAGGTCTGTCACAAGGCTAAGCAAACTCGGTCTTATTTTCCAAACAGTATGAATAAAGCTAGTTTTTTATTCCAACTAGTGCATGTGGATATATGGGGGCCGTATAAAGCACAGTCTCATTCCGGGGCTTATTATTTCTTGACGATTGTTGATGATTTCAGCCGAGGATTGTGGGTTTACCTATTGCGAGAGAAATCAGAAGCTAAGCGCTATTTAATTAATTTCTGCAATCTCATTAAAAATCAATTTAATCGGGTCGTGAAGATTATTCGTAGTGACAACGGTGCGGAGTTTTTATCTCGAGAATTGCAGGATTTCTTCTCGCAACACGGTATTATACATCAGACTTCTTGCACCGATACGCCTCAACAAAATGGGCGTGTAGAAAGGAAGCATCGCCATATACTCAATGTGGCACGGGCTCTATTGATCCAAGCATCACTACCGGTTCATTTTTGGGGAGAGTGCATCCTAACGGCAGCCTATCTTATTAATATCACCCCGACACAGCTCCTTGATGGAAAGAGTCCATATGAAGTAATTTTTGGAAAGGTTCCGACCTACTCACACTTACGAGTTTTTGGGTCCCTGTGTTATGCACAAATCAGACCGATGCCCAAAGATAAATTCAAGGCACGAGCAAGGAAGTGTGTCTTTATTGGCTATCCTTATGGAAAGAAAGGATGGCGAGTTTATGATCTGGAGTCAAGAAGAATTTTTGCATCAAGAGATGTCAAGTTCTATGAGGACATTTTTCCTTTTGCTGATCAGTACAACAGTGATCAGGATATAAGAATTCGGGATACACCGTTCTTCATTGATTCGTCCTCGTTAAATCTCCAACCGGCTATTGGACAGGGGGAGTCGCCCAGCCCAGTTGCACCAAGACAGATGCCCACTGGGCTGACACACGGCCCAATCAATGGCCCAAATATGGCCCAGCATCAGGAATCCATTGACATAAGGCGCGACCCGGGTTTCACGGCTCCGACCCGCGAACTCGCGCGCGACCCGATACCCACAGACCTGTCACGCGACCCGATCTCCATTCCGCCTGGGCCTCAATCCGTGGATTCCTCCCAACTTGGGCCTGCTTTGGCTCCAGAAAACTTCATTCCGCCTGGGCCTCACTCTACAGCCGAGCCCGTTATCACCAGTTCTTCTGATCCTTCACACGTGCGACGGTCAGATCGCATTCGACGACCACCGGCTCATCTTAAAAATTTTATATGCCACACTGTCACACATTACCCCCCTCGACTCTTGGACCCACCTGTTCCATCATACTCCACAGGTACGTCCTATCCAATCAAGCAATATTTGTCTTATTCAGGTGCTACCGATAAGTATGTTTCTTTTCTGGCGGCTATAGACTCTGATACAGAGCCTCAGACATATCAAGATGCCGTCAGAGATCCTCGATGGCAGGCGGCAATGAACGAGGAACTATGAGCACTCGAGTTAAATGGGACATGGACTCTTTCTTCATTACCTCAGGGCAAGAAACCCATCAGTTGTAAATGGGTCTATAAGATTAAGCGGCGAGCTGACGGATCTATTGAGCGTTACAAAGCTCGCCTTGTAGCGAAAGGGTTCACATAGGTTGAAGGGATCGATTTTCACGAAACTTTTGCTCCAGTCGCCAAACTCGTGACAGTCCGCTGTTTTCTTGCTGTAGCAGTCGCCAAGCAATGGGAGATCCACCAAATGGATGTCCATAACGCCTTTCTTCATGGTGATCTATGCGAAGAAGTATACATGTCTCCTCCACCTGGTCTCGGTACTGTTCAACCAGGACAAGTTTGTCGACTTCATAAGTCTCTATATGGACTTCGCCAGGCATCAAGAAACTGGTTTTATAAACTTACCGATGCCCTATATGCTTTCGGCTTCAAACAATCTGGAGCAGATCACTCACTTTTCACCTTTTCTAGAGGTACGGTGTTTCTTTCGGTACTTGTTTATGTGGATGATCTCATCATTGCTGGGAACTCGTCTAGATATTGTACCTTATTCAAGGAATATCTCAAGTCATGCTTCCGCATCAAAGACTTAGGTTTTTTGCGATACTTCCTTGGTATTGAGGTCTCTCGCATGAATTCGGGATTATTTCTCTGCCAGCGCAAGTATGCCATAGATATTTTATCTGAATGCGGGATGTTAGGATCACGGCCCTCTGATTTCCCTATGGAGCAGAATCATCATCTCACGTCCGATTCAGGGGCCGTTTTCTCTGATCCGGGTCGTTAACGCCGCCTAGTTGGACGGCTTCTCTATCTCACAATAACAAGGCCGGAGCTTAGTTATTCTGTTCAAATTTTAACTCAGTTCATGCAAGACCCTCGACAGGATCATTGGGATGCAGCTCTTAGAATACTACGCTACATCAAGCAGTCGCCTGGACAAGGCATTTTTCTCCGGCCGAATTCTTTTGAGCTCTCTACCTTCTGCGACTCTGATTGGGCTAGTTGCCCCATGACACGACGGTCTCTGACTGGCTATTTCATCACTATTGGAGGGAGTCCTATATCCTGGAAGACAAAGAAACAAACCACTGTTTCTCGTTCTTCTGCTGAAGCCGAATACAGGGCAATGGCTGCTACAGTCAGTGAAGTAATTTGGTTACGCAGTCTGCTGTCTTCCCTCGGTGTTCATTCATCTCGGCCTACGAAACTCTTTTGCGACAATCAAGCAGCTTTGCATATTGCTGCCAATCCGGTATTCCATGAACGGACCAAGCACATTGAAATTTATTGTCATTTCATTCGAGATCATATTCGCTCAAACATCATCACTACCACTCATGTCTCCACGAAGCATCAACCAGCGGACATTTTCACTAAGGCCTTAGGTCGAGATAGATTCCGCTTTCTCCTCAGCAAGTTGGGCGTTCGGAATCCTCACGCTCCAACTTGAGGGGGAGTATTACGATTCTTGACTATCAAGCAAGAATATTCTGAGTATCGTCCGAGATTATGTACATATTCATATTTTAGGCTAGTTATCTATAGTTTCCTAGTTAATAGCTGGCACTTGGCCTATATGTACATGTTCTTATCAGTAATACAATTTGACAAACAATTGTCCATTAATCTTGTCTTTTACAAAGTTTTCAATTATGGGTCTGTAAATTCATTTATCAATTTATTGTAATTTAATTAGTACTTTTTTACGTTACATGTAATGTATGTAAAATAATTCAAAATTTTCCTTTTTTTTAGATGCTTACTTAATATATAATTTATGCACTAGAATTTTTTTTCATTATCAATTTTCTTTTTTTATCATTACATGATAGTTTCATCCCACCTATCTAACCACCCTTCATTTATTAGTAGCTTTAGCAACCTTACACATATGGGTCTAATTTCCCGGCTTTTGAGCCATATAATATAACATTTATAATAATAAGCTTCTCTTTCTTCCACTAAAAAAAAAAAAGCTTTCTCTTTCTAATAATAAGTTGTAAGTTTGTTAGTATTTTGCGATAAATATACATAGGATAAATGGGTGGCTGAGGTAAGAAAGCAGTTATTCCTCTTGAAATTTTGATAGTTTAAAGAAATTATTTATAAATTTTCATAATTTTTTTATATTCATCCCTTTTTTTATTACAAATAAGGCCAACTACTTTAATTATACAATGAATTCATATTCTAATAGCTTATAAATAGTATAAATAGTTCCATAGTATTAAATTTGAAACATTCTGGCTTGATTGCTAAGCGAAATCATGCGTTATTGCGTTACAACCTCTTCGATTATATTCATCCATTTTAATTTGGACAATTGAACTTTTCGATTTGTCCATTAATGATGACTTCGGCCCCAATCCAAATCTTGGGCCCGACCAAGAGCTCTCGTAATTTTCGTTTAATAAATGTATATCAATTGGCCACATCAACGACACAGTTCGTTGTCTTCTTCGTATTGTATTTTTCTTTTGCTAACCCTTGCTTTGTCTTTTTTTTTTTTAAGATGTGTATTGTGATATCTGAAAGTTTAAAGGGTCCCGATTAATCTAGTTTGTGCTGAGTCAAGCCACTAAGGAGATAAAATTCTCACAATATGATTTTTTTCTATTTATAATACTCGAACTCGGGACCTTATTTAAAGAAAATAAGAGTGGGACTGCTTGAACAAACCAATATTGGTGTTTGGTGGGCTCAAACCGGGTAGATGGAGTGCTTTTATTGCGGCTAATTGACTGCGGTCTCTCATCATATACGGTGATATGTTTGGTCATGTCCGCTTAATATAAATCACACGTCCAGAAAGACAATATTAATTATTCCGGTATTTAAATTGGAAGGATTAGAGGAAAATAGAGATTAGAGGAACCAGTGCTGATAACAAAAAAGTGAATCGATAGGCATCTAAATTGGAAGGATTATTAAGAGGTTTTAGCATTATGTAAATAATGTTGTCCGAGTTAATCCATAAAAAAAAAAAAAACAGTCGTCTGAGTTGTACTTTGAACTCTAAATAGATTTTGATCAGTTTTTCATTTGTTGGTAGATTCAAATAGCTAGCTAAGGTTCCTAGATTGGGATCTATTCGCTGGCTAGCTTGCTTAAAATCCATACGTATTCGACATGGTTATGAATCTCGATCCAGTTGGCTGTTATTATGTTACGAGTTCACTGAGCCACTCGAACGAGGGTGACGTTTGAAAAGGTATATAGAGAGAGGAGAAAGTATAAAAACATGTATGTCCCTGTGACTATCGAAAATATACTTGTCTTTTGTCTAATCGAACTATGAACAATTCACTAACAATCAACTCCATCAACTTCAAACACGAGTTGTAATTAATCATTATTAAAAATAAGAAGAAAAATTAAAACAATATGATCATCTTTAACTAGTAAGCCATTTCTCGCTTAATCTTGCAAACCGAAATACACAACAAAATATTGGAATACCTCACATACCTTTCCCGGCCCCTTCTAATTCCTTTCTCTCTTCTTCAACATTCCTTTTCAAACCCTAGGCTTGATGAGTGCCTTAAGAGGGTTCTTCATTACTACCGTAAACTCTAACTTCCCAGTAAAATCGATCTTGCTATTCGGCGGATAAGCACTCCACTCGAACTCCTGAACCATCCGTGCTAGCATCAGATGAACATGAACCGTAGCCATCCCCAATCCAGGGCAGATTCTCCTTCCAACCCCGAAAGGCAGCATCTTCACTCCCGTTACTCCGGTAATATCAGCGTCCTCATTGCCCGTAATGTATCTGTATGTAGCCCCAAAAATATTATATGTAAGTAAATAAATATCGAGCTAAGGCTAATTAAATATATATATATATATATATATATATATCGTGTTATATATACACAGTATACCAATGTTGGTATATACCTATCAGGGTCGAACTTTTCCGGGTTGGTCCACAGTTTCGGGTCCTCTCCAATCCCCGGGAGATATATCTCGACATTCACATCTGTCGGGATATCATAGCCTGCCAGCTTGGTTGGCTCAGTGACAGCATGCGTCAGTGAGAAGTAGGTCGGCGGGTGTTTCCGCAGCAGCTCCTTGACGGTGGCGTGCAAGTAGGGCATGTTCTCAACGTCCTTCTCATCAACCCGCTTATCTCCGACAGTGGACTTGATCTCCTCATAGAGCTTTGATTGGACATGAGGGTTCGCGATCAGCTGCGCAATGCCCCATTCGATTGCCGTCCCCGTTGTGTCTGTCCCACCATTGAGGAACTCCGAGCAGAGGGTCACGAGCTCCGGTTCCGTGGGGCCTGACTTCCGGCCCTCGACCTTGAGATTGAATAACGTGTCAAGGTATGAAAATGACGTGGCTGAGCTATCGGATCCAGGGTTCTCGATTGCCCGCTTCCGCTTCCTGATGAAAGGGACAATGAAGTCGATTTGCTCCTTCCTTACCTGAATATTAAAAGCAAACGTGTTTTATTATGTAGCTAATACAAATACTTTGGACTAAGTTAACGCCTGAATAATGATTAATTAGTCATAGCTAATAGGGCGAAGACTGCTTGTGGTCTCACAGAAAAAATAGTTCAAATGCTAAGTAGATTGCTCAAAAATTTAACCTCGAGTGCTCTCTTGCGATCTTTGGAGAAGAATGGGCTAAGAATAGGGAGATAGTCATCAATCCTCGGATCCAATGTGATGAGGACAGTCTTCATCATTTGATCCATCCTCTCGATGGTCTCCTCATTCATCTCAAGGCCAAAACACATCGCGAGTAATATACAGAACACGGCGAATCGCGCGTTCTTGAGAACACTGACGACCCCATCATTGCCCTTTGCCTCGGCCCTGAGCCGATCGATGAACCTGTCCATGGCCGCATCCCGGATGGCCCTGAACTCCTTCAGCCGGCCGGAGCTGAGCATGTTCTGGACCATATTCCTCCTCAACGACCTCCACAAGGGCCCATAGATCGCCGCATTGACAGTGAACTTGTTGCAGCTGAAGATGGCCCGGGTCGGATTCTCCCTAGGCCGGCTGGCGAAGAGCTGTCCCCTCTCAATAAGGGCCTCGTGAACGAGCTTCGCGTCGCTCAGGATTATCATCGTCCTTGTCCCCATCCTCAGGGTGAAGATAGGGCCGTACTTGGCCCGCAGTTCGTCGACATACACGAAGAAGGGCTTCTTCGAGCGAGCGAACTGGAAGAGGTTTCCGACCACGGGCCATCCAGGCGGGCCAGGAGGTAGGTTCACCCGCTTGGATTTCCTCTTTTGCGAGACCAACAGGATCAACCCCGAGATAGCGAGGGCCAGGATAGTGAAGAAAGGGTGGTAGAAAGAAAAGAGGGAAGACGAGGTCGTAGCATTGAGTCGATGATCCATTCTTATTAGTGAATGATCGAGGAAAAGGGATCGATCAATGCGGTGAGTTGATCAAGAAATCAGATGTGAAAATGGGTATAAGAATGAAGAGAGCATGAAATTGCAGGTAGGGTTTTAATTAATGAAGAGCTCTTGCTATTTGCCAGTGGGACTTTACTATAAGAGGTTGTTGGTATGAAAGCGTATGAATTATTAGACACGTAAATGTAATATATGAATAGAGGATGTGAAGTGGGCGGCCGACGGATATAGAGGGAGGGGATCTAAATGGATTGATATGAAGAATGTGATGGGCAGATGGGGTGTAGTTAATGCTATGCAGTGGAGCTAAAATGGTTAGGTGAAATATTTCAGACAAAGACCAGAAAGAAAGGAAAAGCAAACTGTGGGAAATCGGTGGACTTTCAAGGCAGTGGGCTCACAGTTTTAAAAGAGATATCGATGTTATCAAACAAATGTGATACAATTGATAAATTACATCACACGTCAATATAATTAATTCTTTTTATATTATAGGAATTCAAAATATGTTGAAAATACATCGTGATCAATATCCGAGTTAGCATTGGTATTAGTTAATAGACTAAACACGCTAGTTCATCTCACTTTAAATTAAAAGCAAAAAGGGGAGATGGATAATACTGAATTTGATGATGGAGAGTGAGACAGAGAGAGAGAGGTGGGGAATTGGGAAATTCATCAATGCATGTGTGGTTAGTTTCTAGTTGCTCGATTGTGAACTGTAAATGCACTCATCCACACTGTCCATGGATCGACCTGTCACATGACATGCGCCATGAACCCTGTCTGCTATGTACATGTCTTTTCTGTTTTTACGTAGGGTCGTTCTGGAGCAAGCCGATCAATTCTTACAATATATAAAATATTATTTTCAATACGTGAATGGCGATCATATATTATAAATCTCATATCCCTTGTGAGTAATGTGAACGGAACAGTGACGCGTTTAATGATCTCTAGACAGCTGGGTAGTACACGTTAAGGATCCCCAAATGAATACAAAGCATAGTTAACTTCTATATGCAGGCGCAGTCGCAAAATTTTATATATGTCACTTCAGTAACAAACATCAGTTGCACGTCGTGCAATTAAGGATGCACATATAGGAAAAAAGGACATATATCGAGGATGGTTAATTACTCTAATTTACTGGGCTGTCTGTCTCCAATAAATTAGCAATAACCCAGCCTGATTGAAAAGGTTCATACCCGCAAGACTTTTCGAGAGCAGCAGTACACGATACCGTAAATTAACATGGTTGGAGAAAATAAAGCGTATGATAAAGCAAGAATAGGTTAAACAAAGAGGTGTCTAGTCTATGTTGTAGTGTTGTCGACATTGCATAAGCCAACGGGTAAAACATTATTCTTGTAGGAAGCAGAAATTATGGAAGTTAGGAATTAATTGACTCAAAACACAAGTCAGTCGTACGACATCAAGAAGTGAAGATCACACAACTAGTTGTTTTGAGCAAGCACTATAAGTGCAAGGTAGATATCAATTATATGTCCTTTACCTTTTCCTTGCCCTTGTTCAACGATGCCGTGTGAGTTATGCGTTTCCTCCGGGGTCAAAAGATTTGATTGATGTTGCAGTGTTCAGTTAGAGTCCATGAACCCCCAACATGATCTCGACTGGTGCACCAATTCAAGCAATTTAATTTCTTTCGGTTCTATACGCTTTTTTCTAATCCTTAACTTCGACAAACCAGCATGATTTGGTCACATATAGTTATGCTTGTCAATTACTGGGGCCTAATGTCATCAACCAACAAAACAAATCAACACAAACATAGTGATATACGTATATAAGTATTATGTTTTTAATTTTGCCATGAAATATATTGAATCAAATGAAATTTTTGAGACGCTAGTCGATTTTTGGGATCCACGCGACTAGCTTATAAGGTAGGTTAGAAGATCTCTTTGCCGTTCACCAGCACAACACACAAACGTCTAATTTGAATTTCCGGAAATAACCATGCAATGATCGGGGGCAGAATTAAAACTAACTTACTTGGAAGAAAGAAATTTGCCACAATTGAGACAAATAAATGGTGTGATAACGATATGTGGTAGGGATGACTCATGAATTGTTTGTCAGAAGGTGCTGTGTAAGGGAACTATAGAAATGTCTGAGAATCTCACTCACCACACCGATCATTTACAAAGTCTACCACTCATGACATGGTTTCATGTCCCCGTACGTTGTACCTATTTTTGTGACTATTTAGGATTGGGGCACTTACCTTACCTTCTCCGGTTCCACAAATTACTGCCCTATAATTGGAAAGTGATAGAAACTAGGGGTGTGCACGGGTACCGGGTATACCTGAAATCGGTCGGAACCTATCCGTTAGGATAGGATCTGGGTAATTCGTATTGAAAATAGGATAAGTTACGGGTATTAAAATCATGAACCGGTGAAAATCGATTCCGGTTTCGATTCCTTCCTACAGGGTACTCGGAATCGATTATTTATTAAAAAAAAAGGGAAAGAATAAAGTTACTGTTTTTTCTAATGAATCAAAACATAGGCACTTTGTTGTGTGAGATCGTATTATGGATGTTTAATTTTGTCGATGGATTAATGATAGATGATTTTTTTTTGTGGATTAATCTAAATTTTTGTTGATATTATATTTAGCGTAATTATTGATTATGTATGTGATATTTTCGATTTTATTTAACCAGAGAAAAAAAAGTTTACAGGTTCCAATAGGATACCCAGAACCTGTAATATAATACAGGTTTCGGTTCTATGATTCAACAGGGTATGGTCCGATTCCAAAATCTTGGAACATGTCCCTTATAAGGTAGGGTTCGGGCATCGTGAAAAATATGGGGTACTTGAAACCGATCACCCATAATAGAAACCTTCACTTCCCCTTTCCTTCTCGTCTCCATATATGCACGTCAATGGGAAAGGTAAAGGTGATTAGAAAGTGATTACTCATCATCATTTTCCGCATAGGCTAATTTAGATTAATTATCAGGAGGATTATAATCTATATATCTATATCTATCTATATAAACATATATATATATATATATATATAGTAAAACTTACTTGAATGCAATTAATATAGTTAGTAAACAAAAACCTACTCTAAACATAATTAATATTAGACACAAAAGTCAAAAAGGATGTAGCATACGTAGTGGCGCACGTCCTCACCAAGAAGTTACAGATTTCGATACTCAGTGAGACTATTCATCATTGTTATCAGAATCGACCAGACCGATCAGATCGGAAATAGGACCTATGCTCGGTCCGGTTCGCTTAAAAACCGAAAATGCATAAAAAAAATCGATGAACCCAAAAAATCGGCCGTTTTTAGATGAACCCATCGAACCCATTAGAACCGGCCGGTTCATGGGTTCAAAAATTTTAAACGGAATCCGAACCGAAATCCTCCACTCCCGACCCGAGCGAAAATTGCTGAATGCAGAGTTGAATTGAATCTGGAAAAAATCGAAAATCCTACCCTAGTCGTCTTTTTCCTAAGCTCCTCTTCGACTCTTCCTTCTGCTATTCTTCTTCATCAACTCATCTTTAGATCAGAGTTCTTCTTTCAGCTCATCTTCAGATTTCTGAATCCGTCAGTGACCGGTCGCTTCTCTGATTCTTCTTCTCTTTCTCCTTCGAAACCCCCTCGACCCGAGCGAAAATTGCAGAGTTGAATCGCGAAAACCCTAGTCATCTTCTTCCTTCTGTTCTTCATTAGTTCATCTTCGAGATTCTTCCTGCTGTTCTTCATCAATTCTTCGCTCCTCTGATTCTTCTCTTTCGAGCAGCAGAGGCGACCCTTACTGGAGAATCAAGCGGCAGAGTCAACCCATTTTGGTTCGAGCTTCCTCTCCCTCTTCTCCTTTGCTTGTGGTTGCGGTGAAAAATTTTAGCATTGGTTGGTTGATGCTGCTAATAATATGCGGTCTCGTATAGCTAGTTTTGTGTATATATTCCACAACATATGAAACTTAGCTGATTTTGCCGATAATATGGTGTGGAACGTTAGTCACGGTTGGCATATAAACGAAATTGTTGGCATTATAGTGTTTTATGGACTTTCGATTATGATTCAGTGAACTGAAGTTAACTTGATTATATATGTTTGACTTTGATTTCATGCTTCTTGCTAGGTGAATTCCGCATGTTATCCTGTTAGCTAGTTTTGATGTACCATGGTTGATGCAGTGGGTGTGAGGGGATATGTTGATGGAGCAATGCCTAGGCAGATGAAGAGGAATCTTACTATTGGTGAAGGGGTTCATGGTGCTGGAAGAGAGATAGGGTACAGTTAATTCAGTATTGGTTGGACTATTTCCTGCTTTGAACTTTTGTATATGGTCAGATAAGAGAGGTTGGCAGATAATGGAGATTCCTTAGTTACTTTTTCTGTATTTTTTTTGGGTCTTTTTGGCTAGCAAATGAGGAAAAAATTGAGGGACAATGTTGGAGATTCACTTTTCCCTAGAGACTTTCATTTATGGAATTGATATTCCGTTATCTGTTCTGGTCACATTTAAATAGAGTTCATGGAGATTATACTATTGAACTGTGATCTTGGTGCTTGATCAATACAAGATTGAGAAAGCATCGATTTTGTTTATTAATGTGCCGTAGAAATCCTTTTTATGCTTCGTGCTTTTATGGTTCGTGAATTTTATGAGATTATCCTCCAACCTATATTGGCGGTTGCCTATTCATCATGGAACTTGGGATAGTTAGCTTTTGTTGAAATATGAGAAAGCTTGCCGCTGGTTATCCCTTTCTTTTTGTGGATAAGTAATTGCTCTGATTATCAGTTGCAGTTTGTTAAAGATTGTCAAGCCTGTGAACTTTATTGGATCCCTTTAATGTGGCCAATTATTTATGCTCTTTTAGGATGTCTTTGCGTTGCTTTAGTTTTGCTTTCTATTTTCTATTGAAGTTTTTTTTTTGAAGCAATCAGTGTTGTTAAATGTGACGGCTTTCATTTGATTAATTATTTTACGTTATGACACTGGCTTGTTGGTGTTGCAGAAGTTCAGTATTTGGTGTTGACAACCAAATTCTGTAGCTTTCATAAACCTCCATCCTTGTTGGTTGCTAAGGTCTCCATATAGAATAGCAAAGCTTCTTGTTTTGTTGTTTTTTGCCAAATCTGAAGTTGATTCCAAATTTGGAGCTGCTTTCAAGCTCGTTGTTTTGCCAAATCTAGAGCTGCTTCCATTGCTACGGCATCTAAAATTTTATTACTATTTTATTTTATTGTATTTTATATTATTTTCTTAAAATAATATTTATTTATTTATTTTATAATTAAATAAGCGGTTCGACCCATCGAACCCCCGGTTGAACCCATGCCTCGGCCGGTTCGCTGTCCAGTCCGGTTCTGATAACACTGCTATTCGTATCCCTTTATTAGTTATTAGGATTTCTATTTCGTTATACTAAATCCATGACCTCCCTTGTAATTGAAAAAATAGTAATACAAATACAAAATTTTAATGGAAGTGAGTTTAGTATGCATTAAATACTTGAAATAAATGATTTTGGAATTAGATAGATTTTTCCACGGAAAAAGACTAATCAATTTTATTTTTATTATTTGGAAATATTTCATACAAGAAGAACTTGAAACTTTTCAATCTATAATACATAATATAAAGTAGAATAGTGCATTATACACTAAATATATTAATATAAATAATTAATTCCATGTTATGTAAAAAGTTAGCTAAATTTTTTTTTATTCTCTTGAAATGATTCATAACAAAAGAATCTTGAAATTTGTATTCATCTAATAAATATAAATTTTTATTATAGAAGTTGATGCTCTGAATATTTTAAAGAGATGTTGTATTTTTTTTCATCGATATTGTGGCAATTTAAGTATATATATACAAGACACAGACCCGTACTACGCAAAGGCTTTCATAATTTCTTTTGGTTAAAAATTTGACATGTGCTACTCATGTTTTTATTTTAATTATATTAATTTTTAAAATATAATTATTTTCATAATTTTTCAATAGAAATATATTGGTTAAAAAAGATTTTTATTACTATTAATATTAAATAAAAAAATTTGAGGAGAGAGAGAAAAAGATGGAGTGAATGGTAAGAAGAAAAGGAGAAAAGAGAGAGGAGAGAGGAGAGAGGGAAAATAGGAAAAAAGGAGAAAGTGGGAAGTTATTTTTGGTGGTAAGAAACACATAAATTTACTACATTATCCTCTTAATTTTCAATAATTTTGGTGGTTACTAAATTGATACTATTATATTGTGAGGGGTATTTTTGAGAATATGAATGTTACCTCAACCACCACCATTTATTTTAATTTGTAATATAGATATATATATATATATATATAATTTTTACATTAACAGAGAAATAATCAAGAAATTCGTATATATTATAATTTATTTAATTCTCTTAAATTCATAGAAAATTTATAACATTAATTAATAATTTTAGTAGCCCATTTTCATATGGAAGCTTATTTGAATGTCAACTATAATTTTCCCTATAGTTTTCTATAGGTATCTCTAAATTTTAGTTACATTTACGTTTCATTTTAATGTTAACATTGTTTGCAAGAGATTAATTAAAACAAAATTATTATGGATATTTATTTATATATTATGATATTTTAAAAAAATTAATTAAATGATTATAATTGATTTAGTTGTGCAAACATGTTTGATTTCCAATCGGAAATATTGTGTCTTCATTTAAAACATTAATTGGTAAACGAATTACAAGCAATTTTTTTAATGTATTTGTGTTTTCCATACATTAACTTATGGCCTTAAATTATGCTAACAAATTTGAATAGAATAAATATATCAAAAACCCATTCATCGCACGATTGTATAATGCAAGTGGTGCTCATATATATTAAAACCTTTTGCTTTAATTTATTTTTATTCCAAAGAATAAATTAAAATAAATATACATGCTAAAAGTAGCTTTTTCTTGCTTTATATTTGTAGCAATTTAAGTAGATATCTATATATTTGATGTTGATAAATATACTAGTAAATAAATAATTGTGTTATAATTTTATTTAACTTATCTTTTATAATAAATCATTTAACATAGTCATTCTTGCAAATTCGCATATTAAGCTTCAGTCGTATATTACTATATCTTTCATTTTAATCTCACTATATATCAATATAATCTCTTCAAATTAGATATCTAGTATTGATTATTATTACAATGAAAATATTTATTCAAAAAATTTTATGGTAGATGAGTCAACTGTGTAAGTTTATCTGTATGCTTAATAATAATAATAATAATAATTATTATTATTATTATTATTATTATTATTATTATTATTATTATTATTATCATCATTATTATTATTATTATTATTGTTATTATTATTATTATTATTATTATTATTATTATTATTATTATTATATTTTTGCAATAAATTTAACAATTATACTTATTTTTTACCTAAAACAATAAATGATCAAATAAACAAGTTTGAAACTAGATATTAGAATAATTAAAACTCGCAATAATAGTTAAGCATATATATAAATTTATCATAACACACCAACTATATAAATTTACAATCTTCTTGAGGAATAAAATCTAGTATATGAAAGTAAGAATTTTGAGTAGTACTAATTTTAAAAATATGCAAAAACAAAATTATATATTTAAATGAAATATTTTTAATATTTTTTGTGTTGTATTGACAGTTATATAAATACACAATGTGTATTAAGTAAAATAATGAATAGCTACATACAAGATTAAAAAAACACCACATTAATTTAACAAATTAGGATCATATAAAAAGTCAAATTTCAAGAAGCAAAAGTAAGGACACAAATAGCAAAATATTATTTTCAAAAATAAATTTACAATATCATGTTTGTGTACTTGCATGTAATATTAGTGATGAATCTACTAATATTAACAAATTAAATAAAGATACAATACACTTTAAATAAGAAAAGGAGTCTACTAACACTTTGGTCCTCCAATTTTTCAATTGCCAACACCTGACTACATGAATTTTCAAAATCGAGAATTTGGTCCTTGAATTTTCAAAAACCATAACAAAATGGTCCTTTTAAGGACTAAACTATTGGCAAAAAAAAGGCTAAAGGACCATTTTGTCATGATTTTTGAAAATTAAGGGACCAAATTCTCAATTTTGAAAATTCGTGGAGTGAAGTGCTAACAATTGAAAAATTAGAGGATCAAAGTGTTAGTGAATTCTAAGAAAATTAATAGCAAAATTGTCGCTATCAATTTAAAATTAGTCTGATATATTTGAATTACTATTTGAAATACTTAATTATTGTTGAAAATATAAATTAATTTTTAAAATTCTCAAATTATTACTATTGAAACCAAACCCGTGCAACGTTACATTAATACCGGATCAATGTGTTATAGTTATTGTTGTAGGACAGTAATACACGTTGTAATATTTTTGTTTCTCAATAGTTTCCTTCTTTTTTTTTTTTGGTGGAACAATATCTTTGTTAAGGTTTATAATTAACTTTCTTAATCTACACCCAATCTCAATTTTTTAAGTCGCCAACTTTCAACTTGCGTGCACAATCAAAAGAAGAAAATTATATATTCATTCATTACCATACAAAATGCGTACATAAATATAGATATACATGCATCATTCTTACATTCAAAGGTTTTCTCGAATTTTGTGAGTAGGTGATCCAACACTGAAGAAAAGAAAAAAAGGAGCAAAAAATGAGAGGTAATTAGTGTATGAGAGGTAATTAAAATATTAATTTGTCCTAGGCAACGAGGTATCGGGCCTTTCGCATATGGAATTCCTGGCTTATCCATCGTGATGTAGGTTTTGCCTGAATATGTTTTGACTATAGCAAAAATATAGTCTAAATGCGGAAACAAATGAAAGCCATGGAAACAAATGACTAATTAGAAGAAGTTGAGCGAGTAAGAAATGTTGTTTATACCTTGTTAACTGTAGATGGAAAATTATACATTCATTTCATTACCATACAAAATGCATACATAAATATAGATTATTTTTTCTTTTTTTTCCCGGTAGGAACATAAATATAGATTTACATGCATTAGACTTACATTCAAACGCTTTTGTCGAGTTCATACAAAATAACTAAATTGCAGTAAGGTATACTGAAACAAATTTAACTAACCTGAAGGAGATATATGAGCCTAGAGTTTCGGAGAGGAACATGCTTCTCTTTCTTCGAGTAAAATAACTTACTTAACCCAATTCAACTCTATTATTCACAAATTCAACAATACGATCATTACTTTATTATTTTTTCTCTAATTTAATAATAAATTCTTTCGCGTACTTTTTTCTAACAATTTTTATAATCACATTTTTAATAATACATTTATCATCTACTTTCACATATACATACATATCAAATTGTTAATAATAAATTTCTCATATACTTTCACATCTATTTATATATACATATATATATATATATATTCACACACATTAATATATTTATCGACACTTACAATCATTATACAAAATCAAGTTAAGTTGGATCATTATCCAACTCGAAAACCAAACGCAAGCTCAAAGACGACAAACTCTTGTTGATGCCTTGATTTTATTCATGGGAAGGAAATGATCAGCCTTAAAAAGTTGGAACGTTGAGGGGAATAATAACTCAAAATATATAAGGTGTTTGGTAACGGAGTAGAATATAATTCTACTTAACTTCACGAGGATAAAGATAATAGTAGTTGGAAGAATTTATTGTTAAAAAATTAGTTGTAATAATGGTTAAGAAAAATTATGTGAGAAAATTCATTATTAAATTAAAGAAGAAGGTAAAAGAAAAATAATGATTGTATCGCTAAATTATGAAAAATAATGAATAGTTTGAAAAATTTAGTATTAAAAAGTTAATTATAATAGTAGTTAATAAAAAGTACGTAAATTGAAGAAAAATATAAAAAAATAATGATTGTATTGTTGAATCGAGAAAAAAATAAAGTGAAGTTAAATGAAGTAGAATATGACTATAAACAAACAAAGCAATGTAAGAGAAATGATTGACAAGACAATATGCTTAGTTGTGAAGAGAGAGAGTTGAGAAAGAGAGAGGGGGTTTGTTTTTAACATTCAAAAAATAATTTATTTTATTATTATTATTTATATACTTTGTTGTTTTTTTTGAAATTTTATTGGATTTCTATATTTTTTATTATTTTGTTAATGATGTGACGATTTATGCATGTAACAAACGTGACTGGTGGACCTGTCGCATAAAAAAAGTTACCGGTGTCAACTAAAAATTGACGATTTGTTCAACATTGAAACAAAATGAAAGCGCTTTGTGCAAAATCGTTATAAATTTTTAACCAAAGAATTACTTTTCCAATGGATTTGGTATCAATTATAGCAATTTTCTCAATTTGGATATTCAATGGGCTAATTTCAGAAGCCTGTGAGTTGGATCAATGGACCAGCCCATCTCTGAAATCCGACCTCGGCCCGGTACATGAACATAAGCTTGTCACTTCTGAGTTGGGCATTTAGTTTGAGATAATCATATTGGGCCGAAAGTGGACTCATTAGACATTTAATGGGCTCATTTCAGAAGCCTGTGATTTGGATAAATTGGTAGGCCCACATTTCGGGTAAGAGAGCCAGGTTCTGTCTTTTTTTCAATATATATATATATATATATATATATATATATATATATATAATTAATTCCTTTATAAGTTTTTTGAATTAGTTATAAATTAAAATAAGATAAAAAGTTAATATTTTTACTTTTCATATAAATATAATCATATGGGCATATATTATTATTGTATTATTTATGAGCACTAGTAATTGGATACTATATATTTATTCATATTAAAATTTAGATTTAAAAATTTGATCTTAAAGTTTTATTTTTCAATTTTCACTTCAATTATTTTATTCACCTAAAGAGATTGTATGATGATGGCATTATTACAAAACTACATCTTTATCCCATCGATCTATTTTTCATACCAAACGATATGTAATATTACATTACCAAATACTTTTGTCTGAAAGACCATGTACTTAACAAGTACGATAATATAGCATTTCTAAGAATCTAACATTCTGGGGCTTATTATCCCAACAATATAATATTTCTTGTAGTCTAACAATCCGCAAATCAAGCGCGACCTCATCGATTGGTAGGTATGAGAACAACAACTAACTTTTGGAGTTCCAAACGATAGTGTCAAGTAAATGAGATAATAATATAGATCATAGATTTATGCATCAGGGTTTTATATGTGCCGCTATCTACGTGGCTACATCGTCGACCACCCTTTTCCCTCATGATCAGTGTAAGCACCTCATTTTGTACGCGACATATCGATAATTGGTATATTACTATGGATTAGTTGAAAAATAACTAACATGTGCTCGAGTTGGAGCTCGGCTCTGATTGAACCATTGTAGTAAGGCATAAGGTATGAATGTCTGCTCTCGGTGAATGTGAAACCGAAAATAATCTCAATTCCTATCATAATCTAATAATTCATATCGATTGAATGATCTCGAAGTACCCTGCTTTTTTTGTTCGCATCTTTCATTACAACTCTTTGTCTTCAATATTCAGCTTAATTATTCTCTTAGATTGTTTTATTTATTTTTTGTCTTTATTTTATCCACTTTCTTGCTTCGGGTGGGTCGATATGCAAAGAGCACTGTCCATCAAGCTATAGGGGTGAAGCTGCCATAATCACATGTCTTTCTATTTTTCCTCTTTCCCACCCGAAAGGAATCGTATGTAATTTGTTTAAGCTAATTGCTATTTTTTAAAAGTTCGATTATTGAAATGTAACACTTTAGCATAAAAACTAAATATCATAATAATCGAGTGCAAAAAGTTTTTAAATTGTAACAATGTTATACAATCCATTAATCTTGCGTTAACGGCATTAACTCTTGTTTGCGCGGCTTCTGTGCGACACAAAAATAAAATAAAAAATATTTTTAAAATATAATTAAAATGAAAATGTTAAAAGAAAGTAATAATTCAATTGAATTAGAAGAATGACCAAAAAAATTGAATTAGAAAAATCTCTCCTCTCTCTCTTCTCAGATCATCTCTCTTCTAGATCTCTCTCCTCTCTATGTTAGTCATCAGCTCAACGAACGATCCCGAACGCCAAAATATATATATATATATCTCTAAACTTAAATTGAAGCAAACAAACAACGGGACAAACACCGCCATAATCCCTCGAGGAGCCATCAGAGTGTTACGATTTAAAAACTTTTTAAAGTTTTTCAATTTGATCGTAACAGTGTTTCTTTCCGTGACACTCGCCATGATTCCCAATTCGATTGTTGTTTCAGGATGCTATGGGGCTTTCTTTCCCTCGTACTGTGAGCGCGCAGCGCATGAACTCGCGGAGTCGTGGGTCACTTCTTCTTTTCTTCCATTGAATTGTCATACAGAGCTCGCTGATGATCATATCAGCGAGTGCGCGTCTATGATTTTCCTAACATGAAGCTAAACGATCTTGCTCGCGAATCTACTAGCTGAGCACGAATCAAACCCAAATTTAAAATGGAATTAAAAATAAAAAAATAAAAAATCTTCCACACAGTCGAGGGTTAGGGCACTCCCGTCAGTGACTCCAACCCCCGACCGTGCAGACCCCCGGACGAGCTCGATCGGGGGGTGGGGTCGCCGACAGGGGTGCCCCCACCCCCGACTCGGAGATGTGTGCCGGCGGGAAAAAAATTTCAGAAACAGAAGTAGAAGGAGGAGGAGAGAGAGGGCACCGGACGACCACGAACTCTCCATAATCGATGGATTTCCGGAAACCAATGAGCTGCCAGAGACGACTCGACGAGATGAGGCAAAGGAGAAAAGGAGACGAGAGGATTTTCTAAGTATATTTTATTTTAATTTTGTTAATATTTTATTATTATTTAATTTAATTTAATTTTTAATTAAAAGGTAAATTATTCTAGGAGTACAAAAAAGTTTTTGCAATGTAACAGTTTGTTACAAAAAGAAAAAAATATTACTATTTTGTACACAACGTTTAAAAATGTTGAAATCGAGTGCATTCCTTCAGTTTTTGACTAACGGCGTTAGGAAATGCTGACGTGGTTGCAGTCATTTAAAAGGACATCGGACATGGCCAAACATTAAAATAAAAAATTCAATTTTTATAATATTAATTAAAATAAAATAATAGAGAAAAATATAAAAAAATTAAAAAAAAAATGGTTTTCGAGAGGTCTCCCTCTTCGACTAACTTGGGGTTGGGGCGCCACCCCCAGACTGAGGTCGCGGGCAGGGGAGCTCTCACCCCAATTTGGAACCCTTTAATTTTTTTTTCTCTGTTAAAACATAAATAGGAGAAGGGGGTGGGAGAGTCCCCGCTGGCTACCCACCTCCCATGGTAGGTCCACTCCCCGCCCTCTTCCCTGATCTTGCTTCCATTTAAAATAATAAAAAGATTCTACATCAACATTAGAAGCAAACTTCTGACCTGATATTTCTTTTTTTTTTTTGTTATCTATGTTTGATTGAAAATCACATGTTGGTTCTTACCTGCTGCTTGATGGGTCTGTGATGAATCATTCTTTAGGGGTCTCTATTTGCTCTATTGGTTTGTGTGTGGAAATGAAGAAACAAAGAGGGAGAAGACTCAACAAGATGGAGAAATAGAGAGATTCGTGGAGACGCAGACTCATACTGATTCGTAGCAAAATTTTTCTTTTTATATCTAAGTGTTACAATTCAAAAACTTTTTGTACTCCCGGAGTAATTTACCCTAATTTAAAATATGACATCTATCACCATGTGTCACGAAACTTGACATGTTAGATACTCAAGTAGGAATTGCGTCAGTATAAATTAACGGCGTTAACTCAAAATTGACCGATTGCATAATATTGTTACAATTTAAATACTTTTTGTACACGATTGCTACGATTTTTAGTTTTTGTACCAAAGTGTTACATAGGTAAAATGTTTTGTACTAATGGTGCAATTTACCCTAAAAATCTATGATATCGTGCAGTGTTCGAGTTTTGCTCAACTAATCCTTGACTCCGTACGCAGACTTGCTAGTGCATAGGACAAGATAAACCCAGAGGTGCAAACTAGCTCCAAAGAATTGTAAACCTAGGATAGAGCGGATACTTATATTTCTCATTACCATCAAACCAAATCGCTTGGGGTTTAAGCAGAGAATAACTTGGTACAATTGTTTGATTATTTCGAGTCTTGATCGACTTTTTATACATATTTCTTCTCTTTTGTTTTTGGGTAATCATTTCTTCTCTTTTATTTAGTATATACTAGTCTACTACCCCGTGGATGCATTGATTTTTGATATATTTATTATATTTGAAATTCGTAATAAAGTATTTTAAAAAATAATGACAATTAAAATGTTACTTTTTGATAAATTCGTATTCGATAGCCTTAAAAATAATTTTTTTTATGCATAATATTTCACGTCATGAATTGACGTACATAAAACACAATTGTGGAAAAATTACTTTTAATTCTTTTACCAAGTAATTTTGTTAATGGTTTTCGATTGTAAATCAGGCATGTTTACATAATTATATCAATTATCATATAACTTGTTCAATTTAATTGTTGAATTATATCAGTTATCATATCAATTGTTCAATTCAATTCTTAAACTTAATATCATAATAAACAAATATATACATAATACACCTCTCTGAAATTAATCTCATCTTATTAATGTTTACATTACAATAATATTTACAGATATGTAATTTTTATAAACTTAAAGATATTTATAAAAAATTATCATGAAATACAATGGATATATAAATAATCTTTCATGTGTAAATTTTCCAGTAAAATTTTGTTAATGTTTTAAATTTTCTACAATGAAAATAAAAGCAAAATTAAATAAATTATACTACGTGTATAAATTTCTTCATTATTACGTTATCAATGTAAATTCTATATAATATATATATATACATACTTAACTTCTTGTATTATGAATAAGAACAAAAAACTATATACAACATCTCTTTAAAATAGATTAAAATGTCAAATTCTATATTAAAATTTAAATTTAGTCATCGAATTGAAATTTCAAAGTTCTTTTATCAATTATTCCATAGATAATAAAAGCAAAATTAATTAACTTTCTATAGAAAATAATTATTTTCTAGTAACAAAAAGTTTATACTTCATTAGTGGATAAAGATTCTTTTATTGTAAATAATTTCGTAGATAATAGAATTAAAATTGATATTTTTTTATTAAAAAAATTAAGTATTTAGTATAATAAATGTTCAAATTATCCTTTATATTACGTATAATAGATGTTGGCCGCAAGATATCCAAGGATGAGAGATTGACCATGTGCGCGGAAGTATTTTTCATTTCCTAATTCTTTTTTTTGATGGTAACCTCGTTCAACTAATTTAAATTATTGAGCTTGCACTATATATGTATGTGTATGTGTAATTCGGTTATTATAGAGGGTAATTCCGATTAAGATAAAAGAATCCTTGAGCAAGAATAGTATTTTTTTAAACTAAGAAAATTTTCAGAGCATATATAATTTTGTATTTATTCTCAGCTATATTCATGAAAAGTATTTTTTGTTTAACTAACTTTCCTTTTCTTATTTTCCTGTTGATTATCAACTAACTTTTTGATAAGACATTATGTAAAAAGGTTCTATGATATGCAACGAATGCATATTGATATATAGAATATATTGCTGGCAATAAAAAATATAGAATATATTTTAACTATATATTTTTGTCACTATGAATATATATAAACATGATCAGTAAATAATTATGGATAAGAGTAAGACAACTTAATATCGATCATAGCCATTAGCATACTTTTTCTTTAATAAAAATTTTCATGAACTTCATCTAAAGCTTACACAAAACATGCACGCAGAATCATTTTAAAAAAAAGAAAAGAAAAAAGAAACACTTCTGTAGGAAATTAATTAAATGACTGTCCTGCAATCCTGAGACCAGCTTATGAACTGAGAAGCCATTTAATACTCTCACCTACAGGAAGAAAACCTAACTTGTGAACAAAGAAATAATTAATAAAAACCCTTAAAAAACCCCGGGCCCAAGATAATAAAATCTTGATCAGTTCCTGCCATAGACACACTGTCCCATCCTTGCGATCTCCTCTTATGGTCTCACGCTTCTTGAGAACTTCGTAATCGTATTGAACAAAGATTGAATAAACTGTCAACTAGCTGCTACATACATCGATGATCAGATGCTCAATATATAGTTATTCCTTTCTCACTAAGCCAATGAGTCAACTATATGAGAAGCTACTCAATCAGTCCAAACGCCTCCAATTCACTAGCCAACAGATAGGTATGAATTGAGAAACGGATATGAGCTCAAGAACACGACATTTATATAGATATTATAATTATTAGAAGCCAAACTGGAAAGTCACGCACTGTGGATATAAGTATGAAGCTAATCCGCCTTTTTGTTACCATCGGCTATCTTGCTAAAAGAAGCTTTGATGTTCTCCCACTTCTCCTTGCACTCGGCTGCACTGAGATTGTGTCCTAGACACGTCATTTTAGCGGCTATCACCTCCCAAAGCCCATCACTCGAGTATCCACACTCTTGAAAGCTCGGGTCTAAGCTCGTCCTCAGCTGTATGAGGCTCCATGTCTCGGACTCGTTCATGTTACTTTCAACCTGATTCTGATCCCTCCCAGGTAGTAGCTGTGCCTTGGAAAGCGAAAGGTTCACGCTGATCAGTTGCTCATTCCCAGCAGTGAATTTCTTCAAGGCCTCCATCAGAGCGGCATCTCTGGCCTCGATCCATGCCCTCTCCTTTGCCCAAAGTTCGTGTTCCCGATCGAACCGGGCTGTCTCTTGCTTCCGCCACTCTATCTCTCTCCACGCCCTCTCTTGCTCCCTTTGTTCGATGGTCTTCAACATGTTGTCCATCCAAGCCTCTTGTCTCTCCATTAGCTTCCTCATCTGTGAATCTATGAAGGCCTTCACTTTCTCCTTCCACCCTAACCTTCTACCGCTCTCATTAGCTTGGCCCTCTTCATCAATGTGGAGTAATTTCTTCTTCTCCTTGTCCATCGATTGACTCATTGCAAAGGCCATGGCCGATAAGTCATGATACTCCTCATTGTTCTCTGAAGACGAGGTCTCTAAGTCGTGGGAGGAGTTGGAGATTGAGAAACTAAGGCTCTCAGAAAGCTTATTTTGGTCTTGCCAATTATAGTTATTATTAGCTTCTCGTAATCGGTTACTAGCAGATGACGCTGATTCTCCGTATATGGCTTCAAGTTGACGAAAGAACCGATAATTCTTGCCATCTTGCCTCCCAGTTTTTCCCTCCTTCGTTTTCTTGTAATACTTGTACAAGTTTTCGAACTTCTCCCTGCATTTCTTCCCGCTTCTGTGGTACCCATGTTCCTCTGACATTATCCTGCGTATAGAAAAAATTGGCTTCCTAGATACCCCAAAAAAAAAAAAGAAAGATAATATATATAATAGGCAAATTATCAACGTATACGGTTATCATCTATAACTCAGTCAGTGACAATGTGTATACCATATCAGCTGGTACGAATTAATTTAAAACCAAATGAACCATACGTACTGGCAGCATGAGTTTCGTAATAAACCAGAAGCGAATATATGAGAAGAAGTTGATTCTAAAGAGTCATAGCCCTAGTTCGGCTACCATTATCCATATTTGCCTGCTTGTCCAACTGATGATGGCTGATATATGTATAGTAAAACTAAAACAAGTCAACACATAGATAAATATAGATGTCCCGGGTCTTGTTTGGCGGCATTTTTTAATTATTAAGTCGATGTAGAACATTCTTCCAAACATCTGAAAAAACAAGTCATAAGATTAAAATAAAGAAATGGTTAACTCCTTTCTAACTTATTAAGTTGACAGGCATTTGCCCACTCATACGGGCAACTATGAAGAGGTTTAATTTCACTAAAAAATGAACATAGAAAGAAAAGGTTCATAAAAACTGCTACACATGTATGAGACTAAGACATTATTATCCTAGCTGTTTGTATGTGTAATAATATATACCCATTGCAAAAGTTCCATGAGAGATCTAAATTGCTTGGATAGAGA
Source organism: Punica granatum (assembly GCF_007655135.1). Classification (NCBI taxonomy): domain Eukaryota; kingdom Viridiplantae; phylum Streptophyta; class Magnoliopsida; order Myrtales; family Lythraceae; genus Punica; species Punica granatum. The sequence continues at coordinate 1,038,684 of NC_045134.1, forward strand.
CAGTTGGGCGAAGAAAACAAAGAGCACTGGTGTGTTTTTTTTTTTCCCCCGGTGTACAAACAGTGGATGTTTTGTCAGATTAAAGTTGTCATTTTCAAACATCAGTTCATTTGAACCTAATTAAGGAATGTGCCACACGATCGACTGCGCATGAGCTATTGTTCAGTATTCAGATGGGTCAATTGTCCAGAAATTAACCATCATCCAAAGAGTACTAGCTAGTACATATATATTGGAAACTCCCGGTATATAAGGTGGACGGAAGAACCACAATTAATTTTATGAATTGATAATTCATTCTCGATAGACAGGCTTGGGAAAACAAAAAATTTACACTGAAACACACATACATATGATACGTAACGATGGTAATTATATGCGCGCACGTACCTAGAGACTTCGTCCCACAAGGGACCTTTGTGATTAGCTTCTTTGAACTTGGAATCAAGACTGGATCTGATCTCCAGAAGGGTTAAGGTCTCCTGCCTCGGCCACCTGCTACTGCTACTTCCACTGTCCATCAACCTTTCCCCACACTCCGGTTCCATTCCACACAACGGTGACATGGCGGCACCGGAATTCATGGGAGCTGAGCTGGGCGATGGATCGGTGCCTGTAGCAAAACTGATGCCTTGTGGGGGGTTATACTGAGTGTTGATGTTGGGGACGACATGATGATGATGAATTGATGGGCCGAAGTGGGATGAGGGCGGCGGCGGGAGAGCGGTCCCTAGATGAAGGTTCCGGTGAAGGGAGAAGGGCTCGAGGGGGTGGGAGATAGCCGGGAAATGGGTGCCAGGAGGCATGAGTCGCCGGAGATCCGGCAGGCCATACTGGTCATCGTCCATAATGATTAGCAAGCAGAGGTTTGAATGAAGTGAGTGAGTGAGGGTTTTTTGAGTACTGAGAGAGAGAGAGAGAGAGAGAGACAGGGTCAAAACGATGGTGTTGGGTTGGGGGATGCTATGAAATTGAAAAGGGAATATATAGAATACAATTATATGTGTAGACTGTAGGAGAAAATATTATATGTAATAGAGTTTAGGTGACAAAATCATAACTTCTAGAGTATTTTAATTTATTTTGATTTTTAGAAATATTATAAAAATAAATTTTTTTATATGTCTTGTAATATTATTACATGAACTCCGTTACATATAATCTTTACGCACCAAACTTACTCATACTGTCGAGGGAGGGAAGGGGCAAAAGCAAATTTTGTTGAGCTTTTTTCTTAAGCGACAGGATCCGAGTCTGCCGCTACCTTTTCATCATCATCAGTTCACCAATCTTCTCACACAGCACATATATGATAGACATATATATATATATATATATATATCATATACAACTCCAATTATTAAAAAAAAAAACGAGGAACATATGTGTAACTTTCACACAGCTCAAAAATAGAATAAGTGAGAAATGGCTAAAGGTTAGCTGATCGATCCATTGCGGCTTGCGCGAGGCAAGTCCGAGATGCGCGACATATGTGCGATACAGCGCATTGGATTCGGATAATAATTGCATATTTGTGGAAATTTAATTATAATAACAGATGCTCTATCTAACATTTGGTCATTGCATTACTTTCTTATGCTTTTTTTTTCCCGGTGAAATTCGAAAGACTGTTTACTTTTGATTGCAGCTATCATTTTGGTCTTATGAAAGTTAACCAGAGATGAGTTATAATATAACATGCACGTTTGACTCACAGTTTCTTTTTAATGGTAAGACATCTCATTAAGCAACGCCTTTTGTGCAACTTCCTTTTAATTAACAGTTACATATAGCCCATGTGTAAACATAACCCAATATATGCCACCAAAAAAAAATAACCTAATAAATATATAGCAGTGTATTCCCTGCATGATTAATGGAATTGGGTTTCTATCAGTTTATTAGACCTCACTAGTCAGTATCTGTTTTCTTCATTGATTATGGTTATATGTATGTATAGATGGAATTTTTCTTTTTGGCCCAATGAAGATGAAATATTTATTAAGACTCTTCTTAGGATAATAAAAGAAAAGAAAAAGAACAGGATATTCTGGATGATATAAAAAATTCAGAGATCGAATATATCCCACCAAAAATTAGTCGTCCCTCTCTTTTCATATATGTTGGACAGAAGGAAATGAGGTTATTAATTAAAAATGTGAATTCTTCCTACATAATTAACTTTTAAGAAAATAATAAAACCATTTTTTTTTGCACTTTTCACTTTATGCATTAATCTTTCAGTGGAATTATTTTACCTTTTTTTTCGGTGTGAACTCTAGTATTCGAAAACTCAATTGGGCCATGACTAATTCAGTCGAGTCGAGTCGGCCTCCTAAGTGATAAAGTTCTCACAGCACATATTTTCTGCATTCACAAAACTTCAAATTCAAGATATTGTTTTAGTAGAATAAGTACAGACCACTTGAACAAATCCATGCTTGTTTTTTATGCATTTTAATAGCAGACTTTATATACACAGTTAACTAAAGAAAATTAAATATATCTTAAAAACTAAGAGCCATAAGCGTATCGAGCTTATATATATATATATATATATATATATATATATAATACACAACGCTTCCGTGGTACTTTTATGCATTCTAATTGAGAATTATATTGTTATAATAACTTTCATATTTTCGAGAAGATAATTAATTAGTACAACACTAATTATACCAGAGAAGGAAATACGGCCCTGATGGAAGATCGTACATGCAGTAGACAAAAGACTAGGCGTTGAGAGGTTCGGCTCCGACTCGTACAAGGGCAAAAAAAAAAGAAAAAAGACTAGGCGTTGAAACTCGTATAACCATACATTACATGCATTATGTGTATATATGTAGACATCTACGTACTTACGTATGCGTACGTAGATGCATGTATAGATACCCACAAGAGACAAGACAAGCAATGCACGACAATCAATAAATGGATTTCCGAGGGGAAGCTTGAGCTACTATGGGAGTGGTGAAGGGAGGGTTTCACCGGGGAGCCATCCCCACGACGTAAACATGTAAAAAGGCAAGAATCTCAGTTTCCCTCTGTAGAGAGTGAACTGAGTGAGACCAAGAAAAAGGATTGTCAGTTCTGATTACTTCTCCCAGAAGTTGCTGACACCACTCACAGTTGCAAGCTCCCACTCCCACTCCCAGTCATCACTGTGCTGCCAGTGCCAAAAACTTCACTATTACACCTTTACAATTACTCCAAACAAAGTCCTTCCCTCCTCCTCCTTCTTCACTTCGAATCGATCCAGTTTCTTCCTAGGGTTTCGTGATAAATTTACTCCATCCAATTAGAAGCCATCTGAACCGGCCGGTCCGATGAACGCGCAACCACGACACAGGGTCTCCCTTATCCGTAGAAAACTGTAGCCTGTAGGTATGCATGCCATGCGGGGACACTATCAGAAGCTAGCTAGCTTATACCCAGGAGCGTGTTCATCTCAAAGTACAATGTTGCTGCTGATCTGTGATATTACAACTTTTTTAAATAAAAAAAAGTACATGTTACGTGTACATATATATGCGTGTCTATCTATTATGTGTGCTCCATAATTGAGGTATTATATATACTATCTTCGCTAATTACATTTCCACTGGTAAACTCACTTTACAAGCAATACGGCAACGGGTAAAACTTGCCGGCTGGATACATCTTATGCTATATGAGTTACAAAATTATAACTGCAATACAACTGTCTTACATTAATTTACTTTTGCGAAGGCTTTTTCGTCTCTATAATATGTTGATTGGGACCGTGTGTTCATTTTCTTGCAAATTATCATTATGAGTGTGCACAAACTGCAAGCATGGGAACAACAATTGCCTCTTCATTAATTTATAACTTGTTTCTTTAGATATAGAAGAGGTTAAATATTTTTGATGAGTAGAGTGATTTCGCAAACGGGGCGGGTGGAGTGATGAGATCCCCAGCCTAAATATATTTATCCATGAAGGGAAGGAGGGGCTTGTCTTTGCCTAAAAGGGAAGGAGGGGTCCTCCATCGTCCATCCCCTTCCCTTACAGCTGTATCTCATAATCATCTCCTTTGTGCAAAACACCTTCATTACCGAGTAGGCCCAATTCAAATATATACAGAAGGGCCCCGCTTATAGAAGAAGAATCTTAACATCGATGTCTCGACTCCAAAGACCAAAACAATAACTTGGTCTCGATCGAATCCAACGCGAGATTCTTAACAATTCGCTAGGAGAGTGCAAAATTTAGTATATACAAGATGCTTGATATATATTTTCGATTGATCGATTTTGTCATGTCATGCTGTATGACAACATACATACATATAAAAGCAGCTGGAGGTACTACTGATTTATCTCTGGTACATAATCCAGTAGATATAGATATATATATATATATATATATATTAAGGATCAGGATCCTGTGTAATTCTAAGAAGGAATTAAAAGGGATGGAGAGCTAATACCTAGCTAGGGCAAATGATGATGGTGATGATGGAGATGAAGAAGAGATAGGAAGAGAGAGGGAGGGAGATCAAATCAAAAGAGAGAGCACTTTCTTGAGCCATCATTACATAATCTTTGTGTACGCAAAAAAGGGATCGAAAGGGAAAATGCCCTTTTGTCACATCCTGAAATTTGAACCCTAATATTGTCTCTCCATCGTAAGATTTCCTCCTTATTCCGAATCCCAAACCCCCCTCATAGCCTCCCTCAATTTGTGTCCCCTTTCATTTGTGGTCGTTCTCCCCTCATTATGTCACTCACTACCTCTCTATCTTTCTCTTTTTTGCCGACAGGACACACTTCTTTTTTCTTCTTTTTTTTTTTTTTAAGTAAGACCACATGAATTCTCCGACCTTGTTCAAACATCGGCTTGATCTTAATAATGAAGAGTATTCAGTGAATTTTTCGAATCCTAACACAACGAGAAATACTTCGATGATCCTATCCCGTCGTGTTGCGCGTGGAAATACCAATCAATTATTCTAGCAAAAGAATAAGTGTTAAATTAATTCATCAAATAATTACTGTAATTATTCTTAATCGTTGCAATTTTTTTGGCTATCATTAATCATTGCAATTTAATTTGTTTTTATCACCACATCATTATAATGGAATCATCTAAAATTTTTCTCTTGCACGCCATATATTACAGATGAGATGCCTTTTGCAATTAATAACGCAACAAATAATAGAGATTAATGTGTGTACTACGAGAAAAGTTAAAGGATATTGGAAAATTGATGTGCGATACAGTGGAGTGCGCCCCTTACTTAGTAACCAAGAGGTTTCACGTTTGATTATTGTAATGTTTAAATTGCGAGGTCTCAATTTATATCACAAGAATTCAAATGAATTATGTTGTTTGGAATGCAAATGTCACATTGCATTTCAAATCGGACTAAAATCAATGAGATTTAGCAAGAATTCAATTCATTCGGAATTATCAACCTTAATTTAATGTTTTACTTTATTTAAAAATACATTCCAAATGAGATTATTCAATTTGTTTCAGTTAAATTCCTTATTTTTCCAAATAGCATAATTCATTTACAATTCGATTGAATTGAGTCGAGTTGAACTGAAACGAACTGAATTGAAGTAATTTCTTCCGAGATTTGATTCCAAACGAGGTATACCGTCGATATGTAATTACAGTTGGGTTATACTCATGGGCCCCCATGTGAGCTCAATACGAAGTCTCTCTGGGATAAGCCCACTGGCAAGGCCCAGATCCTCTGTCCTGCCCAAGTTCATCGCGTTTTCATCCTTTTTTTTTTTATATAAATTATTATTACATTAATTTTGTGATTTTCTGTTGGAATTTCTCCTTCCTCAAGTCCAGGAAGGACACATAAAAGAAAAAAAGAAAAAGCAGTAGATGAGCAGAGAAGGATGTTGGGGATTAATTCCTCAATATCATCGTTCCGCCCACAAATCCCATCTTTCTTCTTCGTCTTCCGAATCTCAAAACCCAATCTCCCTCTTCTTCAGCCTCGCACTAATCTCCATCCCGTTCGAACCCTGAATTTCAGAATCAGAAGGAACCCCAGACCGACGTTTCTTGGCTTTGCTGGAAATGCCAACAACAATGGCGGCGGGGAAGAGAACCTGAGGAAGGACCCCAAAGGCAATACTGGGTCCAATGGAGCTGGCGATGGGGATTCGAAGAACGGTCGTCGGCCCATATTCAATCTGAAACTCGGGGATCTACTGGACCCGGACCCCGACAACGTTGTCGCCGTGGGGTTGACGTGCGTGCTGACGTGGGCCAGCGTTCAGGTCCTGTCGCAGCTCTTCTTGATCTCTGCGGCCATCCTCGTGGCCGCCCTCAAGTATTCCTTCATTGCTGCTCTCTTGCTTTTCATCCTCATTGCCCTTCTCTGAGCTGAACTGAGCTGCCTATCAATTTTGTATATTGAATGCCAGACAGTTTTAGACTGTACCATTGGAAATTGGAATGATATTGAATGGCAATTTACATTGGAATTGTGATGTGATGTTACTGCACCCAATATCTGCCATCTCCTTCAGCCGTTTTCAGATCGTCCCCACTGTTTCCACGCCTCAAAAAATGACCCCTTCGCGTTGGAACCGGACGACTTCCGATCGAATTCTAGAGTTAATTAGGATGTTGAACTCAGCTTTTAAATGTAGCCTGTTGGCAGAGTGCCAAACTGAACAGACAACATGAGCCTCGCCCACTCTGACGACTCAAAGAAACAAGGAGCAGCATCCGGCCTAGCGGATTCTTTCCAGTCCACGGCTCCAGTACCAAGCCTCCAACCTCTGCTGGAATGAGTGAAATAGGTCGTGGATGATAGTAACACTGAAGTAAACGACTCGTTCCTGAAGCGCAGGCTTGCAGTTGCAGATGTTAATGAAGAAGCAGCAGACCGTGAGCTGCAGCAGCTCGAGTTTGTCTGCCTATTTTCGGAGGGAAAGAGCTGACGAGAGAGAGACCCTGACTGATCGACGTGCTGTGAGGAGAGCATTTTCCATGGGGTGGATGGCCCCTGCCTCGGAAAGGTATTGCCGAATTGTTCACAGTCCAGATCCCAGCTCCGAACACGAGAATCTGATCGGTTCACATCAGCCGAGTAAGAAGCGGGCTAGCAGTTTCTTTGAAACTTGCCGTAGTGTCTTCAGATTCTCCTCATAATAATCTGTCCCAAGGTTCTGCAGATCGATCGCTTGAACTGACGTGTGTGTGTGTGTATCCACATATCTTTGTAATTGTTTATATGTACTGGACCATTGTTTCATCCAATCGGAATAAGATGCTCGGAAACGTTGAGATTTTAGCCATAGATCCAGTCGGTCTCGTCGACATGATAAGCTGTATTTCATATTAGTGGAATTGCATGGTCATTATTAGCTTCCCGGCACATCTGGTATTCGGATATGGATTTGAAAATATGATATGAGCTGCTGGCAACCAAACCGAAATTGAGGAAATGGGCATGTGGCCCATTATTAGGGGCCGTTATTATGGGCCCAGATCCATGGCCCAATAGATGGCGACAAATCGTTCAAATCGACACAATTAGATATGTACTCGGCGCCTTATGGAGGGAACGGAAAGAATCACCTCACGAGAAGAGAGCTACCCGGGAAGGGGAGGGGAAGGGAGAGGAGAAGGCGGGGATGGCGTCGCGCTGAGCGGAGAAGACGACAGAACGGAACCTTCTCGCTTCCCCTGACAGTAATGGCTTCTCCCTTACTCTGCAGAAACTTTTGCGTTGCATTCATTATCAGTGACGATCGTTTGGTTTCACGGGAAAAATGTTGGTTCCTGTTCATCTTGCTTTTTGTTTATAGATGTCGTCACCTTAGTTGTCTCATATAAGCTCGATCAATGGTTTGGAGCATGTCAGAATGTCTTGTACCTGCTGCTTGTTCAACATTTGAGCTAATGTTCGTGAAATTCATCCTGCTTAGATTGTTCTGTATAATTTCGGATGTTTCCTGGCGATAGTTTCGTGATTGATGATGAGTTTTAGGGATCCGTGATAGTGGGAGCAACGAGTAGAAAGAAAGAAACAAGAGAACTCGCTTCAGGACTGCTCCGTCGCAAGAAAAAGGACCTGATCATGGAATGCAGGAAATGTGTTCGTCCTGAGAACTCCAGCCAAAGGGCCTGAGCGAGAGAGGTGAGGGCTTGGGACTTCAATTCACTTTGTGATCTATTTCGTTTGAAGAAGTAGAATAACCTCTAAAATTTCAAGCTTAAGGTTAGACTTCTATAACTGTAGGATGAGATGTCTGATTGGATTTATTGGGTCTCCTAGCACATAATTGAACTGTAGAGCAGCAATTGCAACCTTATCATTTTTTTTTTCTCATGCTAAAATACATGCATGTTGCATCCACAAATTGACAGCTTCTTGAAGAAGAATGGGCTCATCTTTCTTTTCTTTCTGAGCATGAATGAATAAATAACAACAATTTCAGGTTCTGTACATGCTAGACTGCCTCTGCACTTTTGTTATTTGACCTCATCTGTATACCCTGAAAATTTCGATTTCTACCCTGCCACGCAAAGACTTATGGAATTGCTGTCTCCATGTTTGAGGAGGAACCTGAATTCAAACTCGAAAACTTCTGTCTGTCTTGTGGCCCTGTGTTAGAGGAAGAACAATGGAAAACCTGTTAGTCATTTATCTGTTTGCTTGGCTGCATCAGTCAGCAATATCTCTTTTCCCTCTCATTTGGCTCACACATCTGGTTAAACTTGGCCCGGTCGAAGTTCGTTCCGTCATCCCTTTCCATCATTGTTTTCACCTTTTGTCTTGGCCAACTTGCTCGCTGGAAAGTGCAACCTGGCTACCAGCGGTCGAGGAGCCCTTGTTCCCCGTTCAAATCCTCTCACGCAGACAAATCCTGCATATAATTTTCATAGGTTTAGAAGTTGTGATATGCTATTGACTGCATAGTTGTTTAACAAAAATATACACTTTGAACAGAAGAGGTAGAACAAGAAAAAGGAGAGAGTGCATTGGAACCATATTAGTATTTTCGGACTTGAAAAATTCTAGACTAGAAAATTTTGGTGATTATCATGCAAAGGAATCATAGCCTGAAACAAGTTGAATAATATCAATGGGAGAAGAAAAACCAGTCTGTGAGCCAGCAGTAAACCTAATTTTTTAAGTTTACTTTATGCATAGGAAACACCAGAAGTATTTTGGTTCTTCAAGAAGCAGAAGCATGCATACAAAGGCATATTGGCTAATGGATATTACTCATGTGCAGTTTTGCAAAAACAAGGCAAACTATCATAATGTACAATATTTGTCACCTACTACTAGTTATTTTTATCCGTTATTGCCTTCCTCTCAGTCTATATTACTCTTTGAAGGAGAAGCAGGTAATACATTTCAACATCAGGGAGACATTCCATACCTTTCCAAAAGCAGAACTGAATTTCTTCCGTCGTCAAGCCTAGTAAGGAGAAGAAGAAAGTTTCCATACTCCCATGAGTAATCTCCTTTGCTAGACTTGCAGAGATACTTATAACATGTCCATAAGTAGAGACAGCATGATTCTTTTTTACCTCTAAATATTGATGTCACTGATGTTCCAAAGTAGACGGTCCTTCTCCGCAAATTCCATATTGTACTTCTTGGCACGTCAATTGGGTTGACACTGGTATCATGATCCGCAAACATCTGCATCGCAAATTAATTGTTCAGTGGTTCAATATCAGCAAGTTATGCATCTCTTAGACATAATTTTTTCAGGTATATTGTTCAGCTGAAGTGAATGTGAGAAATATACGCTTGCTAGGGTATTTACCTCATTAACCTGGAAGTATGTTCCATTTAGTGGAAAGCTTCCTTTCATAGCTGTTCTGCAAGGTATCTGTATAAAGACAATAAGATTATCAGGGAAGGTGCGTCAGAGGTGAAGGTTTTTCAGTTTGTGTTGAATATCATTAGAATTGTATTTTCTTACCAGCAGTGTCCCTCTGACCGTTTGTGAGTTGGCTTCTCTAATGCTGTTGCATGAGAAGCATGTTTTCTCATTACACAGTTTTCCTGTATCTTGGAATGGGCATCTTTGTTCAGGCGGGTGAACTGAATTGGCTGTTTCACCTGGTGGTTTTTTCATGAAATGTAAAGTTGTTAGGAAGTTTGACAAGTTATACATTTATCTGTTGAAAGAAAAATGATATCCTTTGTCTATGTAGATTTTCATCTCGATATGCAATGTAAGTGAAGGGAAGAGTTGTTGAGTGTTAACTAGTTTGGTCTTACATAACAGGGGCTAACTATATTTACGCTTACCTGGTGTCCATATAGCAAGAAGATAAGGGCTTGGATCGTCTGGTTCCCGCTTTTGCATCTGTGAATTTATAAGTGAACAGTTTATTTCAACTGAGCGTTTGCATTTATGAACCTATAATTGTTTAAGAAGCGGTGTCGCAGCAAAAATATCTTGAATTTAGAGAAGAGTACCCACCCCTTCTAGAAGAGGATGATCATCGGGAAGTTCATACCTGCAAGACAGAAATTGACAATGGATCTTAGAGAAAATTTCAAGAAATTGATGGTTGCAACTGCCCCTTTAGAACCCTCCAGTTGAATTCTTAATTGGGACTGTTGAAATTGTTTATTTCTCTGTACGCAAATACATATATGTTTTTATAATCTTTTGGGTGAAGTGCTGCAGATCTATGAGTTTGTTAACATAAATACCCTCTTTGTTGTATGAAACTTAGCCCCAGAATAGCAACTTACACTTGGTGTTCTGTCCGTAGGCGGCTCACATTCTTCAGTTTGCGTGTTGGGATTGAAGCAACTCCAGGATTCAGAGCAACTAGAGCCTTGGACATATCACCCTCCTGCAGTTCCATGTTATTGTCCTGTATAAAATTCTGCAGATTTTCTGTGAACTCTTCCATGTTGAGTTTGATTGTGGGGATCTCATCGTCATCGTCGTCGTCCTCATACCATCCATCCTCAATATCACTTTCTTGGACAGCACGTTCTTGTTCTGGAGAGGCGGGCTCTTCAATGATAGGCTGAGAGTTAGCACCTTCTGATTTCCCTTCTTTGGCTGAGTAGTTTTCTAGTGGATGCAGCGGCACTGGATTAATGCACGCTGAATTGCTGCTCTCAGCCACAGGAACAGTTGAGCTGACAATACTCTTATCCTCTGGGCCTGGAAGGGCAAGTCTTGCACTAAAGCAAACAGGTTTGACATCAGTATTGCGAACTATGCTTATTTGCTTGAATTAAGCATTTTCTCTTTACGCCCTTGCAGTCTATGTTTTCTTACAAATTGCTTGAGATTGAGATGATTGGTTAAATTCTTTTTAGGTAGAATTATTGAGCTACCTATAAATATGCAAACTCTAGCTTTAGTACTCGACCATTTCTCTTCAATTCATTGCACTTTCTTTCTCTTGAAGAAACGTTGATATCACATGTTTACACACTATTGTCTTGCGAATGATTTTCGCTATAAGCTTATATCAGCCTGAGAAGATTATTAACCTTGCAAAAGCACTTGCAAAGTGTCTGCACTCGCCTCTCATAGGACAGGCATTGCAATTTGGTTTACTCTTAGTGCAGAAAACCTGCAGAGATATCAACCACAAAACAAATTATTCCTCCCTGCTTGTATCTATTTGATAAATGCAAGAACAGAAGCTATAATCAACACCGCAATTACCTTTCCAAATGTAATCAGCTGGTAATGGAGTTCATACCTGTTAGCCAGTAAACCGGATCAGCAAGACATTAGGATTAGTAGGCGACGAAGAATTATTTATCTACTTTGGAAGTGAGAATGACTTACAATGTCCTTTGGTCAAGCTTGCACAATCTTGGCCATAGATATTTCTGAATTGACTCCAGAACCGGGTACCTATATCCAGAAATCAATGATTTTATATGCTACATTAAGACTTCATACCTTTCATAGGGCATTGAACTTACAGTTCAAGGAGGTGCAATTGGAGAGACTCAGGCAGTGGTTGGAGAGGGACCCATCCGAGCCGAACTGCTATGCGTCCGACATTTGTATCAACCTATAAACATGGAAACGTGTAGTACTGTAATACTGCATCTCTCCACAAGGAAGTTTTAGCTACGAAGTAGTTTCTGTGAAAATCTTACTGGAAAGGCAAGATGATGTAGTGTTAAAAGCCTCACGCACTCCACGCTTTTCAGCCCCAACCCTCGTATGCTAAGCAGATAGTCTCTGTGGCATTGATATTTCTAATTTCAGAAGAAGAATACAGCAAGTTTTTATGTTCTTTTCCATGCTTATGAGCAGAGATTCTTTTAAAGAGCAATAGTGTTTTATTTTGTTTTTGGGCAAATCCAAGATTAATATTTCACATAGCTTACTTTGCTTTATCAGGGGGGACATCTCTTAACCACTCAAGATCGATGCTTTCGTGTTCTTCAACGAGTCGATTGAGGAAGTCCTGCAGGGTGGAAAAACCATTAGCCCATTGCCTTGGACAGCATGTTTGGGAGAATTGAGGCAAATTAAGGGGAGGTGGGAATATGCGAGTGAAATATCAAGAAAGCATCGGACTATCATAAAGCCATGCTTTCAGTCTCTTCCTTTAAGTTTTGCATGGACTCCTTAGGTACTCATTGGCAGTTGTGGAGTATCAGAACCTGAGAGCATTGAGGTCTGAATTTAGTGAACACTACCTTAATTCGTTCTGCCAGCATGTTGTTCATCCCTCGTTCTTTGATTGTTTCTGAGATCTCCTTAATGCTTGCTTGCCTCATGGCCTCATAGTCCAAAGAGTCCATCGCATCTCCGCTTCTTTCTCTCCTTGCACCCTTAGCTTGCGCATCTTTCCTTAAGTGATCCCAGTCAATCTTTTTCTCAACCTGAGGCTTTGCTCCCTTCGGTTTTGCCTGTTTGGCATTGGTCTCCTCCTTATACATCTTCGTTGATGAAGAAAACAGATCGTTGGAATTTGGCTCAACCGTTGTATTTTCCAAGATGCTCTGCAAAGTGACACCAGACTGAGATCCTGTTTGTGAACAGCACCGTTGATACAATTGATTCTTGTCGCCTGCAGTGTAGCGGCCCATCATTTGTGTCTGTTCAGAGGTCAGCACCCCTTTCTCATGGACTGTGCTCCTACTTGTACTTTCTGGTGGGTGTTTGCTCTGTTTGGCAGTACCATTTGCTTCTCTATCCCCGCTGAATGTAGATGCTTTTGAGAGCGACCTAGTGCTTTCCTCGCCAAATACATCGTAATTCCTTACTCGGAGTTCTGCAGCCATTTGCAAGTGACAGGGACTGGTTGGAAGGTGGCCCAGATATGTGTTTCGACTGTCAAAAGTGAAAGGGGGAGTATTTGCTGAAGACCCATTTGCATATCTTTTATTGTTTGGTTCCTCGTATCCGCTCTCTGATCCATGATTCTGTGAAGTGCTTCCATTTGCTTGATTATTGAGGTCCTGGAACATGAACCTCTCTCCTGGTAAGGAAGTTCTTGAAGCAGACCGGTGAACTCCTTCGGACTTGTGACTTACACCCAGATCTTCAGATTCGGAGTTCGAACCCGAGTAAGATCTAATTCCACCAGAGCCATCAACTGTTGAGCAGTCGAAAGATCCCTGTGATGATATAACTTCTTCTTCTAAACACTGGGTTTGCAGCTCGAACACGTTTGCACGTTCTGTCCCCGAAATCTCGCCATCCCTCCAACTTTCTCTTGTTGAATGGATTGCCACTGGGCTCCGATTGCATACTAATTGTAAATTTGTGCCCAAGTCAAAGGCACCACTTGTATTCATTGTGAACTCTTCTGGTTCCTCCACTAATATCTTATTTTTTCCCCTGTCGCAAGGTGTGTTCATGCATGTTGACTTAAGAGGGAAACGTGCTGCTAGAGATATGAACGCAGAGCTGCAAAATCGGAATAAGGTCAGAGATTTGTTATTTGTGCTGAGTGGGAAAACTGCTGCTTCATTTTGGATGGTTGGGGTAAAGAAACACAATTTTTTCCTAGGTCGAAGGGTTGAGTAGAGAGCTATTACTTGTTTCCAGGAAAATAAAATAAGAAAGTTGGGAAACTTTTCAATAACCAAATGAGCTCTTAGGTTCAGTGCTGTCTTAAGGGAATATGTGATTTACCTGGAGAGATGGTCTGACACATTCTGAGTCAGGAAAACTCCAATCACCGAGTCAACAACAGATCCTTTCCATCGGGAGAAACGTCTGTCTCCTGAAGATGGTATCATTTCTTGATTATTAGAAGCTCAAAAAAACGGATACTTCACTTAGAAGCTTCTGAAAGTACCATCAGCTTTTTGTTTCTCTTTTACAGGAGATAACTAGACATAAGGATATTTGCCTTCACACCTCTTCAAAAGCAAATGAGATAATGTGTGCAATTTACCTTGAACAAGATGCATTCTTGCAATAAATGAATTAGCTCGTCCCCGGAACACTTCTCGCTCATTCTCCCACCATTTCTCCTTTTCCTGATTATTTTCTTCCAGCCCTTGACTTTTTTCCTTGCCCATTAAAAGATTCCATATCCTGTTTGTTTCTGGGTCAAGGTCCACTTTGGGCCTTGGTTTGCGTTTCTTCCCTTCAAAAGGAACGATAGTGCCATCTCCTCTATATGGGACAATTGCACCCTCTTCTCCTCCAAGATGAAGATTACTTAGTCGGTGGATGATCTCGTCAATCGTAGTGAGGCCTGTCTCTTTCATTGCAGTCGTGGATCCTGAAAATTGAAGAAAGGTTGCAGCTTTCATAAAAAAGAAAGGCACTTCTCAATATTAACAGAAAGAGACGCACACGTCTTCTACAGGAGTTTTCACTTCCCAAAAGAATTGGCACCTCTGATTGACTTTTTTCTTTTCCGGTCCCAAAAAACCATGAATGTTCCACAACAAGGAGTTATTGCAAAATTTCCTTTTCACATAATATGATTGCTTTAAAATGATAGACTACTAAGATTTTTATGTTAGAAATTTATTGATAGCATCACATTACCTCTTCTTTCAGCAGGAGATCGTGGTGCATTCCTTTTGGATTTAATTGTTTTCAATTTAGTTTGTACTGGACTCATCATTGCTGAAATACTTGTGTTGTTCTGCTTGTTTCCAGGTATATCTGGCGCTGATCGTATTAGTTGTCGATGAGGATGATTCTCGACTACTATCGAGCCTCCTCGATTCATCTGACTCAGGATGCCACTTTCTTCCCTCCTTATTGAATGAACCTGCTGCTCAAACAAAGCTTGTTGCTGGCGCAAAGCCACAGACTGAAGATAACCATTTCTCAAAAGTTGGTTAAACTCATCAGCAGCATAAGATCTCGAAATCTCATGATTCCTTTGTGCTGTCAATGTTGTGCTCGTAATGTCACTGTGCGGGCCTCTCATGTGGTTCTGTCTCGAATCTTCAACTATTGGCGACACACGAGATATTCTCTCGGCATTCGTCTTCCTTTGGGCCTCAGAAAGGGTTGAAACAATGTGCTGCCACATGGCTACCGTACTGATGGACTGAGGTGTTTGCCCATTTAGAAGACCCCGGTCCCTTGTCACATTCGAGGCTGCTTGAGAGAACCTGTTTAGGAAAACTTGCCTCGAGTTTGTGAGGTTCTGGATATTGGATTTTGGGTGAAACATAGACTGTCTTACTCCTGTTTTATTGATATGCTGCTGTGTCGGTGAGATCTGCTCGAGGAAACTATTGGAGCAACCTACACCTACTCCAAGGGCCCTTTCCGAATGTGCCGAGGCGAATGTTACATCTCCTCCAAGTTGTCTGTGATTTGTTGCAGTTCGTTGTTGAATAGCTGCCTGCAGTTGAGGGAAAGGGAAAGATGGAGCAGAGCTGCGGCCAGTGGAGGCGGAAGCAATACCGTGCATGCTTCCTTGTCGATATTGTGTGGGCAACCTATTCTGTTGAGCAACCTCTAGAACTGATGTTCCAGTCGTACCAAGCAAAAAGTTGGCCCTTGTGGACGGTTCTGTTGTTTGAGTTCTCAAAACTAAGTTGACTGCCTCTGCTGTATCAGCTTGCTTCGTCCTCTGTTCTCGCCCAGCCACTGTTCTTGCCTCTGCTACTGCCTCCTCCAAGTCGAAGTTCAAAGCCCTTCTCGCTGATTTCATGAAATTGCCTTGTTTAGCTGGTCCTGTTTCCCTCGCATCTTCTGCCTGTGGAGCCACCGGTGTTCCGTTCAAGCCCTTCTTCCGGACGTACTTCCTCTTCCCTGACGGGTTCCCGGACGCGCTATTAGGCTTCTCAGGAGTCTGAGAAGTTTTGGCCCTCTTGGCCTTCCCTTCTCTGATGACCTTTGGCCTGTGCTTCTTCCTCTTGGGTGTTCTCTGCTGTGGCGTCCTGTTCAAATCAATCCCTTCGTCGGTTCCATTCTGGGTCCCCTCCTTTTGCTTGAAAGAGTCAACAATGTTCTGTAACAACTCATCACTATTGGGGTTGGCAGCTTCGATCCCTGTGAAAGACACCGACTTCTCTATTCCATTTCTCTTTTCCTGATTAACGCTCTCGTCCGCCAAGAAATTAAGTACGGGAAGCTGGGGGTTTCCTGAGCGAGCCTGATCTGGTGTTATTGGTGCAAGTTGAATTGGGTTTGCAATCCCTGATGCATGATTGCTTTCAACTTCTCTTCTTGGCGTCGAGTTGAGATCGTACATCGCTTGAGAAGATGTGGGGGTCGCATCTGCAGGAAGAGAACGAATGATTCCGACAGTCATCAGCAGGTCACTGAGCAGGAGGACATTGAACCCGGAGACTCAGAAATACAAAGCAAACAAATTACTTTCCCAAGAGGTATGTTGGAAAACTGGTTCTCCCAACAAAAAGTAACATTTCTGAGAAATTTTTTGGTTGATTGGAAGGACAATCTGTCAGAAGGAAGACAGCAAAGTCTTCAGAGGTACCCCTCTGATTGAGATTGACGGAGTTATAGGAAACTGACTGAGGAAAGTGTCAGGTTTGATATATCCAGTTCATTGTGATAAGCAGACTTCATAAAATCGATATGATCTTCATCTCAAATGTACGACTTATATCATATAAGTTGCGAGTCTATATAGAATTGTCTATCAGGTTTACTACAATCCACTGTCTCAGTAGCAGAGCTCAAAATGGAAATGCATATATGATATTAAGTTGTGGTACTTTGGAAGTGAATGGGGTGAAATTTTGAACACTTACATTGGCAATCTGTGGTCAGTTGATCCTTGCTGAATGTATTCTCGGTGGCAGGCAGTATGCTCCCCGCGTTGAGGTTGCTCCAGCCACTGGGGACTGCCGGGAAATTGAGGTCTAAAGCTTCATTTTCCACCCCAAAGCTTCTGGTCAGGCTCTCTTCCACTGATGGAATAAAAGCCGCGTCCCCAGAAGCCAAGATATCTGATAATGAACCAGAGCCAAAAGCTGGACTACCGATGCTCAGAGCTTGGGTATAGGGCCCAACAGTTTGATTGGTCGTCTGGTTTCTCTCAACGTAATCGAAATCGAGCCCAAAGAATTCTTCAGTCTGGGGTGGTTTCTGGCACTGGTTAGAGACCTGCACTGGATTGGTGCTGCAATTTGGAATCTCATGGAGGTAACCATTGGAAGGGAGAGCAAACTCCGGCCAATTTGGCTTGCCCAGCGGGCTTTCGGTCTGATGGATGGGGGTGGCATGAGATCTCGGCGGGGCAGGCTTGGCAGGAGTCACAGGCAACCAATAGGCACCTCCGATATGGACTTCAGTCGAATCTTGTGGAATTGAGAACCCATCTTCGAAGTCCCACAGAGAATTCATACACACACTCCTAAAAGTCTAATCCTTCCCCACTCGCTACTAGTTACGACCCCGGTGAGTTCTGATCGGGGTCAAATAGGGGGGCGGGGAGCCCCAGGAAGCCCGGCGGGATCTCGGAAAAGAACCCTATTCAATGCCGGAAACCCTCTTGTCGGAATTCACCCCCATTTGCCAAAAACCTCTCAAAAATCCCAAATTTCACACCTCTCCGAGCCTTAACAGCCAACAGAAATAAGCATTGGAATCCAAAGTTGTAAAATTCACACAACCCAGGTGGGAAAGACAGCATCAGAAAGCCCTCTCTCTCTCAGCCCTTCCAGTCCCACTACCAAATAAATGCATACAAATTATCACCTGTACCAGATATCTGCCAACAACTGAGAATCCAGCTAGAGGAAAAATAATTTAAAGTCGGGGAGATTGGGGGAAATTATTTGAGCTATTGTTTCCAAAACTATGAGCAGCAAATTGGGGAAGCACAATTAAAACATGTGGGGGAAGGGAGATAAGATTCCACAAATCAGGTGAAATTAATTCACTGTAAATGGGACAAAGATTATATGGAGAGGAAGGGAGGTAAGAAAGCAAGAACAAATCTCCCAAAGGGAATCAAATCTCCCAGGGGGAGTTAAGAGGATGGATTAAATTCTGGGGTTGAGGGAAGGAATGCAAGCAAACAAGGAATTAACAACTTCTCTCTCTTCTCTCAGGGCTGGTTTTTCTTTCTGGTCAAAATATGGAGTGAATTAAGGAGCAAAATGGGAAGAATTAGGTGAAGTCAAGTAATTGTGTGAAGCTTAGCTCACCGATCTGGCAGCTCAGGCAATTGAATCAATGCCGGAGAAACCCACCCCACCAAAAGAACAAAAAAAAAAAAAAAGGCACCCAGTCACCCTCCTTCCCAGCTTCTCTTCCCTTGCTTGCCTTCCTTCACAGCCAGAACAGGACACAACACAACACAACACAAACACGCAGAGAGCAAGAGAGAGAGAGAGAGAGAGAGAGAAACAAGAGAGAGAAAGAAACAGAAAACAAAGGAAAGAGAGAAAAGGAAGAAAGAGAAGAAGCAAAAAAACCAAATAGATGCATTTCTTTAATTCTCATTTTCATTTTTCATTTTTCTTATTTTTATGTATATGGAATGGAAGACCCTGTTTGGGCACTCACAATTTCGTTTTTGGGCCCTTTCCTTGTTATTTTTAATTTTACTGGAAGCTATACCTATACACCTACTAGTTCTTCACTTGCAAACCAAAAACCCCAGGAAAAAGAAAACATTTTTCCTCTTTTCCTTTTTTATTTTTATTTTAAAATTTTTAACCTTCTGTCTGTGGTTGTTGCTGCTTATTTGCCACAGCTATAGGAGAGGTGAGATTTGCCCCCGGCGGCCTAAAATTACCACATCAACCTTCCCCATTCTTTTTCCTTCCTCAATTCCTACGCGATAGGAAAACTTGGAAACAATTGGACTGCGTTTTTTAGCAGAAAAAAGGGTTTATGATAAACAAGTTCTTTGCATGATATGTAAAATGCTAAAATCAACCGGTCTTATCATGGGCAATGGGTGGAAACATAATAATACTTAAAAATACAAACCTATAAAATTGCAATATTTGAATTATTATGATAGAATTCCGTGCTTATGATATTATTTTTTTGCATTTCAAATTTACCCGCGAATTGTGTGTTTAAGATGTCGAATACATCTCTCGTCTGAACATGGATTTTTTCTTCTTCTTTTTTTTTCCTCTGAGATGGTGACACATGGGAAAGATATTAGTTGGCTATTATTTAGCTTCAAATAAGGTGGGGGCATGAAGGTAATTTGACAGCGAATTGGTACAACCTCTACTTCAATGAGGTGCTTTAATAGCTTGAGATGTATGGAAGATGTTATTATTGTACATAAGAAGTAACATCTCATGCCCTCCTCTGTCTTTTAAAGCAAACGGAGATTAGCCCTCTCTTCTTTCAATTGGTATAAAAACTCGAACCCAAATAAAATTTATTTCAAAAAAAAAAAAGAAAATTAAAACGTACAATGTACAACAACTGGGAGTTTTGTTTTGTTCTATTTTATTTTCAATTCCTGAATTTAAAAAATAACGAGAGTAGCAGGGGCGGAACAGTAATTTCGGCCGTGTGAAGAACGAGGTACTCATGAAACGCGTGATCTGGTCGTCGTCTTTGCTCTGTCCTAAGCGCACCCGATTCGGCCAAACGGAACTCAACCCACTTTCTTTATTACCTTCGAATAAAGCCTACAGCTAAAGGAGAAGAGAGTGCTACAAGATTTATCAAATTTATTTATAATAAAACTAAAATAAATAGAATATTATATATAAGAAAAAGATAAAAGGAAAAAAGTTAAGAGAAGTGGGGACGGATGCCTGTGATGGAAGCTTTTCATGATTTTCATGCAAAGAATTTTACGTATCATTTGCATGAATTCCGCATGAATTCTATCTTCTTCATAAACTGATATACTACTATTACTTCTTCTTACTATGTCACGTTTTTACTTATAATCAAGTAAGATGCGCGAGGCTAGTCTCTCTTTTAATGATAATAATTTTTTCCATTTGTTTGATGGAAAGATTTACTAGTTCTGCGAAGATATTATGTCGTATTTACTGATTAGTCTCTTTGACTAAGCAAAGTCAATATTTGGTTGACTAGTAAGGATTTATGAACATATTTATACAGAGGAGATTGTAATATGACACTGTAACTCTTTTAAAATTAAAGAATACTTACCCATTCTATGATTGGTAACAATATATATTCATCGGGTGAACTCTTATGAATTATGTAGTAGAGTTACGTGCTAGCGCAGCACTACCTATCACGGGTTGATCCTGACTAACTTCATAATAGCGTGCCGGATACAATATAACCATTAATGTTGATTACGTTTCTGCAACCGTCTGGAGAAGATGAGTAACTCTTGCATGGTCGAAGTGCTGGATCTCGTGATCGTCCACCGGTTACATTGTAACTTATGCCAACTAATTTGTAAAATGTTAAAGGAGGGATTGACGCAATGCTTAATTTCATGCCATGCAACGGTTACTATGAATAATTGATGCCAACAACTCATAACGTGTTAAGGAAAGAGTGATTTTTGCATGCATGCACGGCTTAATTTCGTGCATAGGTTAACGGAAAGAGTGATCTTCAACGTGTTAAAGGAAAGCCGACTGACGTTTGCATACATCCGATGCTTAATTTCACACCATACATACTACATTTATTCTGAAGCTGATTTGTTACATATGTTAGAGAAAAAACTAACGTTTGCATGCATGCAATGCGTCATTTCCCTCCCCTCCCCTGTTTTCTCCCTTTTCCCTCCTATCCAAAAAAGCTCTATCGGTCTATATATTCTCATTGTATCTTATAGAGAAAGTGCGTGAGAGTATTTCACTAATAGTTATGGAGCTCCTCTTGTGCTCCACAACATCGAACTTGCTCAACAAAAAAAGAACCGGCAGAGCTTCATTTATCCGTGGAAAACGACTAGCATAAAGCTAACTCGAACCACGTATATGAGTGAGCAAACTTCTCTCTTTCCTATTTGTCGTTTTAATCTTTTTGGTAGAGTTTTTGAGATTCTGATCCCTATTGATCGTAACAATGAGCATACTACAAAATTTTTCATAAATTCTCACATTTTTTTTCCTGTTATATAAGAGTTATGAGTTTAGTATAATGAAATTGAAAGTTAAATAATCGGGTACAAATAATCTTATTTACGTGAATCGAATCGGGAACTATAATTACTAGGCAAAAAAGGCCTACCGCGGTACATTCACTTTTTCTAAATGCCCACAAATTACCATGTAACCACTAACCATTGCTCCATGTTCTAGTTATATAAGGAGAGGGAGAAGAGTAATATCTCTAAGAGGGCGATTAACTTCATATGACCTACAAGCATTATAAAGCGACCGACTATTATCAAATGATATAATTACCAAATTTCACTGTTGTTGACGCAATACAACTATACATTTAGTACTAAATGTTATGGCAATATTTTAACATTAGCTGTTAGTCTGTTTCTCTAACACATATATAATAAGAGAAAATTTTAAATGATCCCTTCTCAGCGCAACATCATAATAATAATAATAATAATAATATAAAAAAATTTCAACTAAGCTAATTCGTGGGGCAAAATCAACATGGTTAGCGGGCCACATACCATTTCATAAATTCATAGTGCTTTAAGGGGAAAGAACCAGAGTGACCACATATCAACCTAATTAACTTTGTTGAATTCCCACTGATTTCATACAAGAAATTTAGCAAAAACTCATCTTCTCGATCTCATCTAAACCCATTATTAGTGGTCGTCGTCGTTGCCGAATTTCTACAAATTAGAACCTTAAGGGAAATTAGTCAAAATGGAAAAAGTACACATTATGTTCTTGTTTTTCATGTGAAAAGTATACTATATATATATATACATATAAATATATATGCGGTTTCTCGCGAAAATCTCTGGCTAAATTCACGGCAAACTGTTCGTACATGTGTCGATGACCAGCTTTTTGACGCAATTCTCATACGGCAGGGAACAAAGAAAAAGAAAAAAGAAATAGTCGTAATCCGATAGAAAGAAACAACATGCGCATGCCAATTTGTTCCATCATAGATCAATTTGCGATGACCATACTCCAATCCCATCATTATGACTAACATTATACCGCGCAAACCCTACCCCGCAAGACAATCCAAATTAGAAGCCTAATTAATTACAATTTGCCCCTTTAACTGATGAATTTAAGGGAATATATACCAACTAATTGTGTGGGAGATGTAAGCCCATCTATAAGTTTAATTTTCATTATTTATCGTTCAAGAAACACTGAAACAGTTGTGATTTTGGATTAGCACTTACATATTAATAAGGTCATCCGACCCATCCAATGGTTCCTGAACTAATTATGGGGTCATATAGCACTTAATTGTCCGATCAATGCAAATATAAACGTCAATAAGCCGTGAAAGGTCTAACAATTTTGGAACGCTGGGTTTCTGCAACTATATTTTCATCTGATCAACATAAGTAATAATCAGATTAATTAATTCAGGACACGTCCCTGTGGAAAAAATCGGGGACCATCTTTCGACCCAGGTTTGGTGAAATTGGACCAATTAAATCAGTGTACTATATTCTGGCCCCACGAAGAAAGAGATGAATAATCTATTAACTGTACCAGAATACCCTCTATAGCTTGTATATATACATACATATATATACACATTTACATATGTATATGTGTCGGTATTACTTTGCTTTAACTTGTCAGAAAATTTTTTGAATTAATTTTGGTAAATAGAACGCTTATAAAGTGAGAAATGACTAATCTTGCAGGCACTGATAATTTTCCGTGAAAGAGCGATTGGTAAAATAGAGTTATATATGTGCCCTTTGAATTGAGTTTCATGATTTGTAATGGTACATACGTACCCAACATGCAACAATGATTCGTCCCTGTCAATTGATTAATCATGCAAGTAAAAAGACTGAATTTATGTATCTTATATCTATCCTTCAAGCTGCAAATTGACCGTGGACAAGCCACGTAAGCAATATTCGTCTGACAGTGCAAGTATCTTTAGTGTGTGTGTATATATATATATATATATGAAAAGGTGTCTCACGTGAACTTGAGGATCTTATTCTTATCTGATAAGTTTTTGTAGGTCAATAAGCAGCAATGTTGCTAATTTATTTGTATTTTGAATTAAAATAGTAACGTTGCCAATTCGTGCAAATCAGTTTGCTTTCTTGAAAATCGGAGAGTCGATATCACAAGAGATGTTTTGAGACATCGCATAGTCCGCAACATATAAACTCCTATGAATAATCTTTTCCAAGATACGAGTCATTAGTTTCAATTAAAATGGACTAATTTTCACTATATATATAAATATTTTGAGAACGTACGGATATGATATATTATCTGTGTACAAAAATATCTTAGATGGACGTTAATCGTAATGATGTGATTGGAAAGGTCAACTATAATACTTTTTTTATTATACACCATTTATTGCCTACTACTTATGTCCTAATTATAAGTTTAATTCATTTAGGAATAATTATTAAATAAAACCAAAACGATTGATATATTTTCTTTTTAAGGTCAAAAAATATTTATTTTTGTGAAAATAAGACCGTAACATTTGTTAAAATTTTCGGATAAGGTGTTATTGAAGAATTTCCTTTCTAACTTGCATGTAGTTAGCTAACAAATACAAGTGTATGGAATGCAATTACTACTGTACCGGAAATAATTAAAAAACACAAAAAGCTTCTTTATCTATATTATATTTAATTAACTTTATCAAGTGTTTGGGTGATTCACTTGCTTTAGCAAAAGCAATAATCCTAGGAAACATGACGCACATATTTATTTTTAAAAAATAATACACACTGCTTCGTGGTAATAAAAAAAAGTAAGATCCCACTTTTTAGTAATCAGTTAAGTATTTCTGATACGTACACTTGTTGGAAAATAATATTTCACATACCAAAATCCAAAATCCAAAATTCTTTTTTTTTTTTGTCAACTTGCAATGAAAACTGAAAAGGCTACAAAAGGTGGGGCCTAGGGTACTCTCAATTTCATCGCCCTAGGTGCCCTAATTAAGATGCGAGGTGGATTTTCCCATTAAAAAAAAATTATCCCAAACTTCAATTAAATATATAATTATTTTTCTCTGTCAGATAATTTTAAAAATTAAAATTAACGGACAACGGTATCGAATGAGCTATTTTGAATTTCTTGTACTAGACAATATATAGATCGTACTAAGTTGCTTACGTACATATACAAATACATATACATTCTAAAATGATCTTTTGATGCAAAAAAAAAAAAATGTCGCATGCATATGGAATTAATAAGGTTAATTCTGTCTAATTAATTGATTGGGTAAGAAAATTATTCTTGTGAAAAGTATTGATTGGACATATTGAATTTTTCTTCCCCTCGTATTATAAAAGTCAAATCTTCGACGGCATGTGAGTTTGCACATAAGACTGGTCAGTATGGGCGGAAATTTCCAGCAAAAGGGACGACTCCCTTCGGCTGCTAATAATGAGTCAAAGTCAATAAGGAGAAGTTTCGTCTTCCTCTGTTTTACCTTTTACCTCTATGATACGTAATTTAATTTTTCTCCTTTTCAGTTATTTTCACATTTTTTGCTAATTATTAATTATTCTCCTGGATTAGGATTATTGAAAATAAATCCTTGCAACATGGCCAGGAAAAGTAATTACCAACATTCAACTTTAATGTTATGAATCCATGTGACATCATAAGAGTGATTTAGGTCTTGCTATATGGTCTATAAATATTTTTCCACTTCTATACCGTTTTCTTTCGGGATGATATCAATTTTGGCAAAGATGGATTTCATGAGTCAGTGACTCACTGGAGTGTAACTTTAGATGTTGAAATCTATAAACGATAGTCTCAAATCAAAGAGCAATTAAGTATGTGGATTTATAATTAATCAAGATATATGGGGTTGATTCAAATGATTCAGTACTTATTCCCGTTAAACAAGGTCTTTGATTCGAGTATTGTGAATGAAGAAAATCCATGATGGGGAGTTTTACCCCTTAGTGGCCGACCCGGCTCAAATTGAAATAATCGAGATCCAATTGCTTCCGAATATCAAGGTACACACTAAAAAAAAAAAGATATATGAACCACTAACAATGATGCATTTGATTTATCTAGCTCAGGCTATGGGCAAGGTTGTCCAGCTCTAGCTCAAGAATCACGTTAAATGAACCAAGCAGTCGATATACTTCTTTCTTGTCGAAATTCTACGAATGTACTGTTTCAATAGCCATAAATAGTTTATTCAATGATGAGTGGTGTACTCATAATCTTTTAAAAGAGAGCAGCCAATCAATCTTGTTCTTATTATTGTCATTCTATAGTTGCTTGAAAAATATACGATTACGTACTTTATCGCTTATATAAAAGTGGAATTAAGTACAGTAAATTTTGTCCAAGTTAAATTGGCTAGAATTTCTTAATTTATTGAAATTTGAACGTGAGATAAATTTGCTAGAATTTCTCGCTTTTAATGAAATTAGAATGCGAGATCCTTTTTTATGTGGCGTCTTTTCTGATGTTGATTGTATAGTTCAATTTCCGAATATTCATACTCAAATAAGAAAAGCAGCCTTACTACTTTCAAACTTAGTCCCTTTCCATGACTCTCTAATCGACAAAGTATCTCTCAGTATAATATCCCAAAACTATATTTCGAAATTTAAAAAGAAATCCAAAAGAGACAAATAATAACGTTTTTAATTATTAGGTTGATCGAGTTCGTTTTGATCAGAAATTTCGACATTCAAAGCGATGGACCCACGAACCTACCTTTCTTAGCACCATCACTTTCCCACCATGGCAGAGGGGATAATGGCATTACTCCTAATTCACCTCTCATAAAAGGACAAATTATAACTTTACGTATAATAAAAAATTATTAGATGAATTCAGATCAATGAAATGAAATTGATGATGGAAAAGTGAACATATCGTTCCCAATTATTATCGTACTATGATTGGCCGAATCTATACAGAACTGAAACCGTTAATGACAAGATAGGTTCCAAACTCCGATACAAGGGGCTGCTGCTGACATCACCGGCTCTAAGTGATTGACATCTCAGCCACTCTTCCAGAAGCAACGTGACGTAGCAGTGGAGCCCACAGAAACAATCTTTCTTGAAGTTGTCGCTCTTAATTTCACTGCATTAGCAATTTCCCACACCCTCCAAGTCCATACCATACACATATACAACTCAGAAAATGTGTTTCTGGAGAAAAAAAAACTCATAAAGAAAATACAATTCAGAAAAATTATTTCCATTAAATGGTCACCCCAATATGGCTCGTGCTTGACAAATAAGCAAAAAGATGTTATAATAACAAATTCATAAAACTACCAATTAGCCAGACTTTCCTTGATTCGAATTCACCGAACACACGCTGCCAATATAGGTTTTCTCTGGCAATATCTAACAAAGTGGTAATGAAATGAAATCAGATTCTCATTGAAGGGGCATTGTTTTTCTATTAAGAAAAAAATTTATTTGCTAGTTGTGTTTGGTCATAATTCGTTTCTCTTTTTGATATCCGAAAAGATTTCGGTTTGTCTTGGAGCCACCTAAACATTAACTGCAAATATACATAATGTACATTCTCTCTTTGAAATTATATATCAAGATTGATATAATCTTCACACATAAAAGAAGTTAAATCAAATAGAATCTCTCTAAAAAGGAATTTCATTAATTTGTTGTAGCATGAGAGCCAATTCAAATTGCACAATATGAAAACTTAGGTACATTAATGTCGGTGTTTATACTTAATCGATCTTGATACAACCGATAATCTAATCTCTGTTTTTTTTTCCTGGGAAACAATGTCATTCTCATCTTTTTGGATTTTGCCGGCCGGCTACGCACTAAGTAGATCGTGAGATTAAGGAGAGGACAGAAAATTACGGCAAAATATTAACGATGACAATCAATAATAGTTATAACACATCCATTGAATAAATGTGAATAATATATATTAACTTGATAAATATGGAGAAGTGACTAGTACCAATTTCAATTTCTTCATACTAAACAAACCTAGATAAACATAGGGGAGAAAAAAACCCATTACAATGACGAGGAAATTTTATAATAATTTCGTGAAACTGTAAGAACATTTAAAGTGATTCGAGGGTTACTATTAGAATAAGTTATACAACATAATCAGAAAATTAATTTTAAAGATAAAAGTCGGAATACATATATATACCCATAAAATGTGAAGCGATCAAGACAACATAATTTATTTATTTACTTTCTTCATTTTGAGAATAGGATTTGATAACAATATCTAACCGTCCAAGCATGTGCCTAGCAACTAACAGTTATGGTACGAAGAAATTGGGGCAAAACGTTGAAGAACACAGCACAAGCCATACTCAGTATATCTATTAACATATATACTACTCTGATTATATGTCGAAATCATGTTGAATTTGCTTGGTCTAGATTAGCATATGCATCTCTCCGTGTTGCATTCGAGTCTTGTCACAACAGAAATTATTGATATTCCAAGACATTGCTTCGATTACATATATATGTGTCTG
Source organism: Punica granatum (assembly GCF_007655135.1). NCBI lineage: Eukaryota > Viridiplantae > Streptophyta > Magnoliopsida > Myrtales > Lythraceae > Punica > Punica granatum. The sequence goes on from NC_045134.1 coordinate 1,066,640, forward strand.
TGTGTGCGTGCGAGCACAAAAAGTGATTGTGTCAAGTTGATCAGTCGAGAACATATAGATTGGAATAACATAAGAAAAACAAAATCAATATGAGGCTTGGCAACAGAATTCTAACCTCCTAAACATTTACCCTCACAGCGCCGCACGATATTGGTGAAGAAGGCGAACCCTATTCTTATACTACGATGGTGATCGATGTATTTTAATGTACTTCTGGAGCGAATATGAATATACTATCACGAGCAAATATCGAATCCTATGAAATTCGGCGACCTACGCACATAGCGAAACGCGTGTTCGGCAACTCTCAAAACTGTATTTAATCTAACCAAAAGAACGCAACATTTTCGAACTATAGAATATTAAAATGGATATTTGAGTTATTTATAATGTGACCTCAAAAAAAATGAAATGAATCAATAAATCAAATAGTATATATATTTGCATCTTTATAAAAAGAATAGTATATATATTTTGCATGACCCGGGCCGTGTCAAGTACGCACTAAAGACTTAAAAGAGAGTCGTCTCATGAAAATTGACCAGACTTCATATTTGGTCCCCTTTTTGGGTCCAAACCCTTTCGTCCCTTTCCTTAGTAGTCGATGACGCCGACACAAAAATCTTTATTATGATAATATTTTTAAAAAAATAAAAAAATGTAACTTATTGTGGAATTTGGGTTTTCTTGGGCAAATTCTTTCTGGGCCTGACAAACTTTCCTCGGCCCGCATGAATTCCATCCTCAGGCAGCCTGCCCACACGGTCGAATTGTTGCGAAGAATCTCGTCGCATCGACACGAATAACAGTATCCCGAGAGAGGGATTTAGAGATGCAGAAGGTTAACCCAATGTTTTAATTTTCAATCATCATCATACAACGACTGCAGCATTAGTCTTCAATTCAGCAAAAAAATAATTATTACTACAGTCAATAGGTCAAGAACACTGAGGAGATTCCATTTCATCAAAGAATAACAGTACTTTCCCCTTCACTGCCAAGGAAGAGGAAATAAGAGAGAGAGAGTGAGGGCAAAGGAGGACATTCACAGTCTCGTGTTGTCCGCCATCGACGGGGTCCACAGCGACTGGTTAGAAACAAAGTCGTGGACGAAACAAATGAAAACAATTTTCGGCAAAAAGAAAATAATAATAATAATAATAATAATAAGTACAACAAATTAGTATCGGGGGGAGGGGCCCAGTTCCGCTTACAAAGAAAGCCCAACGTGTCATCGGCAGCTCACGGGCCACTGTCTACGTCTGTTTTGGCCTTTTTTATTTTTATTTTTATTTTTATTATTATATTAAGAGAGAGAGAGAGAGAGAGAGATTCCCTCACTTTTTTACCTTCTATAACAGGCCTCCACGTACGCTGCTTTTCCATGAATGAGATGCTGCCACGTATTCCATTTCCCGGCACCACAAACTTCGCCTCATTATTGTTGCACTACTTCGTGAATTTCTTTCATTAAGAAGATCCCGCTTATTCACGGCGCTGAATTATCGTGTTAGTATTTTGTATTCGACCGATTAAGGTCGGATATGAATCATTTACGGTGAGAATCTTGTTGTGTTGGCTTGGTCGTGCTTCATGGTTTTGCTGGATTAATAAAGAAACTTAAGTTGTCGTGTTGTGAACGTTGCGTGTGATCGAGATGCTGCCAAGGATTGATGATCATCCATCCTACCTTATATGCTAGCATGTGGAGAAGGCGAGTTTTAAGTTTCTTTCAAAGAGTGATATATATATTTATATATATATATATAACTACATACATATAATATGTATATATGTAGATGGTTGTTCAATTAATTAATTTAATTTAATAAATGGCACCTGGTCGGGGTAGGTATCGAGTAAGACTTTTCTCTTTTAGGTTATCGAGATACGTGCGTCCTCCAACCATCACATGTACGCTGGCTTTACCATTCTATTTTTCTTCTTCATTTTCATGATAAATCATTGGTCCATTCTAGGCCGGTCCTGGGCCACCACAATAGGCCCATCTATCTAGATATAATAATACAATAAGAGAAGAAAAACAAAGACCTTTTCTTTTAACTTTCTTTCTCTGTTTTTTTTTTTTTCAAAAATGCATTGATTAATTTTTATATGCTCATCTTATCGGTTGCAAATAACTCACAGTTCCCAGTATTATATTCACCTTGGCCACCAAGTGTTTCTAGTCGATTTCGATGCATGTAGTTCGTTAAGGTGCAATTTGCCAATCGCGATAGCCTTGTTATTAATTCAATTTAATTGAAAAGGCGAAATTAGAACGATGTTAGACCAATCATGTACATAGGGATCCTTGACTTTTTTTTATTTTTTTGTATTTATGATGTGAAATTACTTTTTGCATTTAATAAAGGTAAGAAAGTCCGCGTAAAATGGATCAAAAGATGGAAATTTAAAATAATGTATGGTATAAAATTTCATATAGTGCATTGTAAATATCTTTCTTCACTATACTATTCGGTGCATTTTTTATTTTCTTTTTGGGACTAGAATGGAAGGAGATGGATTAAACTCATTGCATATTATTTATGATTATTATTATTATTATTATTCAGGTTCCACCAATCAATGGTTGTCACCACATCACGAATTTCACGCGTAAAATAGTTTAATGCAAATGAAAAAATGAATTTAAAAAATCGAAGCAATTAGTTTATTTCCACATAAAAGAAGAATAAAAGGTAAGAGCGTAGGGAGGAAATGGAACAATCTGGAATCTTTTTAGCAGCAGATTAATCACGATTACATCAAATCGGGCCCCACCGCCCTCCTCTCCTCTCTGCTCTCTCACTTCCCATTCCCAAAGTTGGTCCGCCGCCGCCACAACCTCCTTTCTTCTTCGGTGAAGGGTTACACATTCACTTTATATGAATACGAATCAATCAAAAGGGAGAATCTATGTATTCATTGTAAAATATTATTTTTATTATGCGTTACGTATTTAAGTGAATAAATAATACTCACTTAATATTTACTCCATTCGTAGTCCTTAGCTCGCTAGTTTTTGCTCTACCATACCAACACATCCCCAAAAACACCAAAAGACAAAAAAAAGTGGAAAAATAAATATTTTCCATTTCAATATAAATAAGTAAAACCTTTTGCTCGTCAGTTTGTCGATGAAACGCCAATCCATCAAGCACTCCTATGTAATCCGGTGACATCACGATCGATCATATATGAGGCGTTTACGATGGATTATCGAATGAAATATAAATCACGGAATACAAAAGTAAACAACTAACGTGCGTGGGTACGGAAAAAGGCATGAAACGTGATTAGATTTCATTGGGAAGAGACGAGACGCAGCGAGACTCTCGTTTGCATTTATTTTCATTTTCATTTAATTATTTTTTCCCATTTTGTTTTTAAAAATAGTTAATTTAATTATATATAAATTGGAATAAATCTGCAAGGTTGGGGTAGTTCGTGGTCAGAGGGCGGCGAAGGAAAGCTAGCCATTAGCCTCCGCCTCCCGCAGCCACTGATGCTCGGTGTACTGTGCGCACGCCCCAAGCCTTGGATCCTCTCCTCAGCTTTCTTCCTCCACGGCTCGGCGGCCCACCACCACTGCCGCCTTGCCTCCCCCCACCTCCTCCCCTCCCAGCTCTCCACATCCTCCGACGACGCCCACCACCGCCGCCGCCATCATTCCAGCACCTGCCGCCTCGGCGCCGCCTGCTCCCCCTCTGCCGGGGGCGCCGCGTCCATTTGGCACGCGATCCTCCCCTCCGGTGGAGACATCGGCTTCCTTCGCAGCCGACGGAGGATCGACCTCGCCCAGCCGGTCTTCCGCGGTGAAGGGTCATGGAACGTGGCCTGGGATGCTCGGCCCGCGCGGTGGTTGCATCGTCCCGACTCTGCTTGGCTGCTGTTCGGTGTATGCGCTTGCCTCGCGCCCGTAAATTGGAATGACGTCGTCATTGACGCCGAGGCGGCTGTTGCAGAGGAGAAGCTCGACAAATGCGATTCGAACGATGCCGAACAGAACCGCGATGATTACAGAGTAACAGGTCAGTGAATAAGAGCCTGCTCATTGCATGCGTGCCTGAATCATTCATGGACTCCTATTCGCATTCATCTTTGTGTCTGTATATGCATGAGATGAAGTTTGATTTTTACTCTCAGCAATTATGTATGCAAGCGAGAGGAAATGATTGTTCTGAAATTTTAATCATCGCGTGGCTGTATTTTGATTAATTCCGCGATGTCATAATCGGAATGCTCTTCTCTATTTCGGTGTTCGACGATTGCCGTTTTCCTTGAGGTTGTATTGGTATTGGCAGTGAGGCGCATGATGAAACAGTTAACAGTCAAAAAGTGGGCACATGTGTCGCGCATTTGAGCATTACGTTACATGATTGTACCTGAAACAACCCCGGAAGAGCTCTTCATTATTTTCAAATTTTATCCTCTCAGAGCTGTGCATTAATATCACTTGGATCTGTGTCTCTGGGCATATTAGAGAAGAGTCGGCGTAAAATTTGCTTGTTGATTTGAACTATGTTTTTCCATTTTGGTTTTCACTTATTGGAAATTTGATCGAGGACGATACAGGGGTGCTAGCTGATGGTCGATGCTTGTTTAGAGCAATAGCTCACAGTGCCTGCTTGCGCAAGGGAGAGGAGGCTCCTGATGATAATCGGCAGAGAGAACTTGCTGATGAATTAAGAGCTCAAGTAAGCCACCCCCAGTATGCTGGGTCGCAGTTATATTGATGTTTCCTGATAATGGAATCCATATAAATTGTTCTGAACTCTTCTCTTTGTTTCCCCTGGCTGGCGATTTTGTCTTGTACTGTAGGTTGTCGATGAGCTCCTAAGGAGGCGAGAAGAATCGGAATGGTCAGTGCAGCAGTAATTTGTTTTATCGGTGTGAATTGTTTATGTCAAACATTTGACATCTGATTTGGTATTACCCTCCCTGTTTAGGTTCATTGAAGGAGATTTCGATGCGTATGTTAACAGGATTCAGCAGCCCTACGTCTGGGGTGGAGAACCCGAGTTGCTAATGGCCTCCCATGTCCTGAAGTGAGTAACTATGCTATAATCTTAATGTTCAGATATGCATACGGTTTATCTGGGATTAGTATTCACCATATACAATAGATGAAATGGTACTCTCCCTATGCCTTTTCGAATGATAATGATATTTCTCATTTGCTCTATTTGGGTAAACTTTTTGTTTGGAATTCTTGTGAAGTTGCAGAAAACGGTAAAAACACATCGTGGCATTTCCTTCTAGATTTTCGAATTTAGCAGAAGCATTTTTCGTCTGAAGATAAACCAATCTTCTTCTCATTTTGGGAGCCCATTTTCTCGAGGCTGTCTTGGGCGAAACTTGATATGGAATTGGGCTTTGCTTGTCATTATATATAAATTGAAGACACGCATTGGTACTGACAAATTCTTTCTTGGGCTTCATGGCATCATTCAGGACGCCTATATCAGTATACATGATAGACAGAAGCACGGGAGGTTTGGTCAACATAGCAAAGTACGGAGAAGAGTATCAGAAGGATGGAGAAAGCCCCATAAACGTCCTGTTTCACGGATATGGGCACTACGACATACTGGAGTCCTTTCCAGATCCAAGCTATCAGAAATATTGAAGATGTAGAGGGCCGGTAACACATTTTTTATTTTACAAATCTCGATACTCAGATGAGTGAAAAACTTGAATAGCATTCAGCTCCCCCTTTCCTCCTCTAGATAGGGATATCATCATTTTGCGGCTATTTCACGATCCTCTTCGAGTCTGCAGCCCAAATAATAATTCAAGCTCCAAGCTTGTTGCTTTTTGAAGATTAGAGACGAACATTTGTAGTCGAAGTTAGTCTGTTATTTCATGGACTGGTGGTTCCATTTCGGTATTAGCTCAATTTTTTTTTGCAGTAGTGGGCAGGTGACGGACACAAGCAGGGCTTTTGCATACAATGATCGAGTTACAAAGGGCTTATGGTGATCATTTCTGGTGGGAGAGTATAATATGTTATGTGTACATAATGTATAGGAGAGAAGAAAACGCTAGTAAATTGAGTGGTACCTGGCCGAGTGTAAACTGGTGTTTATAATCGATTTCAACAATTTAGACATGGGGATAGATCTTTTTTCTTTTTTTTTTTTAGTGTACCCTCAGGCCAAGTCAGTTCACAGGATATATACTAGTAAGGGTCCGAGTTGAGCTTGTGTTCTACTTCCGGGGGGATAAATGCCCAGTAAGACTTAAAGATAATTCCCACAATTACATTGGTCCATAAATGGAACGCGCGATATAAAATGAATGATGTCATCTTGATCTCTTATGGTTTCGGTTCACTTGACATTGCATTGCCAGTAGGAGGATTTTGTTGTCAGGAGAGGTATTAGGCTCATAAGACTAAATAGTAAATATACGATTACGACTGAAGTGCGAAAATCTGATTCTATTATGCTCTCAGAATTGTATCTGAGCCTCCAACTTGACTTTTCTAAAGATGATTTCATTGAAACCGATGAAGCCATAATTATGCTCTATTATAGCAATATTCTCATTCCAAGTTATTAGAGGATTATTGGATGCTTGTTATATCTATTATTACTATATATATACATATGTGTGTGCGCGCGCACAAGGATAAATTTTTTTTATCTGACTTTCATCTTTCGATTTTACCCTTATTGTATATGTTTCAATTTATAATAACTATTGGATGAAAGATAAAATGGTAAAATGCCAAAGATAACTACCTACTATCTTTTTCTTTTTTTTCACCTATCTCAACTCCCATATTTTTTTCTCTACTCTCACCCCTCTCTCTCTTACTATTTTTATTATTTATTATTTATTTTAATTATATTGTAAAAAGGTTTTAACATTTTCGGCCAAAAAAAAATTATGCATATATTTTTTTTATCAATGGTAATTGAATTCGACTGAAAAATAAATTAATAGTTAAATTTATAGAATTCATATATTAGATCAATAAATTAATAAAAGTATCATTTATTAAAAAACTCTTTCAAGTAGTGCGGGTGTACGTCTCGTATATGTATATATATATATACACATATGTTGTGTGTGTGTGTATGTATTCATGGAATTGCGTTTGCTTTTGAATGTTTCCTTGCACGCAGTCTTTGGTGAGGTAACTTATTAAAGAAACGACGACTTTTTTCTTGTGAGTTTATTTTATGTGTTTAAATAATTGACTACTTAATTCAATATGAGAAATAGAAAATATCAAATTTTCACCCCATTAAAACAAAAGAATATCGAACCGGCTGGACCGCTGCTGAGCCCAGGCTTAGTAAGTTTTAACAGGACCTAATGGGCCCTGAGCTCTATGCTGAGAAAGTTAAGGTAATAGTGATCTACGATGGTAAAATAATGAATACTAATAAGGAACACGCTAATTTTTGGAATTATAGCATACCAGATGTTGTATCCACACGAAATCACATACACTTATTTTTTAAAAAATTAGCGCAATGGCGTACACTTTTGTCTGTTGACCTAAAAGTAAGCTCAATACCTAATGTGACTACATGTATCTTCTTATTAATTATTTATGATTTGTCTTTCATTGTACTAGGCCTTAGTCCTCTTTTGTTACAAAAAAAAAAATTTACATTATAAAAATAATTATAGTAAGGAGTTATAAGATAATGAAAAAAAAAATCGTAACTAAATAATTGCATTGTGTAGCAATACTCTATACGGTATACAGGTTATTATTAATTCGAGTGAAATACCGATTTTCCTTTTATATTTTGTGTGTGCAATTTGCTAATGTCTGCCAAAACAATCAACTTACCATGATTCATGTGATTTTTCTTTACAAAATATATTCAGGCGCCTTCCAACGAAGAGCAATTACACCCGAGCAATATGGAGAATAGAGAAGGCAGTACTTGGTCACTGATCTTTGATGCAGTGAAGGAAAGGGAGGGAGCGAAATTGGAGAAGGACCTCTTGCCAATGATCCTTGCTGGTGCCAAGGACAGTGACTTGAGTAGTGATGACACGGAGACCATTTCATATAATTGATGACTACGAAAATGGTGTGTGATACGGGAAAAAGGTCCGGGTCGGAATCCACTCCCCATCACGAAGAATCTCGGGTCATCCTTTCAGGTCGACCGCTGCATTGTAATCTGCAAGAGGGGCTTTCAGACTGGTGCCCGAGATCCCACTCCGACGCTCAAGTTAGGGGCGTATTTTTATCTAGAGTAAGACAGAGTTTTAGATTTACCTTCCGGTTTTCTTTTATTGAGGAATGGAGATAATGAGTGTCAAATGGGCCGAGTGGGCCTCGATCGTGGGCTTACAAGCCTTCTTGGGCCCTTTATTTGTCCAGCCGAGGTTCCCATAAATTACGGGCCAAATGCCACGTGGGTCGGAGTTCACCTCCACGTCAGTGTGCACTGAGGCCTCGACGCCTTCTCTTTGCTATTCTTCCTCGTAGTCTCAAGAATGCACAGTCCGAGCAAACCAATATGTTCCAGTACAAACACATATCGTAGTAGTTGAGTATCGCGGTAGTAAGTGATTTTTTTTCAATTTGATGATATCCCTGGATCATCGAATATCCATGCTCTTCCTGGACAAAAGAATATTGATATGATTTTGACGAGATTAAGGTAAAGTTTTCTTCAATAAGTAAAACAAATAATGATAATTTATGGAGGAACTAGCAGCTAATGATGGTGATAAACGAGTCATTTGCGGCTGTACCCGCCGACGGTATTAAGTTTGGGAGAACGTGCTCCTGCCCGGGGGCATCTCTGCATGGGTACCTATCGCAACCCCCCATAATACTGACCCTGAGATAAATCTGGGGGTGGGACGCGACCCTCTCCGTCCCAACTGCTTCTCCGACTATGTCTTTGCCTCCTTCCGCCTCCCCATCTTGCACATGATGCCCTCCAGGGCAGGACCCCGCATCTGCCACGGGCTGCGCTGCACTGTTAGCCATGGCGGAACGTAAAGAAAGGTTGTCCTCTCCCGCCATGATCCTTTCCAACTTCTCATTCTCCCTGTTCCCAAGATATATATACTGGCACAGCCCCGCCATTAGGCATGTCGTAGAGCCACAGAGCATAAATTTAAGAAACTCCAACTTCAACGATCGATCGTAACATGAAGGGAAGTGTATGCTGCCAGGCTGTGATTCATTATGTGGTAAGTATCATGGTAATAAACGAAAACTGAAAGTTATGTCGTTGTCAACAATTCTTCTCCCTTTTTTTTTTTGAATAAATTATATGCATGCATGCATGCATGCACGGGTGTATGTACTGATGCAGGTAAGTACGTGCTATGTATGTATAGAGATCTTTTTTTACTTCACTCATTCTATATCTTCACATATGCCCTTCTTTCTTATAAGCATGCATACATGTATAAGTATATACCAGAGAGTAGCTAAGCTCAGCGTCTTCAAATGTAATTTGAAATCGTCAAATTCGTCTCTATTGCGTGAAAGAATGGACACACAATTATCGCAGAGTATCACTATCTCATTATATATATATATATATATATTACTACTGCAGGATGGGCCAGAAGAGAGAACTCTAAGGCATGCAGTAGCGAACGGGGGACCAATTAACTTTATTGACTTGAAGAAGCTGAGCCTGCAAATTTGTCAGGGCCTTTATGTCCGAGTGTGAGCGGTCACCACCGACTGACCCCTATGTTGCTTATTGTTTTGTTTGGTATTACATTAATTAATTCTCCTTCGTTGGAAATTCTGGACACTTTTTGTCCTGTGCTTGGATTTTTCAAAGATGAGATGATCTGAGATGATACCTTTGTTTTCTGGGTTTCGGCGCTTTTATCTGTCTATTAATATTGAGGTTGGGAATTGAGAGCGAAGGTAAGAGAATCTAAAGGTTTGGGTCTCCATGGAAGTTGCTGCTGGCGCTGGTACTGGTCCAAGTGGCAAATTAGAGAATGGGAAAATGGACAACTACCCGAAGGAGCTCGATGCCGGAGCTCTCTTCGTCCTTAAATCTCGAGGTAAGCCGTTTGTCTGTATCACCCTGTCTATCTTTTATTCTGATTGCGGATGATATTCTTGTGATCGCCGTCCTCTCTTTTACCTATCTACTTGATCTTCAGGGCAGATTATTCATCTTTTGAACAGGTACTGTTAATTATTAGGGACTCTTCATATCGGGGCAAATCACCATGATCTTCTTTTCACATCTTTATCATCTCCTGTTTGTTTCAATCTTTGTGTTAATCATCGGGTTCATATCTCACTCAGCAGTGTTCACATGAAGCTTCAACTGCTGGTGCTATACGACTGTATATGTATGTATGTTGATGGACAGACATAATCATACGTGTATTCTTGTGCCAGGGACATGGCTGCACTGTGGATATCACTTGGCTACATCCATTGTGTGTCCATCGCTGCTGAGCCTTCCGTTTGCCCTGAGTTTGTTGGGCTGGGCCGCTGGGACGACATGGCTAGTACTGGCTGGCATGGTCACCTTCTACTCGTTCAATCTCCTCTCTCTTGTTCTTGAACAACAGGCGAACCTTGGGCATCGCCAGCTCCGCTTCCGAGACATGGGCACAGATATCCTCGGTACAAGATTCTGAACAGTTTTTCTATTCTTTGGTACCAAGCCCTTATTCAGTTTGTAGTATTAGGAGGAACACATATTCCCAGTTTAGTGATAGTGATGAAATCTTTGGGGGCAGGGCCACGGTGGGGTAAATATTATGTCGGCCCGCTTCAGTTCTTGATCTGCTACTGCTCTGTCGTGGCCACTGCTGTTCTGGGAGGGCAGACCCTCAAGGTCAGTGACTTACACTGATAAAACCTCTTTAAAATTTTTATTATAATAGTACAGGCCGTAGCAGAAATGCTTGAGATTTCCTAGCACTTCATCGCTGAATATTTTGTTGAAAATGCATGACTGCGAGTAGTTGAATCGAGAAAACTTTCCACTACTAAAATGGAATTATGTCCACCTGACCTCTTTTATTGCAGACAATCTACTTGCTTGCTAGACCAGATGGGACGATGCAGCTTTATCAATTCATCATCATCTTCGGACTTGTAATACTGTTCTTGGCTCAAATCCCATCCTTCCACTCCCTCAGGCACATAAACCTCGTGTCCTTGGTCCTCTGCCTGGTTTACTGTGTCTGCACGACAGTTGGTTCCATATACATAGGTACAAAGTTAAATATGAAGGCCGATGACTTTGCTCATTTGACCTCTTCAACTTGGATGTTAATTCTGTAGTGGGAGTTTCGTTTCAGGAAGGTCCAAGAATGCACCGATAAAGGATTACTCGTTGCAAGGAACCAGAGAAGATCGCATACTCAGTGCTTTCAATGGTATTTCAATCATCGCTACAATCTATGGAAGTGGCATTATTCCTGAGATACAGGTTGGATCACCTTGTACTTCCCGTCCGCTTGATATAGCCAGAAGGAGTCGTCACATCCCGTTTTGGTTCATGGACGAAAATATAATATCTGCTTTGGCATTCAAATTTGGCCGTTTTGTCACTTAAATCGAAACCATTCTGAGGCAATTTGGGTCAAAAACAGTTCTTCAAATCAAATGAACCGACTTGACTCGATGATCTTCCTATATTTTTCAGGCAACTATAGCCCCTCCGATAAAGGGCAAGATGTTCAAAGGCCTCATTGTTTGCTACCTGGTGATCATCACGACTTACTTCAGCGTTGCGATATCGGGGTACTGGGCATTTGGTAATCAAGCCAAATCAGTAATTCTCAGCAATTTCATCGGCAAAGATAGTAATGGCCGAGATCTGCTTCCCACTTGGTTCCTTCTATTGACCAATGCCTCAACTATCGCTCAAATTATTGCAATTACTCTGGTAGAGTCATCAACCTTATCGTGGTTCCAAGCTTAAAATTTACTTCATGTTTCGGTTCTGAAATCTATCAGAATTTCCGTGTATATGCTGGAATTTGATGAAACTCTGGCAGGTATATCTTCAACCAACCAATGAGCTGTTTGAGAAGAAGTTAGGTGATGCAAAGTCGGATCAGTACTCCATGCGCAATGTTGTGCCAAGGCTGATCTCTCGGTCCTTGTCGGTCATCACTGCAACGCTTTTCGGGGCGATGCTGCCATTCTTCGGGGACATCATGGCGCTTTTTGGGGCATTTGGGTTTATTCCTTTGGATTTCATCCTTCCAGCTGTATTCTATAACGTAGCCTTCAAGCCATCCAAGAGAGGTGCGATATTCTGGGTGAACACGACCATTGCTGTTATCTCTTCAATGCTAGCAGGGATTGGGGCGGTGGCATCAGTTCGACAAATGATTCGTGATGCCAAGACTTACAACTTGTTCGCTAATATGTAATCAGCTGTGTATCTGATTTACCAGGAGAATAATTAACGACGAATAAACTTCATTTACTTGCATATATATTTCTCAGGTTATGACAATATTCCCCAGGATATCATATGGTAAACATATGTACATCTAGCATACGGTAAACATATGCACATTTGTAAATTTATATGTATTTAATCATTATATAAGTGTAAATGATTTGACCGTAGTTGTTATTCTTGGAGCAAATTTGACCAAACCTTGATGTCAAGGTAGACGACATACATCGCATAGAAAACGTATGTCAATGCAGCAGTCCATGATTGACCAAAAGCCAATTAAGGGATATCTGAATTGTGGACTATTATTCTTATCCTTATAATTCGAACACCAACGGGAATCGAAACGCAAGATTCAACCTTTAAGCTTTGGATAAGTCTACGGTCTGAATTTATTTTTCGTAATGAGCTGTTACGTCCACGGTGTACGGACCCGAATGTGGACTCTCGTCGAAGCGCGCAATATCGTTGTTTGGAATGGTGAGCCAAAATGGGGTGCTGACACACGGCAATATTGGAAAAAACGAAAAAGCGCCCTTCAGCCCGTGTTGTATAAGCTATTGACCTTATCTGGACTAAAAAATAAACGAGAATAAATCAAATGCTGCTTTCATTGTTATTAGGTAGTCTTTCAATTTAGCCGTGCAAGCATGAGGCTCTTTGTTTTCTGTGAATATGGCCAATTCTGCAGTCAAGCACAAAGTCACCGGTGGCGTGCACAAGGAAGCCGAAAGTTATGCGCCTCCCTTGTATTGCAGATTTTTTTTTATGAATAAAAGGGTAGATGGAATTATTAGGCAATTGTGGCTGTCTCAAATAAGAGAACCTAACAGCAACTACGGGAACTTAACTGCCACGAAACGTTCATTTCGCCATAACTTGCTGAGACTTTAGCCTAAGTTGGTCACCGCAGTCCCATCAACACACTAATGAATTAAGTCCAAGGCCTACTGGATCAAGCATTATGAGCCGGCCACCGTCATCCCATAATATACCCACATAATGGCGAGATCTACGTCCTCAGTGAGATTCGAACTCGTGATATTCAAGTGTAGCGTTTAATGCTTAACCATTAGATCACCGTGCTGGTGGTACCTTGTATTGCAGGTATGTTTTCCCTTTTTAAATAAATAAACTAAATTGTAGATTATATTATACTTTTTTTTTCTCTCTGTTTTTGCATAGAAGGTCGGCACTATTAACTAAAACTAAACTAGTTATTTTATTAGACATATAAAATAAGATTCGTGACCAATAATATTAAAACATGCATATAAGTATCATCAACTTATGTCGGTTATTATAAAGTTTGTTCATGAGAAACTTAGTTTAAGTTTTTCTTATTTGCGACTACATATATATATAATATATAAATAGTTAAAATTTATTTCTTATTAATCATATTTTGATTAACTTTTCTTTACTTTTGTATTGGAATCGACAGTGTCTACTAGAAAGCGAATTGGACATCCGTTTTTGTCCTTTCACAACAATTCGAACAGTTAGTTCATAAGGTCGAAGAGTTTTTATTTTGTTATTATAAAAACATTAAAGCATGTAGTCACGAATTTTGAGAATTTTTTTTAAAGATTTCTCGACTTATATAATTGAATAATTTTTGGAGTTTCATGCATGAGTGATATAATACGATGATAACACCGTTCATTTATCACATTATAATTTGTGAGAACTCAAAAAGTCACTCAATTATGGATTATTTACGTCTTGTGTGGCATCTTTTATGTTGCTTTACTGTTTTTATATGACCGTATGTATAGATATTAAATGGATAAATGTGACGACTGACTCACGATTAAATAATTTGTAATAATGCAAAATTTGGCGACTTTCTAGCAGCTGAACATGTGAATAATTGTACTCCCGAGTCAAAAGAGAGCTGCTTCCATGGTATCATTAACAAGAGCCCATCAAATGGACAGTATCCTAATTGTGATCATTTAAACAATTGATTATATTGTGTTCAAAAAGTATCTTTTACCGATCATTTCGTTTCACATTATGAAAGGGCCACTAAGGAAAAAGATAATCACAAATTCACTCTCCCTCTCCCATATCGGTCGTCTTTGATTTTGATATATCCATTACCTTCCAACTCTACACATCATCATCAATCATTAGAATCATGGGCTTGTGCTCTCCCAATTAAGACTAAAAGTTAATTTTCCCATACAAGCCCTTTAGGGTTAATTACTTCGGGAGTACGAAAAGTTTTAAATGTTAACATTTTGGTACAAAAATAAAAATTCTAATAATTGAGTACACAAGTTTTTGAAACTATTGCAATCAAATGCATTCCGCCATCTCCTCTTTGACTTTGTTTGCCCGAGGCTTACTGGCTTGTGACGTGTCAAAACTAATCCAACGTGGCACATATATAAACTTATGTGTTGGGAGGGGGAAAAAGTGCCACCGTGGATCAAAAATTAAAAAAAGAAAAACAAAGTAAAAAACAAAAACTTGAAAATTCCCCAAATTACGCGAGATCAACATTTATGGCCCGTTTGTTTTCAGGGTTAAAATCACAAAAATTGTAACTTTAACTTTAACTTAACCCACTACACAACAAAAATACACATTTCCCAAGTAAAAAATTTTAACTTTTAACTTTAACTCAACACATTACACAACATTTGTCATTTTCCATAATCAAAATCAAAGTTATTTTAACTCTGAAACCAAACGCACCATTAGGTTTTCATGGATTCTCCCGAATTGCTCCCAATCTGCAAGTGTGAACATGTTGCTACTATGAGAACATCATGGACGGAGGCAAACCTAGGCCGGCGATGGAGTTGGACGCTAAGGTCGAGGGTGGTTATAATGGTCGGGATAAACCCTTGATGTGGAGGAAGAATGCTGCTCTGTAATGGAATGAGAAGTAGAACAATAATGTTGCTCTGTAATGGAATGAGAAGTAGAAGAAGAATGTTCCTCGGTAATTGAATGAGAATCTTTGTACTTATTTGATCTTCAAATCAAATTGAAATTGAGGTTTTTGAGGTAGAACCAGTTGTATGATCAGATGTTATTCTTCTTACTGCTTTTAGGGTACTGGAAGTACAAAAATGAGGAGAAGAAGACGGTAAGAGTGGTTCAAACAAAGTAACATAATGATACAAAACGTTTTTAATAGTATAACAGTTTGGTACAATTTTTTTTTTAATATTGTAACAGTTTGGTATAAAATATTTTGGATGATATCACAAGATGGTATAAAACACAGAGCATGGAAATCTGCAAAAGCAAAAGCATTTACCATCCAACAACAATAACAAGGACAAATATACAAATATTTGCCTCTGCCTCTGCCCCTCCCTCTTCCTCTAAGAAAACTCAGAACTCATTCTTCCTCCCACGCCTCTCACCTTTCTCACGAATGTTGAAGCAGACCTTTCAAGTGGGATTGTTGGTGGCTGGTGGGATGTCCTGATGAACTCGGAATGTGCAAAAGCAGTTGGAGTAGACGTGGTAGAAGTTTCAGGAGATACCTCAA
The DNA here is from genome assembly GCF_007655135.1 of Punica granatum. Classification (NCBI taxonomy): domain Eukaryota; kingdom Viridiplantae; phylum Streptophyta; class Magnoliopsida; order Myrtales; family Lythraceae; genus Punica; species Punica granatum. Next base: position 1,082,552 of record NC_045134.1, read on the forward strand.
CATCCAAGAGTATTAGCAATTGATCCACATCATCATCAATTTCAGTACATGTATTTGTATTTGACGAGGGAGATGGTTCGTCTTATACTCCGACATCTCTCTGTTCTCTCTATCTTCTTTTTCAAGCTATTATTTTCTATTTTCAGTTTTCTTTTTTAAATTTTCGATCCACAATGGGTATTGTAAAATACTGAGATTTCTGTGAGTAATTGTGTTAAATTTCATTGATGTGGAGTCTCTGTACATATAGCCATACAACTTGAGGAATACAAGGAAAGTAGGCTAAATATTACAAGTAATTAATTCTGAATATTACAATCCCATAATACACTGCTATATACAAGGAAGCAAATGTAAGTCATGGGAGAATAGGAATATATCGAGAATAGGAATATATCCCGTAATAGGTATTTTTTTTCACGCCTCCCGACACATAAGTGTATATTTATGCCACATTCGATTAGTTCTGACACGTCACAAGTCACGTAAGCCTCGGGCTAACAGTATCAAAAGGGAGATGATAGAATGCATTTGATTGCAACAGTTTCGAAAAACTTGTGTACCCAGTTGTTACAATTTTAACATTTTGTACCAAAGTGTTACATATTTAAAACTTGTTTGTAATTTTGAGTAATTAACCCATCCCTTTACATAATACAAAGGGAAAATTTCTCTGTACATTCAGGTTCAATAGATAATGCTTATCTATTAGTTTAAAAAAAAAAAAACCAAACACCCTAAAACCCTAGAAGAATTTTATATATTTATTTATTTATTTTCAACTTAAATGACTATCGGATCCCTGCACTATAAGTACGTTATAACATGGTTATTCGGCCATACAAACTTCATTTCGTTTCCCAAGAAGGATGGGTATTATGGTGGGAGCCAAAGAGGAGTTTGAGAAACAATGAATTGACCGTAGTCTTCCTTCTCCATCATTAGTGCTCTCTAAGGGAACTTCGGTGTGCATCAGGATAGGAACAGTGACTAAGGTCATGAATTATGATATGTGGACCATTCCCCGTTTGACTCACTCGATTTGGTCTTAGTAGATCCCGACATTTATCCGGGCCATTCCAAAAAGAATGAGAATGCGAAAGAAGGAACTCATAAGGAGCAAATAATAATAGTAGTCAAGATTCGGCATTATGTTTTACCTTTCGAGGGGAATATGACCCTTTGATCCAACTTGCAAGCACTTATAATTAGTTGTTGGATTTATGTATATCCTCGATTAATCGTTTTTCTTCCTAAGAACCAATTATTGATCAAATTAAGTTCATGCGGTGGATAGTAGATACCAAAAATTTACTCTAATTTATATTAACTCACAAGTCTAGTCAACTGAAATTAAGAATCCGATTGGACTAATGATAGCGGCAATTTTTGTCTTCTTTGGTAGGGGTATCCAATTAGACCCCGGAAAGCACAAGGGGACGACAGCGTTATTAAAGACTTTGGCAAAATAATTACGACTTATCATGGCATGCCTTTTGTCTGAACCATCCCGATTTGGGGACAACCAGCATATTAATTGTGCTTTTCATTCAATATTAATCCCCTCTGCAAGTTATCCCAGACCACCCCCAACTTAATTAGTTATTCGTCCGGAAGTGTAATAATCAAACAAATGACTGAAGTCGAAGAAGATATGCCCATTTGAACATCCATGACTAAGCCCTTACTTGCCTACATCCTGATCTTGCCATAAGAGGGATAGCCTTGCCTCGGGCTCGAGCCACCACAACAAGCCTCGTATAGGCCTGTCCCACCATCTCGTGAAGACTCGGATGAGGCCAGCCCTAGCTGGCGTGATTGAATATTACTTTGCTAATTTGACGCTTGATTCTGAAAGATGGATCATCCATGCTTTTTTTTAATCATTATTTACATTAAAAATTTCATCTAACTGTAAAGCTCTCAGGTATTTCATTCTTAATTCTCTTATAATTTATTAAATTGAAGTCAACCAAATTCCCCTAAAAAAAGTCAACCAAATTTTGATATTGTAATTTCATGTTGTTTATTTTTTTATTTTTCTATCTAATGTATTAACTAAAATTTCGTTGGAATCTTGTTTGTAATTGCAAACAAATGGTTATGCAAATATTTTTGTGTGGCTGAAACCAATTAATTACATATTATAATTGCGATTTTTATAATAACTTTACTAAAGAGATAAAATAAAATGATTTCTAACTGCTTATATCTTTTATATATATATACATATACATATTCTTATCTATCACAAAATAATATATATATATATATATATATTGGACTCCTTAATAATTTTCTAATCTAATTGAATTTCTATCACTTAAGTGACTATAAATTGAAAGACGTACGGACATGCATTCTATTACTCTTAAGTGATAGAAATTCAATAAGATTAGAAAATTATTGAAGTGTCACTTCTAAAATGTATTGGAATATTTATGCTCGCCTATATTTACATTTCTAGTGACTAAGAATATGTATGAAGAAAGCGTATGCATGCAATGTAATACCCGACTATTCTCTCAATTTCAGATTAAAAATTCTTTTTTTTTTATGAATAGATTGAAAATTCATTATTTATGATGAATTGATGATGATATGACTGAAACTAATAAAACTAATAGCCATAGCTTCGATTTGACCGGTTATTATCTTGCTTGGCTGTCCTCCTCATGTCGGATTTTACCTAAGCCCGCGAAAGGGAATCGGTTCCGTTCCGGGTCGATCGGGTGGGTCGCGACTTGTTGAAGCTCAGCTCTGGGATTGGAGGTTAATATCGTAAAACCGACTGGGTTTCCGCGTGGTAGCCATTAATGATGGCGACTGCTCTCTTATCTCTTTTGTAGGTTCTTTTTTCTCATGCGCCCCCTTTACTTTTCCATCGTTACTTTTTGCTCCATGGGGCTCTGAATTTTCCACTATTTTGTTTATGCCAACATGACATATAATTTATTCCAAAGAAGCCCACCTTGAAAAGCCTAGCTACTCCTAGTCCTATATTATACATCACGATGAGGCGTGGAAGATACCACAAGAATAAGTCCAACCCCCTCCTTTCTTTCGGGTTATGCGAATATATGAATAACGATGTTCTCAAACCTCGTTAGCTCGCGGACCATTTCTTATTCATTGTTTTCATTTTGGGATAAAGATATAAGTGATAAAAGGAATTTAGAAATTACAAATGAATTATATCAAATTACTTAAAGTTCCATCAAATATATAATGAGTCTAATACAATGAGGATTTTACAAAAAGTTTCATAAGTTTTTGAAATATAATTGTTCTAAGATCATTTTTCGCGTTAAGTATGTTATTTAAAAGTGAGATTTTAGTATATATATATATACATTACAACTTTCTTTTCTGAATTGGCAATTCGTGATTGGCCTTTTCCTATGCTATTCTTTTTTAATTATTATCACATAGTTTTCCTTGATACTGACTTGTCTCCCTTACTCTTCAGTGTAACTTAATTAACACTATGCATGAGACCTTAAGCTAAATGGACCGAAGACGAAGGTTTTGATTGATGGCTGTCAGCTAGAAGAGATTCATGACTCGACATTCTCGTATTTCAAAAACAGAATGCCAATGCAAAATATCCGATTTCACTCTCAGCGTCCATCTAATATACTTAGTCAATATTTTTCTATTGTGTGAGTTTACCTACTGTAATGGGTTACTACAATATTTAGAAGGCAAAAGAGCTAGCTTCAAAACCCATTATAAGAAGATATCTCTATGCTAGTAATTTCTGTTGCCATATTTTTATGGTCGTTGAAACATTAAAATTTTAAATTAATTTATTATCACTTTATAATGATCTTTCTCATATCAATTTTTTTTATAAGCGATGAACTTTATCAAATTAACAATATATAATCGTATTATTATTTAAATAGAGGATCCCAGTGCTATCTTTGCATCTCAATAGTTACATCGACCTCAAAATTAATCCCACTTCTCTTCGAAGTGTACACATGTTAAAAAATAAGAAAAAGTTAAGGGACTGAAGTGAAAATGTAGGACAAACTCAAATGTTTTTTAATTTCACTCGGTTTCTCTTTTTCTAAAATTTCGGCTAGCTCCTCATGTGCCTCACTCTCCACTGCAGCTTCCCACCTCCTTCCTCCTCCCCTCCCTCCCTCCCTCCCTCCCAGTCTCTCTCTCTCTCTCCTCTCTCTCTCACGTAGTATTGAAAACGGTTGAGGAGATAATGATTCAGCTGTTCCTCATAAAGCTGGTTAGTTACTTTCAATTTCCTTTTTCTTACAATGAGTTTTTTTATGCGTTCTTTTTTGAATTATTGTGATCTTGCTACCCCCAAATTTGCATTTCTACTTAAGTTGGAGAGGTGGGTTTGTGTAGGTTCTTTGATTTTTGTTGTTGAAAAGATCAGGAGTAGGCTGTCACAAGCCTGCAGAATTTTGGGTGTTGGAGTCTGACAATAAAAAAGAGCTTGTTTCTAGTTTTTTTTTTTTTGGGAAATTTTGGGCAGCAACAGTTTTGTCTTTTTCTTGTTCTTACTGCAGCATTTGGTTTGCTGATGAATAGGTTGGACTTTCATTTTCGTGCTATATCCATGGTTGCATCTGTTTTTTCAGACTCAGACAGATGAACAAGGATCGGGGTGCTTAGGTTTCTTATGAATCGCAATTGACTTTCAAGATTTAAAAGCTAAAAGCTTGGTGGGTGCTGATCAGCAGCATGCCTTGATCCAGAGACCCTCTTTGGAAATTGATTTCATTTTGTTGCTTTAATTTGGGGCATGATTTTTTTGGTACTTTTCTTCTTTACATGTGACTAGAAATCTGATCTCCGTTTTACACTAAAGGCGAGAAAAAAGGGGGAAAAAACGCTTTCTGAGTCACATGATTATCATATGGGATTAACCTTTTCAATTTCCCAGCCCCGTGTGATCTTATGTTGCAGGCCGTATAGTTTTCTTAGTCGTTTGTTTTGTGTTCATTGGTTTTCTGGCTTAAGAAGCAATTGCCTCTGACTGAATTCTAGTGTTGAATTATTGCTCAGAATCAAGACGAGACTTGACGGTGGGCATGAGATAGAGGCAAGTTTCCCTCACAGGTCACTTCTGGGAAAATGGTCGCAGAGTCTTGGTTCCGTAGTCTATGGGGGAAGCCCCGGAAGCATGGCTCTTCAAATCCTCCGAAATCAGTTATCGGCGTCTTAGCGTTCGAGTTTGCGAGTTTAATGTCCAAATCCGTCCATTTATGGCAGTCCCTGAGTGACAAGAATATCACTAGGCTTAGAGAAGAGATTGCGAGCTCGCCTGGGATCCAAAAGCTTGTGTCGGACGACGAGGATTTCATCGCGAATCTCATACGCTCCGAGATGATTGAGAATGTGGTCCATGTGGCCAAATTTGTGGCCAGGCTTGGGCACAGATGCAATGACCCCAGCTTGAAGAACTTTGGGTCATTCTTCGAGAGTATGATGGCACTGGGCCTCGACCCGTTGGGCTGGAAATTCACATCCAAGAAAATGGAGAGTAAAGTAAAGAAGATGGAAAGGTTCATCTCGATGAATGTGAATTTGTACCAGGAGATGGAAGTTCTTGGTGATCTTGAGCAGACCTTGAGGAGGATGAAGGGGAGCGAAAGCAGTGATCCGGGAAGTTTGCTCGAGTATCAGAAGAAGGTTGTGTGGAAGCGGCATGAGGTGAAGAATTTGCAGGGGAACTCGTTGTGGAATAAGAACTATGACTATGCAGTTTTGTTGTTGGCGCGCTCTTTGTTTACTATTTTTGCCAGGATCAAGCAAGTTTTCGGGATACAACAGGTGGCGGATTTTGGCGATCCAAAGGATTCAAACTCAAAGGTCTTGACTTCTACTGATTACATCTATCGGAGCCAATCGGTTTCAGCTCTTCTGCAAGCTTCAGTACATCCCGCTGAGGATCACCATCAGATGAGATTCTCTTCAGGCCCGCTAGGGAGTTTGATGGCAAAATCAGGGCCAACCCTAAAGGCTAACCTCATGAAAAATTTCTATTCAGGCCCTCTTGTGGAATCTAACACGAAAACAACCCCTGTCCCCGGAAAGGACAATGGCAATGTTGGTTTCTATTCTGGCCCACTTGGGAAGTTGACGAAATCGGGCCCATTGTTTGGGGTGGGTAAGATTGCAAGAGGGGTATGGCAGAGTGGTAAAGGCCACTCTTCTGTTGTTAGAGGGAAGAAATCGAACTCCAAGACCAACCAATTAACCTCGATCGGGCCCCTGAAGGGCTGCATGACTGGTGGAGATGTAAATTCAGCTAATCTCGAGAGTAACCAAAACCGAGACATCAAACATGAACAGCCTAATGACGGGAGCCTCTTGAGCTTCAGTTCCAAGCATAGTCTCCTGAACGCTCCTCCTGAGTCCCTTGGCTATGCAGGCTTAGCCCTACATTATGCTAACGTGATCATCGTGATAGAGAAGTTAGCTGCCTCTCCTCATTTGATTGGTCTCGATGCAAGGGATGATCTTTATAATATGCTGCCTGCGACCGTGAGATCTTCCCTCCGAGCAAGGCTAAAGCCATACGCGAATGCCCTGTCTTCCTATGATCCTGTTCTAGCGGGAGAGTGGAGTGAGGCAATAACAGGAATCTTGGAGTGGTTGGGTCCACTTGCTCACAACATGATACGGTGGCAATCGGAACGGAGTTTCGAGCAGCAGAACTTGGTTTCAAGGGCTAACGTCCTCGTGGTGCAAACACTTTACTTTGCTAACAAGGAAAAAACTGAGGCCATAATCACTGAGCTTCTTGTTGGGTTGAATTATATATGGAGGTTCGGGAGGGAACTGAACTCAAAAGCCCTTGTGGGGTGTGCTAGCAGTAGAGCATTCGACGAGTATTTGGATATACAAGGATAATTATTGCGGTTAGTTTACTTACTATGGAGCTTCCAAATTTCTATCTTTTTCCCTCTTCACAGAGCCATCAAAATTGGGCTCTCCTGTTTGCTCCCTTGATAGGAGATATTTTTGGGTTTATTGTTAGTTAAAAGCTGCAAGATTCCTGGGGTTGTATATTTGTTAGCAAAAATTAAAATGTGATCTTGATACTTGTATATGTATCAAAACGGGTTTTCATATATTCGCGGATATATAAGATATTGTGCTGATGTTATGATCAAATATCCATCATCTTATTCCTTGTTCTTATGCTACTGCCACTACTTCTGTAGCATTGTCGGGGCTAGTCTGAGTTCGGCTTCTTAACTGTGTGCTTATAGTTATGGATTAAGGGCACTTGCGGCATCCCCTTGATGGTGAGGTGATCCCAAACTGCTTATCTTATGCTATGGTTGGTCTGAGGTGTGAGGGATGAAGGAAGAAGGAAACCTTGTCTGTTCTACCGGATAATCTGGTTTCTCCTATGCCATTTTCAAACCTTGCCGATTCCATTCCTCAACGGTAAATACAAGTTTAAGATATTATTATTGGTTGTTTGATGGGTGAAGTTCGGAGGAACACTTTCGGGATTGCATCTCTTGAGTTTGAGATCCTGGTCTCATTAAGCGCATCTTGCTCCTAGAAGATGTTCCAATGAGAATGGGTCAGAGAGATAAATACAACAAGGGCAGAAGGCAACAATATAGAATCAATCGAGTACACAAAGTGATTTGTTAATAATTGCTTCCACAATTAAAGAGCGCTTTTTTAGCATAATCATTGGAAGAATTGACTAATCATGACACAGTTCGTGAATAATCTCCATTCATTTATGTTGCTCGACTAATTGTTCGACCGACAATAGTTTTATTTTATTCTTTTTTCTGTGACCTTATTATAAGAGCATTTTTATGCATTAACAGAGGACCCTTTTCTTCTCTTAACTTAGGGAAATTCTAGCATGGCTTCGTATTCCCTATGACACAGGACCCGAGTAACCCATGTGCATCCAACGCGAGAAAAGTCGTGTTCTCATGATACGGAGTGTTAACATAACCGTATAATTTAACGGTTATCAGATGTGCTTCATGGTTTTATTATCGAACCATAAAAATCTTTAATTCCACCGATCAAAAGTAAAACTCTGCTGATTCGTCATTATGATGAGAAATTAACCATTTAACTAATTAAACTTCAATTCAAGGTGGCAAAATAATAATAATATTAAGATATAAACGTCAAGAGGTTATTATTATTATTATTATCTTCCCCCCTTTGGCCGGATAATATTTTTTTCCCGGTAAAATGATGCCGTACAGCTGGCTAGTTGACGTGGCGTGTTCCTACCGGACGCTTTAAAGAACCGTCAGAAGGATGACCGTCCGCTACCAAATCCTCTACATACAACAAACAAACTCCCATGTGCTTCGAATCCGGTCACTCGTCACGGCCCAGGCAAAGCCCACTTTTATCGATCGGTTGATTAGATTAGAAAAATCGCGCCACTACGCTCCAAAATTCTGAGCGAGCGGCAGCTCTCTCTCTCTCTCTCTCTCTCTCTCTCTAGGGCGGGCCGCAGCGTTTTTCATCGGGAAATTATCAGAGAAGGTGATCGACGACGGAGATTAACCTCCGGCGACGAAGGCGGAGTCGGAACGGGAGAAAGTTCTGACGGTTTGTTCGCAATTCCATGCCTCGTTCGTCTCGGACAGCGTCGCGCACGGACTCCGGCACCGCCGAGTCCGAGAAGATGGAGGGCGCCGGGAGCTGGGACGTTCTCGACTGGACGAAGATCGAGGTCTTCCTCAGCTTCTCTATCGATGTTTAATTTCCCTGCATCATCAAATTGTTGTTGCAGGCGCTTAATTAGCTTCCTTTCGTGTGATCGCAGCCACTGTCGAGGTCTGTCTCTCGTGTGCGTCACGACTTCTTGCTCGAAGCCGAGGAAGTCATAGTGGAGGTGCGTGGAATCTCCTTAGCTCGTTCCATGACTTGCAGATTAAGTTAATTGTTTAGTGCTGATAGAATCATACGATTGCCAGTATGACGGTTATATTTTGATGATATTTTGCTTGATTTGCCATCTTCAAATGACAATGCGTTCCGTGTGGTGTATGGAGATTGGGACCTAGGGGTGGAGTCTATCCTCCACATTTACTTGCCGGTCACAGTGAATATTACTTAGGCTTGAGTTGGTTAATGCAGCTTTTCCTAGCAACTGTCACTTAAGGCTAACAATGTACCTTCATTTTTTAGCTCCACTGGTTGATAATGCTCGCCAGAAAGTTTTTCTGTGGACATGACATAGGATGATATTTAGTTTTATTGATCTAGTAGTTTTGAATAATGCTCATCTAAATTTGGTTAGGCTTGCGATCTTCGCGGTGTATATTATTACTTAACTAGAGGACGTAGCAACCAGAATGATCTAGAGATTTGATTAATGGATGTTTGTTTAATCCTTACTCAACGAATGCAGGGTTCACTGATATATGCTTTCTACTTTACAGGGATATGGTGTAGTTCTTGTTAACACTGATGAGGCCGGTACCTTACTAGTGACCAACTTCCGTCTTCTCTTTTTGGTGAGTTGTTAGTTGAGTATACAGTTCTCTCTCTTTTTTTTCTCCCTCAAAGATCTTCTTTCTATGGTGGTTTTGATATAATATTAAATTTCCATCTTCATATCTAGCTTAAAGTAAATCAGTGCTCTATTTTGGGTTGTGATGACTCTGTAATTTCCTTCCATCGTGGTCATGTTAAGTGCTGTTGCCTTTTAGATTCTAAATCCCTTGAAATTGTTGCACTTGATTGTATGTTGGAGTTTGGTACTTAAAACTGAGCAGACATAGTTAACAACATAGCACATGATGCTTTCTCTTTATTGTTTTACAGAAAGTTTTGATGGTCATTCCACCACATTAAAAGCAAATTCTGTCTTAGTACATTCCTAGGATTTCGTTCCTAATGTTCTTTTCTTACCTTTTTGCAGAGTGAGGGGACGGGGAACATCATTTCACTTGGCACAATTCCACTTGCAACAATAGAGAAGTTTAGCAAAATCGTAAGTTCCTTCTCTTTACTTAATTAATTTCTGTATATGTACAGCCATTCCAGTACCTGTTCTCTTTTCCAGCCAATTTGTTGTACTTTGAAAATCATGTTCTAATGCGAAACATGTTGTATTTTCTTCCACTTGGCTTATATGGGGAGACAGCGATATAGTAATCTTTGAAGTGCTTGAAGTCATAGGCCTTTTTCATAGTCTCAAGTGTGGCACATATGGGTCATGAACACCAGTGATTATCTTAGTCACGAACGGGATTTTGTCACACTAGCAAGCATGCAGCTTTTTATTTGTAGTAAACTCTCGTACATTTATGTGGTGCTTCCTTGTTGAAGATTCTAGTTTGAGTAACAAAAAGATGCTAGTGATTTCTCATTGGTCTTAGTTGTTCCTTTTAAACCAGAAGGAAGCTTGGGAAGTCCTGAGAAATGGCAGTATGTGGTACTTGGAATGGTGCTTTATTTTGTGTAATTTTTTAATTATATGACATGGTAGCAGTCTTTTTATACAGAGCATCTGAGCACCATCGGCAAGACTTTTGCCATTCCTGTTGTTTTTAAGCTGTGACTAATTATGTTAGTTGCATTTAATATGGAAATCTAGGCTGCGAAAGGTCAATCTACACCACGTCAATCTGACAAGATTCCATCTGGACGACTTCTCCAGGTTATTGGTACGTCTACTAAATTATACTTCAATTTTTATTGTTGTAGTGCTTCTTTTCGTTTAGCTCAAACGTTGCTTCCTTTTTATGTAATCCTTCCTTTTAATACTTTTATAAGTTGAGCATGTTGTCCTTTCTTTCTAGATAATAAACCCCGTAAAAGTACAAATGGTTTGTTTCTCTGTTTCAGGCAAAGATATGAGAGTGATTGTTTTTGGTTTTCTTCCTCGAACTAAGCAGGTGCTTTCTAACTGTTCTATATTCCATTTCATATTGCACTTCTATATATATGATTGCTGCCGCCTGCTACCTTTTACCAAATCTTAGTGAACACTATGACTATTGCCTTTGAGGCTTCCAAAGTGGAGTGGTGCGTAAAAATTTCATATATTAAAAGATGAACTTGCCATGTATGTCTAAGTTCCATTGCATCCATACTAGTTGCATGCACTTCAACTTGTCACTAAAGTAATGTTCCGAAAGAATTGTTATGTACTCATTAGAGTTATGTACTGGAGCACAAAATATCTTCTCTTTCTAGATCCTTAGGAAACTGCTGGTATACTTTTGAAATTCGAACTCCCATTCCGGCATGATTTGTGTTCTTTTGGTCCATGCTCATTAATAAATAGTCAATATTTTTATTTTAGACTCCTGTATATCCATCCCTTGTGCTTATGAGATACCAATTTTGGAACAGTTAGACACTCCCACGAAAGATTAACCTATGTTCCAAAGTCAAAACAATAGTGGAGAACTGAAGATTGTGGTAACAGATTACACTGACTTGTATTGAAAGGATCTTGAGGTATATTTGACTCGTATATTGTTAGATATTACCTAAATGGACTTTGCATGAAAAGTGTTGAACAAATCTCATTCTGTCTTCCCTAGTTGGGTGCTTACAATTGCGACCTTCGGGGAGTGGGGCCTGCATGTTTGTCTTTTGTTTATCTTTCTTGCAGTTGATGGGAGCTCTCTTCTAGTTTATGGAATTATATCTGTCTTTTATTTCAAAGTTTATCACTCAAGCATGTAGAGTAGTGAACATTTAGTTAGCATGTAGAGTAGTGAACATTTAGTCATCTGATATGGTAAAATTTCAACTGTTCAGAGACGTGCAGTCTTCGATGCATTATTGAGATGTGCAAAGCCAGCAAGATTATCCGATATTTATGCTTTTATTGCGGGACCTTCCAAATTCAAGAATACAAGCCCGAAGTTGCGTCTGCTGAACGAGTATTTTCGGCTTGTTGATAGACACTACCACCGAGCATCAACTAATATGATTGAAGATGGTTCCTTCACCTTGTCCAATGAGTTGTGGAGAATTAGTAATGTAAATTCCAAGTACACGATGTGCCAGAGTTATCCTTTTGCTCTGATTGTTCCAAAATCTATTAGGTACGTCATTGTGGTATTGGTTTTAACTCTTATCCCATGGTGTAATCTGTTTATGTGACAATTAACAAGAATCTTGTGTTATTTGTAATGATAGCGATGAGGAAATACTTCAGGCTTCCTCGTTTCGTGCAAGATGCCGTTTGCCAGTAGTCTCATGGTGTCATCCAAGTAAGGGGTGGTCTTGTTTTTGCCCAATTGTTGTTTTTATATTTTTCTTCTTTTCCATTTCATTGTCTTTTACACTCTTGACTTTTAGGGACGGGGGCAGTCCTAGCGCGATCATCCCAACCCTTGGTTGGTCTTATGATGAACATGAGGAGGTAAAGTTCTCACTGGCTGTTATTAAAGTGTACCGGGATACAGCCATACATCATCAATTTATTGTGATGCAGAATAATGAAGCATTGCTCTATTATTTTTCATTGTATCTTGCGTAATATTGACAAGATAATAATCTCACTTATGTTTATGAATCTCCACAGCAACATGGATGAAAAGCTTGTCGCTGCACTCTGTGCCCAGCTTGGTGGTGCCAAGGGGACACGGAGGTATGTATCTAACTCCTTGCTTGAACCTGCATATCTATATGGATTAAATATTGTCGTCTTTCTTATATTTCATGGGCTGTTATTTTCTTCATCCATAGTTGTGATTATGTATACCAGTTTCTGCTGTTAAAGCATTTACTGGTTGCCCTACCCAGTGAAAAGCTTAGGGTTCGTTTCGTTGAAAAAATAAGCTCCTCTTCATTCTGCTCGTCTCAAATTCAATTGCTTACTTTTTATTGTTAAAAGATGAACCCCTTCTCTCCACCCTGAACCTCCTCAACTGGCTCCTTGTTTATGTCCCCTAACCTCTCCTTCTGCTTCCTCCTTCCCTGGCCACCCTCCTATTCCCTCACCTGCGCTCGTCTCCACCACCTACTTCTACACTCTGACTCCCAAAAACAATGGACCATGGTTCTGGTCCACCTCAATCACAAATAAACCTGGTTTCACTCATAGTTGATGCTTTCGACTTTTTGAATAAAAGTTATAATAAAGGTTGGAGTCCATGTCCCTTGAATGACTTGATATAAAGCAATAAAGACCAAAAGACCTCTCTTCATTTGTTTAACTTGCTTGCCTCCCTCTTGGCAGGAAATTGTACATTGCAGATGCAAGACCAAGAAAAAATGCTTTGGCTAATGGTGCAATGGGAGGTGGCTCAGAGTCATCTTCTAACTATTTCCAGTCTGAGGTATTCGGTGGACCTTTCTGTCTGTTAGTGAATGTATTAGCTTCTCATTGATTCGTTTGACCCTCTTCTTTTTTCTCTGTAAACTAGATAGTTTTCTTTGGGATAGACAATATACATGCCATGAGGGATAGCTTTGCTCGGCTTAGAGAATATTTGGATACTCATGGAGCAGCTTCATCAGATGGAATGTCATCTTTCCTGGTTAGTTCATTGATCTTATAAGTACATGCCAAACTCAACCTGTCAAAGGTATTCCATTGTGAATTAAACTGTCGGGGCTTCATAAGTAAGGAACTTTTTTCAAAGTCCTTTTATTTATGAAGTTATTAGAGGTAATTTGCTGCTGTACATTTTTCTGTGAGAGCAGACTTACCTTGAGATGCACTAGCATAATTTATGCATGCACACTGTTGGACAAATTATATTGGTCTGAATTTGGTTGATAATGTTGGTAAGCCATTCTGAATGTTAATTTGGTATCGAGTTGTTCGCGGACAATGTGGAAGCAGTTTGCTTTTATTTGCTATCCCGATGATTCTTCCTTGCAAAATTGTCAAATGTCTTTTTCCTTTTTATATTTTTGATGTAAAGCTATATTGTCACTCTTGAAATTAGCTCAATGTGCAGTACCTATTTTGCTACCAGATTAATGGCAGCATAGTGATGATACTTTTAGCAGATTTTTTGGCCCTGTAGTATGTCCATAAGGGTGTGGTTAGTTGCTTATGCCAATCTCATTTGCAGAGACATGGTGGATGGACTTGGGGTGGTGGCAATCTTAGCAGCATGTCTGCTTCAGTATCAACTCTTGGCGACAGTGGTTGGTTGATACATGTCCAGAGTGTCTTGGCTGGGTCTGCATGGATTGCTGCACGTGTTGCTCTGGAGTCGGCCTCCGTGCTTGTGCATTGCAGGTCTCTTTCTTTTTGGTTACTCATTGTATACTAACAAGTTTTCTATCTACCTCGTTGTTGCAATGCCAAATCATTAGTAACTTATTGATAGGTAGTGTAACAGTGGAGAGTTGCAATGTTAAATGGTGATGGAACGTTTTACTGTACAGAACTGCTATCTTTTTTTTCTAAATATGAAAGAACATGCTCATCTCTTCCTGCTCAAATTCTCACAGCTGTGGATATTTTAAAGTAAAACAACATATCCACTTTTTTCTGTCTCTATCATCTTAAAATATGATGTCCTATTGTATTCCGTTCGTCTGTTCTCATGTTTTATTTATCTTTCGCAGTGACGGTTGGGACAGAACAACTCAGTTGGTTGCACTGGCCAATTTGTTGCTTGATCCGTACTATAGGACATTCGCAGGGTTTCAGGTATTTTCTATGCTCAATGATCCTTTTGTTTTTTAGGTCATTTTCTTTGGAGGAGTTTGGATAATGTTTCTTGTGCAACTCAGACCATAGCCTTTTGTTCCATTGTTGTATTGTCCATTATTTTGTTCGTCAACTGCACATTTTGAGGGTGCTCATTCTGGCTCTAGAGTTTTTTTGGGATGATATTTTATCTTATTTTGCAATAATATTGTCAGGCACTAGTTGAAAAAGACTGGCTAGCGTTTGGACATCCATTTTCAGACCGTATTGGAATGCCAACTGTATCTGGAAGTGGGGGCATGTTATTTGAATTATCTAGGCAGTCTTCCACTGGGAGTTTCTCTTCATCTCCTGTGCGCCAGCCTTCAGGAACATATACACCTCAAGCTCCTGCCTCTTCACATAACCAAACTTCAAATAATTACTCTCCCATATTTCTTCAGGTATGTGCTCTTATATGCCCTTCCTGTTTTTATCCATGAATTATTATGTGCAAAACTAGTATTATTTTACAGAGTTGATCCCATTAATAATGTTGTGCTATCTATAGCGAGTAACTATTAATTGATTAACGATTTGAAATTTCATTTGTCATGCAGTGGGTTGACTGTGTTTCCCAGTTGTTAAGGATGTATCCGTTTGCTTTCGAGTTCTCCTCAGTATGTACCTCTTCTACAGCTCAAACTTTTTGTTTTTCTGTTAAATGAAGACTGTTTATGCTTGAGATTATTGAAGTTGATTGGAATTTTTTAAAATAGTGTTACAATCTATGCATCACCTTGTTGTCCAGGCCTTCTTGGTGGATTTCTTGGATTGTGTGCTTTCCTGTCGGTTTGGGAATTTTCTATGTAATAGGTAAGTTGAAAATCCATACCACTTCGTTTTTTCTTACATTATTCTAGTAACAGGGATTTAAAGTCTTATTGCATTTCAGCTCATAAATGGTTAGATTATATTGAAAATTGTCTGATCCATTAAGTTGTTACGCAGTGAGCAGGAGAGGCAGATTTGTGGTACTTCAGAACTCTGTGGATGCATCTGGGAATATTTAGCTGATTTGCGTGCTTCTGGGGGAAAAGCTCACGTGCACTATAACCTGTTTTACGACCCAACTAAACACAATGGACCTCTATTGCCTCCAGCTGCAGCACTAGCCCCGACATTGTGGCCCCAATTCCATCTTCGATGGGCTTGCCCCTTTGAAGCCCAAGCTGGAGAACTTGAAGGACAGTGTAGAAACATGGCTCTTAAGTTCTCTGAACTACAGAAGGTAACCCTCTTACTAACACTCTTGAGCATGTGTTTCTCTGCTGGCTATGTAATTACTGCTGGCACTTTCTCCTCTCTAGAAAAAAGAGATTTTGCTAGCTAATTATATATATATATATATGGTAGAAAGAGGCTTCGTGAATAGGGTTCAAGAAAAACCCATAAATATTCTCATTATTGGTACTATGAGGTCTGTGGTTACATGAGAACTGTCTTGTTTCTTCCTAGAACGATAGCAAACATTCACGGATCTAATCCATCTCTTTTGGAGAATTGTTTCTGGGGGTTCCATACACATTGCTGGCGAGAGAATATGAAGTCTCCGTCAAGTCTATTGGCATTTTCGCAGTACTATATGAATTAATAGATGTGTACTAAAACTCAACAGGCAAAGGAAATAGCAGAAAGGAAAGCGAAAGAAGTTACCGTGGCTGTTGAATCCTTGACAGCTGAGTTACAGAAGGAGAAGCAGCTGAATACCTCTGCTGTTCACTTGGCCAAGAAAGCCAGCAAAGAAAACGTGGCAATCAAGCGCGCTATAGAGTCTCTCGGATGCAAGGTACATTTCTCTAGCTCCGGTGACTGCACTGTTGACATTGAGAACTACCCACTACCAAACCCTAGGTCAATTAAACAGCCCTCGACAAAAAGCGTGTCTGATTGTGAAGAGAAATCGGACCTCTCAGTGTCTATCACAGTTGTAGCCGATGATATTATTTCTGATACCTCAGTTAGCAGCCGAGTGTGTGAAACCTTGTGCCCATTTCGGCCACGGGATGGAGGGTGCCGCTGGCCAGATGCGGGTTGTGCTCAGTTTGGTAGTCAGTTTGTTGGATTAAAGGCCAACTTCGATGCATTTGATCGGCTGTCCATCTATGATAGCTACTTTGACTCCGAAAAGAGGTAAGACTTTGGAGTCTCAAGCTGGTGTTAAGAAGAGATTTGGTGTATATTACTTTTTGGAGCTTAGAGTCATTATTTATAGAGGGTACCGGATAGGCCCAGCCTTTTTGGGATGGTTTGTGGAATTTGTACAGCAAGCTGAGGGAAGGGGTGCTGATATCTGAATGAGTTCTGAGGGAGCATCATTGTGCTGATGGAAGTAAGGGTGACAAGGTTCGTGTGCCCCTCGGGTTATGTATGGTTTATCGATGTGATATATTACCCATTCATTTTCAGAATAACAGGTCAGCGGGTGTGCACAAGATCCATAAAGCATTACTCGCAGTCCCCAATTTCAAAATCATGTAGTGGCTCGTGTAACAATTGCAATTTTGATAGTGAAATACTGGAGCAAGACCTATTCTTTGACGTGCTTGTGCTTTAAGATGACTACACTTTGGTCGATTAGTAGAGGATTATAGACAGGAACGATTTCAAGCTGTGGCAAATATAGAATCGTGCAGGTACTGGAGGATCACGCCCTGACGTGCCTTGTAGGCCCACACTATATTCAAAAGGAGGCCGGCGGGCTACTGTTGTGAAATGGACATCGATTCCCTTTTTTTGCCAAGTCGGCGTCGGGCCGTTAGGATCCATTTACACCAGTCGTGACACCTATTCCAATCAAAGGCCGACAGCGCTAGCGGCCTATCTGGGTTATTTCAGGCCCACTGCATTGGCTGGGCCTAGTTTATGCCGATCAGACTGCCTACAATAGGCCCATTGGGCCTCTGTCCGAATCAGGCCCATTACAATTGGCTGAGCCCGTTTATACCGATCAGTCTGCTTAAAATTGGCCCATTGGGCCTCTGTTCGCGACCTATCAGGGTTATTTCGGGCCCACTGCAGTGGATGGGCCCAATCATGCCGATCAGTCTGCCTACAATAGGCCCATTGGGCCTCTGTCCGAATCAGGCCCATTACAATCACCCTGGGTGACTTGGCTTGGCCCGTTTATACCGATCTGTTTGCCTAAAACGGGCCCATTGGGCCTCGGTTTGTCCGAATCAGGCCCATTACACTCGTCCTGGGTGACTTTGCTGGGCCCGTTTACACCGATCAGTTTGCCTAAGATGAGCCCATTGGGCCTCGGTTTGAATGGGCCCCGGTTTGTCCTAATCAGGCCCATTAAACTCATCCTGGATGAGGCCAGTGTACGCGCATTGGGCCTGGCGGACTCATTTGGGCTCGACTAAGCTAATATCGGGCCTTCACTGGCTCGAGCAGAGGCCTACTGTAGATGCTTGCCAGGTATGGATAGCTGTTGGGCCTTTACTCGCTCAGTAGGCCCACCATGACCGAGCAAACAGCAAACGAATGGCTTTGCTCCTTTTATGGCAAAAAACAAGTGGCTTTGCTTTCTGCCCCACTAATGACGGAATTGGAGTGGAACTCAGATTTTAATTGCATGACACACCCATTTACATTCCAGAATAGAAACATATAAAATGAAAACAAAACAAAACGTAAAGAGCAGCCCCCATGCGTCTTGGGGCATGGATGAACGAAGATATTGATGCTGCAGACATACAACATACTATAAACTAGGTAACTTACAATCATAATGTCAAAACAGAAAGGGTAAATATGTTACCCGGGGGGGGGGGGGGGGGGGGGGGGGGGGGGGGGGGGGGGGGGGGGGGTGGAGTTAATAGGAACTGGAGTCGTCGGCAGGAGAATGATAATCGTCGGAACCCTCATCATTGTCACCCTTCGCGGCCTTCCTCTCTTTCCACCTCCCCCATACCCACCGCAGTATGAGGAATCCCCCAAGTGCATAAACCTGAAAATGGAATTCCAATGCAACATCATTGTTCTCTTGCTACTGCAATGCATATGCATCCAGCTAATATACTTCCTTTTGTTCACCATTTTTGGTTCTCTAGCATTGCATTATACCTCTTTACATAAGCTACAGAAGTATAAATATTTAAACCTCAGCATGTGACGCATAAAAATATGAAATGTGCGAAGTTTTTTTTGTTTGGTTGGGGGGGGGGGGGGGGGGAGGGGGAGGGGTGTGTGTGTGTGTGTGTTGGTTCATGCATCAGCACGCATTAGTCTGCAAACAGCCATTAACTGTTCAACCAAATATGCACCACCATGACCTTTACACTTCCAGTTATTGATATATCAGTACCACTATGAACTTAGATGCGTGTCAAGATCATGTGTCAGCACCATGATCTTAAGATCACATGATCCATATTTGAATATTCAAAGGCTGAATAGAAACTTTTAAGGAGACTGAAGAAAATGTGGATTACATGCTCTGGCTGAGGGCAGCTATACATGCAATGTAATGCAAATTTCCCTTTTTGTTCTTTGTTTTTTTTGTTTTTTTTTTGGTGGGTACTTTGGCTGTGTGTGTGGGGTGAATGGGTGAATTATGTATCCTGCAAACAAGTACAAATTGAAAACAGCATAGCAAATAAAGTAAACAGTAAACAAAAGGCAGAAACTACAGTTAGTTCTGATTAAGTCCACACCGATGTTTCAACCTACTACCACCTTTATTGTTCTACAATTATGAATTAATGACCTTTCTATCATTAACATGTTCCCTTTCAGCATCTCCATTTGTAAATTTTCACCATATGTTCTTGAGAAGAACTTATCTGACCAGCTCACCAAAATTACGAGGAGAATTCTATTTTTTAAAACTAGTCCACCTTATTGGGAGGTATTGCCTAAATCAATAAACCAGACATGTAAAGGTCAAATCTAATCCTCCCAAATGTCTGATCAGTTCACACCAAAAGGACATGTCACTCTTGTTTAGTTATAGAAAAAAACTTGTAGTTGCATCACATTTTTCAATTTAAGTTTACATGAAAAGTAGAAAGACTGCACCTTCTTACAGTCCATCTAATTATGGATGTCTTACTTTATGAAAAATTCTCATAGTACTTTATTCCTTTCTTCAGCTTCCAAAGTAAATCTATGGTATGTTGTTTCCACCTTTATAATCTACATCACTACTTTTAGTATCCTTAATCAGTGTTGTTTGCAAAGATAATGAAATGTTTCACATCATATTTCAGTCGAAAAACTAGCAGAACCTGAAAAGTTATTGCGGCAGTATTCTTTCATTACTTGAAGAGACCTTTAACTTCACTCTTATCATCACACTTCCATTCTCTGCATTCGGTCTCCAGCAAAATAAACAAAAAAATTCAAACAAGCCAGATTTTCATAGTATTCCTCTCTCCTGGCTCATACCTCAGAAAGTCCAGAACACCACCTGACATATGCCCCTAGGGCGCGTCAAAGCACCAAGTCCTAGCCAAAAAGCACTCAACACTCCACAGCCAACAGCCATGAGATATATTCATCATTCTTACCTCAGCAATCCAAGTCTAGCAAAGTTCTTAATTCTTATCCATCAAAAAGACCTTTAGTACATACAGTTTTACACAATTGGAATTCAATTCTAAACCTAGATATTCCAACAGTATTATCTTTCCTTCTGAACAACCTTAACCAAATTGCAGGACGACAAACCCTATGTGAACATAGCGAACAAACAACTAAACACGGAAACAGCACAGGGGACACAAGAGCAAGTCACACATGTAAAAATCGCAGCCAGGTGGTATATAATTGACGTTCACTGGTAATTTATCATCCTTAATACGGTATTCCAATGTCAGCAGTGTTTCACCAAATTGATGTTCAATTCTAAACCTAGACAGTCCAAAAGTGCCATATTATCTACTCCACAACCCTAATAAAACTGTAGCGCAACCAACTCCAACTGAAACATAGGTAACCAACAGCTAGACGCGGACACAACACATAAGATACAATAGCAGGTGACAAATGCGACCAGGAGGCACATAATCGACGTTCACTGGTCATTGATCATTCTTATTTCAGATTTTCAAGTAAAGTTGTACCTAATTGACGTTCAATCCTATATACAGATGGTCCAAAAGTGCTATATTATCTTCTCTGCAACCTTAACTGCAGCAAACAAACCCTACCTAAACAGAGCGGACAAACACCGAGTAAGAACGACCAGATATGGAAACCGCACAGAAGTACAACAGCATGTACCAACAACCGCAGAAAATGTGCAGAAAACCTAGAAGACAGATTCACTGGAATCAACTAGCCGAACGAGATGAAATCAATCAATCATCAAAACCTAAAAGGAGCGAAGATGATCCGTACGGAGTACCTGCCATAGAATCAGAGGGTTTGAGGTCTTCCCGGACTCCTCCTCCGCCTCGAGCTTCAAAGGTGGAGGAGCCTCCAGAGGCTTGTAGGGGAAGCTCACGACATCGCGCTTCTCACTCGCAGCTTCATCTCCTTCCGTTGTAGCAGCGGTTACCTCCGATTTCGGCTCGTTTTTGGGGAACGGGAACTTGAAGAAGTTCCCGAACAGGGAGAAGATATTCCTCTGGTCCTTCGAGTCCTCCTTGCTCGCAACCTCAGCGGCCTCGGCCATCGTAGCGGAAGAGAGAGAGAGAGACTGCTGCCGGAGCTCGAGAATGAAAAGGGGAGGAGGGATCGACTCGATGTTAGGGTTCAGGTCTGAAAGGGTTTCGGCGGGAAGAGAGGAGACGGAGAAATCGGAGGGAGCAAACTGACAAGAATGCTCTATGGACTTCACCGCCTTCCAGGCTTTTATAGAAAAGGCAGAAGGGGTTCTCTTTTTCCTTCAAAGCGATTGGCGCCCTCTCGAAGCTTTCAGAGCGATAATTATAAGATTACATTACATATTTACTCTTATTTATTTACTCATTTACAAGTAATTAAATGGAAAACCTAACTAGTATAACCTTTTTTTTTATATTATCTAAAAAAATAACTAAACTTGTATTTACTTATCCGGGTTTGTATACCCTATATAATCCATAGTCAGTTGAACGACATCTGAATAGGAATTTATCAAAAAGCCAATAGATTTATAACATCTGGTGCTCTTAAAAAAAAAAAGACTTAATGATTGATTAATAATAATATTTTTCAGCTCATGATTACGTCAATTGCATATCAGAATCCAAGTGCCATTGAGATGTTGATGAGCAAATTCATAAGTCGATATTGAATAATGACAGAACCAGATGCCCCCATTATTAGCACCAAAGAATTTTTATTACAAACCTAAATACATAGGAGCAAACACGAAACAGCTGAAAGAGTCACCTGTCAAAACTGGGTTTCCTCTCAATTACAAGGTTAATTGCAGTGTAGAAAAATTCCGGCAATCCGAAAAAGAATCAACACTCAAAGCTGGTGAGACTATCCGACAAATTCATCTGAAATGTGGGAGAGAACATCCTCCCCCGCTCCAGAATAATGCCTGGATTCTTAGTTTAAGGCCGCTTCAGGTTGTTTACAACATAAGCCTACGCATATCGCTGAAGTTCAAACGCAGAGCAGAGAGAAATGCACCTGCAGAACATGATACCATTGCCATAGGCTTGTTCAGAATACTTGCCGAAAGAACAAAGAGAATAGGAATTCATGATCTAATGTTGTTTCTAATTTTTATTACCCACTTTGGAAAATCGTGGGACTACGATTTGCCAAAACTGCTATTCAGTGATTTCAGAACTCATGCTATACTATGAGTTAACTCTAGCTACCATCAAGGCAAAGCTAAGCTATCAGTAATTAATCAATACCTCCAACTTTGCCATCGAAAACTCGGTGATCTGCAGATAAGGTCAACCTCATTTTGTTAACCACAGCGGGCTGCTCAACTCCTGTGCATAAAACATAAACATTTCCACTTGAGGCACTTTAATCATCAGAATCAGGTGATATGTTCATGTCGATGCTTAATCTGACGCCACTCGAGAAGATGAAACACGTTTCCTCTGTTCTCTTTTTGACAGAGAAATAATCAAAGCAATGTCTTACCATCAGCTCCAGTTACTGGTTCAACAACTTTATTTCCCCTCCCGACTGCAAGTATACCAGCCTGCAGATGAAAGAAAGCAGAGTCATACAATGGGTCACTTCCAAAAATTTCTGGGAGTAAAGGAGTAATATCTACAGTACCTGTGGAGGATTGATTATGGCACAGAAATGGTCTACTGGAAACATTCCGAGGTTGGAGATACTGCATAAAGTTCAACAAGAAAACCACAGATGAATAGCTGGTTTTAGGATAGGTAAAGAAACACAAAAGAACAGCCCAATCCACAAACCTGAAAGTTCCTCCCTGAAACTCATCTGGCTTAAGTTTCCCTGCTCGTGCTTTTTCAGCCAATTCCTTCACCTGAAATGTGGAGCCATAGCAACAATATAGAAAAGAGTTGGAGGAAGATTTGACATTTCTGGAATTCCTGGGTTCAAGATTAATTAACTTTTAGACCATTCGACCATGGGGAAACCTGATAACTCCGATTGCATAAAAATTTAAGACCTTTCATTCTAATATTGATAGTGGCATCAATCAAGTACCTCCATAGATATAGATGATATCGTTTTCTGATCAGCATTTCTGATGATTGGAGTCATCAAACCCTGCAACACAAGCAATTTATTGATTTCATGTACAACAAATCAGACTTCATTATAGGATCAAGGTTGTACCCCAACATACCTTCTCAGTAGCGACAGCAACTGATATATCAATAGAATCACATCGAATGACTTCTCCTTTCTCAGCATCCCAAAAAGCTGCAAGGCATTGCCGTATAAGCATACTAATTATTAATTACTTTGTGACAGGAAAAGAAAGTGCCATGGATAGATAATTAGTCCAGCTACTTAGAAATTCCAGATACTGACAATATGAAAAGAGAAGTAAAATCCATCACAAGGGGAGAAAATTAAGGATGAGGGAAGAATAATGGAGGTTGAAAAAGTAGCAAGAGAGCAAATTTTCCCTCACCATTTACAGGAAATGCCTAAAAATCATGTAGCAGTAAGAGCTTGGTTTCATGTTCTAAAACCTTGTTTTCATGTTCACAACAAGATGAACTGAATCACTGTTAAAACTGACTGCGGTTCAGCATATGCAAATTCAAGGAGACCACTTTACTGTACTTCACATGAGTAAACTACCAAATGTGCCTCACCATTTGCTTCTGGCACATTTCTCAGGGCAACAGCTACAGCCTTGATGACAATATCATTTACTGAAACTTTGACGTCATGCTGTTCTGGAAAGGAGGAAGCACAAAAAGATTAGGGGAAGAACAGGATCCTTGTAGAAGTGATAAACTTGAGGCCATCTCTCTGTACCTTTCAGTTCTTTTCGGAATGAAAGCAGAGGATCCAGGGTGACATCTGGCACAGACGAACAAGAGTTCTAGTCAAAATTTAACAAGGAGGTACAAACTTCCACTAATAGAAATTAACACCAACCTGTAGATAAGTATAAGTGTGGTGTATTTTGCTTGGACTCCAACAACCTTTTTGCTATAACCTACAGGACAGAATGGGGGCATTCACACCTGATCTTGATAAGTATCTACATATACTATCTGACCATCTAACTCGTAAGAAATGTAACACATTCGAAATCATGAATAAGGTGAACTGTGCACTAATATCAGCCACACTCTTTACTGCAAAATAAAATCCAAAGATATCTATTTCCTGCAAAAATTCAAAAGCACAATGTATTGGCATGCATAGTTTATTAATAAAATCTTGTTTCAATTTGTAAAGTAAAAAGTGGGCGATGCACGTAAGAATATAGCAAATTTCACAAATTATGTCCTGACTTCCCCTAAATACTTAAGAAAATAAACCTTGCGAATTTGACTGTTCGGTAGATCTTCAAAAGAATCTGGCTGTTGTGCAGCAGCCCTTGATTCTGGCACTTTAGTGGCAGGCTTCTGGCTAACTTCATGTGAAGGTGTCTCTTTAGACGAAGAAGGCCTTGGAGATGCTTTTCCGGACCTAATTGCAGCTAGAACATCTCCTTTCAGTAGGGTTCCATGAGCACCCGATGCCTTCAATGCTGATATATCCAATCCATGTTCTGTGATGAGAATTTTTGCAGCTGGACTGATCCTTTGAATAGAAGATTTCCCTGGAGCTATTTCAGTCTTAGCTTCCTGATGGACAGGCTTCTCTTCTTGGATTGGACTGCTGCCAACAGATGTCTTTACAGCCTCAATGTCATTTGGATCCTCAACCTTGTGAAACAATAATATCAGCATGAAGATATAACTTTGAAGGAGCAATATCCAGATAGATATATCAAATTTGGAAAATGAAGCATTCAATTAAGTTAATAAAAATCATCAAAGCTGGTGAATGTAATTCTTACTGTTATAGCAATAGGCTGTCCTACAGAGACGTCCTTGGAACCTTCTGGTGCTAGGATCTTTGCCAAGTGACTGCCATCACCATTATAAAGTAAAGCAAAAAGCAATTATGAGAAACCAAAAAATCTTCTTCATAAATGGTACACTGCCATGAGGATACAAATACTATAGTTAGAAACCTCACCCTATAGTGCATACTGGAAAACCCAATCATGACATATGAAATGCATATCACTACTCTTAAACACGTAATAAACAACACAGAAAGAAAGCGAATTCTCAGGAGCCAAGCTATGTAGTTGGAAGGTCATATGGAAAGACCAATATGTGGCAACGAAGAAGAATGGCGCATACGGTCTAGTAATAACCCATGAAGATACGCATGTCACTGAGAATGGAATCAAAAGCACCACTACTGCAAAAATACTGCTAAAAACACATTTTATCTACACGTTAGTAAGAAGTTAGAATATTACCCTTCTTCAAGACTTTCAAATTCTAGTGTTGCTTTGTCTGTTTCTATTTCACATATAACATCGCCAACCTCTATCTGAAATAAAAGCACATAATTAGAACATGCCAATTCTATTAGCCATTAGAAGCTAATTAGACAAGAAAATTGCCGTCTGTTGCCTAGAACTAGCAAATTCAGCTTTGAACAATTCACAACTAACCTTTTCTCCTTCCTTCTTTCTCCATTTAGCAATGTTACCCTGGTTCTGCACAGGCATTTATGTAAAACTTCACTTTAGCAATGAAGAAATGAACCTATTCTTGAAAAGATGCCCCTAACATTTCAATTAAAATCTCCAGCTCACATTCTTACCATAGTGGGAGATAGTGCTGGCATATCAACAATGACATGGGGAGGAAGTTCTGATGTGTTGATCTTACTGGAACTGGTTTCGTGAACTTTATCATTGCTCTTTATATTCTGATCAGAAACTTTTTCAGCCTTAGCATCAGAACCCCCTGTAACTGAAGCTGGAACTTTTTGTATATATTCTGCTTCTTCAACCTAGTACACCATCCATGATAACCATAAGAACCTACAAGTACTACAAACTTATACAGGAATTCCCTCCGACTTATCTAGAATGAGCATGGAGGGAAATGAAGCATGTAAGAGGTAATTTATTAAGTGAGCAATATGTACATTAATGATTAGTCAGTAGAATCCTCCAAAGAAGCTGCCAAAAATCAAAGCTGGGGAATTGACAGGCTTAAATATATCAGGATGCTACGGAAGCATATTGACTAACAAAGAAAAAAAAATAACACAAGGAAAATCTTACCGTTATTGCAATTGGTTGTCCCACAGGCACGTCCTTTGAACCTTCAGGAACCAGAATTTTAGCCAAATACCTGCAGAATAGATCATAAATTTGTTGAAGCAAATATGTGAGAGAGAAACCAAAATCATAAAAAATTATAGGAAACACATTACAACAGCAGAATTATCACATCAAGCCAGCAGTGACCTCAAATGGGCAACGCATCATCCCATTAAATGCAACATCACATATAATTAACAAGAAAAGAAGTCTTAGACAGTATTACCCTTCTTCAAGACTTTCAAACTCAAGAGTAGCTTTGTCTGTCTCTATTTCACACAAAACATCTCCCACTTCTATCTGTCAATGTGGATAAAAAGCGTTAAGTTCAAAATATTCTCTGGCAAACCTCCAAAAAAATTTACGAGTTTATTTTTAATACTGATTGTTATGATGACTAGCCAGACAATTAAACTACCAAGTTCTTCAAACACTGACCTTATCACCTTCTTTCTTCCTCCATTTTGCTATGTTTCCTTGATTCTGTCATATGCAATAAGCCAGATAGATAACTTCCTTCTAGAAGCAAAAGGTAATATTATTTAAAAATGCAAATACACGAATAAAACGTCTTACCATTGTTGGTGACAGCGCTGGCATCCCGAGAACAGTATGAGGAACATCTGAAGTAAACCAAATAGCTCTATGATAAGATGCTAACATATAGAGAAATGTTTAAGGTTGTACCAAATGCAGAAGTCTACATCAATAAAGAAGTCATAATTGGAATGTTAAGAAGACTAAAGAAAATGGACAATGTGCATCTTGGAAATATTGACAATTTTTAGGGTGTAATCGACTATAAGTACAGCTATATGTAACAAGAAAATTATACATATAATGTTAAGATGAGATTTTATATGTACCTCCAGCAGAGAAGAACCGGACCCCAATTTGCAACTGCAAATTGACAGTGAGATTAGAACTGGCTAAATTCCAAATTGCGAAGTGCTAAATGAGTTAATACTAACCTTGTGCTTCAACAAATTATCGCAAGCGCCCGTGGATATAGGGAATGATGAAGACCTGATAATTTCAACCATCAGCAATACAGCATTGACAGGAATTTGGATACGGTGAGAGATAAATAAACTATTTTTTTCAATATGAGAATATGAACTGGAACTAATGGAACCAACTACATAGGGTGTGCTTATACGAGGTAGCATGACACTAATGTTCACTCTCCCTCTTCTTCTCTGCCTAAGAGTAGTGAGTTATCAAGCACGGCATTGTTTTCTAAGGAGACATCAGCAGAGGGTTGGACTATCAAGAAAGGTGAAGTAAGGATTACCGACTCATTTTATAAGGGAAAGTCTCAATGTGCCTGTGCCAGGTGAGCACAGGTCAATTATCCACACCGAGAAGTAAAAGTCCATTCTCCTCGTACTCAACAAGGAATAAATTTCACCATAACAAGAATAAAGCAAAAGAAGGACATGAAGGCTCAAATTGTGCAAGGAATATGCAGCCGTCTCGAGCCAAGATAAAGGTTCTCCAAGAAATAGTTACTATGTGAAGCCAGCTAAGACTCTTAAAATATGGAATAAACCCAGATAAAAATAAAAGGAAAATTTCTCAAAATTTGACTAATAGATACAGACCTTGACACCTTTCTGTCAACAGTCGGAGAGGCCCTCCCATTAGAAGAGCTGCAAAAACAAGGACGGACAAAATTAATCAATAGCATATCCCTTTTGGATGCATACATTAAAAAGCAGACGTACTGGAACCAGAAAACTCCATGAGGAAGTGGCAATCGATGCTGCTTACAATTATCTCCTTGTTATAAGACCTTAAGTGCATTTGAAAGAAATGCACAGCAAGCAAAAAGCGGTACATTTATCCTGCCTCGCTAAAACAGAGAACAAGTGGATTTATGACTCCCGCAGTTTAGTATATGATTATCAGTAGTTTAGCGTATGTGATCACCCGACGACCATTAAAGTATATAAGGCCCTTATTGTATCAACTCGTATTCAGGTATACTTGACTAAATATTGTCTTAATTGTAGTGGGAATTGGTGCAGACTGAACATATTGCTGCAGGAAAGTGGAAATGTAAGAAGTACCCTGATCTTGTACCAACAAATTCATTCTCTATGAAGCTTAAGAATTGTCAAATCATGAATAGATGGTCACTCCCTTCTCTCATAACCTATCGTGCAGCTCTAACGGAGTTAAGTCTCGAGATTTTGATTAGAACTGTCAGCATCCAGCATTCAGAACGAAGGGCAAAGCATCACTTCTCACAGCCAAATCGCCCAACGCAATCAGAATCACAGGACTAGCAATTTAGAGGTTGCGGGAGGGGAAGTGACATCGAGTACCGGGAGAGGAATCTAGAGGGAGCGGTGGACGAGAGAAAGCGAGCTCTGGCTATTGAAACGCCCCGAGAGATCACCGGATTCCTGAGCCGAGACAATGCCATCTCCGAAATTCAGCTCAGCTACTCCAACTCACAAAAGAAACAGAGAGAGAGAGCGAGAGAGAGAGAGCTGGCGTTGGTTGAATTGTTTATGTGTTCATTCGGAGATGCGAAAGGGGAAGGGAAGCTGGACAGGGGCTCCGTCCCTTGTGTCTGCGCGCAAAGTTTACTTCTTTATTTAGATCCTAGCAGGCGCGAGAGCCCCGGGTCCTTAGCACTCCACGGAACGGTCCCGCCACCTTCCCGGTCCACGACGGCAACAATTCCCTTCACGACCGTCGACTATAGATTCCAGTTTGTCCCTTTTTTTTTCTTTTCCAATTATTATTCTAGTCATTTTGGTTGCACATCTCAAATTCAGTATTAAAATTTCTTAATAATGCTTTTTTTTTATGAAGAGCCTCTCATATTTTCTATAATATTATTTATTATAAGTATCTGATAATAATCGAGTTTCTCGAGTAATGAAAATTAAACTCCTGGCGATAGCGTCCGCCCACCGTGCCACCGCCGAGAACCACGACCACTAGTTGAGGACAAGACACCGAGATTGGCGAATTTTGATCTATTCTTGAGGTGAATCTGTGACTATTAAAACTCTTTCCGAAGCTATGGTAAGTCGATGAGATAGCTCAAGTTTGACAGAATCAGAGATACTACGTCAACATCGTGTACTGTGTCCGATGTGTAGTTCGCACCTTCACGAGCAAAATACTTTCGAAGTGAAGAGGTACGAGAAGTTCTGATATACTAAGGAACCATATCATGAGAAGTTTTCCTTGAGAATCCCTACAGCAGTCTCCGTTACAACCATTAGCTTAAAATTATAAATGCGTTAAATGAAGAAAAAGAAGGCACAAAATTCCATTCTGTAATCTTAGGAGAGCACGCAAATGGATATCAAGAGGGGAAAGCCATATGGGATCTCGAATTCGCATCTCGAAGCTTGAATTCTGCTCTCCTGCGTGTAAAATTGTCTCGGGGATGAACTTCTTTAGTACCTCCCAACTCTAAGTCCGCGCCTCTACAGTATTCAGACTGATCAATAGAAAGAATGGTGTCTCGGTAATTCCCACATGGACGAATGGATCTCACCGATTCTGAAGGCCTTCGATTGCTTTCTTCCATTGCCATGCTCTCTGCTTGGAATCTTCAAACGCCATAATCTTCTTTGGCTGTAATAGTGAAATAACCCGTAACCAAGCATATTATGAAGATGCTTCCCATCGTAAGCTGTTCTCAGTCACAAATCGCAAGAAAAGTTTTCGAAAATTATTTCAGAGAGTTCCAAAACTTTTTTTAGTGGCTTCTTTTAGCATAGACGCGCTACAAAACCTGTCCCAGATAAATGCGTAGAACTAAAAGTACCAAAGGATAGATTTGGAATTTTGAAGTTTTCAAGAGCAGGAAATCCATTCCCAAGCAAAGCTTTTGATTCCAAACAAGAAGATAGAACATAAGGCATGCATACCGTGACGATTTTGAAATTTGAAGGGCTGGTAACTTGAACACTGAGGTCGTTAGGATTGTCGGACCAGATAATGTTCCCCTTGACAACTTTTGACGGGTCCACATAGACTAGCTTTGGCTTGTTGGTGAGGATTAGCTGAACCTTCTTGTTAGTTATCTTCCGAATTTTCTTGAGAGTCGAAATCATTAGAACAGATTCCCCAGGATCCAGGAATTGTTGCCTGCCATGGTGCACATGTTAGAATTTCCCCAAAGAAACATAAAGAACCAACAGATGGTTGAGAGAGGTCAGTGGCTTCTGGAGACTGAGAATCCAAAAGGATGTCCAAAGTAACTACCACTTCGAGTCAAACGAATCAATGGAAGCAAGCCTAGTTATGTGACCAGAAACTTCTGACGACCCTGCACAACTACTTCCTTCGTTTTGCTTTGTTGAACCGTCCCCGACATGGGTAGGGTTCCATGGGGAATCGCTCGAATCATTGTCTCCACTGTGAACCTTCATGAAAAACATAACATGTTTTAGTGGATGAATTTCAATGACTCAGGATATTGGTATGATGATCAATAAAGCCTGAGCAGAAGAGGATGGGGATGTCATTATTGTACCACTTGCTCTAGAGCTAGCTTGGGTGGAGTTTGCTTTCTTAAGTTCCTCCAGTCGACTTTACTGAAGAATGGGTGCTTCTTAAGTGCATCGTAGCCTTCAGGTCCTGCTCCAGGCCTTCTTGATGGCTCGATATCCTACAAATCATAACTTGGCCATTAAATTTAACCCCAAATCTTCAAGGAACGACATATTTGTCTCGGAAGTACTTGAGAAGTATTATTGTTTGGCAACCCGATCTCAAAGCAAGCCTCAGTATAAAGTCGAAACATATTGCTGGGTGGGCAGAAAGTTCATAGCTCACCAGTAACCGGTCAATAAGGTCTTTTGCTTCTTCAGAAAAATAATTTGGGAATCTTATGTCTCTTGCAATAATTCTTTGGAAGGTAAGCCATTCGCTGGCATCTTTGAAAGGAGAGGTCCCCGAAAGCATTTGGTACAAGGTGCAACCTAAAGCCCACTGGTCATTTCTGTCCAAATATAGCAAGAACATCACAGTTAAGAATATGCCACAATATGTAGTGCTCGATAAAAAATGATAGAATAGCTCAAAGTTATGAGAATTGCAACTGATTCATATAGGATCCAGCTATAAAGTCACTTAAAAGCTCAAACAAGTAAATAAAAAGGCAGCATATGTATAACTGTCTAGGCTCACTCTAAGGGGATGGGAGGCAAATGAGGATCCTCAATAGTCGAGACTCAAACCTGTCCTTTGAATACTATGCCACGCAACCACAAACCCTAAAACTATGAAAGCTCAGCATCCTAGTCCTATTTAATATTTTTATACTGCATTCATACCCAAAAGTTGCAGGAGAGGAGTTGAGGACCTCAGGGGGGACGTATGCTGCTGTACCCACAAATGTGCAGGCCTTATCATCTATAGAGAATATGACACAAAATGTGTCAGTTTCGCCCTCATGATGCAAAAATAAATTAACAAGACAGCTCATAGGGAAATTTGATTTTCTTACCTGATGCTGCATTAGGAAGCACTGTTATACGACTATCTTGCATAGGCTTTACACTCCCAAAATCGGCAATTTTAATGTGTCCATCTGAGGTGAGTAGCAAATTCTCGGGCTGCAATTTCAGAGGATATTTTATTCGAGTTCTAACAAATGATGAAAAGAATCGGCCAAGAGCAGCGGCTAAGTACCTTGATGTCTCGGTGTATGAGCCCCAGACTGTGTATGTATTCGAGAGCATCCACGACTTCTGCTGCATAGAAGCAAGCCTCTTCTTCCGACAAGCGACCTTTCTGCATTCACAGGCCAATGAAGTTAATCACAGCTTTGTTTAAAACCTCAGCCAACTCCATGACTGGCATCATCTTATATGCAACGGTGCAAGCATTGGATAATACAGAGGATTCCTTTTTGTTTTATCCTCTCTCTAGTCAGCCAATAAGAAGAGGACCATATCTAACATCCCTTTTAAACTTACCCTGGTAATTTGATCGAAAAGCTCTCCACCTTCACACGATTCAAGTGCCATATCTTCCAAATTAAAGAGAACAGGATCAAAAATCAGGAAAAAAAAGGGTGGATTAAGAAAAATTCAGGGATTTTAAGTTCTAAACCTAACATGGCAACATGCAGACTCACATAATGAAAAGGTATCTTGAAATGTGAAAAATAGCCGCACAATCCCTGGGTGATCTAACTGGTCCAATACAATGCGCTCCAGCTTCACATAAGCCGTTTTATTCTCTTTGGTGATGAACTTCTTATCCATTATCTTCAAAGCATACACAACTCCTGTGTCCTTCTTCTTTGCCCTCACGACCTGCAAAATATTGACGAGCCTATATGTAAAAGAAAGCAGCAGGGAACCTTTTGCAAGTGATCCAATTGTATTAGAACGAGGACATGAAATTTCATTCTTCACATTGGAACATGAAGAGCCCTTTTAACTATTGCACAATTATATGGTAACCTACAGCAAACTCTAATTACAGAAGGTTAAAATAAGAAGAGAAAGCAGAGGAGGAAACAGACAGTATCGAAATTTTTCACAGCACATACAGCACTTGATCCTGGATTTTTCCACTTATACATACACGGAGCAGTCATCTCAGAGGTTTAATATGACAAAATCCTCGTATTATACTCGAATTGCTCGCGAGTCTGGCCCTCTGACTCAGCAAATTATCCACCGATATGAAAAATGTTCATCCGCCAAGCCCTGATTCTGGTTTATGCATGTGCAAGGGGTGAACTTGCATGCTAAAGGAAATGAACTTATATAGCTCGCTCCGTGCAACGTGCTCGCCGAAAAGAAGGGGCCCAAAGGCAACAGTTCATATATCCAAGAAACAACGTGTATGCTCCATTGAAAACCATCCTCCTCATAGAACCTGAAATTGGGGAGCTGAAGAATCATCCAAGGGAGCTAAAACAACCTTTGTTTTCATCTTGAAACGTGCAGCTCAGCTCAGAGAAGGAACCCCCATTTCAGCCCCGATTCTCATTCCAGCTTCTTCAGATTATCGGTCACCCATCCCGGAAATGAGCATAAATTCTTACAATTTGCCCGCGTAATGAACGCCAAAATACATCAGATATATCATGAAACTGTCGTTCATACTCATCCGACAAAGACATGAAGAAGAATTAAACACTGACAACAGAATCAGAAACTGTGCATTTATCCGAAGGAAGAAAAGGACCTTAGAATAAGAACCAACGCCGTAGATCTTGCCGAGCTCAAAGTCTTGAATGGTGAAATTCTCCTGGGGAGCTCTGAACGCGAAGCTCTTAGATCTCTGCACGTTGCTGCTCCCTCCATTGTTGTTGTTGTTGTTGTTGCTGCTGCTGCTAACATTTCTCTCTCCCTGAATGCCCAGCTTCGAATCAAAATCCTTCTCCATTGCCAACATTTCTCTCTCCTTTTCCACCCGGAGAAAGAACGACCCCCCCAGAAATCCAAAAAAATTAAAAAGAACAAAAATAAAAGGGGGATAGAAATAATCCCTCTCAATTCTTCCACCTACATGACAACACCAGCCCAACTTTATCTTCTTTTTCTCTCTCCCTCATCTTGGGACGTGGGTTTTTTTTTTTTTGACCGTTCAAAGGGGAAAGGGGCAAGAAAAACAAAAAACTGCAGCACCCAATAGGAAGTGGATCAGAGGGGGACTGAAAAAGGGGGAGTTTTTGAATGATTTGTGATGATTCCTTATATAGGTGAACGTGTAAATTGGGGTCTGTGTGGAGATGGATGGATAGATAGATTGATCAGCTTTTGAGAAAGTAATAAGAGGGCGAGGAAGAGTAGGAGGAGGAAGCAAGAAGAAGAAGAAGAGGATGAATTGGGAGAATAGAGGGAATGTGAGGAGCTTGGGGATTGAAGAAGCCAATGGAACTGCACATGGGATTGAATGATGCACATCATCCCCCTCCTCTCTCTCCCTCTCTGTGCTCTGTTTCTTTTTTTCTTTTTTTCTCGGCCCTTTTTTCTGCCCTTTTGCAGAGACAGATGTATTTTCCTCTTTTTTCTTTTTTTGTCTTAATTTCAATTTGCTCCTTCTAGTTTCGGGATGGGCTGAAAATGGCCCGCATAGTTTGAATCTTATTGAAATATTACCCATGAAACCGTCCGTACTCATCCCAGATTTGGAATGGTATGATGCAATCTGTAGGTGCGATACTCCTATGATACACTGCATTATGAGTTCCCGATATGAGTTCTTATGCTTATTATTTTTTCGGTGTGAAATATGATATCTGAAAATCTAATGAGTTACAATTAATTCAATTCAAGTTAGAAATAACCCCACTAACTGGTGAAACCATCTCAATATGAATTTTTCCATAATCCATGGATAGTTGATTTTCCATGTTTTGTCCTTCTCTTAAGCCATCTCACTCGCACATAGCTAGACTCCATCCGAAACTTTAATGGTTTCATGAGTAAGTGGGACAGAGTGAGTCGGTTTCAAGAACTACGTGTGTTGGCATTGAGATAGATCAAAACAGTAGGGGTGCATTTTGATATTAGCGGTACATTACATTGGGGGGGTGAAAGTGAGATTAAAGCCTTCCTTTGTTTTCTGTCGTGTTGCCGAGTATAGGACATCCCATCTGAATAGTTTAGCCAGGAAGGAAGGGCCTAAAAAAGGTATTGGATTTCGGGGTAGTCAGTGCTGATGCTGATGCGGCCTATGATTAGGAACCCTGATGCCGTCTTCATAAACAATTTCTTTTTTGGTTATTAAATAAATATAAGTGACAAACAAAATGTAATTTAATATGAGCCCAAGAGAAATATATTTTTAAAAAATAAGTCTTTCTAGATTTAAACTATAAATCAAATGAAAGAGAAAGAAGAAATAGATTTTAACCAAAAAAAAAAAGATATCCCAAAATTAAAAAGAAAAAACAGAGAAAAAGACGTATGTGCAATATATCCCCTTTTAGTTGTAAAATGTAACAAGTTGTCCTCAAGAAACAAATTTTTTTGTACGTTTGATGGTTAACCTCTACCTTATGTTTTTAATAAAGTTCGAATGGAAAAAAGAAAAAGAGTAAAATCAACAATTTTGACAAGGGAAGTTTCACATGCTTTTAATATATCAAATTAAGAGGAAAAAGAAGATAAAAACGAGCGGTCATCTTAGCAATTTTTATTTTTTGATAAGTAGAAATTTAAAGTTGTCCGGCAATATTCTGAAATTTGTCGTTGATGAACACTAATCCATTGTCAGCTCCGCCGAGTCCTCTCTTAACTTGTTGGAGATCCCAAGTCCCCCATTGTTCCATTCCAAGCTTTTAATTAGAAACCAAAAAAGGTGCCAATTTTGTTAATTATTAAAGAAAACCAGAAGAAAATACTAGTAGTCACTGTAAAGGGAGAAAAAAGAAATATAAAGGGAAATGTGAATGGGATATCTTTCCCTCGTGGTTACGAAAACCTCCTTTTTATCGCTTTAATCTTTAGTTTTTTTCTGCAAACAAACAGTACCAAAACACGATCAATATCGCAAGACATGCTTAGCTCGTATATATATGCTTTGTAGTCGGTGGACATTTTCGTATTATAGGAGATATCAGTGTCTTAAAGTCGCGTCTCTCGTGTCGCAGAGCTAAAAATGATTGGAAGTACTTCCCGTGCTCTGCTATTCGCGGGGGTGCAACCAAGTCTCGAGTCTCGACTTAGACGAGTGATGATAGATATTACATGGAATGGTCACATCGGCCATGCATGAAAATCATAGGTTCCGGAAGAGGGACATGGCCCTGGGGCTGGGGCCAGTCCATGGCGTGGGCTCCCTAAGCCAATAATATAGGTTAGGCCCATACTGCATTAGTGGTCCATGATATATTACATTATTCATATCTCCCTCCCACCCCAATATGCAAACCAATCTTAGCTTGCTTCTGGTCATTTTTTTTTCTTTTCTTAGATCATTAATTTATAATATGGATAAGGGAACCGAGGGGCCCCACTTGCTTCTTATAGCGCCCATGCACGTACGTAGATTAAATCAGGAGATTATATTAAGTAAATAAATATATACAGCAGCATCAATTGGATCTCGGCCTATGTCTCCTACTTGAAGTACTCCAGCAGCCCACGTATAGACAGATCGGCCCAATAACTGGCTCATTAGATCTGAAAGATTTGAGGGGGAGGTCCAGGAAACAAGTAGTGTGATTATGTTTGTGCATGTGCTTAATTACAACCAGTTTGGTTTGAGCACGTTAACCACGATCTTATAGGACAGGCTCGGCAACAGAACCTGGAACTGCAGGTCCTTGTAGAAATCCAGCCGCACGGGAATGCATTGCAAGTGAACTACAACTAGAAATCGATGCAGTCATCCTAGATCTGCCAATGAACCCAAGTCATTAGAAATGCCCTTGCATTCGTATATTAGAGGTCTCGGTTGTGTTAATCGTATGCGTGATAGGCCGTTAAAGGTAAAATGAGGTATTCTATGATCAGTTATACTAGCTGTTAGACACAAAAGCGACTGCAGTATTTTTATTTTTTATAACTCATGACAATACCATCATTAATAAAAGAAGGCAAAAAAGCCACTTGTCTCAGGGATTACAAAAAGGAGTAATTCAGAATGAAATTACCGAGATAGCAAGGCCATTAGAAAGAGGCAGAGACAGCAAACAAAGGGGGAAGATTAATTCCAAGTAACAAAGGCAAATGCAGTATCAACTCTAGCAGTATGATCAGTTCCGAAAGCTAATTATCCGCCATCGATACTTCTTATCTCCTTCTAATGCTCGAAAACGAGAGATTCCTTCCTTTAGTGAAAACGTGAGTGAGAAGAGAAGGAGAGCTATAGCCAGCAATTATACAACGTATACTTTGTCTTCTTTAATAAGGGTTAGCTTGGGTCTGGTCTTACCTCATTAGACAAAAGGTCGTATGTTTCTTTTCTTTCACAAGTACAAAAATGGCAGGCAGATAGAGATAGCGGGGACGGGCCGGGAAGGGCAGCTTCAACCTCACTTTTCCCCCTTCACTTTCCCTCTGGATTTCCCTTCTTTTTCCCCTTCTTCTCTCTTCCCATTCCCTTTCCCATTCTCCTCCTCATAACTTCATTCTCTTTTGGTTGTGGGCATTAAATTCCGGAAAAATTCTTATTCCTTTCGGCAATAAAGGATATGGGAATGGGAATTCCTAATTGTAGACGGTAAAGGGATAAGAGATGCTGTCGTTTTAATTATTTACGACAGCTTTAGGTCACGTTTTGGTAAGACCACAAACCCGCTTTCTGTAATTAAAGATCTGATCTCAGCCCTCTTTTGGGAGGAAGATCATGCGGTGCCCCACTTATTAGCCCTTCCACTACAACTAAAAAGGTTCTATAGCTATAGGCTCTCATGTATGATGATGAACAATCAATAAGACCTTGTCCATACCAAAATGGATTAATTTACGTGGTTCGGCATGGTTCTACTACGAGTCTTGTGTGATTGAGAAAATCTACGTTGTAAGAGTTTTACCTCTTAATGGATTGATCTGGTACAAACTGGATTAGTCGAGACTCATTAGACTTTCGGATACCAATATATATACCGAAATAAGATCTTGACCATTTTTCTTAGTTAATCAATACTCTTCCTTGAATTATAATCTTGACACGAAGATATACTATTTTGGTTCAATTGTTTAGTACCTTTTATCAAATTTTCTATATTTTAGTTCAAGTGTTTAGTACCGAACTAAAATACTAAATATTTGGACAAAGGTACTAAACACTTAAACTAAAATACCAAACGGGTTATATGATATCATGTCATGCTAAAATTTCCTGAAGATATAATTAATAATAATGATTATAACACCACAAACAATCACAACTTGTTTAACAAGGAAACACATACATAGCGTGGAAAAGGTTCTGTCTTCTTCTTTCCTTTTTTTTGGAAGGAATATGGTAATTGTGGGGGAAAAAAAGGGAAGGAATACGTTAAATCTACTCTCTCTCTCTCTCTCTTTTCTACCTGTCGTGTGGCAGAGAATTTGCTCTTTATTCTGTCAAATATTAAGCGCCTTAAAGCTTTTTACTCCTGTTGGCTCGGTAAATTTGACATACGCAGTAACCTGATGATCACAAATGAATCTCCTTTCAGGAATGATTTCATTTTTTTTTCCTGTTTACGCTAATAAATTGAAGAGACCATGCAAATTCGACCCTGCCGTAAAAATCACGACTCGATCCAGGGAGCTATAACTAGAAAATTATCAGACGGGCACTCGTACTTGAGAGGAGAAAATATCTATGAATCTCGTAGATGAATGGTGCGAAAGCATTTCAGCTTTATATGCACATGCATGAGAGCAGAGCATATATGTTCATCATATTTATAGGTAAGTGCATGTAGGTCCAAAGATCATATTTGCGTATAAAATGCCTGCAGCATGCACCAGTACTTATAACCAGGGGCGAATCCAGAATTTTCGTTCAGGGGGCAAAAATATTGCTTGATATAAATAGTACATAAATTTTTTTTCCAGGAGAGGCAAAGTGCAAATTTTACATAAAAAAATTCATAAATTAATATAATTTTGGGGCAAAATTATAAAAAATTCAAAGTTCATGGGGCAATTGCCCCCCTGATATTACATTGGCTCCGCCCCTGTTTATAACAATCAGTAAAGGGGAGAAAAACTAAGAACGAAAGAGAGACATCTTTTACTATATGTGTATCTTGTGTGCAACAAAATATCGATCTCATAACTCGTACTATGAGTCTCTTGCGTGCATCATACAGCAAATTCGTGTAGGTAAGTACTTTGGGAACATATTGTACAATTGTTCAATCACTCGATTGTTATATAACATGAGCTTTTATCCATCATGTTAATTTTAAATAACTATATATAGGGGAAATTCGTAGTCAT
This sequence comes from Punica granatum, assembly GCF_007655135.1. NCBI lineage: Eukaryota > Viridiplantae > Streptophyta > Magnoliopsida > Myrtales > Lythraceae > Punica > Punica granatum. Next base: position 1,121,832 of record NC_045134.1, read on the forward strand.
CATCCCAAGCAATCTTTTTTTTTTTTTTTCGATAGGTTCATCTCAAGCAATCTGATAGAAAAATAACCTATACCACTTCGTTAATTAGGTACGCAATTTCTGTAACTATACAACATAGACACGTGATCATCCGTCATATACGTCCAAAATTGGTTGAGAAGTATTTATGTACAATAAGTCCAAAAAATTGGACCACACCCACCTTTCTAATGAGTAACTTTTGTACGTAAACTAATATATCTTTCAAGTGTAAGCAAACTAATTGTGTGTGTATAAATATCTACTTTTTTTTTTGCTAGCTGTTTTCTCTTTCTCCTCATTGTAAAGAAGAGAATAACGTTTCATTAATTCTTGCGTCTTTCAATGGAAATAGGACCGGCCGTATATATATAGAAACCGGCCATAATGAACATTGCAAATCACATTATGAGAAAAGGAGTTTATATATTTTTTGAATAAAGTCAATTTATTTAAGGAAATTATATATATATAATGTGACGTTCATCTAATGTGTAGTGGGGTTTGAGGAGTCCATGCGCACGCGTCATTTATTATTGTTTTGGTTCATGTTTTTAACCCTATGTATTGTAGACCAGCCCTTTAATGACCCTTAATAGTTACTAAATAAACCCATTTAACGCTTACTTGACGTCAAGTAATTTATTTACTTTCAACAAAATAATAATATACTCGAGTTATAAGTAAATTACCTAAAGTTTTTCAAGTAAATACATGTATTTCAAGTGCAAGTTTCATAAATTTTTCCGTCGTTAAATGGATGAAAGTAAAATCAACTCATTTATCACATGGCCTCAGGTTGCATGCAGTTCATATTTATATATTTACTTATAAGATCATCCAAAAAGTCCACAGCAAACTTCATTTTACTACATGTATCTTTTATCATCATTCAGGAAATTCTAACATAACTCCTTGTTTGAGTGACACAATTAGTTTTAATTAGTTTGATTATTTAGTATTTTAATTCAAATATTTAGTACTTTTACTATTTGCGATGGACTGCACGATTTTATATTAAATACTTGAACTGAATTATTAAACACATGAACTAAAAGTAAAAATAATAAACATTTGGACTAATTATGAGTAAACTAATAAAAATGCTAAACACTTGAACTAAAAGTACCGAATGTGTTATTAGGACAAGGTGTCATGTTAGATGAACCCCACACAATGTATATACCCCTTCGTTCATTTACTTGAAGAATAAATAAGATATGTTCAATTTGTAAAAACTTATTATTGGAAAATAGAAAAATAATTAATAACATGCTAAGAGAATTTCAATATTGACGGTCCCAAACCTGTTCTTCCCTTAATTTTGTTAGTTGCATATAACATCATGGGATTGATCATGTTCGATACTACCTGTGGCTAGTTAGAGGAGTAATTGTTTGTTGAAGCATGACGACCTCGGAGATCATTACTAGTATACAGAGAGACCAAACTGAACTTTCTAATATGTAGGAACAAAATATTCATTCAGCAGAAAAGAAGAACAAATACTCATTGATTGAATTGGATATATAGAAGTGCATGATCTCAGATTTTTGCGAGGAATGTTGTGCTTTGTACTTTTGTTTATACGTTTCTGTTGTGTTGAACTAATAAATTGCTTTTCTATAAAATACCTGAGGAAATGCTACACACGTTATCTATATATGTAATTACCACTGTCTGTTTAATTATATAGTACTAATAGATTGTTAATGCTCTTTAATTAAATATGAAATTCAATGCATTCATTTAGCAAAGTGATTAATTGATTTCGACTGTGAAGTGCAACTAAAGAGTGAACAAATCCTTCTCTTTGTCAGCGAAAAAGGAAAAAGGAACATCGATCATTGTTTATTAAAATGGAAAAGACACGATGAGGGGTGAATGAGACGACGGACAGATATGAATCCCAAAACCGTGTCTCTTACTCAAAACATGCATCATGATTCATGAGACATTGCTTTGTCAAACTAATTAAAGCAAAAACAAAAAATACAGATCAACCATCCCTAACCACCTCCTCAATAAAATAATCACAATTAGTTAACCCATCAATTGCCCCACCAATATTCTTCCTTCCCCTTCTTCATTCACATCAACATCATCTACTTCTTCTATTTCAATGCCCAACTCATTAGGATAATTTTACTGTCGTACGTGTTTGGCTTGTGGGGCTGTTCCGGGGAGGGGGGCGCAAGGCTATTAGATCGGCATCAAATACACCTTAAAAAAGTGTTTAATCTAGCAGTTCCAAACGACTCATGAACGTTATGACCGTTGAGCCAGATGATTTCCCATACTTCCTTAATATATATCGTAATTTTTCAAGAAGAGAGAAATCAACCAGAATACATAATAATGAATGCGCCACAGATACAGAAATTTTCAGTTGAATTAATAACGATTCAAATTCCCCATATGGACGGAATTCCAATTTTGCAATTCATGAAAAGAAGAACATGTAAAAACGCAATAATTCACAATCAACCGCAGTCCAATGTAATGTTGCTCAGAGAATTTCTGGTACTTCTTCTTGATTGTTATTAACGATATATCTGGAATTCCAGAAGAATTGATGAGCTGAAATTGAATCAGATTAAAAAAAAAAATAAAAATCTACCTAGTTATATCGACCACACCTATCTATTCATATAGCGCGTGATGAAAAAATGAAAAAAAAATACGTACACAATATAATCAACAATTTCGACTTTGAAATTTTGAATCCTATATTTTGAGTGGGAAAATTAGGAAACCCGATTCGATCGATCCGTACGGCTACGCAACGATCCGTTCGGGGAGGCGTCTCCTCTTCGGCTCCACCGGCGTTGCACTGAAGAACTCCTCGACCTCCGCGCGGTTCACGATCTCAAAGAAATCCAGCTCCGACAGCTTCCTCTTGCACGACAGAGCGAGCCTCGGCTTCTTTGGTGCTGGCGGGCAGGACAGAAGGGCCGGGATTCGGTTCTCCTCCGACGTCGGGGTTCTGCATTCCTCCTCGTCTTCCCGACGCCCTTCTGGACGGACGGCATCCGAATTGCAGTCAACCGCTGTTGCGGAGGGGGCGGAGCCGGAGAATTCTGGAAGTGGAGGGCAATCGACGACGTGCAGACGGAGTTTTGGCAGATCGCGGAGGAGCTGGAGATCGGTCGTCGTCGTCGACATAGTGTTGCCAAATTTTTCCGCTTAGAGAGAGAGAGAGAGAGAGAGAAAGAGAGAGAAGGGATGTACTGGAAGAGAGAGAAGGACCGGAAGCGTGTCCTCTCTTATTTATTGACGAAGGGGTAGAGGCACAGATGATACAAACTACCGGTGCACCATGAGCCCAAGGTAAAAGTCAGACTGCCCGCCGTGGCCTATGCCGTGGGACCCGCACCCTCGCCCCAGTCTTACCGGGACTGACGTGTCACTCGGGAGGTAGAAGAGCCGTGTCGTCGAAGTATTGTATGAAGCTGGGACGGTCCTTCATCCATCCATAATTATATATTTTCTCTTTTTCAAAATAATTTTTATCCTAAAAATTTTGTTGTAGAATATCTACTTATTTCTTCGGTTAGGTAAATGTATATTCAGTTGATTTGTAAACGATTTTTTTTCCTTCGGTAGGTGCTTTGTAAACTATTTTGTTCATGGCTTCAAATATAAACCAATGATCATGGCTGATCTATATTATATATTGCAAGATAACGGATATATTCGAGCATCAACTTGAATTTTGATATATGGCTGATTTATCTAAAACAAATTCTTTTATGTATCTTTCTGTTTGATAAATTTAAATTGGTAAATCAATAATTTTTAGGGAAAAAAAATTATATATAGGAATGGCAATTTTTTCGAAGAAATCAAACTATTTGATAAGTCAGTTAATAAATGTATATTATATATATATCTGAGGGTTTGCGGAAAAGCTATAACGGTCTTAGTAAGTAATAAACTCAGCACAGAACCAAAAAGTCCATCGCATGCATGTTGATGTAATTATGGATGGAAGTTTCGAAAGGTCAAGTATATATAATTAACTCTTGAAACCGTACTAAATTACTAATTAAGTCACCATAAAAACGTAATCTTAACTCTCCAAGCTCATCGATTTGTTTTGCATTTAGCTAATGAATAAAATATCGATGACCTCCTTTCTCGCAAATTATCGGTCACCTCATATTTCCCAATGGCATGAGCTACAATAGTCAGTATCCAAAAAAGAAAAGAAAAGAGGCAGGTCGTATTTGACCATAGAAGTATGACTACATATACAAATTAAATCACATATCGTGAGTTTGTTAAGCAGGAACATGACAACCCACGTTAGAGAAGGATGGATACATAATAAAATTAGGTCTTAATAAGTAGAGAAAAAAGAAAGTAATCACATGGCAATCCTCTTTGTCTGTATTCCTCTCCACAGACAGATAATCAACATTTGGAAGCGGAATAGATCTGCGTGTTCCTGGGGACAAAAGCATTGAGGAGGGGAGCAAGGACAAAACAACAAGTAAGTTCTAATTACAGTAAAAGATAATTCTCAGGTGCACGTTATTCATGCAGACTGCAACTTTTGGCACACCAGAAAATGGGATCGATGAAGAAAAGCATTTGGTCTAGATGAAAAGCATTAGGGAGAAATAAATTATACATAGAAGATTTTCAACTATAATTTGTTACATCCGAAGGGATCTAGATGAAACTAATTCACAAGATCTATGTATCTGTGTGATTACCAGAACCATAATCAATAAGATTTCAGGCATAAAATATTTCCCATCGATTAGGCTTATAATAATCATCTCGCATAATCCTTCTATATAACGCAGAAAACGTGTAAACTACATACAAAATTCAGTATCACCCTGCAGATATTTCAAAAACAAAAGTGCGAGAAATATTAGATCTACTGATTGAGCTAGCACGATCATCGAAACTGCACCACGAAGCCCTTGCATGAGGATCTTCTCTTCACGACCGATGTTGGATTATTAAGTCTGCACTGCTCCAACCTCCTGAACAGATCCTCCACTTCTTCCCGGTTCACCACATCGAAGAACTCCATTGACCTCAATTCTGATGCCTTCCTCTTTCCTAAAGATGTCCTCCTCGGCTTCCTCGGCGCTGGCGGGCACTCAAGTACCTGCGGGATCTTATGCTCGCTAGATGTGGGGGTCCGGCATTCAGTATCTTCTTCACCTCCGGCAGTTGCTGCACCTCCTACAGCGATAATGCTCTCCTTATCATCATTGGTGTTGGTTCTTGAGCTATGATAATTATCGGATCTTGAATTCAGAGCGCAAAGGGTCCTGATCGGTGGCAGTGTTAGGGTGTTGTCAATTCTGGGTGGATTTTCTCGGAACTCCAGATCCATAGAGGTAGACATATCGAGGTGCAATACAACAATTGATCTGAAAGGGCTAGCTAGCTAGCAGGATTAATCTCTCGAAACCGAGAAAATCGAAACTCGATCGATCAGAAGACGAGATTGTTGGATACGAGGGTAAAACTTTTTGTAGGAAAAGGGTTTGGTGTTGGAAGGGGAAGAGAGAGGCGTCAGAGAGAAGAAGGTGAGAGAGAGAGAGAGCTTTATTCCTTATCTATGTTGCAAGGAAAACGACCTTCTGCTGCTGAGGAGGTTTTTATTTTTTATTTTTTTAACTGAAAAAGCGTCATCAATGAATTTGCAAAAAGGAAAAGTTTTTGGAGAGGCTCCAAACGAGTCGGATAATTAATGCAACAATTTCTTTTTGTTATAATTCTTTTAACCGTTATATTTTAATTATTGATGAATAAAAATAAACAAAAAATTTATTGGTCATTTAAAGGTCAATAAACTGATTACACCATACGATTGATTGCACCATAAATCTTTTCGATCGGATCATTTTACATTGCTCTTTTTTTTTTGGCCCTTTTACCGCTTACAAGAACATGTCTAGCTCATGATTTGACGTTATAAGGGATTTGGCTTTTTTGCTGATTGATGAGCTTTAGAAAGTGGCGTAAGTTGGAAGCATTGCGTGATTTCACTTAATTTTGATGAGCGCATGAAGAATTCTAGTCTTATTTCAGGAAACTAAATAATTTCTGATGAAATCGAGTTAAATAGTCTCAAGAAAATCACAACTTAATGTATTTCTTTCCAATTCGGTTTGCCCCAATTCAAGTACCTTTCTATGTATTGTATGTGGGCTAGGAAATGGCAGTTACCTGATATAACATGTTGATTATTTTCAAAAGGATCGAGATTTTCTAAGAAAAGAACATTGGTGTTTGCTTAGCTAGCTAGCCAACCAGTATGCCATTTAAACGTCAAAATTTACCAAGAAAAAGATTACATTGATAAAAATAACATTGGATTGTCAAAAAATTAATGAAGGGGAATAATGGAATGCCTTCCTTCCATTCAAAACACATGATGCCGTGCTAATCTCGCTTGGTCATCTATTCATGTCGAGTACAAGATAATTTCAATAAATGTTAAATGGTTCATATTAACAATAAAATCTTTTAACCGCACTATTATCGTGATTGGAGACCCATGAAATTTAATTCTTACAACTTGTCAGTGCTGGTAATACGACGACATGTCATTCTTTGGTAATATTATTTATTATTCATAAATAATTGGTGAGGTTTGGTTTTAAAGAAAAATAAAAGGGAAAAAATGGAAATTATAATGGGAGTAAAAGGGACTTTTATTAACAAACCCGAAACGGATCCGGCACATTGATTTCAGTGTCGCGCTTGTTTCCATGCATTGCTATGGGATTCGCCATGGAATAAGTGCAATGGAATGACTGCTCTGAGGGCCCACACCACGCGCGTTGGAGTAACGCCGCTGGGCCGTGTACTTCAAACTCTATGAGCGCGTGTAGGAATCATAGGACACGACAAAGACATATATAAATAGATAGGCCTTATATAAGCACAGCATAGGATTCTCGTCGTAGGAGTAGTAGAGCCTTCAATATCAATACACTGATCTGATCTGACTGCTTGTCTGGCGGTCTTCTTCTAAATCTGTAAAAGCAATCCCTCTCTCTCACTCAATCTGTCTGCTGATTACATCCTACATGTGTTGTCTGTTTGCTGTGGGGAATGGGATCGGATCATGAAGTCTGTTCATGTGAATTGTCTGCCTAACTAATTCACACTTTAATTTAGAGACGCTACTTTTTCATCCTTCAAGCACAAGAATGCTAATTACATTACCCATTGGTGTAGATCTGATCATGTCAATCACGTTAATCATGATGAACAGATAGACCTGCTTGATGCCCCATGTAGCTTTCTTCCATCGATCAAATCTCATATGAATATTGAAATAATTTTGATAAAGGCCAGAATTGATCGATAGGCTTGATCCACTCTCTATATTATCGATTACTTTCTGCCAGCCCTATGACTGTAGCATGTGTACATGAGATGCAACTTCAACCTGAAAAAGATCTTTCTGGTTATTTCCCCATCGAAGAGGATCAAGTATGAGGAAATAAAAGGGCATAAAGAACCTAGATAGCGGAAATTGAACCCAAAACTTCATGATTTTATAAGTGGAACATTACGCACTAGCACGCTGGCTCCCCGTTGTTACAAAAAATAAACGATAGTAGAAGAAAATATGAATGAAAAGCAAAAAGGACGCACGAAATTGATTACCCAGTTCGTCAGAGAGGAAATTCTGACTACGTCTAGGGGCGCCGCCAAGCCAGGTATTCTACTTTTTTTTTAATTAGGGTTACAAGAGATATAAACTGCTATTTATAAAGGAAACAAACCTTAATTACATCACCAATGAGCCGATCTGAAAAACAGAACAAAACTCAACACCCATTTACCTCATAATCCCTTTAGTTTGATCGAGTTGTTAATAGAATTGCTTAAGGGAAATTCTTCCTTAGAAAGAGGAAAACAATGTATTCACCCAAAAAAAAGAAGATCTATCTGTATTCATATATATATATATATATATATATATATATATATATATTATATGACTCTGCCTAGTGCATAGAATATAATACGCAAACGTACCATAGAAGTTGATGGATAAGATTTTTTATTTTTGGATTAAAAGAGAGGATCATAAATTTAATACAACGAAATGATAAATAAGATAATTTACCGTGTAGCTTTTTCGACATTATTTTACGCACCATTAATTGTTCCGCTTAAAAGGAGCACCAAACACGTAAAACTTGAGACATAAATTCATGTTTCCTAAACAGCTAACACTTGCATGCCGTTTCGCACTCTTTTGTTTGTTCCTCTATTCTTCCTAATTCATGATATACATACATACATATATATATATATATATATAGGACCTCCTCCATTATTTAAAGCGCACCTTAATTAACAGAAGTTGTTGATATAAGACAAATTCTGGTGCAGCGGTTTGGAGTCTTCCTAATATAATTGATCTGCTCGATAATGGTCCGCTGATGGATCATCGATCGGCAAGAATGGCTGTAAGCTTTGGTAGCATAATGAATCGTTTTAGATTATATATTTCATGCACATATTTCAACGTAATAGAAAGTATAGCTTGTTTCAACTAATGATGTATAAGGAATATACAGATTATGGATCTCTTTTTTTTTTTTTGGGGGATATGGTTTGATTATGAGAACGAGTAAATGACCTTATTCGTATGAATAGTACCACCAGTGATTTGTGCATGCTTTGATCCATTGGGAACAACTGTAGGCTATGATTCTGGAACCTTACTACACATGCAGCATCATACCTCGCATGCTTGCGTCATAATTTCTTACTGCGATATCTCTGAGTGGTTAACTATCCAAATCAGTCCCAAGACTACATGGCTTGGGCCTTGATTTAATTTCAAGCTCAACCGAAGTCGGACCAAACCCATCAATGAGATTGCTAGACTTGGGTCAAGACGAAGCCTTTGCGCTTTGGCCCACAAGAAGACATAAGCCCACGAAAGAAGTCCTCGGGCTCCCCTAAAATAAGGGAGAAAGAATTCCCCAACCTCAAGAATAATTGCATTATGAATTGGTCTATTTTGCTTCGGAAAATATCTTCTATTTGAAATTCAATGTTTCTCGATGACAGATACATGTACCTGCTAGCAAATTTAGTTGCTTGACTGCAACAATTCAATGGCACGATAATAATTTCTTGGCCTAATTCCTGAAGATCGAGGAACGGCAATTTTAGTGACAGGCCGCATTAAATCCACGCAATTGAGATGTGAAACGGTATTTGGCTTCTTTTCTTCGGATGAAAAATAGGGAGCGTTACCTGGTCATCTTTTCCAGGAGGCAGCGAAGTAGAGCTCCATAAGCCTTGTCAAATATTTTGACAATTTGAGCAAATCGGTCAACCAGTTATTAATTTCGGTCAATTATTGGAAGTGACTCAACAAAGAAGCAACACATGCTAGCCTAATAGCCGCACAAATAAAAATTAATTGTCACGCAAGGCGTAACAAGTCAATGTTGCTTCTATTCCAAAGCTGAAGCCAGGATTCAAATTAGATAGATATAGTTCAACACACTTGATCGTGGTATATTTCTCCAATTGATTACATACATATATATGGTACTCGCTTTTTTTGCCCGTTCAGTGCACTTGTTATTGATTATAATGGTATGAATTTTTAAAAAATTTGACATCAAAATTGAAATGTTGATTAAGTTATATATGTTCTTAAATTGAGACTATTCAAATATTAGTGCATATAATAATAAATTAAGAATAATTGAAAATGAATTATAATACCAAATATGGATGAAGAAAATGATATTACTCGAAGCAAATATTATGTTTTCTTAAATATCAAAATTAAAAAAAATTATAATATATGACGTCCGTGTATTTCCAAAAAAATGGAAATGCATATCATCTATTGTCATAAACTCTTCTTGTAAATTCTTATTTTTAAAATTTTTTAAATAGATCCATCTTTCACTTTTACAAACGTGTTCAATATTTGAACATGCTTATTGCATATCTGTACATCTTTCTTTGAATTACTAATTATGTTAGAAAACCTTTTATAAATATGTTATTTTTGTATTTCTTCTAAATAAATTTTGAGATTACATTTTTAAATCAAGAATGTGCTTGTAAAATAAAATTATAAGTATTTAATGATTTATATGCGTTTACTATTTTAATCCTAATAGTATATACATTTACAATTGTTTATCTAGACATTTACCTTTATGACATGATACTAAATATAAAATTACTTTTTTAACTCTATTTATTATGGGGATAGTATACAACTATATATATATATATATAGATTCGTTATGATGTGGTCTTGACTGTTATGTGCTAATAACTAGAGTTTGGACTATACGCAGGGATACTGTCAATTTTGGGAGATAAAGTCAAGAATGGGATGTGCTACGATCTTCTTCACTCGTGCCAAAAAAGACGAAAAAAGATAAAAATATCCCTTAATATGTTTTCTTTTTTCAACTTTCTCACTAATAACTAAAGAAAAATATATAATAAATTTTTGGTAAAAAAAATATAAATCTTGAAAGTCCTTGCGGCCAAAGAACAAAAGCTTGGAGAGACCTTACCAATCATAAATAGCATATGGCATAATTGTAAGGAAAAAAAGTGGAGTATATTGTAATTTAATTTCTTTCCTGGTAATTATATTTAATTAGGTTAATGACAATAGTAATATAAAAAAGTTAGGAACAAAATAATAAAAAAGCCAAAAATTGAGGACTGAAAGTGTGTTTTTCCCTAAATTATGATATGCAGGAACTTTATGTCCTAGAAGAGCTAGCCTAACCGACCATTTATAAACAAACTTAGATTCAAAAAATAGCTCACTCATTGGCCAAATATCAACTTCATAGAGTCAAATGGATGAACCCAAAAAAAAAAAGAAGCCTTTTATTTAATTTCTTATTATTTTATGATGAAGAACCAATCATATATAATAATTTTCCGAACGATGTCAATTAAAATTTTGAAATACGACGCCTAATTCTAAATATATTAAAAACAAGAAAGAAAACTAGGTACAAAAAGGTGGCCAGACAACCCAATGATATCCACTCAGAGTTTTAGCATAAAAACACTGCTTTGTTGATTTTTCGAATCGTAATCTTACTCAATTCAATTCAACTATATTTCTTCCTCAATTTAACAACAAAATCATTACATTTTTATCTTTTCTCTAATCTAATAATAATTTCTCTCATATACTTTTTTCTAACCATTTGTATAATTAATTTTTAATTATAAATTTTCTATCTACTTTACATCTATATATACATATCAATGTTTTAATAATAAATTTCACATATACTTTCATATCTATATTTGCATACGTATATATATTCTCACATATCAATATATTTATCAATTATAATCATTGTAAAAAATCAAGTTGAGTTCGATCATTATCCAACTCAAAAACGAAACGCACGTATGTACTCTTAAAATAGCAACGACAACGTATAATTCGCCAGTCAATCCATGCTGTCTATCAATGCCTTCTGAGCAAGGCACAAGGCTTGTATTTCATTTCAAGCATGACAAAATATACACGTGTCATGAAGGCTCAATCTCGTCCTATATATCACGAAACTAAACAGCTGCCTCGATATATAATAATGTACTAATGAGATCCAGCTTTATGCTCTGACGTTGTCGACGTCATTTGATAAAAAATTAACTTCGCTAGCTGCTTTATTAATCACAACAAATCGCCTAAAAATAAGAAAGGAGAGAAAAGAAAGAAAAGGGCAAAGAGAAAGAGGAAACAATGAACTAGTCTCATGTCATCAAGCATAGTCAAGAATTATTAATACAACTTATATAAACTTCTGTTTAAAACTCAATAATGTTTTTTTCCCCCCCTCTCTTCTTCAATTACAAGCGGAAGAACACAATAAATTCAACTAGCGAGAACCGAAAGTTGAATAGTATTCTTGTATCCTTGCGTGAAAATCCATCTGCCATTTGCGTGGCAAAATAAAATAATGCAGATTAATTCCCCACTAGAATATATATATATACATAATTAAGTGGAGGACTATCTCTGGTAAGTAGGAGACAAAAAGAATGTCATATTTTTTCACAACTCGGTCAACCCTACGATTAAGATATTGCGTTCTCTGAATTTTGTTGCATGGGATTATCCATAGTGCCAAACACTGACCTCTAAGTATATCAAGTTATTGATATTAAGGACATATTATTAAGAGAGAAATATAGAATGATGTTTCAACTGAAAAATGACATAAGATGAATGATCATTAACCACTAACAAGCTGCGGATAGCAGGTAAATTTGGCACCTTTATCTTCAATTTGAAATTCAAATACTATTAGAGAGAACACGTTAATATAAGTCAAATCACATATTCCGGTATCGACTAAATAGTCTGAGTGGACCGTCAAGGAGTGTAATTGTTATTCTGATGCGTAAACTAATGCTCTGGAAACTCGACTCTGTTAAAATTAATACTATACATATCAGCCTAAACACCTTATTGTCCCAACCCTTAATTAATTAATTTGATAAATTAAAAATTGAATTATTGATAAGTATTTTTTTGGGTGATATTTTGATAAATAGTTCATTATCTCGAATATATAATGATTTAAGTTTCCCCGGAAAGACAGCAATTAAACCAATTAGTTAATTATAAGTGCTAGAATCTAATGCTTTTGTGTTTTTTTTTTCTCTTGATGATCAATAACCACTTCAATATTTATATAGTGGATTATTGGCCGGTGAAAATTGTGAAAGGGACACTGTCTAGGATTTAATGGTTATCTAACTGTACTTTGATGATGAATATATATGCATATGCATATATAGCTAATAAACATAAATTATAGTACCAATGACGTCTTCAATTAACGATTAGTGATATATAGCTAGAGAGAGTTTTGAACTACATGCTTATTTATATAATCTTTATAATTTAATATGTCATTTATATGTATATATATGTACATATTAATTACAAAAAAATGGCGGGGAGCTAACAAACATAGGAACAATTCGCTAGCAGATAAACCACAAAAAACTTGCCAAAAACATAAATTGGGAATTTACTTAAGTTGGAAAACAGCTAGCTAGCACTCATATAATAATGCTAATTAATTAATGATGCATCGAGCATTATATATATATATATATATATATATAGCTAGCACATATCGCGATAAGGCACAAGTGTCAAAGTTAATACATGCATGCATGCATAGATTAGCTATAGCTATCTATCTCACATTTTTATATTTAGACGACAGATTTCTCAATTTAATATAATTAATGGCATGGACAAATGGATTGTCCATTTACACGTAATTGATAGCCAACAGATTGAGTCATCAAAAGGGATCTGAGAAAGGAGCTTCAGTACGTACTTATTCTCATTTTCGAACAAGGAAATTTTATATGCATGCGTATAATAACTCTTATAATTCTCTTGAAAAATAATAAATTTTGCATGCATGTAGTTTCATCAATGAATTTCTTCTATTTATTTACCTGTTTTGATTCTTTTTTCCGACTAAGTTCATAGACCTCAACGTTCTCAAAAAAGATTTACGAGGTCAAAAAGTAGTGAGAAAATACAAGATGGTTATATAACATATATACAAATGTGGTATATTGGATAAACATGCATGCCACACTCTGATTGAAAGTCGTATAATATTTTTTTCGGTGGTGAAAGCCGGATATAATAGTAATCATATATAATATGCATATCATAATAGCATGAACTAACACAAGCTCGGAGATGAATTTGGAACTACAAATAAGAGGAAAACAACAAATAAATTAATTAGAAAATTCACTGACCAGGAATATACGTACTCACGCCATTTTTAGAGAGGCCTATAATAGGACAAGGAATGGTGGAAATGGAACATACATGCAAACACGTGGCGCTTCATGAGAGGGGAAACCAAGTGAGAAGGGGGTATTACGTACGAATTTGAGTAGGACACACGTAGACCATGCCCAGAAAAAAGAGGGAGAGAAAGAAAATAAATAATATCCCGGCCAAGTCTAACACCAAAAGAGAACCCAAGACCAAGCGGCCTCGCAGCCTGGTGGTAAGGCTTGGACAGTTGCTTCGAACATTTCGAGTTCGAGTCTCCTCCTATGCAATTACAATTTTTCTAATGTAAGAGTTTTATACGTAATCAGGAATATCTGTCGGAAGGTGTACACGAATCGTAAAAGTTCACGTACGTTGTCCCATGCGATTCACTAAGCGTCTCAATCCGGGGTCGCGCCGTGTGAAAGTAGCTATGTCGAATTAAAAACTTCGGGATCCGGAGAGGACGTGATTGCCATTATAATAAATTCCCTATTTTTTTCAACAGAAAAAAAATTAGAGAACCAAAAAAAAATGAAATGAAAAGACGGGTCGACCAGGAACAATCAATCAACTGCCTATTTTATTTAAGAAATCCAAAAATATTCAATGCTCAACGACGACCATGCTTTTTCTTTCTTTTTCTTTTTTAGTTTTTTATTCCAATAAAAGACCATTTAATTTTTTGATGAACAATTTTGAAATTGATGCAAAAAGTTATATCTCTAACCTTTATTATTATTGATTGGAATAAAACGCAATTAAATAGGATCAGTTTTGTATTATTTAAATTATTATGACTTGGTTGAAGTAGATCAAAAATGACTTTAAAATAAAAAAAAATCATTATAATATATAACAATTGAAGCACGAAACATGGATGCTCAACCCTCAACTCATGATAAAATTTTATTAATTGCTCGAATCACTTCATTTGATAGCCTTAACTCTATGTGTGAATTGACCTTTCAATTTTAATTAAATGAACTTACACTATATTTTATTTGTCTTACATTCAACAAATGTTAGAAATTTATCTAAATTATTTGTTTGTAATGATATATAATTAATTTTTTTGAAAAAAAATTAAAACTTTCTTCAATAATTCAATAATTAGAAAGAACTCCTCGAAATACATGATTCAAGTTCAATGTGCTAAATTTTCTGTAAATACTCGGTAAAATTCTTCTCATCCATCGTCGTCTTTCTATTCACTATATTTTTTCTACCCCTTTACACAATATCTCCACTTTTCATAAGCATATGCATATTATATAATATTACGGTCTCTTTATAAGTATATTGTTTGCTTTATATGGCTAAAATATACGTATTTGTTTCTTGTCATCATAATTTTACTTATATCACTATCCTTTTCTTTTTATATGTATATTTATATGTAAGTCATACAAGTTAATTATCTATCTTATGAAAAAACAAAAAAAAATTATCACGTAACGCGTAGGTATCAACTAGTTTATTTGATTATTAGAGGTCTCGGTATTTGATAGCTTCGTTCACTGAACCAAAACATTTGACCTTTGGAAGATGTAAAGAACTGTGGGACATGTATTGTGTCATGCCCACCGGAAAACAAAGAGCAATTCAAAACCTATCGAGTCAGATTTGGGAGCTGACTTTCAACAATATAAACCAAAACTGTTGGAAGTTTTCCAGAAAAGAAAAGGAAAAAAATTGAGTGTATATATATATATATATATTTAAAATTATGAGTTGACTCAAGCATGGAAGGCACGAGATTAACGTGACACGATTAAATAATTTTGTGTGAAAAACTACATTTTTGAGCGAATTAAATCTATAGAAAGACACTAGTGTGGGTGTGTGTGTATGTGTGTATATATAACTAAGCAATTTTTGTGCCCAAATTAAAGTAAAATGGAGTTAAATAATGTATTAATATTTTGGTTTATACGGTTTATACCTCAGCAGTTGGTTACATTTCTTTCCCATCTTATGTCGACGATAGTAA
The DNA here is from genome assembly GCF_007655135.1 of Punica granatum. Taxonomy (NCBI): domain Eukaryota; kingdom Viridiplantae; phylum Streptophyta; class Magnoliopsida; order Myrtales; family Lythraceae; genus Punica; species Punica granatum. The sequence goes on from NC_045134.1 coordinate 1,137,677, forward strand.
CTGAGTTAAAACTCTCTTGTTGTTTATGGCAATACGATCCTTGTGTACTTGTAGCTAGCTATATGTTTATGATTAAGATCATATTATTCTTAATTAATTACCCAAGAACAAACAAAAGAGTATAACACGAATACTTAATTAGACAATTTAGATAGAACTGGAAAAAGAAAAGCAGGGGACGCTCAGTCGGTAAAATATATGATTACTACTTAGTACTTATATCCATAACAATGTTTTCAGTGAATTTATATCTATCTACCAAAAAAAAAAGTGTATATATCTGTGCCCAGTGATCAAGTCGGGATGTAGCTAGGGAAAATTCACTTTCAAATATGCAGTATTTACAGACAAAAGTATTCGGTTTACTATAATAAAATAACCCTCCCTTTTTCTACTCACAATCCTCTCGTACGGAAAAAAATTTATATACATATCACAGAATATTGTCTTCCATTCTTTAATAATTATTTAAATATACATTACTGAGGAGAAAAGGAAGCTCAGTGTAGGAATACAAATTGCCGCAGGTTTCAAATTCAATTTTCCCCAGTGAACTATTATGGTGCGTTTGGTTTCAGAGTTAAAGTAATTTTAATTTTAATTGTGGAAAATGACAAATGATTATGTAGTGTATTGAGTTAAAGTTAAAATTAAAATTTTTGTCTTGAAAAATGTGTATTTTTGTTGTGTAGTGTGTTGAATTAAAATAAAAGTTAAAATTTTTTGTGATTTTAACTGTGAAATCAAACGGAGCATTATATATCATTTTTTTTGGTTCTATTTTTTTGGACCATTAAATAGAACCGAAAAATATATAATATTTGGAGAGCTGATGTAGCTGCATATAAATACTTATCCTTGTCTCGTAGTTTGACTCTACCAAGTCAACGTTTCCCTTGCATGGGAACAAGTCCCATCTCTTCCACTCTGATCTCTCCCCTATAAATACACGCTGGCCTTCTCTCAAATTCTTCACCACTACAATCCCTTTCTTCTCTCTTACAGTACTGCTTCTTCTTCATCTTCTTCACTTCTTCGCGCATATATAAACACACATACACTGATACACACATTTTTTTTTTTTATATATAAACCTTTTTTTAAGAATTATAATATGTCGCCTGCTGCAATGATGGGTTCTGAAGAAGGAGAAGAGATCAATTGTGGGGAGATTGATGACATATCAATGTCGTATCAGAAAGGAGTGAAACACCTTCAAGAAAGAGGAATAACCAAACTCCCAAACAAGTACATTTTGCCCTTCTCCGAGAGACCAAACCTTCGGGAGATTGCTGTCGGTCCGGCCATTAGATTTACTACTGAGAGTAATGCCCTCAAGCTACCCGTCATCGACTTCTCTCACTTCTGTGGCCCCAATCGTTCCCAAGCCCTAGCTTCACTTGCCAAAGCCTGCGAACATTATGGCTTCTTCCAAGTACGCGATACGAGCACCCTTCTCTTAATTCATTCATTAACAAGCATTTTTCATGATTTTCAGCTACACGATCAATTAATTATTTTCTGCCATTTCTCGTGTCTATAGATATGCACCAAGGATGAATAATTACGTTAACTAAAACCCAGGATGTTAACAAGGATTTCTCTGATCACGAGACTACACGGTCGAGGAAGGGAAAGAAACTTGTAATTAATAAATTAAGAACACATGAACAATAGGATTCGACTCTCTGCTGAGGAATCAAACTTGATCAAGTAGTACTAATGTAAAAATATGACAAGACGGCCTTATATGGTTGGACACAATTAATTCGGTTTTCAAACAATAGATAAATGAATGAGGTTATACTGAGAGTGACTATATGGATCCTATTGAATCATTCACGCTTGAATTCTATTTCTTACAGCTTATCAACCACGGAATTCCGAGCGATGTGATCGATAGAATGATGAAGGCAAGCAGAGATTTCTTCGAATTGCCATTTGAGGAGAGATCCAAGTACATGACATCGGATATGAGGGCAGCGGTAAGGTGCGGGACGAGCTTCAGCCAGAAGAGAGACAACGTCTTCTGTTGGAGAGACTTCTTGAAGCTCAGCTGTCACTCTCTCCCCGGTGTCCTTCCCTTCTGGCCATCTTCTCCTCCGGACTTAAGGTACGTTACGTTCCATCCCGGCCCCTAGCTCTCCTCGTCTACGAGTGGAATGGCTTTTCTTTCTATCAACACACCGATGTTCCATGTTCAAGTAATTTGACATGCCAAGCAGGGAGGCAGGGGTTAGCTACTCCAAGAAGACCAAAAACTTGTACTTAGAGCTCATGGGGGCAATAGTGGAGAGCCTTGGAGTTGCGGAGGAAGGAGCCGCCATTCACCAAAGTGAAAAATCAGGACTGGAAGAGTTTGGGGGCGGAAGCCATATCATTGTAGCGAACTGCTATCCCGCGTGCCCTGAGCCCGACCTGACCCTGGGCATGCTACCTCACTCCGACTATGGTTTCCTGACGCTACTGCTCCAAGATGAACAGGTCGAGGGACTTCAGATCCATCACCAAGGACGGTGGGTGTCCGTGGCACCCACTCCTGCCAGTTCATTCATCATCAATGTTGGCGACCACCTTGAGGTAGGCCTACACATGATCTCGGCTCTCTCTCCCTCCCCCCCCCCCCCCCCCCCCCCCCCCCCCCCACAAAACCAAAAAATGAAGGTACAGACAATCGACCGATTGGTCCATTAATACGCGCACGTTTTAAAATTGGTTTAAGTTGGACTACTTGCTTGCAGATATTCAGCAACGGAAGGTACAAAAGCGTGCTTCACAGGGTGGTTGCGAACTCGTCATCGACCCGATTCTCAGTCGCTTCATTGCATAGTCTATCCTTCGAGTCAATGGTGCGGCCATCACCAAAGCTCATAGATGACCAGAACCCAAGGAGATACAAGGACACAAGTTATGCCGATTTCCTGGAGTTCATTTCATTGAAGGAGCACAAGGGCAAGAATTTCCTCGAGTCCAGAAAAAATTGACCAAATCGAGAGAAAGAGCAGAGAGGATATCAATTTTTTTTATTAAAATTGTGTGATGGAATTATGGTATTTCGACTTGTCAGCAGCAACAAAATTCAAATTCTTATGCAGCTATTCATTTGCAAGGAAATATATAAGCTTTTTGCCAGTTCTCAAGTGTAATCATAAAGCGTAAAGTTATAGCGCATCGAGACCCTTCGAAAAGTATAAATATGATACGACTATTATAAGGGAACTCCTTTGATCAGCCAAAGCTTTGAAAGGAGGTAAACAAGGGACTAGAACATTTTGAGCGATGAAGAAAAGCTCACAGACGAATTTCTTGCAGAACTTTTATTTACGAAGAATGAAGAATTAGTGGCCATGCCTACTGTTATTTTCAGATATACATTTCAGGTTGTTCCACATATAATCAGAGAAACAGGGAGCGACAACTCAACGCCCCACTCCACAGGTAAAGATCCAAAGAGTTCAACTCCTTCCTTCCCATTTAGAAGAAGAATCGGGCAGTTCCTCCTCTCGATCTTTTGCTGCTTCTATTCTATTATCAATTTTAGAACTTTACAGCTTTCTTTACTTACAGTATGGAGTATGCTCGAATGACCTCAACGATTGGAGCTCTGCACAAAGGGCACTTCCCACCACCTCGAACCAGCTCGTTTGCGCATTTCGAGCACGTGCACATGTGACCACATCTAGGGAAGAAAAGAATGAGTCAGCAGACATCCCATCTCAGGCTTGAACGTGAAATAATTACTACAATTTCTTTGCCCAGAGATGGGATAATATAGTACCTGTATAAGAGAGAATCGATATGACTATCACAGCAAACGCAACAGGTCCCTTTCCTAACATGTCCCCATTTTGATCCATATTCAGACGTCTCTGCCCCTATACCTGCGGTTGCAATTATGTTTATCGTGTCATATCAAATAGTTGACACAGCAGAAGAGAGGCATCCCAAAAGATCTTTACACACCTTTTTCCCCGGGGAATCGGTTCAGAGCAGCAGAAACTTCCTGCTTCACTGAGCGCTGCAGCTCGAGTTGCATATCCATGCATGCCTCCAACATCCTCTGCATGTGAGTCATACCTTGCTGCAGCCTTGCCATGTCAGCCCTCAGGTCATGGATCGTTTCCCATTCCTGCCTCAGATCAGAACAGCTAGTCAGCCACACAAATCAAGAGAAAAGTTGCCTAGCATTCGCCAAAAAATTCCCATTTTCCCATGTATGATGACAACAGAACCATTAAAAGCAAGCCTATCTTAGGTCATATTAATTGTACACTGAAGAATCTGCCGGTGACAAGGGCTCACAATTTCTGATCGATGCATGCTTTGGCGGGTCCAGCCACTGTGATGTAAACCCTGGTGCCAGAGTGGCTGAGGAGGAGGTGCAGGTGGCGTTGGAAGAGCCATCGAAGGTCTGTTGATCGCATCGTCCATTTGTTCATTCCTCTGCATTTCCTGCTCCCTCTCAGGTGAAGCAGGACTAGGAGATAACAAGTTTCTATGCAGATCCCAGTCAATTGGAGCCCGTCCTTGCCTCTCCACATATGACTGTATCAGTTGATCCAAGCTTTCTCGGAAACCACTTCGAAGAAGATTCGAAACACTCCTCCTGCAATAAAAAATCAAACACAAATACCATCTCATATTCATAGAAAAAAAACCCTCAAACTTTCACATTCTAGAAAACCAGCTGATATGCAACAGAATGTACCTGCTTAAAAGTTCTCTGAGTTCCATACTGTAGACATTATCATCATCAGGGGGATGAAACCTATTATATCTCCTGAAATGGAAAGCACGGCGAGCTCTGGGAGGACCTGAAGGGCCTTCTGCCCAATTTCCAGCAGCTTCTCGAGGGACATCCTCATTCCAATTCCCCTGGTTTTGCTGCAGATGTCCTTCCTGCTCTGCATTGCCAGTAACTGCATGTTGCCAATTACTAACAGGATTCTCCTGCCAATTTCGATCTCCATCTTCGGAATTGCCATTCCTTTCTTCAGTCAATCGCCCATAAGTTGACTGCTGCCAGTCTCTTCTTTCATCTTCAGAATTTAATGCCTGCCAGACCCCTCCATGTTCATCAGTTTCTTCTTGGTCAATTCTCTCAGCAATTTCACTGTTTTCCATAACTGCAGTCTGATCCAAGTGCATGGTGTCACTTTCCTCAGTTGTAGGCTGCAACAGCTCATGATTGTCCCGTTGGACATTCTGAGGAGTGGCCAGGACCCTATCATTTCTGGAATCATTGCTGTTACTATCCAAAGACGTCTCAGGCTGAGTGGTTGCTTGACCACGAACAATATTCTCTAATCTGGAGCGGAACCCTTCCCTATCCACACAAAAAGAAAAGCAAAAAGGAAAATGAAATGATGATCACCAAGAACTCTTTATAACTTTAAGCTCAAGAAAATAAATGAAAGCATAAGTTAAAAAAAATTGGTGGATGCACTAATATATTCATGAATATGTATAGAAATGCACTTGGCCTATAGGTTCTCCATTATGAAAACCATCCACGATCATTACTCCTTTATTCTTCTGAAATAATAACAAACTTCAAACAGTAATTTCTCTACTGCAAGAAAGAAGAGATAAAAGAGAAAGGAAGGAGATGGGATTGATTTAAAATTTTCAGAGATCCATAAATAACCAGGGAAGAGGATCAGCAACAGTAATATACAGCCAGATCCTCTACCTCAAACCAGACACAGTATGCCTCTGTCTCAGCTGAACTAATTCACTGGCAGCCATCGAAGGTGGCCTTTCTTCTTCAACAGGCCTTTCATTTCGCAAGAATCTACCTCTGAGTAATGACTGCAAACAATGAAGAAGCAGTAGTTAATGAGTGAATGCAAAAATTTATGATAAACTTATTATATATCAAGCAAGTAATACTGTAGAGCATTTCAAGCAAATAATAACCGAAATATCAAGGCTTGGAAGTGAACATACAATTCTGGGTAACTTTAAAGGTACACATGGCAGTTGAACAAGCATGAGAGTGAGTCGACATACTCAAACTATTATTTTAGACTTTTTACCACTGAGTAGATTTTGCAATTTCAGTTGAACTAGAGCATGTAAATAATGTCCTCAATGGCTTGACGCCGAAAGAGAATACCTTCACAAATTTGTAAATGCATTTTCTATCATTCATCCTTCAAATATCATAGATAGATTCCAAATATACTCTCCAACTAAATTGAGACAACTTACAGATGCTGCAACATGGATAACATAAATTTGCACATAAACAGCAACTGAAAATTGAGCTATAAGCACTAACCTGAATTCGATTTCGATGAGCAAAATCAGAGACCGCCCGATGCTCAAGCAGAGACTGTAGTTCTCTCTGCCTTTCCCTCTCAACTCTCACAAGCAAATCGACTATAGCTTGTCTTCCACGTAACCTTAGCATGTCCCTGCGAATATGCTCCGGCTGGCTTTCATCGTGGTCAGCAACTGCCCCTTCACGAACTTGATCAGCTTGAGCAGCTGCAGCCTGATCTTCCCTCTGACCACCACGAGCTCCTCTCTGCTGCTGACTTGTCATTTGCATCCACTCTCTAACTATTCTCACCCTTTCACGTTCTGTTTCCCCAAGCCATTCTGCTCTGGGACTGTTGCTCCGCTGCGTCACACTTGGAGAGTGGTCACTAATGGCACTCTCCATCCAACCCCGAACTATATGCCTCACCCTCTCCCTATCAACATCACCAAAATCAGGAGATTGCTCCCTGCTCGACCCATTAGTATCTCCATGATCATTTTGGGATACCATCTGGTCATGAGACCAAGTACCATACTCATTCTCACTCTCAGTCACATCCCCAACACTCCCCTGATTCTCGCTCGCCCTACTCTCAGCCCTGTTTGTGCCAGATACATCTGTATTAGATTCGACACTCCTCTGATGCCTCAACCTTTCCCTCACCCGCTCACGTGCTCGATTGAGCAACTGCTCATCCTCCAACTCCCGCCACATCTGCAAAATGGCAGATGCTCGGGTGCTGGGCCGCTCGACGTTGCCCTGTCTCCTTGAAGTGGGCGACTGGGTCTCCCTCAAGAATGACGAGTCCAGCATTGACACAGTATGCAGGCCCGCTAGTGCCATCAACTCAGACTCCCTATTCCTCCTCTCAATTGTTGTAATCATCTCTTGGGCCTGCCTCGCAGCCCACCGGCTCAAAATTCGTGAGCGCCGCCTTCGCGCTGCTGATGACTCAGCCAGGTCATCGCCATCAAGATCAGACCTCCGCCTTGTCCGAACCAGCTGGTCCCCATCATCGTCGTCGTCATCAGGCATGCGAGTTGAGCTGCACGATGCAAATGACATGCATTCGTCCAAATGACCACGCATAAATTCCTCCAATCCACACTCGAAATCAGCATGGGCGTCATTGGTGGATTCAGGTTTTTGTTGCAGTGGCTGGAAATCAGTCATCTTACAGAATCCCCGATCCTCACCACCTCAACACACTAATAATACTACCTACAGAATGTGCTGTACAACACAGACACGAACAATTCTCGATTCCCTAAGGCTAAAGTTCTATAATCTGAACAACAGGCACTCATATTTAGCTGGTGAAGATAACAGAAACAGCAAAATTCGGCAGAAAATCCCTAGAAAACGTCTATGCCCTAATCAGATTGACAAAAGGGTCCTTCAATCCTACCACACCTGACAAGAGCCGCGAATCGAATTATACAAATTGAAGCCATCATCGAAAACCATTACGGGAAGGCATCAAGATTGAATTGCATTGGATCGTAAACGAAAAAAGCAACCAGATTTGCGAGAGAGGCTTACCTTGGAAGCTCGGTCCCTGATGACTGTTGTGTAATTTTTTTCTTGTCGAAGCGAAACCCTAAGCTTTCGTGAAGGATAGCAAACGCCAAGCCCAAAGATAATAAGGCAAGTGAAAGCGAGAATTGGGGAAGGTGAAGAGAACAGGAAGAGAGAGAGAGAGAGAGAGAGAGAGGGAGGGAGGGAGGAAGAGAGAGATCAACGGACTGAATGCTGTCAGGAATTTATAAATTCAAAGGGAGGAGTGAAATTTTTGAGAGAGAAATGATAGTTTCTTCCTTCCGAGAGAGAGAGAGAGAGAAGGAGGGAGACGGAGACCTTTTTGCTTTTTGTTTTTTTATGTTTTTCATTTATTCTTTAGATTTCTCCTTTTCCGCCGTGATAGAGCGCGGAAGAATTGCCATTATTATCTCCTCCCCTTCTTTTTCTTCTTCTTTTTAATAGGATTAATTATCCAAAAAAATATATGAACTTTGATCTTCTTTTTTTTTTTAATTTTGACACAAACTTAATTTTTTGACAAAAAAACATGAACTTTGATTTTCTTATCAAGTTAAGCATTTGTGTCATTTTCTATCAGTTTTACTGACATGGCGAAAAATAGTGATTACGCGCAAACCGTATCGCACTATATTAGCAAAAATAATAAAAAAATATAAAGAAAATAGAAAAAAGAGAGAAATGCTTTGATTGGAGAAAGGGTGAGGGTCCTAAGAAGCCAAAGTAACCCCAATTAGGATCGTCGGTGACCTTGAAGGGCGTCGCCTACCCTCATTAGGGGATGGTGACTGGAGTCGAAGCCCTATAGGCGAAAATCGGAAGAATCCCCAAGGATTGTGGCCGAGATCGAGGTCTCACTCGCCGAAATAGGGAGAATCCCCAATTTGCAGAATCTCCATATTCCGTCCATCCACCAATCCCCTAATTAGGTTTGTCATTGCCCTCTAGGGTCACCAGAAACTCCACTTAGAAGGCGATGACTCGCCCTTTTTTCAATCAATGCCTTTTTCACTTTTTTCCTTTAATTTTTTTTAAATTTTTGTTGAAGTGGTATGACACTATTTTCCTCCAAGTTAGCAAAATGGATAGAAAATTGTATAAATGCCTAATGTGACAAGAAAATCAAAGTTCATGTCTTTATTTGCCAAAAAATAAAATTTGTGTGAATCAAATTTAATATTTTTCTAGGTTGTTAACCATTTTCTAATTTGTCTCATTTGCCAAGTATTTTATTTTCTCATCATATATCCTTTTCTTCTTCTTTTTTTATTGTGCAACATTGTAACTGGAATCCTACTATACTCGACTAATCCAAATCGAGCCGTGTCGATTCACTAATGAGTAAAACTCTCTAGTATGAATTTTCTCAATTCACAATATTCGAACTTAAGACCTTATTTTAAGAAAATAAATGTCGAGCCGATTCAATCAACTTATCTTGATATATATAGTTTTCTTTTCGAAATCCCTTTTCAACATATAATTCTTTTGGTCTTCTTTTCGTATATACATATTTCAATCCTTTATCTATTTTCCTTATCGTTCTCATTATTGCTTTGTTATATAAATGAGAACTCCTATAATTTGTAATTTCATCACATTAAGGCTATTCCAGACAATATAAATGAACACCATATACCTCCTCGTTAAATAATTCAAGAGATCAAACCATGATGTAGACATATTAAAATTGGTGTGGAGTCGGTAAAAACGACGATGTAAGAAGAAAATTAAACGTGAAAGGCGTCCCTTTTAATTATGAGAAATGACATGTTTTGCTTTTCTTTATATGAACGAGAGTGAACATATTCTTTGGCGATGGTAGATGTATAATAACCCCATTGGCCAAGTCATGTCAAATGTTTATACAAGAAAGCGTAGCATGATGTCATCTAGTGATGGAACCCTAGATAAATACAAAAAACAAATATCGTACAATATACGAATATATGTGCATAGAAGATATTCACCTAAAGAAAAACTAACATTTTATAAGCACCTTGTAGATAAGGTAATTAATGCCTATACCTTCGATGGATTTTAAATTATAAATCCTCATATTTGCAAAAAAAGAAACTATTATCCCTCCTACATATGACAGGTAATGTCAAACTTTTTTTTCCAGATTTATAATATGGATCACTTATAATAGCAAGGACATAAAAAATCGATACGGCTGCGTGTATTTTCATTCTAATAAACAGCTAACTAAGTTCACCCAGAACTAAATTAATAAAATTTGATATCTTTTATTTAAGTTGATCCCTTCGATTAAAGTATAGTGTGATCAATTCTTAGACTTATTAGTTTGTAATATATTTATGGGTGATCAATAAGGGCCTGACATTTTTTACTAGTAGAGGCACTTATTCCTCTGCATAATCTAATTTTATTTAGTATATTCTTTTGATTAAAGAAAAAAATTTGTAGATAAGAGCTGCTAATAATTGGACTCTTAGGTCAAGGTTAAGATGTACCTGAGGGGCGCGGGAGGAGCTATATTGTAATTGTAAGAAGTCAGAAAAGTGTTATAATTGGAAACCTAATTATTATTATTATTTCTTATATCTGGTGAATATTTATTTAATTTAGATCCTTTAATTAATTTCAATAATTAATTCTCTTATTAATTTAGTCCCCTGTTGTGTGCCTAATTAATCTCAATTCTATCGATCGTTGATCTCGAGAAAATAAGGCCATGAGGAAAATCAGGACCTTGTCCTACTCTTTTACCCAATTGGGTGTTGGATATGTATCATGAATGTTGGGCTGCCTCTTTCAAAGAAGATTTTCCTCAGAATAAAAACAGGAAGAAAGATATTATATATATATATATATATATATCGGCAACAATAATATACTATATATATATATATATACAATATTATGCAGAAGGGCTCTCTGTTTTTGGTTTTTTTTTTTTGGTTGAAAGGGGCTCTCAATTGACTGGGGCAAAATATATACAATATTTATGCTCTCTCTCTCTGTTTTCTAATTTATTCATTTTATAATTTTATAATTTTACACATGCCGGCGGGTAGACCAAATATCGGGCTGACGAGCTACTTTGCTTGAATATTATATGTACAAAAGCAGCCCTCAATCTCATCAGCCAGAATGATAGATCAAAAAGTCATACATAGCATTCAATCGAGGCCTCAAACAGTGCCTACTTTGTATAGCAAATGAAACTTGCAAGAAAGGAAGCAGATTCTCCAAAGACGCCCCCTTCTTTCTCCCCAACTTTTTTTTTCAAAGGAATATATACAAAAATATATGATATGATCCATGTAATTTTTTTCCTTCCTTTTGATTATAAGGAAGGGTTGTAGGTGTAGTATATGAAAATAAAAATCTAAATAAAAGAGTAAAAGTAATCCTTTTGGCAAGAGTTGAACTTTTTAATTTTTAGGTGATATTGTATTTCACTATATTACACTTTCATTTTCTTAGAGCAAATTAGTTCATTTCCTTGTAATATATCGGTAAATAAAAAAGCCTTGTTCAGTTAATTTGGAGAGAATTGTTTGTTTGGGTGAACAGAAAAAAGGTTTTCTTTTATAAGGTACATTAATAATTAATAGAACTAATTTGACATTTAGTACCGTATATGTTTGTCATAAGAGGGCTTCTTCAGTAATGTATTGAATATGGAAAATGAGGAATCACACGACTTTGCAATAATTCTAATGTTGAGACAAAAATATACTGTACTAAATGTCAAATTAGTTCTATTAAAAAAAACTTGCTATTTCTCCCAAAAAAAACCATTATATATATTATTTTATATATTTTATGATATATATTTAGTAATCTGATCGGATTCGAATTGGATTAATTGGGACCATTGAGTTCCAAATACCAGGTACAAAAGAAAAGTTCATATGTTGCAGTCAAACAAGTAGCTAGACTTCATTAGCTATCCTAATCATTTGATATTGTGTAGGTCATTAGCCGAAAATATTCTGCATATTTTATAAATAAATATACTTATATATATATATATACACTATTTATAAGAGAGAAAGACTTTGGGATGCAACTTTCAGTTTTCACAATTGCCCTTAGCAAAAAAAAAATTGTAAAATAAAAACCACAAATTAAAGGATTAATTAGTAATTTCATTTACATTTGCTAACCACCACACCCACTCTTTTATCACTTTTCTCACTCTCTCTCCCACTCTCTCCCTTCCCCTTCTCTCTCCTCTCTCTCCTTCCACGCAGCAAGTCTCAAGCCAAGCAAGCTTCGTTTTTTTTTTTTTCATCTCATCTCCTTCATTAATTATCAATTAACATTATAATAATGTAAAAAAATCATGAACAAAACTACTTATACTAAAAAAATATAAGTTCAAATTAAAATTACGTCTATTTCGCGCGTCGCTTATTAAGATTAAAATTTATATTAATTAATTAATAATATGAATAAGTTTTGGTATTTTAATATTTCTATCACTAAATTCCTCAATAATGGTCCGCGTAACCCGCTAGTTTTCAGCAACTCGCGTACTAATACACACCCACACATTTATCAGGCTTGCCAATAGAAACTCGATAATCTTGGTGACAGAAAAGTATGTATTTACCCTACCCAAAACAAAAAAAATATTTTTAAATTTTTACAAAAGACTCGTAAATTTAGTATAATTAATGTAATAAAATTTCTAATAGCTAATAAAAGGATATTAATAATTCTACCATAATTATAAAAATATATATTTTTTAATTATCGGGTAAGAGATGCCCACAACGTCGCCTTTGATTCATGGTTTAAATTTTTTTCAAGTATATAGATAATCGACTTCCATGGAAATAGATGGACACGTGTAAGGCGTTGAGGAGATCTAGAGGACAGAAAGGAATGTTCCTCAAGCATCAAGGAGGCCCCACGTGGGGGTGCTGCTCCTGCATGGCGACAGTCTCCGTTTCTTCCTCTTCGTATTAGGCAGTTTCCACGTAAATTATTGAACCCTACTTTTGACCCTTTGCCCATAAATTCAATCATAAACTAAACAACTAATTAACAACTACATAGAAACAAAAATTCCCAAATAACATGCCGTAAAGGCTTACAAATTAAAAAATTGCTTCGACATTGAGAGATATACATATGCGAAGTACTATATATATATATATATATATATATATAGAGGAAAGAACATAATATGTGAACCAGTGTAACAATCGCGATTTCTAAACATAGTAATCGTTGATTTGCCCTTTCTTTGATGGGATTGATTTTACCCTAACGCATACATATATATACTAGACAAACACATACGCGCTACGCACGGGTAAAAAAAAAAGAGATAGAAATGATTAGGAAAAAAAAATAATAAGAAGGTGACAGTTGAAAAAAATGGAGAGAGAGCGGGTGGTGAAGAGGAAAGTGGGTAAGTGAATGTGAAAGTTACTTAACGAAATTACTAAAAAAGAAGGTTTTGGAAAATAAATTTTATTATGAAAATTACTTGATAAATTGTTTAAAATATAGCGATCGTAATTGATTACAAAAAAATGTATTACGGGTATTTTAAGAAATTAAAAAAAAGACATCAAAAAAGAAAATTTTGACTTTATATAATATTATAGATATAACTGAAGCAAGTGATTCACGTACACGGACGAATCCAACATTAGATTTAGGCAAGTGAGCTCTTAGAGGGAGCAAATAGGATAGTAATTTCTTGGAATTAGGAAAGGCGAATCTAAAGAATTTCATAAAAAATGAATAATAATATTGAATTTTCGTGAGATTATAAGAGCTTGCACTCATTTTCACTTAAAAATTCAAACTAATAAATGGTGGTTCTCAAGGCTCATATAAATAAATGGATACTCATACATTTTTTCCATGTGGAATTAATATCCTCAACACCCATCTCACGTGTAACGTGTGGTCTATTTATGCATAAATATTGTCAAGTGCCCTTAAACACCTGCTATCAACAAACTGATCTCGAGCTAGGCTCATCTTCCGTACTCGAGTAATGGGGGACTAATGCGATGCACTCTTTTTGGCTACTTTCGGACATACTGAGCTTGGCGTGGTGTTGGTAAGCATGTGTGCGTGGGCATGCATACGTGCAACTTGAGTTCTGATGTTATATTGAATTTCCATGAGCTCATACGAGTTCGGGCCCATCTGATAAGTGATGGTCTTGAAGTTTCATATAAACCAATGAATATTGATACATCTTTTCCATGTATGATTAATATCATCAACACCCATCATCATGTGCAGAGTGTGGTCTATTTCTGCATACAAAACGTCACGTGCCCTTAAACACCTACCCTCAACAACTGATCTCGAGCCGGGCTCATCTTCAGTGCTCGCGTGAGGGGAGACTAACACGAGACACTATTTTGGCTGTTCTTAGACATATCGGGCTTGGTATGGTGTTGATGAGCATACGCTCGTGGGCTTGGTATGGTTTTTATGAGCATACGCGCAACCTAGGCTCTAATACCATGTAAAATACCCACTAGGTTGATAAGCGATTCGTTCATCTCAAACCCAAAAGCTCGCTGTAAAATACCCTCTGGGCTTATAAAAGATTGGGTCCATATCCAACCAAAAAGCTTGAGCTGATAAGTTATGGTACCAAATTTATTATAAACTTGTAGAATTCTTCTTATATTTCCGATGTGAGACTTAACTCATTTTTAACTTTCAACACCAGCCCTCACGTGCCAACGTGTGATCCATCACATGTCACGTGCCCTTAAACACCCGCCCTCAACAACTGACCACAAGCCCGGCATTCTCTTCCGTGCTCGGGTAAGGAGGACAAATAAAATTAACCACGAGTTCCATACTCGAGCTTCACTTAAAATGAGGCGCATTGTTGGTTGCATCAAAATTGGACCTAGCCACACTCGGGCCAATACAGGTGCATTTTTCGATTATCCTCACAAACAGGCTTTAAACGTGGCATGGTGTGAGTCCGTAGAATGTTAGAATACCATAATTTCCGAATCCCTAAGATCACACATGCTAAACCATTGAGTAATTAACCGAATCGGAAGAGTACCTGAATTCATTGTGTGTGGATCGTGAGCAAAGGACGGGTACGTGGTCTTCCAAGTCTATAGCCAAATGTTGTGTTAATCTGATCAGTTATAGGGCCTCAAGAGACTACCTTTTAACGTATGATTAGTGGACCATAACCCCTCAATTACATCTAAATGTCTAAGGTTATGTAATTTCTAAATTAGCCTATCACATAATCAAAAATTATCTTGCGGTATCTGCACATTAGTTCCATATTTTACTGAGATATCATCGACACCTATTATCTTAAGCTTTATTAGATCACTTAATTGGACCCACAATTAAGATAACCTATAATACATAATCATTAGTATATATGTCAGTCCATCTCATTAAATAAAATTCAACAATCTCCCACTTAGGCCGACATATAATTTCACCGAAGAGGTATGCATTATAATTAACCTTATGAGTACTCTTTAATTGGTATACTCACAAACATCTCAAACAATCTGGTCCATTGAACATATTAATATAGGACCAAAGCAATATTCGCCACATATATATCGTGACTAGACTCATCAATGATCACATACATCAAATGACAGATCAAATATGGGTGCGCAACATGAAAATTACATGTAATGTGATTTGAACTTGTCTATTTCCAACCGGTCCATTATAATCCTTAATGAGATCAAACAGAATTAATCCAGGGTGTAATAAACTGTAAACTGGAGTATGTATAAACTTTATTATGTAGCAAATATCCATAATGTAATACTACAATCAAAATACAACATTCCACTAGATCTCACGAGACATAACAACCGTATGAGCAACATGCTCACTAAAGACCGAAGGTGTAAAGCTTTGGTGACTAGATCCACGAGAATGGAAGTTGTACTAATGTGCTCTAAAAATAACTTGTCACTCTGAATCCTTTCTTTAATAACTAAGAACTGGATGTCGATGTGCTTGGACCTCGAAGGGCTCCTATTATTGTTGGAATATAAGACTGCAGCCCTACTATCACTATATAACTTTAGTGGTCTTTCAATGCTATCCACTATTCGCAGCCGAGTGATAAAATTTTGCAGCCATATTCCATGATTGGATGCCTCATAGCAGGCTATGAACTCTGCCTCCATAGTCGAGGCGGTTGTAAGCGTCTGCTTAGTACTCTTCCAAGATATGGCTCTTCCAGCAAGCAGAAAAACATAGTCAAATGTGAATCTCTAACTATCTTAGCATTGAGCGAAATTGAAAATAGAGTACCTAATGATCTCTAACTGATCTGATCTTCTGTACATGAGCATGAAGTGCTTTGCTCTTTGTAAATAACGCAAAACTCGTTTGGCTGCTACCCAATTATCCACACCGGAATTACTGATATACCTCCTCAGCATTGCAACTATGTACGCAATGTCCGGACGCGTACATACATGCGCATACATTAGACTTCCGACTGCTGAAGCATAGGGAATGTTCTGCATTTTATTATTCTCAAACTCATTCTTGGTGCATCGGTTGAGACTGAATTTGCCTCCTTTAGCAACAGGGGTATCAATTGGCTTGCAATCTTTCATGTCGAATCTCAACAGGACCTTATTGATATAGCTCTTCTGTAATAATCCAAGAATACTTCGAAAGCGATCTGGATATATCTAGATCCCTAATACAAAAGAGGTCACACAAGTGCGCGTAGAAGCATAACTCGCTCTGATACTATGTAAAATTCTACTGGGCCTATAAGCGACTAAGCTCATCTCCAACTCAAAAACTCGAATTGATAAGTGATAGTTTTCAAATCTCATATAAATTAATGGATATTGATACAATTTTTCCATGTGGGATTAATGTCATCAACAAATAATTCATAAATTTTCTTAAAGTGTCGAAGATTTAGAGGGGGCTATTGTTGCCATCATTCCTCCTTCAGTCCATCTTCTTCTCACGTGCTTTGGGGACATAGGAAATAATATATATATATATATATATAAATCAAAAGTTGGTCTCATATAAGTTAATAAAATCATTTCCAACTCAAAAGTTCCAAATGATAAGTGGAATTGTCAAGTTTTATATAAGTCAATAAATATCGATACATTTTTTTCACATGGAATTAATATCATCAATAAATAATACATAAATTTTCTTTAGTGTCGAAAATTTAGAGGAGGCGATTGTTGCCGTCATTCCTCCTTCAGTCCATCTTCTGCTCACGTGCTTTAGGGACATAGGAAATAATACACACACATATATGTGTGTGTGTGTGCGCTATATGTATGGAGAGGACATTTCCACGACCAAGTAGACAAGAACATCGGGATAAGAAAGATAACAACATACGTATTGGGAATTGGAGATAAGCTAACTATAAAGGGGAGGGGAACTAAGGTTAGGTTAGATATGTCAAACGAATTGATCGATCACTACTGTGCATGTGTTTCCTTTCCCTTTCTCTCTTTTTGATTGATCTCTAATGCATGCATGCATGCATATGCACGTTGTCTCCATTTCGACCTGCAAATTGTTATAGGGTTTGCAGCTAGCTAGCACATAACTCCACCTCCCAAGAAGCCAGAAATTATTCGAGAGGAAAAAACAGGAAAAAAGAAAAAGACATTTCTTTCCCCATCCTCTGAACTCTCGACCCACACTTCAAACGAGTAACATGGGCGCCTGGGTCTACATATGGAAATTATGCATGCATGGTACACGGATACATACACACATATAATATATATATATATATTTATATTTATCGTTAGACAAAATCATATATATGCACTGAGAGATGAGGCAATTACAAATATGTAAATTCCTTTTTCTTTTTGGGATTGGCGTTGCCGATAAATACATGAGCACAGGAGGTTTAGATTCCTATGTTGATTGATAGATCAACGACAAGGGAACAGCACAAGCCTATGGGGACGTGGAACATCATCAACGGCACAGAACAATATTTATCAGTCTCTGTTTATTTTGTGGGCTCAATAACCATTTTAATTTCTACACTCCTATCTATTGGTTTTAAAAAAAAACCATGCATTATAAATGGGGCGGCCGGAGCCGAATTACCAATAAAGAAAAACTAAAATGACAGAAATTAGTCTTGTTAACTGAAGATAAGCACAGACACACACATTTAGATTTTAGAGTTAAGTAGAGTTGAGTTTTGATTTTAATTAAATTGTAATAATTGTGTTGTTGAATTATGAGAAAAAGTGTAAAAAGGTAATGAATAGTTAAAAAAAGTAATGATTGTATTGTTGAATTGTTGAATTGTGGAAAAAGTAATGGATAATTGATAGAATTTAGTATTAAAAATTGAATTGAATAGTTAAAAAAATTGAAGAAAAAGAGAAAATTAATACTTGTATTATTGAGTTTTGTTATATAGTGAGTAGAGTTAAAATTAGAGTTAAAATTTTAAAAACATGATTGTAAAACCAAATGAAGTGTTAAAGTTCCACCATATTAGATAGATTTAAAACAGTAAATATAAAAATTAAGTTTAAGTTAATTTTTATCAAAAATCAAAAAGAAAAAACAATTTATATTTTTCTTCGACCTATTAAGTAGGGTTAGAATAGTAAATAAAATTATCTTCCACCCTACTAAATAGGGTTAGAATAGTAAATAACAAAATAATTTTTTAAGTTAATTTTTATTAAAAGTTTTAAAAAGAAAATATTATATTTATCTCCCACTCTATCAAGTATCAAATAGGGTTGCATATTAAATATTAAAATAAATTTAGGTTCATTTTTATAATATTAAAAATAATAAAAACTTAATATTTTCATTAAAATAAATTTATGTTAAAATTTATTATTAACAAAATACACTAACTAAAATTCCGTGCATTGCACAAGTATAAAAATCTAGTGTGTATATATACGTATGAATATATAATTAAATGTTGCGCGTTGAATAGGAGATTTTATTCTATGTTAATTAAAGCTAGCTAGGCAGGGCAATCAACATACAAATAATTTTGTTCCGGGTATGTATACATGAAAGCATGGATAAAGTGACACATAAAATTATTAATGAACTTGAAATCGAAACAAAAAAGCCGAGACAAACAGCTAGGACGAAGGGCAAAATCAATAGAGTAAGTTCTCGAAGATGCATGGTCTGTCTGGAGACTGAACTACTAATTTTGCGTATTAGCAAGATACAATTACCAAATTCTTGATGTAGATGTAACTGATGATTGCATGAGGAAATTTCAACCATTTAATTTCTTCTTCAAGAATTCTCAAAAAGTTACATATATATGCTGCGCTGCACTTTTCATATATTTGCATACAAGACTCATAACCGCGCAACCAGCGGTCTAGGATAATTCTTATTATTCTTTTAAAATGTGCGCAATATTTTTTTATAATTTTTTTATCATATATTAATTACTGTATTGAAATGAAAAAAATATTTGTAATAAAATTAAAAAAAATATATGAGAGGATAGAGAATAGAGAAGGAATGTGGGAAGAGAGAAGAGAGAAATGATTGAGTAGTTACTACGATGGATTAGTTCAAATGGTTCGGCGCTTATTCCTCTTAAGTAATGTCTCGTGTTCGAGTCTTGTGAATGGAGACAATTCATGCTTGGAGAGCTTTATTCCTTTAGTGAGCTGACTCAGTTCGAATTAAATTAGTCGGGATCCGATAGGTTTTTTAATATAAGAGTACACGCCGAAATAAATGAGTGAGTAGTTAATAATCCTATGAATTAACAAAATTATCCTCCGACTTCTTCTGATGTAGTGACTATTAATTAATCATAATATCTTAGAGAGGGGGCATAACTGGGAGAAGGAAAAAGTTAGATAAACCATTGTCCTTCTCCCATTTGGATAGTGTAAAATGGATATATATTGCAGCGAATTTTATTGTTGGGTCTTTGCATATATTTGGTCTCACTTCACATGGCATAAAATGTACTGACACTGTATTCAAGCTAGTTTTGCCTATTTTTGTGTCTGTTGTGGTCGAGAATGGCATCGGATCCATTATTAATGGAGGGGCGATGTGTCCCAACAAAGAGAAGAAGGCTATATTGCACCGAAAAAAACCAATTCAGAAAACAACAGACATACTACGAGCAGAGAAAAAGGTACGGACTGCTATCCAGTTTCATGTAATGTCCCATGCCTTTCACATGTTCTCAATTTCTCTTCCTTTTTTTTTTTCTTTTACTACTTTAATTTTCTTTGCCCGATTCACCTTCTCTTAAGATCGATCTAGCTTCGCAGGTTTGAACCGATATAGCAAGTGTCCGAGGAAGAAAAGATTACAATAAAAATTAAGAAGTGCTCAAATAGAATACGCGCACTATTAGCTTGTGAATGGATAACCATATAAATATGTCCACGTCTGAGTGGAAATTAATGGATCATGTTCAATCTGATGATTGATGATTGTCCTTTTAATTTCTGGCCATTAATATGATTTTTGGAGGTCTCCAATTGTCTTGTTGCGATTGTTTTGGGATTTATATCAATAACAAATGGAAAAGATTGCACAGGTTTTGCCTTATCAATGAATGCCAAGTGACCCACTCGTGGATTGGTCCCATCATATCAATCAATTTCTGTCGAATTATATGTCTCCCCCGTTAATTAATTCCGAGCTCATCTGCTACACGCACATATACTCGGATATGATCTCTGATTAAGGACCTATATATCGTTCATAATTTTTAATGAAAGTGAAAAACATAAACATATATTAGACCATTTTTTGTCAGTTTCTCTGCTTATATATATATATATATATGTTAAATCCAGATGCGTCTAACTAGCCTATCTAGTCATGTAATGAAAATAGAAGAAAGAAAAGAGTCGTGTCCGTCCCAAAAAGTTACAGGTAAAAACAAAAAAAAAATCTAAAGGGGTTGAGTATTGAAAAAAGAAGAGGAAAAATTCATAATTGGTAAAGTTTTACCTCTTAATGGGCCGACCTTGTTTGAACCCAGAATAATCGAGACTTATTGAATTTTTGGATTCCGGATATGTTGCACACTAAAAAATAATGATGATGATGATGATGATTGATTCCCCACCATTTTTGGAATCAGGTTCGATAGTTCGCACTCAGGCCCAGTTTAAATAGGCCCACGAAATCCTTACAGCATATATTCATAATGGGCTTTAAATTTGGGTGGCTCTCGCTGTACATGGCCCAAAGCTTTCCCAGGTTCTCCTTTTATGTATGCTAAAACTTAACTAGGCCCAAACAAACCCCCGAGAGCTCACAGAAAAAAGAAAAAGAAAATATTATAACAGCTAAATATGAATTATTCGTATTGATATTCGTAAATATAATACATAATACTACAGCCAATTGTATATGAATCATAGACATGCATTTGAATAGCAATTCCAAGTTTATTCGTCCTACGTACAAGCACCATCGTATATATATGGCATATTTGATACTTTTATTTTATAGATGAATTATTTGATACCAATTAACTATATGTACGGGCACTCTCTTAATTTAAGGTGGACCATAATCTCCACCACCACCGTATCCCGATCCGTAGCCCGAACCATATCCCGACCCACTACCATAGCCCGAACCTCCTCCTCCTCCTCCACCGCCGCCACCGCCTCCTCCTCCTCCACCTCTGCCACCACCGCTCCCATAGCCACTACCGCTTCCGTAACTAGAGCCATAGCCAGAACCGCTTCCTGTGCCCGAGCCTCCACCTCCACCACCTCCTCCCCCTCTTCCACCACCTCCTCCTTGCCCACCACTGCCATGTCCATATCCACTTCCGGATCCATATCCCGAGCCAGAGCCACCGTGGCCTGACCCTCCTCCACCACCACCGCCTCCTCCTCCACCGCCTCTGCCACCACCATTGCCGCTACCGTATCCAGAGCCACTTCCTGAGCCATAACCTGATCCAGAGCCATGTGAACTGCTACCGCCTCCTCCATCACCGCCTCCACCACCGCCGCTACCACCTTTTTTCTCTTCAAAAGCCTTGGGCGGTCTAGCAGCGATGGAGAAGTCCACAATCAACATAATCAATAGAACAAAACCTATACTCATCACGCTGTGGTCATAGCCCATCTTCAATACTACTTGGACAACCCAATAAACCCTAGAGACCTTACTTAATTAACTATGGAGGTAATTCATAGAGAGAAATCTCTGCCAATACCACTATATATAGGATCTTTAAGGGCTTCTTATTAGCATTTCTAGTAACATCTTTCACACATATATATTGTACATATGTATCCGTGATATATGGGGACAACACTTAGTGCGAAACCAGCCATCCATGAATTTGCGCTTTGGTTAGTGCCTCGGTGGTCCGTCCATGATAATGTGGATATGCCATATAGCATGATGTTCTGTCACCTTCTCTGGCCATGCATTTTCTCGTAAAGGACAGGATTTTGATCCACTTTTGACTTCGACGCAACCATAATGTGCATGCATATATAATACATATATCTTTACAAATATATAATGCTGAGTATGCTTTTGAAAGCAATACGCATGCGAAGCTTCTTATTGCAATATGTAGACATGAAATAACATCAGAATCGGCAAGAAAACGCGTCCATGCCACTACCTGTAAAATTTGTTATGTTTCTTGTTCCTCCTCGATTGTCCACTGTACATGTGCCGAGTGATATATATTTATATTAGGGTAAAACGAAATGCACTTGAACGTCTATAAGTCGCAAGGCCAAAGCCCAAGGCAGGAGCTTTCCTATTAGCATGGATTAGTATCCATTGGGCTCTGATTTCTGATGGACTCATTTGGTGGCCCATCCATGAGCCCACAGCCTTATAGATGAGCCCACAGGCACATAGATGAGCCCATAGGCCCATGAATGCCCACCCGCACTTACACGCGGGAACATAAAATGATGATAAAAAAGAATATATCTAAATAATAACGATCGGAGGAAGGAACTTATTTAACGCTATATATAAATAAATAATTATAGGTTATCTATTATTAAATCAGAATCAATTTCACCCAAAGAGATGGATTCAATAAAAACAAATTATAAAAAGAGAAAAAAAGGAAGCAAGATCCAGCTCCATATGGGCAGTTCCCAGGTAGTTTTAGGGAGAAGTTATAAGACTGTTTTTAGAGAAGTTAAAGAAGAGAGGTAATAATCTACCTAAAAAAAAAGAAGAGAGGTAATAAAAGAATTAAAAGGTCTCCTACCAAAAATAAATAAAAAAAGGCCAATTTTGCCTTTAGATTCATATTTTTTTTTTTACTGGTTAGGATAATTTTTGTAAGAGTAAAATTGGAAAACAAAAGTGAGACGAGAGCGCCACATCTCCTGCTTTATATAATAGATAATAGTATAATATAGATATTTTTAACATGAACAATTAGAACTGTCCATTTATATAAGTGTCGTCACGATACATCTTTTGTGTGAATGACCACTTTATAATGAATATTCTACATCTTGCAACCGATTTTTCTATCAAAAAAACAACTGATCGATCGTGTCCGGAACAAAATGTCTTCTTCTTGCTACGAGAATGTATACGACTTCCGCTAAGTTGTTGGAAGCCTTTACATGCCTCGTCCCCAGTCTTTCTTGTATTTTGACAGAAAATACAAAACTTTCATATTCAAGAATTCCATCATTTATGCCAATACGCCTCTATCGCTTTTCCATCAAACCGACGAACCAGCTCGCTTTCATCGGTCCAGAAAAGTAATATATTAATTTGTGTTTGCTGATAAATAAATTCCTCCACATGGGGGAAGGAAGAAGAAATCTTGAATGCGGGCCACATTGTGCATGCAATTGCGTGATTAAAATGCTAAAAAAAAATAATATATTATCCAATGACATGTAATGGAGAGAAACCAGAAATGGCAGTTCCTTGAACTTGAAAGACAGCTATAAGCAAACGGACATTCTTACCTGTGACAGACTCCACCGAAGAAGAGAGAATAAAATGCAGGTAGCAGCTAACCCTTTGTTGTTGAATTTTGGGCAGACCCTCACCAGTCAAAAGATATATCGAATTTCTTCTCGGATGGGCCTTCGAAGCTCCGAATTGAATACCGCTGAGTTAGAACTGAAAGTCGGTCCATAAATTTCCGCACATCACCGTAATGTTCGATGATTGGAGTCTCTCTGTTAATTCCCAACAGTTCTATAAATCTCATGTTACGCGGCCACCCACGGCCTCGAATTATTGCAACAGTCAACTAATAAGACGGCGAACGCATTCTATCGAACCATCAAAGGGGAAGACCAGAACAAAGCGCTAACGACACGACAATACCAAAGTGGGGCCCCCACCAACAACAGTATACAGCCCACTAACTGTCGGTCCACTCCACTGCCCGGTCTGTCTATTCCCCTCTTAAGTCGCAGACTTCTTGCCATGCTGGGCTGCCCACCAAAAGTAGAAAATACACGAGGCCGAAGCTTCTTCTGGAATTCATAATTTCATACATTTCAATCAAATCTCAGCCTCTGATTTTATGATTCTTTTTTCTTTTTACCTTCTCGACAGTGAAGGGAAGGGAAGAGGGAACAACAAGATTTCATGGATCATGTCCTCTTGACAAGTGTCTCTGTTCCTCACCTTATGTTCCCCAGTTCTATTCATTCTCACTCTCATTCTCATTCTCATTCATTCATTTGAAAGAAGGAAACTATCTTCCTCTTGCTTCTTCTTCTCTGGTCTTTCATCCGCTTCCACTTTTTACTGTGTAAAGCTCCAAAGAATCAAAGTTCCCACCTTTTATCTCGCGCTCTGTCTATCTGTCTGTCTGTCTGTCTCTCCCTGTGTTTTTCAACTTTGAGGACTCTGTCTCCGAGCTGAACACGACACCGCTGCCATGGCAGTGGCAGAGCTGACCACCCCCACCTGCCCGAAATCCGCCCTCCGCTCTTCCCACTCCCAGCAGCTCTCTTACTTGTCTGCCCGCTTCCATAGTCGCCGCCACCAGTCCTTCCGTCTTCCCCATCGAGCCCGGAATGCGAGGATTTCTTGCTCCGTGAAGTGAGTCTTTGCTTCCGCTTTGCTTTGCGCTCCATGTTCTTGTTGCCTTCTAGATTTTTTGAGTGGTGGTATTTGGATTCTGATGTTTGGTTCTGCTCACTTTTTCAGCAGCCAAGCTCCACCGGTTGCTGTAAAGACCGAGGAGCCGAAGACTAAACAGTCTGAGTGCTTTGGTGTCTTCTGCCTCACTTATGACCTCAAGGCTGTACGTTCTTCCAAACCCCCTCTTCACATGCGACTGTAAACATTGGTATTTTGTGTGGATCGGTAAAATTTCATTCTTGTCGACTACAAACTTGTTGAAAGCGGTTGATGAGCTAATTCTACAATCTTGTCTGTGTTTAGAATGATAATTGAGTATACATGTTCCCAGCAGAGTTAGCATCATGTTTGGATCGATTCGGCAATACTGTTTTTTCTTGTTTGTGCTTCGATTCCCATGTTTGATATATCTGTTGTGTAAAACCAGGATTAAGATTCGAGAAGCAACACAGACGCGAATAAAGTACTATAATTGAGCTGATTGAATGCCTCTTCGCCTGTCTTTCTTATAATGAGACATTTTATATATTGTCGATATTGAAGTATGCTTGTGCTGGCATGCTTGTAGGAAGAAGAGACGAAATCATGGAAGAAAATGATAAACGTCTCCGTCTCTGGTGCCGCTGGGATGATTTCAAATCATCTTCTTTTCAAGGTTAGCATTTAAAAAAAAAAAAGAATCGAGTCACCGTAAACATCATAAATAATCCTTCCGCTTTTAAGATTCTGGTTGCACTTTTATTTCTTGGTGGAAGATCCTGTGCTAATTGTAGTCTTTCCATCGTGTTAGCTTGCATCTGGTCAAGTTTTCGGACCAAATCAACCCATTGCTTTGAAACTATTGGGTTCAGAAAGGTCATTTCAAGCTCTTGAAGGTATTGCTCCTTTATTCGCTAGAGCATTATCGTGTTACTCGTGCGCTGCTTTCTTGCTTGCCTTCCATGACGAATAGACCCACATTTTCGTTATGTCCTCCAAGATAATCTTGCCGAACTTCATTTCTGGCACATCTCTTTTTCCCAACGATGAGTTTAAACTCATTTTATGTTGCACATTATGAACTTGTCTTCATGCTTGCAGGAGTTGCCATGGAACTGGAGGATTCCTTGTTTCCTTTACTGAGAGAAGTGAAGATCGGGATTGATCCTTATGAGGTGTTCCAAGATGCAGAATGGGCTCTCCTGATTGGAGCCAAGCCTCGTGGGCCTGGAATGGAACGGGCAGACTTGCTGGATATTAATGGGCAAATCTTTGCTGAGCAGGTGCCCCTGAGTTGCATCAGAATTCTTTCTCCATCATCTTTCACATCTCGAAGAGAAAAATATATGTTTCTTAACATCGATTTTTTCTTTTTTCTCACTAAAAAGATGCATGTATGTATTACAGGGGAAGGCTCTAAATGCAGTCGCATCTCGTAAGGTGAAAGTCATAGTAGTTGGAAACCCATGCAACACCAAGTAAGATAACCCTTTTTCTACAAAGAATTTGAATTTTCTTGTTACCTCCGTTGTACTTGCCTTTACATATTCTTCGTTTTCTTCTCATAGCGCATTAATCTGTTTGAAAAACGCTCCAAATATTCCTGCAAAGAACTTTCATGGCCTGACAAGGTTAGATGAGAATCGCGCGAAATGCCAGGTGAGGGAATTTTGGACTTGCCCTCATAGCAGTGTTCAGGGGTAAAATGTTTACTCAATTCCAAGGCTCATGGCTTTTGATTCATGTGCAGCTTGCTCTCAAAGCTGGGGTCTTCTATGATAAGGTGTCGAATGTGACCATTTGGGGAAACCACTCAACTACACAGGTCTCCTATGGGATCTTAGTTTGGATTCTAAAGACGTGATATTAGCACATATATAGAGTTTCTAAAAGGAAATTTTCTCACTATCGTACAGGTACCAGACTTTCTAAATGCTAGAATCAATGGATTGCCGGTCAAAGAGGTGATTACAGACCATAAGTGGCTAGAGGAGGAGTTCACTGAAAAAGTCCAGAAGGTAAAAGTACTTGTTTCGCAACTTTAGTGTAAAACATTATGCTCTGCATCTCGAATTCAAGCTGACAATTCTTTTTGGGTGTTCGATATTTGATTCCAATAGAGAGGTGGAGCATTGATCCAGAAGTGGGGAAGATCTTCAGCAGCCTCGACTGCTGTTTCGATTGTTGATGCAATAAAGTCCCTCATTACTCCAACCCCTGAGGGTGATTGGTTCTCTTCTGGAGTACGTGAAATCTAGTCCCCCAACCATAAAGTTCCCTATTCTATGTTTGACGTTTCGTATTTTGACGGTCTATGTCCTCGTGTCTTAGGTATATACAGATGGAAATCCTTATGGAATTGCAGAGGGTATTGTTTTTAGCATGCCCTGCCGATCCAAAGTAAGTTATAAATACATATGTTCTCCAATTGGAAGCTTTTGTTTGCTTGAACTGTGTGATCATTCAGTGGCCCTGTTCCTAGGGTGATGGAGATTACGAGCTTGTCAAGGATGTGATCTTTGATGACTACCTTCTCAAGAAAATTACCAAGGTATGCAGTAACATTACGGAATCAATTAAGTAAAGGTCATTAGGTTTTGGTGCTAGTGATTAAAAATTGGTCCTCCTCACACTGCTCGATATTTGATAATTTTGCAGACTGAGGCAGAGTTGCTGGCTGAGAAGAGATGCGTAGCTCATCTGATCGGGGAGGTATGTGCTAAATGATAGAACTGCTTGCTCCTATCCCAAAATCTTTCCAATGCATTTCTTGGGTAAGAAGTTATGTACTAAGTTCATTAATTATAATCTGTTCTAAAATTCGTTTCAGGGAGTTGGATTCTGCGATCTGCCCGAGGACACGATGCTTCCAGGAGAGATGTGATTCCATCAATGGCAGCAACATTTCTCGCGCATTTATGTACAAGTGAAATATGAAAGCTAGAATAGGCTATCTATTTGTTTGTGCAGATCAGAGTGTCAAATGAGTGGTAATGATCTTACAGGATGAGGAGCCTTAGCATCTAATTCCATGAAATAAATGTGGGGGCATCTGGAGCTTCCATTCTTATGCTCCACCTCCCAGTGAACAATTTCAGTTTAGTGTTATGGATCCCTTTCTCTAGATTACGAAGACCATTCAAATTCAAACATGAGGAAACCCGAGCCCTCTCGAGCATCAGATGAGCTAACACAGTTTGGCTTAGAGTATCCGGCATATGGCTATGGAAATACTTCACAACTTGGGCAGAAAACGCAAAGAAGGCGATGCAAAATGCCAAGCAGCAATAAACCGGTAGATATCAGATATGACACCAACAGCTTCTGAGAATGTTGGAATGTTCTTTTCCACCGACAAGCACGGGTGGCTAAGACAATAACTAGACATAACCGTGTCCCAGGAGGGGTCAGAAAGTTCATCATATTGGCAGTCATAATCCAGAAAAATTAAACATATAAATACATATCTCGAGAGTCCAACCAAGGGATGGACTACAAACAATTTGTTGGCACTTTTCCTGTCCTATTTTAAAAATACAAAGAGATTCTTTAACTTTGCCTACCATCCCTATGATTTCGATCCCAGTGATAAGAGGATCTGGTTTCAGTAGATTGAGCATCACACACTCGCATAATCCAATCACCTTGAGCAGACCAACATCCCAACTTTGACACTCACAGACAGGACAAAGATCCAAAAGACCAAGAAGACCACCCAGCTCCAAGAGACGAGCGAAGGCATCTTGCTGGAAAGCAAACCAGGAGTAATTGCTGAAGCAGGACTCACAGTAACATCGTCCTGAGAGATGCCAAATGAGAGAACAATGTTGAGTTCTCCATTCTTGCCAACCGACCACTCTATTCCGCTGCTGCTCAAAGTCAAGCTTCTGATTCTTATCATCCCAGCTGTGACATGGACAGAGCTTGAGGCATGTGCAGCAGAATTGAGCCGAAGAGCCGCATCTTTGATGGGATACTCCGAAGCGAAGGCTGGAGGAGCAGGGAAGCTGCCCAACATGTGACTGGCCTGCTTGAGGAAAGTATGCTTGAAATCTGCAAAAAAAATAGATTATTCTCCATAAGACCCAGAATAGCTCCAAATTGATTCGAGAACTTTGTGGCAACCAAAACTTACCAGGTTTAAGATCCTCGGGCTCAGAATTCTGCTTCGAAGATGAAGCTTCATTTTCATGAGAAACCGATGCATTTAGATTTGTCCCCGACATTTGCTCAATTTCATCGCACACATCCTGTTGAAAAGCAAAAGTGCAAAGTCATCTGAGACTCGAGAGTTTGAGAAAGACATTTGCTGGATCAACGTTAGAAAGTAAGAATTACCTCCAGCGATTGAAGAGGTTCACCAGAGACAGAGCCATCAGTTGTCATCATCAGCTGGGAAGAATTGTGCGTCATCAGATTACCCTCATCAGTATCAGAGAACGTAAGATAGTCCTCCACATTGAAACCCTCTGGAAATTCAACGGAGTAAGAGAGGTCATTGAGGTACAGCTCATCCCCGGGAAGAGGATTATCGGCTGCATCCATAAAGGGCCCATCAGGGTAGCTCGAATTGTCCCCAAGATTCATATTGTCAGTTGGTTGTGGGGCAAATTCCCTCTTCACAGGTTTCACATCCATCTCGTAGCCCCCAGCTAGAATGAAGAACTTATTTTCATCAGGTTGCTGCTCTTCACATTGAGATTCACCCACATCTTCTGGGAGTGTTTGATAAGGTTCTTTGTTTTCCTCGGAGTTCTGATTGTCATTGCTAGAACTCCCATAACAGAAGTTCCCTGGGAGGGGATCCCTTCCAGGTGCAATAGCAACAGTTACATTCTAGCAAGAGAAAAGCACTATCAGAGACTTGAGAATCATATACATTTTGAATGTGTTCTTTTAATTAAAGTGTCAAAGTGCTGCAGGAGTGGGCACTAATCAACTGATTCTTTCTGAAGTATCAACCTCCAGGTTTTATCAGAAATTAGCATTAGCGTTAGATGTCTCATTTTACCAGAATATACTACGAAGCTATGACATCTGATTCTCATGAAACAGCAATAATCTAGAGCATAGTCATCTAAACTCATAGAATACAGACCTGATCAACCTCATCTATCTCCACATTAGCATCTTCCTCAGCAACAACCTCATCCACCATTGCCTGCTGTTCTGGAAACAATGCCACCGTGTCTTCTTCCCATTCCTCCTCAATGAATGGAGCTCCATACTGCTCACCATTCTTCGGCCCAGGGCCACTCTTCTGGAAAATCCTGCAGAGCACAAACGCATCCTACCCCAACCAAAACATACAAAAAAGGGGCCAAAAAAAAAAGAAAGAAAAAGGAACATAAGTTACAAAAATGACTTAGATATAACTCAGAAAGAGAATACATGTTAAGAAACTACTAGTCTCACTTGTGCAATTCCAGCTTTCTCCAGTTCCTCATCAGTCATTCTGTATTCGTGCATTACCCAATTAGAACGCTGCCCACGAGGAGCCCGGCCACTATGATAGACCAAGGTTTTCTTCATTCCAACAATGCGAGAGCTTTGGCGAATTGGCCGGTCCTTCCCAGTTGTTTTCCAGTAACCATTTTCTGTAGCTCGATTTGTTTTGGACCCATTTCCATACTTCTTATCCAACACGCTAAAGAAGTACCACTCCAGGTCCCGAGTTTTCAGCCTTGATTTGTCTATAAAACTCACACCCAGCTTCCATAGTCAGTAAATATTAAAAAAGAGATGCATTTTTATTCCCAGAAGACAGGCGCTTTACAAAAATTGAGCAGAATGCTCCATCACTCTTATCTTTGGTTTTTAAGGGCCGTTAAGTCTTACATCATAAGGTTAATATTCTCATATTCATTGAATCTTTCATCGCTATGATATGGTTTCAGGTGCATCTCGTATTCTTATTCTGATACAAAAATAATCCAGCAAAGTCGAATTCCTAAAATTACTCCCAAAATTTAGACAAGCATAATAGTTCACATTTAAACTATCGGGTATCAAGGACATCAAGATTCAGCTACGAAATTCAATAAATGCCAGATATAATCGTGACATTTTCCACTAGATGCACGACAAGTTACCATATATAATCCCGCGCTAAACCCACAATAAACAGTTCCATATACGCCTCGGCGCTCAAACCAATTAATAAACCCACAGGAGCAGCTGCAGATGTACGAATGCTGAAAGAGGATGAAGAAATAGTTTTTACATACCGGGAAGGTCCCAGGGCTCGCACTTGTAGACATCGACCTCGGAAATCGGATCGTACCGGGGAGGCTTGCCTGAGATCTTGCGTTTCAGGTAGTACCGGACCAGCTCCTCGTCGGTCGGGTGGAATCGGAACCCCGGAGCGAGTGAAGTCCCCGAGCCACGGGCCATCGAATCACAGCTCAGAGAGTTCAATTGGGGACGGTGCACGGTCAATTGCTGCCTCTGAACTCAGACTGAAGAGTGCACTTGCAGCGGAGGGGAGGATGGGATTGGAGGAAATTGGGGATTTTAGGGTTCCGGGGAGATTCAAAGAGTCTTGATGAAGCAAAGCGGCATTCTTTGTAAAGTTACCTATCTCGACAGGAGCTCCAATGATAGAGAAAGAGAGAAAAGGGAAGAGAGAGAGAGAGAGAGAGAGACGGGGGGATTGGTTCGGTAGATATATATCTTAGCTACCGCAAAGCAACATAGAGAAGTTTCCAGTCACCTGTCGGTGACGCGAAAGTGTACAAGAGACGTACGCCCGGGAGCATGCATCTCGACAATCAGATAATCTGCCGGAAGGCCCAGGACCCCAAGGCCCAAGCCCAAGCGATATTAATAATATTGTTCTTTTTCGGGACAAATCACTGCTGTCGTTTATTATGGGTCGGAACGTAATCCCTCCTAGGACCAAACATAACAGCTACAGCTGGTTGATTCAACCGGTGAATAATCATGGTCGACATGATAGCTCAAAAATAAGAGGGAAAGATTTCACATAATTAGAAGTAGGAATCCATTTTGGGAGTAACTGAGGTAATTATCTGAAAAAATTCGATGTATTTATAAATATATATTTCTTTTTTTATGAGTAATTTTATTTCCTAAGTCGAGCAATGGACTTTCCTATATAACCCATAGGACCCTCCGCCCTCTTAAGATTCAAATCCTTTCTATCCGCCCTTGATATTGAACGGGATCCGTCCTTGATTGAAAGGGTGCATACGACCGGGCTTATGTATGCAGTGGCGGGGTCCGGAACCGGCATGAGATATTTGATGACGTGTCGTCCTTCTGTGCCAGGAGTAGGCCCGGAACGTGGCGGGCTGTGGAGCGGAGGCTGGACCTTGCGTTGGCAAGCAATGGCATGCATTGCTTGTTATATTATTTTTCCGTTTTGTTTTATTTTCTTTTTTCAAATAAAATAAATAATCAGAGGCAGGTTTATAAATTATATTGGAAATTAGGGACAAGTCGATTAGGAATTTTTCTCTTTCCAATTGTATTTTGCTCCGATCCACAATTTGCTCATGTATTCCTATTCATATGTACATGAGATCAGATATTAGATAATGAGAAAGACCATTACAATTTTTGTCCCAATTGTTTTCAACTCCATACAAATCTTGGAAAATTATTAGGTGAAGTGCTTTGTTACTCTTCAAAGAAATTCCTTCTTTTGTTTTGTTTGCTAGAATTGTAAGAACTCAGCAATTGCCAGTCGACTCCAAACTTTGACTTGGTTGCAACTTGCAATTCTTCTGAGGATATCTCTCTCTCTCTCTGTTTTTTTTCCCTGAAATAATAATTTTAGGCAGATTGATGATACTTGCCAAAGATTTTTTAAGAAAATTTGAGGTAGTATTATATAAAATTTTCCCGATTATTATATATGTATAAAGATAATAAATTAAATGGGTGCACGAATTGATGATCTTGCCAAAAATCTTTTTCTCGTTCAATTCAGCCAACACAAGCCCAATTCGCCCCATAGAAAACCTCGAAAGATAGTCAGTCCACCATTGGTTTCAAAATCTGAAATATTCTTTGAACTATAGTATACATGAATCACGCCTTTCTATAAAGATGACATTGTGATAAATATATTTGACGACAAAAGTAAGCAAACTATATTTGATTTAACTGGAAAATGGTGTGCATATGATTTTATTGACTTTCCACTTCATCACGTGTTGATAAAGCGTAAGCAACATGGATAGGGAAGATAATTAATTACGGAAGAAGAAGATTTTGTTTTTATTTTATTTTTTCATGTAGTTGTCATATATTATTTCTTATTATATATATACATATTAGGAATTTAATTGTGGGGCAGAATTAATCAAACAGAATGATTCCGACGATATCTAAACTGAATAACTATAAATTTAACGATGAACATAATAATATCGTAAATATGAAAGCAAGCAGATGTCCAAGATATAAGTCAAAGGACTTTTCTAATTTCAAGTAAAAACAAGTTTTGTCCTTTTCTACGTTTAAATAAATGATTTTTCTTTTGGCTACATTTAAATAAACGATTTACAGCCCAAGCTATACTTAATCAGATCATAATAAATTAGTTAAATTTGTTTACTTTTGGTTGTGCGTTCCTGATAGGAGGAAAAAAGAAACAAAAGATAGGCCGTCAGTTGTTCCGTCACGAAAAAGGGAGACATATTATTAACTTAAATTATTATTAACAATATGTGTTAATTAAAATGATTATTAATTATATATAATCTGTTGTTGAGCCAATGATGCATATGTGTTACGTGTATATATATCAGATACCATAGACACAACTCTGAACTTCAGACTGAAACTGACTACTATTTATCGGTAGATTGCTTCATTAAGCTTCATCCGTCTTTCTTTTTTTTTCTTTTTTTCTTTTTTTCCTTTTAAGTAGGAAGCAGGGTCGAAGTCCAAAAAGAAAAAAAAAAAGGAAAAATCCAGTCTTATTAAGTGCTATATATAAAGCTGCTTTTCTTTTTCCCCCAGTATATGAAGCTGCTATGATTAATTACATAGGATTTGGTTCTTTCCATTTCTATGTTATAATGTTATGTTGTACTACTCATTCCCAGTGACCTGCAAAGTATGGGACTGGGATGGTTGAGCAACTCACCTTGTCGGGCTCTGCAATTGGCAATCGTCTTTGCATCCGCAATCACATCAGTGGCTGGAGCCGAGATCTACCACGAGTGGCATGTCACAGTGGAACCCGCATTCTCGTTATCAGCTCATTTGCAGCAGCCAGTAACTGATCAGATGATATATATATTTCACTTCTCGGTTGAAATGAAGCAAAACCTTTTCTGTTTCTTTTCTTGCCTGATATAGACAGGCGGAGTTGTGTATGTGGGCAGGTGATAACCATCAATGGCATGTTTCCTGGGCCTCTCATCAATGCAACCACTGACGATGCTATACATGTTAACGTGTTTAACAACATGGACGAGCCCCTTCTCTTTACATGGTATGAATATCAGTTTGATGTTTTATCTACGCACTTTAACACGAGCCCTCCACCCCAGCAAGAGACAACAAAGAACTGTGCCCCGGCCACTTTCCGGTTTTTACCATGGTTGGTTGGTCTTATATCATATTTGAGTTTCTTCTTGTTTTCTGACCTTAACATAAAGGAACGGGATACAACAGAGGCTGAATTCGTGGCAAGATGGGGTTTCCGGCACGAACTGTCCGATCCTGCCTGGCAAAAACTGGACTTATGAGTTCCAGATGAAGGACCAAATCGGGACATTCTCCTATTTTCCGTCGATCAATTTCCAGAAGGCAGGGGGAGGATTTGGTTCCATCAGAGTCAACAACATGCCAGTTATTGCCGTTCCTTTTGCCAAGCCAGAAGCCGAATATGACCTCCTCATAGGAGATTGGTACTATCAAAGCTACAAGGTGTAATATATACATGCATACATATACATATGCACGCAAATGAATATTAAATTCGTACAATTTATAATTATTTGCATTTGCTGATTATCATGGGAAGACACTGAGGTCAAGCTTGACCACTGATCAGACGCAGTCAGATCGCTCGCCCGATGCATTGCTGATGAACGGGGAACTCCCTTTCGGGTTCAC
The DNA here is from genome assembly GCF_007655135.1 of Punica granatum. NCBI lineage: Eukaryota > Viridiplantae > Streptophyta > Magnoliopsida > Myrtales > Lythraceae > Punica > Punica granatum. The sequence goes on from NC_045134.1 coordinate 1,172,625, forward strand.
AGATACCCCTGCGACCTTCAATGTCACGAAAGGTATTGGCATTTACTAGAAGAATTGGAAATTACATATAAGAAACAACAATTCTCTTATGTGTATCAGTATCTATGGAATTCTTGATGATGCATGATCTCGTGAGTATACATATATAGGAAAAACCTACCTGTTCCGGATATCAAACATGGGCACGAGACTGAGCTTCAACTTCCGCATCCAAAATCACACCATGGACCTAGTTGAGACAGAAGGTTCCTACACTAGCAGGATCACTCTGGACTCCCTCGATGTGCACGTGGGCCAGTCCTACTCGGTCCTTGTGGCAGCCGACCGAGACGATGACAAGTATCTGATGGTAGCAACTCCGAAGCTTATCGCCGACTTCCAAGCCCACCACCTCGTCGCTCTAGGAATCCTGGATTATGTTAACTCCACTTCGATGCTTCCAACTTTCCCCATTCCCGATGGTCCTGATCCGTTTGACATGAATTTTTCCATTAACCAAGCCAAATCTATAAGGTAAATCACGTTCATAAATATAACGATTGTTTTCTGTTGTTCAGATAAATTTTGACCATATTGTCAAATTTGGTTAGCTTTACCTATCGTTGGCCAGGCCCATGTCATGCCTATGGGCCTTTGAATTTCTGTACGTGTTTGATTATTGAAATTGGTGATCGGGCCCAACTAACTTTTTTTTTTTTCCAGTCACAAGAGAGGCACATGGGTCTAGTATAATTAGATAAAACACTTAATACCAACGTAGGTTAGTTCAAGTGGTTCGACGTTTGTTCCGCTTAAGAAATGTCTTGAGTTCGAGTCCTTGTGAATGCAGAAAATTCATGCTGAAAAAGCTTTACCCCTTTAATGGGTTGATCATGCTTGACTGTATTAGTCGGGATCCAATTGGGCTTCCGGATATCAGGGTTCACAAAAAAAAATAAAAATAGAACACCTAATAAATCTATACTAAATAACGGGGCATGGGTAGTCCTACTAGGTATCGATCGAACCTAAAATCTCTTGATTACCAGGCGAGAGCGTACGCCATTGCATTACACTCGCTTTTGATAAAATCCTGCCTTTGTTAATTTATGATTTCTTACACTAAATAAATCTTTTATTCCTCTTAAGTTCTCTTAATTTCTTACGCTCTTTGTACTTTCCTTGCTACACAAGGTGGAACATGACCGCAGGGGCAGCACGGCCAAATCCACAAGGGACATTTAACGTGCACAATGTAACCATATCCCAAACATTTATCTTACATGGCTCAGTTGCAGAGCTCAATGGCTCGACGAGGTACACGGTGAACAATGTTTCCTACATCACACCAGACACGCCCCTGAAGCTCGCAGATCAGTTTGCCAATGGGTCTGGAGTGTATGTCCTTGACGAATTCCCTGTGGCTTCAGTGAAGTTTGTAGCCCAAAAAGGAGTTTTTGTTTCAACTGGGATTCACAAAGGGTTCATGGAGATCGTGTTCAAGAACGACTTGGAGGTGATGGATTCTTGGCATTTGGATGGGTTTGGGTTTTTCGTAGTTGGGTAAGTCGACAACCGTTCCATTGATAAAGTAAATTAGTTCTTAAACTATTTTGAAGCTCATATTAATTGTCTTATGTTTGTAAATTGTTCTCAGGTTTGGTGATGGAGAATGGACACTGGAATCACGATCCACATACAACATACAAGATCCGGTTTTTCGCTCCACTATTCAGGTTTTCCGTTAATATCCATTTCCATATCTAACAAGTGACTAACATATGCGACGCTAGAGTATATAGTTTCTTACTTATTAAAAAAAAAGAGTATTATAGTTTCTTACTATAATATTCCACAATAAACTTGATGAATAGGTGTATCCCGGCAGATGGACTGCGGTATACGCATACCTGGACAATCCGGGAATGTGGAACTTAAGGTCTCAGAATTTGAAACATTGGTACCTAGGACAGGAGTTGTATGTCAGGGTTTACGATGCCGATCCCAACCCTGCCAAGGAGAGGCCACCCCCAGAAAATCTTCTGTTATGTGGTTAGAATTCACGTCTCTCAAATTCATTTCTCCCCTGCTACTGCAACTTATCGTATTTCATTTCCTTTTCTCATTAAACATTTAACTAACATAAAATCAATTATGAAATGCAGGAAAGTTTGAACCATCTCCCTCTCCCACTTCCTCCCCCTCCCCCTCCCCCTCCCCATCTTCCCCATCTAGTGCAGTAGTTCCGAAACTTACATGGTAAGCAATCTCAGGAAGGATTCAAATCAATCGATTATATTTTATCGGTAAATTATCCGTAGGTTTTTTATTGAATAAAAGCATCCTGTTCATGTTGTTCTGGGCGATTTCTGCAGGTTTCATACCACTATCATTTTCCTGATCACAATTTTTTCGCAACTTGGAATGTGAAGATCATATTCCTGGTTCGTTCCGAACAAGCTTGGGAGAGCATTCGTAAACAAATGGCTTTTACCACATATATATATATGTGTGTGTGTGTGTGTGTATCTTGATGTCCCTGATTGTATATAACGGGTATATACAGCCTATATACCAAGTGAAGAAAATATAATTAATTAAACTATTAAATACAGACAGCATGGAAATTAGCATTTTCATATTTTCTTTTTCTTCCATCAACATCGAGGATGATGCTTCAATATGAATCTAGCACGCAAGTCGGAGAGAGAAGAAAATATTCTTGATCCCAATTCGATGACAAGAGTTGAATTATTAACTAAGAATTGAAAACTATTTCTTCAATTAACAGAAATTTAGTTTCTGCTATGGAAAGAAATCAAAAGGCGCGAGGGAATCGGAAAAATGAATACATTTCAATTCGCAACACTCAGCTAATTCTTTTCATACTGTGATCGTAACATGACAACATGGGAGTGACACTCCCAGTTGAATATAACAATTTTTTTAAAATTAATAGTAATAATTATTATTATCTTATTTTTCATGGATAGGACCACTGAGAGGCAGTAGGCACTTTCGTGAAGAGAAACCCGATTTGATTGGGGAACAAAATTAAATAGCTAGACGTGCAGATCACACCCTCTTTTCAACTATAATTAACTTATTTGGATCCAAAAGCCTTAGTTGCTTCTCAATGAGTCCCGAGATGGTCTCAGTCTATTAATATTAATTCCCATGCTCAGGAAGTAATTTGAATGGATTTCAAACTACTGTATCGTTGCGTTAAAATTTGCCCATAATCTTTTTTTTTTCTTGTAAGATCATGAGATGTTCTCAATTTATTAATTGAAACTAATCCTAATTCAGCTTTACATGAGAAGAAGAAGATGGCCTAACAACGAAGAACACTTGTTTTGGCATATTCATGGGTGGCCTCACAATCTCCACATCTCTTTTCTTGTCCCCAAACAAAAATATAGACAAAAAAGAAAACTCCCCTCTCCCCTCCCCCAACCTAAAATTAGAATATTAACTCATCTATCTATCTATCTATCTATCTATCTATCTATCTATCTACTTTAGGGCAGAAAACAAGCTTTTAATTTGCAGGCCAATTGTTTGAAGAAGACACGCACAAAACACCTAATTATTAACTCAACCACAGCTAACACTCTTAATACATATATGCCACTTTGCATACTAAAACCAGGGGTCAGGTCCAAGTCTCTCTGTCATATCTGTTTAATCCAATGCTAATCGGTCTTATCGTCCTCTTTAATGCTATTTATAGTTATCAAAGCTATATTATATTATATAAACACACACACACATGTGTGTGTGTATATATATATATTATATTGCCACCGATATTTTTTTGGGGGGTTTTGTTGGTTTCGTGTAACATAGGACTAGGTAGTGTCTTTTTGTCCATTTACTTTTGTCCACATATAATGTGTGCACTAGTATGCATCCCATGGCATCAGAAGATTCAAAAAGGCGACGAAGAGATTGTGGGTTGTTCATTGATTTCGCTGCACTTCTTTTTGAAGGTACGTAGGTGTGCGTCGTCCAGTGGGAAAGCTAGCTAGTAAGTGAGAGTCTGTTGGACCATAAACAAAAAGAACAAAATCTCAGCCATCCGAAGAAACTTTTGTATCAAATCCCATACCGAACCCGATCCTAGAAACGTGGATAAGATGAATATACGTACTAGCAAAGGAACCTAACCTTTAAGTTCCATCAGAACAAGGGGATCCATTGGATATGAAGTCAAACCGGGCTAGCTATGGAGATTTTACTCGGAACTGAGTACCCTTCTTGGAGTCTATACAGTAAAAAAGAGAATGCATCTGAGAATAGTTATACCATAGAAGGCTTCGATTTGATGTAGTTAAGCGCGATCTAAAGGCATGCAGCTGTACAATAAGACTCGTAAATTAGCGTTTGACAGGTTGAGACTTGAGACTGAATTCGTGATTGGAAAAACTGAATGAGCAAGGTGAGAATTAAAGAATCAAAAGAATATGTAACTTTAAACTGTAAAGAATGGATACACCGATGATCTATAGCATCCGTTCCGGACCTCAGATCACTCATGAAACGTGAAATTAGCCCTTCAAAAAGAAAAAACCGAATATCGAAAGCCATATCCCTACTCAGTAATGACAACCGACCAAGGCTGGGAACGAGAAAACAAGACTCGACCCGCGTTGTTGTCCCCTGGAATTGATTGGGAATCCGACTTCAGGATCATCATCTTCTGGTGCCGGAAGATTGAGATCCAACTGCAAAGATGGAGCTTTACTCCTCAGCCTCAATGGCTCTTCTGATTCTGGGATCCTCGGGATCAATGCCAGAGCCGGGGCCGGGCGCGATATCACTGTGCGGTGCCGCCTCATGTGGCCTCCTAGGGCCTGCCCTGATGAGAACTCCGCCCCACAGATCGAGCATTGGTGAATCTTTGGGAGTTGCTTCGCGATATTAATGCCAGTGTTCGGGTGTGAATTCTTGGTGTTCACCCATTGGAGGGACAGGACATCATCGTCTTCCAAGGCAGAAATGGGAGATGGCATCGATGACGTCGGGGATGGCTGTTTGTTGTGTTCAATCATGCTTGGTGGTGTGATCCTGGCCTTCTTGTGGCTTGCCCTGTGTCCTCCTAGAGCTTGGAATGATGGGAAGGCCTTGTTACATGTCTTGCACTGGTACACGTATTCCTCTGTCGCTAAGAATCTCTTGCTGCTGAACTTGTCATGATGATGATCATGATTTGCTTCTTGTTCATCCTCATCATCTTCTTCCACTAATGATTCTTCCACTAATGATCGCCTTTTCTCATGATCACCTAATTGGCCTCTCGCGAGGAGGATGAGGCAGTGGGCCATGTCCTCTTCCTCATTCGTCTCGTCTCCCCGGGTCACATCAGAGGAGTAGGAGGGGGAGAAACGATCGGCTTTGCTAACCTTTTCTTCGCTAGGAGAGCTGGCGATCTGGAAAGTGAATGGAGACTGGCCCCTCTGTCGCCTCGTCCGTTTGCGCTTAGGCAAAGGGATACGCCCATTGGGCCGAGCGACCATCATGACGACCTCTTCCGGGGCTTCCATGGTGTGCAAAGTTTGTGTTAGATTCCTCCTCTTCTTCTTCTTCTTCCTTCTTTCTTCTTGACACAGGTAGTATGATTGATGATAATCACTAGAGATGGGGAGAGAGGAGGTTGAGTGGTGTGGATGATATATAGTGTGAGGGAATAATAAAATGATGTATGGAGAGAGAGAGAGAGAGAGAGAGAGAGAGAGAGGTTTGTTTTGCTTTTGTGGACTCTCAAAGGACAACCCCAATGGAACAGTTAATAATCTGTTTGAATATGCAAATTAGTTAGCGTACCAAATTGCCTAGCTATGCCCCTGCCTTTCTTTAGTGTGTAACTCGAACCATCATGCGGGTCTCGCTCATTTTCTACACGCAAATCAATCGCACAGGCGTGCATCGTGCGATTCACAAGCCATCTCTCTGCATAACTGATGCAGAATTCCACCTTGGTTTTAACTTCCCAGGATATATAACTTGCTGGTTGAATGCTTCGAAAATAATCTGGCCCAGCTAAGCTCTGAGAGAGAGAGAGAGTGAATGTAACTGAAGAATTGCAAAAATAAACCGAGGGGAGGGGAGAGGATGAAGGGTGGCTTGTTGGGCCTTTTTCCATTTCAATTCACATTCTCTTTCACTAGACAAGACCAACGCATTTCACGAAATGAAACAACCTCCCAAAATATAATTAATTATAATCAAGCCGTTTGGATTGATTGATTTCACGAGTTTAGCAGCATTAATTGGCATGTATAGTTTTCAAATAACGGATGTAGTGGAGTGGCATACACTTTCATATGAGAATTAAAAGATTTTAAGTTCGACTCATCATTGGTGCAATCATGAACTTTTCTTTGTAACTGAAATTGACATATATCTCACTCATTTTTTTTTTCAATATACTTTTTATTTTTGCCCTTTTGTTCTGGTTTTGCCAAACTGTTGTATTCGATTTCTGCTGCTCATTATTAACTAACAGATATTGCTAACTCAAGAGTTAGCCAACAACTTACTTGCTTCATTACGACTCCTATTTGTCATATAGGCGTGTATAACTCCTTTTTATGGTCGCCGTAGCTAATTTGGCAAAGGGTTAGGTATACTTCCGTTGATCGTACATGAGCGGGATGTTCCTGACCACTATTATTTCACTCGGCAAAAACTCGGGATTGAATTACTCTTCATACATACACATCCCTTGTCGTCTTAACACGTGCGAGTAAAAGCATTCAATACACACGCACACAACCGTTACATTAAAGAAGTGATCAACCGTACTCTCATCTCAGAATTCCGGCAAGGACTTCACCACTCGAAGCCAGTCATCAGCAGAGCAGAGCAGAGGAGAGCTCTATCTACGCGGGGAGTGGTATCGATATTGAACGTATTTAGACACAATAATACGAGATGAGAAAAAATCTTGCGGATGGTATGCCTAAAACAAAAGAAGGGAATTCCCGCCCGCATGGAAGAGAACTATGTCCCCACCTCGAACTTAGAATTGGGAATATTGAAAGGCGACGACATAGTTGTCTTGACTTTTCTTGTCTCCAAGCAGTTGCTCTCACGTCTTCTTCCCGAAATAGAAAACCATTGCATTTAGTCCCTTAATTAACCAAAGTTGTAATATTTTTGCCAAAACCTCATTCTCTTATGATCTTCGAGCTCGTCAAATTCCTCCTCCAACATATCTTGTTATGTGCTTAATCTATATTACTCGAGCAAACCAAAAATCCATATTCACACAAAAGGGTTCTCTAAGGAACGTTCTTAATTGAGATTTAGAAACCGTGTTTATCAATAAGTTGAATATAAGCGATTTGAGATCTAACAACTTTGATCAAACACACTATTATCCCTCTAGTAGAAGTAGTGTTACGACTATTCTTCATTGCAATGATTGGAATTGCAAGCCTGGAAGGCTCGGAATCTCCGGGGTGGATATTTCCTTTTTCCAATTTAATATTTGATCAACCCCATTTGAGCTTGCTTGCAGATCACCACAGCACACCTCTTCTTTCTTTTTTCTTTTTTTTTTTCCTTCCTTTGTTTGGACTTTGGAGGAAGTTGCCAAATGTATGTTCTTAAGAAATATGCATAATTTGGTGGTGTCCGGTTTCTGCGTATTAACATCACTCTACTAAGGCTTGATTTGAGAGTGTTGTTGCTGATGCGGAAGTATTGAAACAAAATTATAAAAAAATAAGTTTTGATTTCAGAATGAGTTAAATTGTTTGGAAAAAATTAATTAAAAAATATTGAAAATAAGAAAACAATTATTAATACTTGAAACAGAATAAGTAGAAAGAGATTTTATAAGCACCTATTAACCTGTTTGAGAAAATCACGTTTGTAACCGCAATTTCGAACCAAATCGTGGTTTCAAAAACTCTTACTAAACACCAAATCTGCTAAAAATTATAAGGAAAAATGATTATGGAACATTTCACCGCACTCCCAAACGAATTCTAAGTGTAAGAATCATAATTCCAAACTAATAATTTTGAGTGCACTAAGATCAGAACTTAATAACAGCATTTTCTATAAGAATTAACTCAAAATATTTCCTATTTCACGTTGTGGGAACGAGATAAAAGAAAAAAATATATCTTATTATTTCACAATGGGAAGAAACTAGTTTGTGATTCTAAATGGTTTGTACTGACCATCACCAATAAGACCTTTTGCTTAGTATTTAACAAAATAATAATAATAACAAATCTTCGAGTTTAATTTTCTTCCTCCCATGTGCATATAATTAAGAGATTTGTTAGAGCAATGGCTTTAAGAATGTTAATTAATTAAGTACCTAACAATTGCTAGCTATTGCTTTAATGGATTTGCTTGTTAAGTTCGAATTCATGTATTATAATTATGTCATTACTTAATCCTTAATTATAATATTTGAGTATGACACTATATTAATCTACTTCATAAGTCAATGAAGTCATCTCTCATAAATCATAACTATGAGAGAGAGAGAGAGAGAGAGAGAGAGAGAGAGTAGGAGCGATTTTGAGAGCCACTCAGTACATAAATACATAACATGTTTGTCACAACTAATTAGGCAAAAACCGACCTCCCAATTAATTAAATCATTTAAACGATTCCGTAGAATGTGTGCTCCCGATTACTTTATCATCCGAAATTATTCTCATCCTTTTAAGTCAACTAGTACACTATGAGTGGCCTACGATCATTGTGTAATAAATTTAAGCGGAAAAAAAGGGAAATACTTAGAAAAATTATTGTGAAAAAGACGTGTCAGATTTATTGTCAGTAATGCAGTAATCACTTCCTTAGATATGAAGAATATGATATCATTATATATATGTGATTATTTTGAAGCGTAAAAAATCGATGTATATTTAAAGCCGCACTAATTAATCAAATAAAAGAAGAAAAAGAAGAAGAAAAACATGCATAAGACGTTTGCTATAGTCAATGATATTTCACGATCTTGCTAGTGAGGTGAAGCTGCTACATAAACATAATATTAAAGATCTCATTGATATCATTTCGATCAAGATAGGCCAAACACATGGAAGTAATAATTACGAATTTCCCATCATTATTTCTGGTTTAATCATCTCAGCATTATTCATGATCGAATATATCCATGGCTCTGAGAAATGGAGGACTCAATCATTGAAGAAATCCCCGGGAATTCCATCTCAAGTTTTATAAATTTTTTTCCCTGAGCTTAGAAAAGCCAAATTGTTCTATGTAGATGAGATTGTGTAGCAGTTTATGCTGACATAATACTTAAGTGGACGTTTGATTGAACCAGTTGAAGAAGAAGCAAAAGGCTGATTATTGCAGTATTGGAGGAATTTATTAAGACGTACATTATATATATCGTACAAGGTCAGCAAGACGTCTCAGACGTCACAATATGATACACTTATGGCCCGCCGACTGCAGATACTAGCTCAGTAGCTCGACAAGGGCACCTTGGAAAACTATAGCCGCTCATAAGTAATGTATCCCAGGTTAATTGATCTATTAATGATTTTTAGTTTATGTCTTGCTCTTGCATGGCATTTTCTTGTATTAATTGTGTATTAAATGTTTGATGCGATGTTATCATTTTCATACTAAAAACACGAGGCTTGGTAAGTTCTAATTAGGGAAATTTCGTGAGAGTTGGAGGAAAAATGCTGCGTTATTCCCTTTCACAGGATTTAGACCTTTTGCCTTCCAAAAATTAGGATCGCTGCTAATAATAAGGATTGGGCCAGTCGAGCCCATAGTGAATTGGGCCCGCATATGCACAGAATCCAACTTTACTTTGAACTAGTGGGCCGGGCCGAGACTGAGCCAAACCACAACCCACTCACCCCAAAGCCTACCTCTACGGGGACCTCCTCCTTGTCATACTCATGCCAGCGGGGCTCATGCCCGCCTAATATGATTATGCGTCTTGTGGTCAGGATCAAACCGATGTCCGAGCCAGTAAGAGGGGACCCTTCGTGGTCACATCGATAGAAGGTCAGCCAACGGCAGGAAGTTCATGTAAAACTTTTTATCTCTCTGTATGCTATTAGAAATTGCGTTACCCTACATACATTATCGGCTTAATTTCTCCATCGGCTTAGGTTCAGCAAAAAGAGATGTTAGATGGGAAGCTTGATATTGGAAGAGCTATTACATGTCGAAAGAATCAATATATATAGCTAGTAACTTTGTCAAGGATTACAAATTGCTAGATTTGGCCCCATATTTCACCAAAAAAAAAAGAAAAAAGAAAAGTAGGAACTGCTGTCTTTAATTTCAATTGCTTAGTAACTAGCGGAGCACCGAGAACGCGTGCAGGTCCCATGATCCGCCCGGCACGCTGCAGCCACCGCCATCATAGTGAAGTAACGGCTGCTCCGATGACCAAGCAGCTTCCATAACGACGCCGCTCTGGGACATGGGTGTGGTCATGCCTGTTGAATCATTTGTCATCGTCTTCGGCCAGTTCCGGCTGACCACGGTCAACTCGCCGGAGCAGTTATCCAGGTACGCCCCCTCCAGGGAAGCTGTGGATCCACCATTGTTACCTGCAACCACCCCGGAGACTGGCCAGGAAGAGGACGTCGTGAAAGCGACGGGCTCAAATAACCCGCTCTCGAGCGCGTGGCTCATCTCTGTTTCCCAGTGAGTAGCAGCAGCTGGAGTAGTCATTAGGTACTCTCGGCACATCTCGCTAGCAGTCGATGGCTCCGGACACTGCACTCCGGGCCACGAACCACAGGTAACTGCGATTGGCGAGACCTGGCTGGGGGAGTGCCACTGAGGCATCTCGGAGTTGTCGACCAGGCCGCAGTCCATCCGGTCTTGGCCCCTGCCAGCATGACTTTGATCCCGTGACTCCTTGTTGGAAGTGCTGTGCCTACCTTGCTGCTGTGCAGATGCAGAGCGAGAAACTCCTGCTGCTGAGCCCGTCAAAGTGTCAGTCTTCGACGATTTTTGCACAGGGGAGCTGTCCCCGGCCCTTGCTGCCGGTTTCAGGCCAGTCACGGCGACGGGCGGGACAATGGGCAGCGACACCTTATCGAACAGCTTCGCCCTCAGGGCTCCTCGGAGCCCCTCTTTCTCATTCACGGACCCACACGCTGCGTCAAAGGAGAAAGGCAGCAGGTTATCGATGTCGAGGCCATTCCTCGGAGCTGGCTGGGGAAGCTCAAAGTTGGTCCGAGCATTGGCTCCCCTCAGGGTCCGGGCAGCTTCATCGTAGGCCCGAGCCGCGTCCTCAGCCGTGTCAAAAGTGCCGAGCCAAAGTCGAACCTTCTGCAAGGAGTCCTTGATCTCAGCTACCCATCGACCCGATGGCCGTTGGCGGACTCCGACGAAGCGGTGGTGGCCCCGGGCGGAGGACTTCCGCCGGCCACTGCGTAACGACGACTCGTTAGCTGCCTTTTGTTGGAAGGCCATGTGTTGTTAGCAAGTGTTAACAAAGTTAGTGTGTTCGGATCTTTTGTTTGAATGAATGGGTCCGCTAATTCGAACCAAGCCAGGGTCGAAGTGGTTATTTTTATAGGCAAGATCAAAGCCTTCTCGAAAAGGACCCATTAATTACTTTATATCATCGGAAATGAGTAGATAAATGTTTTTTTTTCCTTATATAATAATATAAATCATACGAACTGAGAAATCGATATGCAAGTATCCAACAATAAAACTGCAACTACACCGAGTATTTATCATTCTAAATAACAGATAGAGTTATCGTATTTCATTTTTTTTACTGGGAGACCTAAAGACCTAATATAATGAAATAAATATTATAATAATCAATAAATGGACATAAATAATTTCACCACGAAAATTAAATGAAAAACATATCAATTATCAAACAAGGACCTGCACCATTACACCATTGCACTATTACACTATATCCTCTCCTCTAATGCATTTCATTTCAGAATTGGGAAAAGTATGAATAATTCAACCCTTATTAAAGTGAGAAATTTAATAATAAGACAAGGCAGAAATGGCTAATCGGATGTGGTTAATCGCATTGGATTGAAAGGAAACATCGCCATTGCAGGCCAAAAAGATGTTGCACACATCGTCATAGTATAATTATAATATTTGACAATTACATGCTTACCCATTTTTGTATGTTTAAAATTTGGGTGGTGACATAAGCAATGAGGAAGATCTAATCATAACGCGACACTCTTTCTTAATTATTTTTTACTGGTTAAATGTCTCTATGCTTATTCCGGAGAGACCACAACCTCTTTAATAATATTTACTGCATTAATCACATATGCAAAGGGGACAATTAACTATAATGTTTGTACGTCCAATGTCTAGGGACCCACTAGCGCGTCACTTTCATTCCTCGCTGTGACATGCTAATATCTCAGACGCTTCCTATTCAATAGATAGGTTGATTTATCGCACTCCCTATTAATATACGATAATTACAACGAGAACCTCGTATATGCGAAATCATATAGCCATCCGAAAGATTAGTTGAACACATCCAAATCACAATAAAAATATAACTTAATTCACTTTCTTGCACCTCGTGATGAATAATCATTGCATGTATAGATGAAGTGTATATAGAGACATGTATGGAAAATATGGTGTTACATGTATGTGTGTATGACAATCGTGGAAGGGCGTTATATAATTATCTAAAACTGATGGGGCTTCTCTGCAATGTATCTGTGTAAATATCTGGCATTTTTTTGTATGGAAAATTGATGGTGACTTTGGCTATGTAATCGAACAGCGATGTTATTGTTCTCTCGTTGATGCAGAGAAGAAACTTTGTTTTTGCTTAGTTGGTATCGAGCCGCAATCTGGCAGCCATTGTCTTGATGGAGTGCGATGACACGACTTATTAGCGGTTATAATCAAATACAATACACACTCCAGGTTCATGTTGATTTTTATTTAATTTTTTTCCGCTAACCCGGGTTGTTCATACTATGTCCAACTAATTTCCGGAGTTCTGTGAACACCCGGTGATGAACGGAGTGAGTAATCACGCCAAAAGTGCTCCGGTGGCTTCAAGGGATTTCAAATCCCGGATCGGGTGGATACTTGAGCTCCAAGGTTCATATTGGTTTAGAAATCATCAATTTAGATATGTTTGTTTGGACTTAAAATTAAGTATTAAAAATTGAAGTATACGAGCTTAATTGATCAAGTCAAAACTGCATTATAAAGTTAAGTGCTACATTTACATTCTTCTCAAGATTTACTTTTTTTACAGTTTGGGCCCAGATTTTTTAATTCAATTACTGAAAAAAAAAAGGTGAAGACAGTATCGGACATGGTGGAGAGGGAAGGGGGCGGTGGGGGCCCTGATTCCGGCCACCACTGCCCTAATCGAGGTTGCCGATTTCGAAGAAAGAGGGAGATTTGCTCCTCCTCCATCTGGTCGTCAACAACCGAAAAAAAACATTAGACAGAAAATCGAGAAATGGACCAGATTGCAAAATCAGAAGAGTTCAGAAGCACCGCTGTAAATAAGCCGAAAGTAGCCCCTGCTGAGCGAATAAGCAAATATAGAGTAATTCAACACTTTTTTGACTGGTCATTAAGTTTTATGTTATCAAACAAGCTTAATTCCATTAAGTGCTGAAAAATTAATTTCATTGTTTAATTGAAATTATCAAACATAACCTTAGTCTAAGCTTCTTGAGTCCTATGATGCCCAACAAGATAACGTAGGCATCATGTGTTAGATAATGAAGGAAAATTTGTGTCCGGAAGCTCTTTAGCTAACAAGAGCGGAAAAATCGAAACTGGGGAGCCGAGAGGCAAATAATCCGAACTCCGGTGGACGAAGGGGGCATGCGAGACTGCCACTCCTGATTTCCAACGCAGAAAACCTGCTAGCCCAGAGAAGGGCGATCATTGAACCTCGCTAGACCTTAAATCAAATAACTGAGAAAACGTGCCAAAATGGAAGCACACTGATAAACATGTCCACTGCACAAGATGATCCGATACAAAAAAGAAAAAGGCGCCATCCTTGAGGGTTCTTAGCTTAATTACAGCACCAAATCAGAAAGGTCTCGAAAAGAGTCGGATACGATAAGTTTACAACTAAAGACCATGCTCGCTGATTACGAGTACCGAACTAGGCTTTCCTAGCCAAAAAAATCCCAGAACATGGACGGATTAAGAGCCCCAGGCCGGAGAAGAAGTCTGCTGTCCCCAGCCAGACGAGGACCTCCCTCCGATGGATTGGTCTCTGCCTTCTCGACCGGAGCCCCCCCTTCCCCTTCTTCCACCGCCACTGCCCCAGGAACCACGACCACCGCCACCACGGCCGCCTGTCCGGTCCTCACCTCCGTTCCTGCTCCACCCACCACCACCACCACCTCCACCTGCCCAACCAGCACCAGACCCTCCCCCTCCGCTGTTCCACGAAGACCCACCATCTGCTTTCCAACCACCCCCGGACCCTTCCTCTCCTCTTCCACTGCCACCACTCCATGAAGACCCGCCTGCTTTCCGAGAAGAATCTCCATCATCTTGCTTCGTGCTATTCCAGGAAGAGCCACCATTGCCCGGCGTGCTTCCCCAAGATGAATCTCCACCTCCGTCTTTTTTCCCATTCCAGGAAGAGCCACCTGCATCATGTTTGCTCCAGGAGTCCCCAGCAGGTTTTTTCCACCCACTCGAAGTATCAGACGGGTCCCCTCCAACTTGCTTGTCACTGCTCCAGGAAGAGCCACCACCGGCCTGCTTGCTCCAGGAGTCGCCCTCGGGTTTCTTCCAACCACTGGAAAAATCACCCGGATTGCCCCATTTATTATCCGTGCCAGCATCCTCAATTTTCTTACCCCAGGAATCCCCCCCAGGTTTCTTCCACCCTCCCGAGGAATCACCAGTGTTACCTGACTTATCATCTGCTCCAGTGTCCTCTACTTTCTTGCCCCAGGAATCCCCATCAGATTTCTTCCACCCTCCCGAAAAATCACTTGCATTATATGCTCCAGAGTCATCCTTTTTCTTGCCCCAGGAGTCCTCAGATTTCTTCCACCCCCCTCCTGAGACACTGCTCGCATTACCCCAATTATTATCTGATCCAGAGTCTTCCTTTTTCTTGCCCCAAGAGTCCTCAGGTTTCTTCCAGCCTCCCGATGGACCAGTTGCGTTATATGCTCCAAAGTCGTCCCTTTTCTTGCCCCAAGATTCCCCCTCAGGTTTCTTGCATTCTCCCTCGTTATGCGCTTTATCCTCATTATTCCCCCAAGAACCCGTCCCTTTACGCCACTTGTCATCACCCGAACTTTTTGAAAAATCCCCAGCTTGTGGGTGGCTCCACGAAGACCCTCCTTCTCCATGGGAAGTCTTTGGTGTATTCCAGGCACCACTGGATTCCTTGTCCTTTCCCCAAGAGGCTCCAGCTGAACCTGAATCATTGTCTCCAGCATCTTTCCATGAGCCTCCGCCTTGTTTGTCCCAAGAGGATCCTTTGTCTTGTGTTCCCCCCAAAGAAGATCCTCCATCAGCACCAAAAGAACTTGGTTTGCTCCAACTCTCTCTCTGGTTCTGGTTGTCAGATCCACCTTTGTTATAACCACCAGGATTAGACGACCAAGAACTCCTGCAAGTAAGGTTCCATAATATGTAAGTGAACATGTCTAAGCTCGGATATCAAAATGACATATGATCATACTAGGCAGGGATTAAGAAGCTGACATAACTATCCAGAGAGGTAAAAGAACATACCGCACATAAAAAAAAGAAAAATAAGACCATCGAATCGGGGAAAAGATAGATCAACACGGAACTGCTGTAGTATCCACATAGAAAGGATTGCAACAGAAAATAAACGTAAAAATAAAAACTCATTAACAATAGTAAGAAAAAACCTGTATGATACCTTTCTCCAATCCGTCCACTGCTCCATCCACCACTTCCTGGCGTTGAGCCACCTACAAAATATGCATTGTCAGGAAAGCAATTAGAAGAAGCAAGAATGAAATATTAAGTATTACATAAAACGGCCAAAAAAGTCAATACGAAAGACCCTAGAACTGGAGGGATACTCGTTAGTTTCCTCTTCTCTTCAATAGTGTTAGTATAATTCTCTTTTAATGGGAACGAAAATCAATTATTTAAGAACTACATCACTGTGGAAGCTCCTCGCCCACTTTAAAAGTTGCAAGCCAGTGTTTCTCATGAATAAAACAGTATTTTGGGCAGAAATGCAAATAAAGAAAATCCAATTTGAAACACTACCCATCCTCTCAAATAAAATGTGTATATGACTAACAATAGTCCGATAAATCTGGTGCAAGCACAGAGAAATTACATTAGACTGTGAAGCTTCTATTATAGGCATGTGTAGGATATCATAGATTGCACACTTTAAGTGCTCAGACAGAATATAATATACGAAAAGCAATCATAGCCATCTTCTACAGTAACACATACTATTAAATCATTATCTTTTAGTCTATTCAAAAAAAAAATCAATGATAATTTAATGAAAAATTCCAGCACCAACCTCCACTGTTCCATCCAGAAGATTGATCCCGGTCAAATGATCTTCCTCTACCAAATCGACCACGATCACCTCGGCCTCCTCTACCTCGATCACCTCGGCCACCTCTACCTCTTCTCCCACCAGATCCGCCAAAAGTTTCACCCTGATCCTCATCTCCTCTATTGTCCCCAAAAGAGCTCCCTGTTTGTTGACCCCATGAAGAACTTCCACCTCCCTCGCCCCAAGATGAACCTCCTCCTTTACCCCAAGAAGCATCCCCTTCTTGTTTATTCCAGTTACCTCCATTATCAGTTCCAGCGGCTGATTTACTCCACGAAGAACCTCCATCTTGTTTATTCCAAGCGGAACCCCCACTACCTCCATTCCAGGAGCTGCCTGCATTTTGTTTAGATCCTCCAGGCTGATCATTCCAAGAGCCTCCATCTTGTTTGCTCCATGAAGAACCTTCATCTCTTTTACCCCATGAAGGACCTCCCTCTTGTTTATTCCAAGAGAACCCCCCACTATCTCTATCCCCGGAAGCACCTGCATCAGTTTTATTCCAAGAACCTGTATCATGCTTACTCCATGAAGAGTCTCCATCTTTTCCATTGTTGCCAGTTGATTTTCCCCATGAAGAGCCTCCATCTTGTTTCTTCCAAGAACCTCCATCTTTATTCAAAGACGAACTCCCATCCAGTCCAAACCCATCAATTGGTTTGTTCCACACAGAACTCCCACGTTCAGATTCCTGTGAAAAGCCTCCTCCTTTACCCCAATCATCAGAACCAAAACCAGCTTTCCCTTTGTCCGAGGATGAATCTAGTTTTTTCCAGTTTGTCCAACTGGCACTTTCATCCTTTGTCTTCTCACCAGAAGAATCAACGGGAGCTTTCATTTTCTGGTTTGCATTACCCCAGCTATCTCCATCTTTTGAAGAACCATCTGCTGCTTCACCCCCTGAAGAAACTCCTGGTTTGTTCCAACTATTCCATGAAGATCCTCCATCAGCAGTAGAAGCCTTTTGTTTGTTCCAACTATTATCCTCATTGTTATTTGCATCATTGTTTTTTCCCCAAGATACTACAGTGGCATTGGCCCAGCTCTCCCCACCTTCCTTAGAAGGCAGAGATGAATCTCCACTCTGTAGAATTGCATTGCCCCAGCTGTCCAATCCACTGCCGCTAGTACCGCCCTTTGCACCAGCTTTATTCCAAGTGTCTCCATCCTTTCCCCAACCATCACTTTGGTCATTACCAGAAACCACTTGGTTATCAGCTGCAGATGTGCCCCAGGAAGAATTTTGTTTTGGAGCCACTTTTGATCCCCAGCCATCATCTTCCACATCTACCAAGCCAGAGAAAAAAAGAAATTTGCTATTAAGCATGCTCAGGTGAAACTACAAACATCAAGGATCAGAGCTGCAGAAAATGATGCATGGCTCTACCTGTTTTAGGACCGTTACCGGAACTAGATGGATCTGCAGAATTATTCTCTGTCTGAAGATGTAAAAAGGAAATGGTTCAGGATTCACAGCATGCTTCCAAATTCAAACAAGAAAAGAAGAGAAGGGAAGCAAAATTGGGGAGACCGAGAGCAAGTTACAAACCAAAAGTCCTGATGAAGGAACACCGGACCAAGAACTCCTACAAGCACAAGAAAATTGTCAAATTCATCAGAGAAAGAGCAAGATGTAATATATCCTAAACATAAGCAGGATGATGGATGAGCACCTTACTAAAACTTCAGAAAATTATGTGTCAATGATTCGAATAATGGATATCTAAACTTCTAAACCAGAACTTTACAGTATAAGATGCATAGAGTCAGCACATTTTTTTAATATAATATGCATTCTATATACACTTAATTCTAATCTCTGAGATTTGTAGACACTGAATATCATCATTGATGAAAAGCAAAACCACCACAAAGTAAAATCAGCAATTCACATATCAATTTTATATGGTTGTCAATTAGCAACATCAATGAATCCCATTAATATAACAATAGTTATATAGGAAGACAAATTTAAGTCGTTGGCATCAGACTGTGAGACTACCATGGGGCAGATGAACCCCCAGAATTCCATCCCCCATCATTAGCTGAAGTTTCAGTTCCACCAGTCCAATCTGCAAACATAAACATGACAATAAACACCATATAAACCGTCACAAGCCACCCTCCAAAAACAAAAGAGAATGCGCAAAAAGCATGTCGGGAGGGATGGAGACATAAACTGAAGAATAAAGTTCAACTAGATGGAGATATAATGCTTCAAAAGACACAGCTACCAACTATCCATGTTCAGTAATTACTAATTATAAATGCATTAACCTGTAGAGCCTTCATTTCCAAGCAGATCAAATGGTTTTGCAGAACCGGAATCTGGCTCCTCCCTTTAAAACACAAGAAGAAATGTCAGAACAATTTTGAGAAATGCAACCATTGCATTCTAAGAGATTCACCAAAAACGGTCAAATATGATGAAGACCTAATTGACGTTGCAGTGCTCCTTCCATGAACCTCAACAAGGTGCTCACTTTTAACTGCATAAACATGACCACATTCAACATGTTGACCGACAAACATAAACCAGAATGAATAGGTACTCATTGACGAACCTGTAAGCACTTTTTGCTGCGAATCCAGCTTCACTGTGACATCAGAGCGGCGTACACCTATTACACGACAAGTATATCCCTTCAACGGGCCAACCCGTATTCGCAAGGTCTGACCAACTGAGAATCCATCCCTTTCTCCTTGGTTAACTTCATTTCAAAATAACTGATTAGCATGGAGCACATTACACAGCCACAGATACAGCAAAATTAATAAATTACGCTTATTACACAGCTGCAGTGCTTACAGTCCCGCTTATTTTCCCTTGCTTGCCATGGTTTTTCAGGCGATAGAGGGGATTTAGGAGATGAAGGCAGATCATCAAAACCAAATGGGCTAGGGTCGCCACCCTAAGGTAAAGCGAAAAGCCAAAAATGTGAACAGACAAGACAACCGTCAGAAGAAATCTTAGAGGACCAAAAGACAGCCTATGTTTACAATAAAGTAACAGATATCTACACTGTAAATTTGATACCTTTCCGGGGAATGAATCAACAGAGAGCTTTATCTTCTCACAATGCTGTGCTTTGGAGCAAATATAACCACCATTTTCCGACTCATTCTCATCATATATAAAGATAATGCCTCTGTATATTTGCTTAATAATTCCTTGCCTATCCTGAAATGACAAATAAGTAAGGGCAAAGAGTTGAAGGTATTTCGTGGATTTTCTTCCATAAGCTAAACAAGGAGATAACATGAGCTTCTAATAGCAATTAGACACTTGCCTTTAGTGGACCATCTAAAATGCGAACAGTTTCATTAACTGAAATGGGCTTTTTATGTTGATCCATTGCTGTAAACTTGCCTTCAAAGGGTCCATTAGTTATTTCATGCACACCCACATTCTGCACAATATGTCCCTCTGCACCCTCTTTCAAGATCTAGAAAAGGTTGCATAAATTTCCAGTTAAATTAACATGAGAACTATTCCAGGATAACTCAGCATAAAGAGAGTACGACTCAGAAGACTAATGTAAATACCTTGTAGTCATCTTTCTCAACACCCACAATTAGACCAAAATCTTTTCGGCTGCAATAGTAATATGTTGACATGAAAAGAGGTCAACTTCCATAAGATGCATAATTAACAAGAAGTTTCAACATTTGTGGAAGACTTACCCCATACAAACAAGGTCAAACAATTCATATTTTTTTGTTGAACTGGAACCTGATGATCCCTCTCCCTTCTCACCAGCTTTTTCAAATTTTACCGACCGTTTCTTCTTTTTATCACCATATAGCTGTGTGAGCCATTCCACTTCAGAAGATTCATCATTCTCAGGAGGCTGGAATTTCAGCTGCTCCTCTTCAGAAGGCATGACTCCCCAGAAGCTTAATGAATCTATTGCAACTCTTTTGTATATATATCCATCTTTGAGCATTAATCCATCAAGAATTTCAAAATATTGCCCAGTATCCCGGTCACGTCTCTTTTCGATCAGAGGACGAAACTCACTGCACTTGCAAAGCAGAAACATTAACCATCAGAAAAAAGCAACAGATTGAAGAAAGAAGAAAATAGAAAAGCCTTACTCGAGCTCAATTGCGCTAATTAATTTGGGTGCTGGAGCACCAGTTTTCTTGCCAGTTCTCTTCAAAGAGACTCCCCCGCCCTGTCAAATATTTGGAAGGTCCTTATGAGTGACAAGAATTATGATAGCCACAACTCAAAGATGTAAATAAGTTGTAGACATCATAAAAAGAGTAAATTGAGAAACTTCATAAATACTATAAATTAATATCTGTATCAGGTCCATATTTTACATAAAAACCATACTTCAAGAAAACAAGTGAACAAGCATCACACTAGACAAGATATAGAAAAGTAAATGTTCGTCAATAAGGTAACTTGTATCAAATCCCATGAAGCATTGAAAAGTAGAAGAAAATGAATACTTATTTTATGAGCCTACAACAAAAAGAAATAATAAAACGAGTCTCTTCGTGGTAGAAACACTTGGGCCTTAGCAAGAATAGCAAATTTCCAGCATCTTGCATACAGAGACCATAATACAAAGCATGACTCAGCCAATCAAAGTGGCTCTAACAAAAACCCACAATATAAACAAAAGACTAGACTCCTAATAGAAGTGGTCCACTTACAAATTTTTGCGCCAATGCTTGCAGATCAATCCTTGGAATCAATTTCACTGTTACCCTTCTTTTTGCATCATTCACAGCAACTACCTGCAGGATCACAATTTTGGTGTAAAACAGAATAATAAAGTACACACACATTAATGACCATAGTAGAAACAAGCTATACAGCGGCACAAAGTACTGAAGCGATACCTGTGCAAGGTCTCCTTTGTATGTGCCATTTTTCACACGGGCCCACATGCCCACAGAAATTTCAGCACGTCTGCTCCGCACATTTAGCAAGTGAGGAACCTGACTTCTGGGGACCGGTGTTACTCGAGTAGTATATATACTACAGAGCCCCTTGCAGGCCTAATTTTACAGAGAAGTGGTCATATATATTTTAAATGAACATAAATGACGGGAACGCTGCTAGATAAAGCAGGAAATTAACATCATCCATTGCTTAAGCTACCTCAATCACTTCAGATTGTTTCTCGGCTTCGACGAAGAAGTGGCCTTTCATGTGCTCAACAGCATAAGCAGATATTATCTGCAGTTTCTTACCCAGGGCTTGCAGATCAACGTACTTCTGCATGAGGCAAAAGGCTGAATTCCGCTCCCGACCAACCTACCACAAAGATTTTTCAGGAAAATTTAACAAGAAATACAAGGGAAGCAATTCACGAGCTTCAATAGCACACAAGCTGAAAGACTCTGCTCTACAGGAGAAGGGATGGGATTTATATATGCAGACATACATATATATATTTGTGTGTGTGTGTGTGTGTGTGTCTGTATAACATTATACATACCGCACACTTCACTTTCCAAGTGGTTGGATCCTTAATGGAGGGTATGGAAGCATCTTCTTCCACAAATCTTCTAAGATCAGGTTCGTCCTCAGCAAACCTCAAGAATGCAGAAGCATTCTTGTAACGCTCTTCCATCATTTTGTCAAATTCTTCTTCAAACTCCTCCTCTTTGGGGAAAACAGGGAGGCTGTGGGATTTAGACTGATCATTCTTATCGTTTGTCCCCAAATCATACTCTTCTTCTTCAAAAAAATCTGTATAATATGCAGGAGGACAAGGCGTCAGTATGCACATGGGTTGCATATATCATCTCATAGCTCACGCCGCCAGATTCAGATATCTTCTTGGTAGACAAGAATCATCATTTCAAGACAACTCCAGAATCCGCAGCATGCATTGCCTAGTATGTACTATCACGGGCGCTTGCATATTCAGAAGTACAGACACGATCGAGCATGAAATTGTTACAGATAAATCGATCGCAGAGTCCACAGATGAGAGATTTGACCTAAAATTTCCCTCTTCCAACCAAAAATCAGATCACCGTCTTCCCTACAATCACTTGAAAGAGTAGACGCACGGAGGAACCGAATCAGGAAAGAAATTTATGAAACAAGCAGGTCCTAATTCGGTTCGCTCCGCCACTAAGGCCCTAAGAGCTCTCAGAACCCAAAACATCGCAGTACAAATGAGAAAACCAAAATGCAGGTCATGTGACAGACGCAACGTGAAAGACAGAGTGCAGAGAGGTCGCGTACCGTCATCGAAAATGCTGTCGCCACTGGAGTAGTCGCCGTCGGAGGCGACAGCAGCATCCTCGAAGAACTGGAGGACGCCGCGATTCCTCCGCTTCTTGGCGCCGCCGGTCTTGTCGTCATCGACCTTGCGCTTGCCGGAGGACTTCCCGGCGGGCTGCTTGCCTTTGTCGGACACCATTTTCAGGTGAAGGAGGCGTGAGGAGCTTCCCGGAAGACGAGAGGCGCATAGGTAGAGAAGAGAACAGGAGAGTGAAGAGCTTTGATTTTGAGAGAGAGGGGAGGAGAGTGATTTTGTTACCAAGAAGATATCTGAATTAAGGGTGCGTTTGGATTTTGATTTTGGAAAAGAAAAATGAGATGAAATTATAAATTTAATTTGTAAAGTGTATGTTTTTATTGAATTAAAGTTAAAAAATTGAAATTTTTAAGTTGGAAAATGTGTATTTTTGTTATATAATATGTTGAGTTAAAGTTAAAAAAATTTATCTTATAATCTAAACACCCTTAAATATTGGCATAATTTCGGGATGAAAAGAAAAAAGAAAAATTAATGGATTTTCCATACATTTTACCGTCCGCGACTGAATTCACAATTTCTTTTACCAAAAAAAAAAAGCAAAATGTTTGCCTTGTTTTATTATAATCGAGGCAAAGTTATCTTGAAATTCAATAATCATTTGCTTCTGCATCCATCTGTGAATTAGAAGAATGTAAAAGTAAATTATCAATACATTTTGATTGTCGAAACTAACCCAATGAACCTCTTTAAATAACACATTTATAATTATTGCAACAAGCAAGGGACTCTTTCTTATCAGTCAAAGGTTTCAACTTTTGGGGTATGTTGAACCGGCTGAAAAAGTATTTTCTGAATTTTTGTTCCAGTAATTTCAAATAAGCCTTTAGTATTTCATGTTTTTTAACGAAAAAGAAAAAGAAGAAGTGCTAAATGACCGTAAAAAGAAAATCGAATAACTTCTTCAGTATTTATTTCAAACGTAACGATTTCATTCTCTATAGTCCCAGCCCAACCAAGAGCACATCGAATCCTAAGATATTATTAGCCATCCGACGATTGTGATATATATCAAAAACCAGTGTTCCATTTCAAAATGTAGCATAAGACGTTTAAAACAATTGGTCAACAATTACCTATTCCAAAATTTTAACCAATATGTAGGTCATAATTTGTCCAGCATTTTGCTACGAGAAATTGCGAGAATTTAACTAAATACAATATATAACCACTTTAAATAAGCATAACTTCAATAAGTTAAGAAAATGAAGAATTTACAAAATTTACTCCTTCCACCACTAAAGCACCATAAAGTTAATCCCCGACTCTTTCCTATACCATTTACTATACTAATTGATGAAAAATATAATAAAAAAATTAGCCATCCTCCCCCCCCCTCCCCCCCCCCCCCCCCCCCCCCCCCCCACCATTTTACTTTGTATGCAAAATGCATCATCACAACTGTGCCTTTGAGAAAGTAGGAGTCAGCTTCAAAGAGATGTCCCCATACGGTTCTTCTTGCTGCACATCAACAAGTTCATAGCTCTTCAAAACCTGTTCGGATATAAAAAAAAAGTTACCCATCACTTTTACGACCGAGCATCGACTTAATGCCCCTCTCTTAATGATTGACAATATAGGAGCCTACGCTAGGTCGGAGCCAACAAATAAACCAGAAGAAATTCTATAGTGCTCGAAATACAGGAAGTGAAGTGCTTGGTCGTAAACTTAACTCATCATAGAGTAGTTCTATTATGCATCAAATTCGACAGATTTCATAGCTGACCATATGTGATGTTTCATGATGGCGTATAGTGGACTGGTTTTCCCATGCAAGCCGTGGATTAGACACTACTGCAGTTGAATACGAATGAGTGACTAGTAAATTTACCAGTGTCTCGTAAAACATCCTAGCACACAGCCTTCGTTTCTTTCCTTCCAAAATTTTGTTCAGACTGAGGTTTTCAGACTGTCCTTCGGCAACTGAGGCAGTTGGAGACTGTTTTTTCAGGTATTGAGCCACAGCCCTGAAACAACACAGCCACAGTGAGACACCAACCGAGGATGTCTTCTTTAGCCAGACATTGCCAAGATAGTAAGGGGGCAGAAAGCAAAGACAGAGAGACAAACTAGGACCTTGTTCTAACAGAAAGTGATTCGCCTCCTTGGCCTCCCCAGGAACCTGCAGGATATTAAATAATATCAAGTGACTTGGGATAAGAAAATGAACAGAATTACTCCCAAATTCCAGTTCAAATAACGACTATGAAGTTATGAACCACCAGAAGGAAGGGAAGATCCATTTGCTTGCTTACCACATGGTGAGGCATCGTCAACTTCCAGAAAATTAAGCTCCTGCATTCGTATGAGACAATAATAAGTTAAAATACAGTTCACCAAATATTCATGTCAGTTTAAATATATTAGAGGAATTTAGTAGAGAGGACAAGGAAAATGTCCACCGACTTCTTCTGCAGTATCCAATTCCTGAATATCAGAAAGGCGATTCTCCCCAAGACCAAACCGTTCCTCTGAAAATGGAATCGGTGTGTCCAAATCAGACCCAAAGGATCCGGTTGACATTCCGAGATCAGGCAAGGACTGGTCATCAGACCTCACAGCTGTACTCTGAGGAATCTCAGATAACAGACTCATGTCATTATCTGAGAAGGGGGTGAACTCAGATCTCCTGGAACTAGAGGGCCCACTCCTGGGAGGAGAGGACACAAACCCATGGAATGTCCCAGGACCGGTGCCACTCTCATCATGTTGCCGTAGCCGTTCGATCTCCAGATCAAGGGCCTGATCTCCATCAGGAGAACTTACAACCGTCTTATCAGGAATGCATTCTTCTGTGAAGGGAGCTGTGCTGTCCTCTGTTACCAATGCTTCAGGAGGGACTTCAGCAGAACGAATTGAACATGCTTTATTGGACACATATTCTTTATTTGACGCGGCTACAAGATCCTCACACATGCCTGCAAAGCACAGCCAGAAAAACACAATTGTTCAATTACACGTACTTTTCTGTTTATCTACAAATAGAGAAACCAAATCAATTAGACCAGATCCTTACATCATCATCATCATCATCATAATAATAATAATCATCATCATCCAAACATATTGGTTGATGAACTTGAATCATCATCATCATCATCATCATCATCATCCAAACATATCCGTTGATGAACTTGAAGATTGAAGATAAAAGGATATTGCCAAATAAACCGCTGTGGTTCCACTCTCGGATTCACAGTCAGCAAACTTCGAGACAGGACAGACTTACCAGTTATCAAGGGATGATCAAAGATCTGCTCCTTCCTTTGCCTTTTACTCAACTTCCACAAATCCAACAGAGAGGAATTTGGCTTCCTCTTGCGTAATATATCACTGGTATCATTGAGTGCCTTTCTCATAAACCTGCAAGTTCTCCATCCTCAGATTGGCAAGAAATAACAGAGAATGTAGAGAATGCATGTTGAGTAAAATTCGATACGATAAAATCATTCGTACCCATTTGTCAACACAACGACTCCATCATAGAATTGCTTTCTTTTCCTTTGCCTGGGTTGGGGCTGCTGCTCAACCTGCGGACTTGGTCGGATATTCATTTGAGGAGGACTTGATCCAATCACTAAGTTGGGTCCTAAAATATAACACGACCAACAATGAGCATACAAATGCAGAAGTGTCACGCATCTATTCTTATAATATTGACCATGTGGAATGAACATTTATCATGAAAGATTAACTCAGTAAAGAGGTGCATGAACAATGTCCATTAGCCTGTACTTGCTTCTTCAAAACTACTAAGCCGTATGATGTCCTCAATGCTTAAAGTCCTTTGAAGTGCAATCTAACAGTTGTCATATTTATTTGCTCCAGTTATTGTGAGAAATGGAATATTTAAAAAAAAAACTTTCTCAATATTCCAAAGGCAAACAGAACCTAAAAGCTATATCTTTCATTGAAACATGAAGCAAACGAGCACCCACCCAAAGAATTGTCACCATCAAAATTCTCAGGAGCCTCTCTATCAGAACCAGAGCTCTGTTGACCCAAACGCTGCTGATCTACAGGAGAGGGCCCCCTCAGAGTTGCCACTTCCATCGCATCAGGAGGAGGCGTCTCCTTCTCATTCATAACTGGCTCAGTTTCCATCAGATCATCTAGATGGAATGGCACATTAAAAGGGCTTCCTGCCCTCAGATCATGGTCTGCATCACGCATAACCTCAATCTCAGGTACACTCGGCGTAGAACAGTCTAAGTGAACTCCTGCATCAGGTTTTCCTTCCTGAGGACCACCATCAAACGCTTCACTTTGGTGACTAGGATCCAGATCTCTCATAGGTGCTTCTTCCTGAGGATCACCATCGTGCGCTTCACTTTGGTGACTAGGAACCGGATCTCTTAATGGTGGATCATTTGCTTCAACACCAATGTTAAGCCTGCTGCAATTGAAACATTAAAAAAAATGTTAAATTATTTGTCGCCCATCTGGGGAGAAGATATTGAAAGGGCATAGTTGGCTATCTTGTCCTCCCCCCTTTGAAATTGTTGGACTGCACTTATGAAGATTTGGTTTCTGCTATAAGATTAACTTATCTTTGTTTTCTAAGAAATTGTAAAAGCAAAGGAACCACTCCTTTTCATGCCGACAAACAGAAAACAAGAATGTTCTTCAGAAACCAAACAATGTATAACAGATAGTACTTACTCTTCCTCAATCGACCGGACACCTGAATTTTGACGCTCTGCAGATAGTGATGTGCCAAAGCAATCCTGTTGAGTCAAAATACTCTATATTCAGGAATGAAGGCAAAATAATCATCTTAAAAACTCGGAATTGGACCAAACGTAAAATAGAATGGCAATGCTCCTAACCTCATCAAAAGTGATTGCAACAAAAGGTTCCACTGTGTTCGGAATTTGATCTGTAAGCCAAAAAGAAACCACGTGATGACCCAATCAGTACTTGAAACTTCATAATCAAGTAATCAGGAATGCCAGCTAAGTGAGAGTAAACATAACCTGTAAGAGTAATCTCCTCCTGACTCCTAAGATGACTGTCTTCAGCCCTGAAAATATGAGAAAACCATAGTTGGTATAATTAGTCACAGCAGGAAATATTATATTTATACGAGAAACTCTATATATCTCGATTATGAGCGTACTCGTGATAATGGGCATCATCCAAATCCAGTTCATTGAGCTCAAACGTATTGGGCAGTGTGACTGCATGAACTGAGGCCTGCTGAGCATTCTCGGGCAGATTGAGGTCCAGTGAAGAAGTGAAGAGCTTGCTCAACCCGGTCAAGATAATATTGCAGTCCTTGAATAAATACTCGACCTTCTTTGAGTATATGCGGACCACACCGAGCAGAAGGTGCCCGGACATTCTCAAAGCAATCGGCACTTCCGAATACATTATGTAATCTACCAAGGAGCAAAAACAATCTGTTACCAGGGTCATCACATAAAATCCTTAATCGACACAAAATTTCTGATCTTGAAACAAATTAGCCCAAGAAACCAAAAACAAACAAACGCCCATTAATGGGGATACGAGTGACTCTGCAATCAGAGCAAGTGGGAGCGGAGAGACGGACCGACGGTCTTGGGGATGTCGGTGGAGGTGTAGTGGGACTTCTTGAGGCGGTGCTGCAGGTGGGCGGCGCACCATACCGTCCCCAATGGCCCCTTCCGGCCCAAGAATGTCTGTGAGTAGAACATCTCCCGATTGGTCTCCCTCCTCCTCTTCTTCTTCCTCTGCTTGTGGGTTATTCCCCTTCAAGGTGATTAATCCATTAATCGACGAGATTGACAAGGAAGATGGAAACTTCGTCGCTGGAAATGGAAGAAACGGAGAGAGAGAGAGAGAGAGAGAGAGAGTTAGCGCGGGAGAGGGTTGTCTGAAATATTACGGGGGAGGGTTAGAGCGGGAAAGAACTGAAGTGGCGCCACTTCCAGGAATTAATTCTTTTTCTTTTTCTTTTTTCTGTTCAATTTATTTAATTAAAGATTCGATCGAGGACTAGGAAACGGGCCATGTCTTGTCGGTAATTACGAGATATATACTGCCACTGCCCCCACAGCCCGTAGGGCTCGTCGCAAGAGAGTTGTCTCGGCCCATGTTCAGCCCATTCTCTTTACCATTCTTTTATTATCATTTTGTGGACTTTCACAATTTTGAGCCGCCATTTTCCTTTTCCTGTTATGCTTCTTCGGAGGGAAAAAAAAAAAAAGAAGAAGAAGAAGAAGAGCAAAATGGCCTCTTTTTTTCAATTATTACAGAGACACATATATTTAGTATAATAAAAATTATAATTTTTCACTCAAAAAAATCATAATTTTAATAGTTAATATAGGGATAGGGATAGTCCCATTAGGAAAATCAAATATGCAACGTATTAGTTGACAAACGAGAATATACGTTACTGCTCTACATTATCTTTCTAAGAAATGATTTTCTTAATTTATTGGATATCTTGTGCTTGGCCAAATGTATGTGCGTGTATATATAACTTATTGTGCAATATCACCCATCATCATTCGACATTAAGAAATTTTTAATTCAATTCTAAGATGTATGCACATCCAATAAATTTAGGATATGCATATACCCCCTTCTTTACAACAAATCAACGAGATATACGATGTTCCACCTTCCAACATCCTTGTTTGTTGTACAAAGTCTACCTTCTTTAGTGTGTGTCGGCTCGCAAAAATGGACCTCTTTTATTGCATACTGAATTTGTATCATTCATGGTTTTCCAAATAGGTGCATGCCAAACTGGCAAACCAATTACCAACGGCGACTTGAATGGATTTGCTCTTTGAGTGATTCACTGCCACGAACTCAATCTCTTTGGGTACTTGCTTTGCGCAGCAAGCAAGTTATAAAGTTCTTGAATTGGGCGGGACCAAACCATCTCGTCTTTACTTTCCCCAAGCTCGACCTAATGCTGCTACTGCTGCTTGGAGTTGTTGCATATCAGTGAATCCGCACCTGCTTTGACTCCGTTGCGTACAACCTTTAGCTCGTAATGGAATGTTTGCTTTCAGCAACTAACCATTACTTAGGTACTTCAATAGGGGGCTGTGCTTGTGCCAATTATCGAACCAAAAGAACGTGTCTTCACCATCCCCTACTTCATTGGCTCATAGCATGATAAAACTAGCTCTCAAACTTCAGTTTCACCGGTGCCAGGTGTAGAGGACTGGAAACTCCTGTCCCCAATGTACTGTCGACCGTTTTCAATCGTGTTTTCGTACTCTGTATACAGACTGTTCCATTGCTTCCGGTGCTTCGATGGCTTTGCTCTCGTGACTGCTTTCTAATCCTGATCATGTCAGAAACCAGAGAAGGGGAAAAGAAAGAGGAATAGAAAAAACTCGCTGAAGCTACTGGCCAGTGACCATATGCATCAATTAATTAAGGCGGAATGACACCGAACAAAGCATCAAGCTAACATCCACTTCTCTTCTGCCTAAATGGAGAAAAGTTCCAACACACAGCACATAGATACCATCATTAAGTACAAGATAACACTAACTTATACGTCACTTTTTGAGTTTTTAACAACAGCGAAATACCTATATCCAAGACCCTAATAGCGCTCGAATGAGGACGGCCGGCCTCCCCGACCAGGCCTGTCGTAAGGTCCGGGGCGATTCCTGTAGCTTCTATCATCAGTACGGGTGGGCCCTCCAGCCCCGTACCTCTCAGCACCCCCTCTAGGACCTGGTTCCCTCTCATAGCCTCTCTCTCTGCCAAACCCATTTTGAGGGTATCGATCCGAGCTACCATATCGATCACCTGCAAAGCGGTCCCCAGCAGGCGGATACCTGAAAGTGCAAATGGAATTATATAATGACCCCTCAACTAGCATACAAGAGCTGTTTCAACCCCGTGCCAACAACATACTTGATGCAATTTATCAAACTTCACGAGACTAAAAGTACACCCCCAACATATAATCAAACTTGTTGCTTGATCCTATATTTTGAGGGAAAAGAACCATGTAATAACATGCATCAGATATGATCATACCTGTCAGCAACATAGCGATCACGGCCAGAATATTTCACGTCTCTGCTATCGAATCGATCCCTATCTCCATATCGACCTCCATCATATCGATCATCTAAGTAGCGATCCCTTTCCCCAAATCGATCCCCAGCTGCTCCATATCTCGAGTGAGAAGAGAAAGGAGGAGGTGGACCACCTCCTCCTCGCGGCCCACCACCACCACCGGCCGAAGGGCAATCCCGGGCCCAATGGCCCAGCCTCCCACACTTGAAGCACTCATCCTGCCCGAAGGACCTCTCCGCTCCTCCCCCTCCTCCCCCTCCGTAATTCCCCCGCCCACTACCAGAGTAGCTTCCTCTGTAGCTTCCATGGTCTAAGTCATCACTCATTTTGGGTTCGGCCTTATTCACAGATATTATGCGATCACCAAGTTCACGATTGTGCATCTCTCGTATAGCATCTTCCATTCCACGACGATCAGCATAGGTTATAAACCCAAACCCACGAGGGCGACCAGTGCCTCTTTCCAAGACAATCTACAGTGAATACCAGAGAAAAAGTTTATGCCAAGAAATATCCATCATGCAACATTAGTAGCTTTACACCCAACAGTAAAAATATTTCAAGTGATAAATGAATGTGTTACACAGACAGAAGATTGAACGAGACATACTTACAATAATCAATGAAGCAAAAATCACCATGTTTTATGTGCTGTTAGTAAAATTTGATACTAAGCAATTAAAAAGATTGGAAAGCTGAACTTACTCGTTTATAATGATGAGAAGGCATGGCAAGCAGACAAACAATAAATTCTAACTCAGTAAAATCTCTGAAATGTATATATTTGATGGAAGGAATTTCAGCCATGTACTTCTCCCACAGACGAAATTTCCTGTCTAGCATCAGCTATCCGCATTACAAGCATCATCTTCTTCCTAATGCAGCTAGAACATCTCAAATCACTTGATTTTCTCAATCATTTGACACAACCGTGCTGTGACCCTACTGCACGATACTGTCCGACAGCAGGTAAGAAACTTTCCGACAAATCAATCTCCTCTGGCCCTTGAACAAAACTATTCCAAATTAGCCAACTTCCTCCAATCTAAAACCCATATATTCATCAAGTTCTGCTGCCTTTATCAGAGTTTATCCCAATTACCAGGCCCACCACCAAATCAGAGTCCAAACTGACCTCTCTTTCAGACAGAAGCAAAAATAAAAACCCATAAGAAGGATAAACCTATCAGCTATCAACCTGTACAACTGCACATGCAGAACTTAGTGAACAATGCCAAGCCTTCTTAGTAAAGGTTACCATCAGATGATTGGACGTCCTGCACTTCCCAGGTTTAGTTGGATGTCACAAATTATTGTAAAGACAATCACGCAAATCAGTGCTCTGCATTGTTGAACAGTGACTGGCTCTAGCACTTTGTATCTAATTGCTAATCAGAAAGGGACTGGGTATCACTTTCAAGAAAACAAGGCAGTGCTAGCTCTAGTCTTCAGATGCATTGTGCTGCTCCAATAAATCATTACTCAGGCTCCTCACTCTTGCACCAAATAAGAGTAGATGCCAAAGAACCGGATTACATTAACACACTCTCTGCCGAGATATGAAGGTCTAGGATAGAATATTGTAGCTTACGGCTAAGGATGACACAAACACAACATGATTGGAAACTACGATAAAGGTTATAAAGTTTTCAAATTTACGATTCGCCGATGATCCATGAAGCTCCGGGGACAGTCCACAATGTGAACACAGTCCTAGTGGATATATCTCAGAAGTCCTCAACACTAATTTCCCCTCAAGGATCCACGGGACACCAATGGAGTGCACACCCAGCCAGACAAGGAACAAAAAAGTAGCTGACCGTTGAAATTTTAAGGGCATTCAGAAGAAGTGATAAATGTGGCTTAGATTGCTACTGATGTTGGCCAAACTGCAAGAATGATTTTGATCTGAGTAGCAACATTGGCTCCCCTTGACATTGATCAACAGAAAACAGTTTAGAAGGATGCGCTTACAGAGCAAGGACACTAACAACAACGTGCCACTCTAAGTGCATATAGCCACTGAAAGTAGATTGAATTTCACAGGCATGTAAAACCTTTCCCTCCAGGCCAAATATATCTGAAATTCATTGTTGGAGCTTCCACATAAGGTTAGGGTCCTTAGGAATCATGCTTCAAGTAGATCTTCAACGATATGCTTCATCCATATGGTCGAAACTTCAAGTTTAAAGCAGAGAAAGCAGCACAATTGACGATGTATCATCCTAAAGAAAAGATCCATAACGGCAAAAAGGAGCCACAGAGGTAGATGTCCCATCACCCATGTACCCGAATAGGTGAGTAAGAACTGAAAGTTCAGCCCAGCTAATCCCAGAAACCGGAGGTTTGTGGTTGCTTGTGCGTGTTGCAAAAGCAGGCCCAAGGCTGATAAACCCACCCAGAGATCGAGGTAGTCTTCTTTTAGAAAGCTAGGACAAGGAAAGCTCACGAACCAAAAGAACAGGGGAAACCAGACACTTATAGCTTTCCACTTCC
The DNA here is from genome assembly GCF_007655135.1 of Punica granatum. Classification (NCBI taxonomy): domain Eukaryota; kingdom Viridiplantae; phylum Streptophyta; class Magnoliopsida; order Myrtales; family Lythraceae; genus Punica; species Punica granatum. Next base: position 1,205,976 of record NC_045134.1, read on the forward strand.
ACTACCATCAGAAACAGATACGCAGCTCTCAAGATATCTCCTGCGGATGACTTGTAGTTGTAGACTATCCGTCCCATATTGTAGTGTCATACCCATTTTTACAACAATATATTGTTCTGTGAGGTCTGACCCAAAAATAGACAGTGGGGATTGCATTCATAGATCCCTTCATGAGGAACCGCTAAGTCCATTGGAGAAAATCAGAGTCATCTCTGGCAACTGATACTAAATATCTGCAGAAGCTTTCTCGCACAGATAATTGCCACATAGGCCACTGAAAGGCCCTCTGACACAACTTAGCAAAGCAAATGACAATGTGCTTCAGCAAGATGCTGCCATTGAACTGATTGAAAGTTTCTCTAAAGTCCATCTACAGCACATAAAAGAGTCAAACCAGCGACGACGGAAACAAAAATTGTATATTTTACGGAGAACGAACAGGTATTTCAAAAGATGGTAATGCACGTGAATGTGAAGTAATATATCTTATCTTTTTGCTAGAACATCAAATAGAAAACACTCAGAAAATTTCTGCCCCATATCAACTGTGCGGAAGCATATCCAGCTACAATTTGATGCAAGAAATATATGGACTACTGCAATCCCAAAAAGGAAAGTATTTTCCTTTTAGTATGATAACGAAGAAAAAATGCTAGTAAAGACAATCAGTAACCTAATTAATGACAATAAAGATACGTAATTTGGATAGACAAAACAATTTCATATACGAATCTCCACACCAAGAGAATCGGATAACTCTACAAAAACAAACATGCGAGCATTAATTTCCATAATTATCATGAAATTGCTTGCAATTCAGCTCAAATTCCAAAGGGTAAGGCCTAAGGTAAAATTTCCACGCAAAGCGGAGGCTAATTCTTCAATATTCTGGACAAAATACACATGAACGAATCTTAAGAAAGAATCACCGTCTTCTCCACACAGGAGCTAGGGTTCGTACCTGACAGTCGAGGACCTTCCCGAAACGGCTGAAAGTCCGCTCGAGCTGGCGCTCTGTGACGTCCCACGCCAATCCGCCGACGAATATGCGGTAATCCTCCTTCCCCGCCATCTCCCGCTTCCCTCAGTTCCTGCAGGAGAATCAGCTCAGACGATGATCGATGAATTCATGCACAGGTTGAACCTGCTGAGGAAATGAATGTCTCGTACCCACCTCCTCGTGAAATATCGAGCTACGAAGTGAGATGCGACGAGTGAAACCCTAAAATTGGAATTTTCCTTCAGGAAAGGGAAAGTGAGGGATCGGGTATTAGCCATTAGGTCTAGTTGTTTTTGGGCCTGCTTCTTGGGGCCCCAATCAAAGTTTAAGGCCCAAAAGCGTATTGGCCCAAGTAATATATTTGGTATTTTTTTTCTCGATGCACCACATCCTCGCTTATACCTGGAGTAGAAGTTACTCGATTTGGTTACCAAAACTCAATGGGGGTATCTGGTTCACTGGACAGGCACTGAGGGGAATAGAATTGACAGGAACTGATAGCAGGAGATTGGTATTAAAGTTACAATAAAATGCACTAAGTAAGTACTGGTTGAATGATAAGTAATTCAATCATCAAAATTACGAGAGTAATATCACAATTTAAACCAAAAAAAAAGTAATGATAAAGGCATAATATCATGAAAAGGTGGTGGTGGTTCCTCGACGTACGCTATCACGTGAATCAGTAGAGCTCACGTTTGTAACTGTGTTCGGGACTCGCAGCAATTCTTGATGTGTAAATACAATGTAGGAATAGCTAGATGAGAATCAAAGAGTTTCTTCATTATATCTCAATGAATGGACAATGGCATTTACACGTTATCGCCATTATCCAATAATGCCATGAGATACATACATATACATGCTCTGTACATGGCAAGGTACATCAATGGATGGACCAGATCGTAGATTCCGGTATTTACAGTTGACGATAAACATTTCACTCGGGAAGAAGAGGCAGCCGTGCAACTGTGGCTCCGCTGCCACCACCAATCAGCGGTTCTTTGGTCATCTCTTTCAGTATGCTCAAGCTAGGCTTCGAGACCTTTGAGCCCTTCTTGTTTAGCCTCAGGGGAAGTATCTGCAATCTCGGGTTAAGCTCGGTTCCAGAATTTTCCACAGCTAGCTGGTAGCTTTCCACAAGCTCAAGCTGCCGAGCAACTATTTCTGAGCGCCTGGGGAGAAGCTCCACTGGCTCTCCTCCGGGAATCACGATGTACTCGATTGCAAGTCGAACCTCCTAAAAGACAAAAAGAAAGCTTTTAGAAATTTCCCACACAACAGACAGCCAGCATTTGGTTTGATGGAACGCAAATGTTACGAAATGGAATCACATAATGAAACCGACGCAGTTGGTAGATTTCTTTCCCCATTGCATCAGACAAAAAAGGGTCTAAATGATCCCGATTCTCGTTAAGAAAAAAGTCATTTGATTGTATGCCACTTCAGAGTATTTTTTATAGACGAGTTTTTCTAACCTCTAATGCATCAATCTCTTCCAAGGACGGTTTCCTTTTAGGGGCATCTTCTTCAATTTCAACATCTAAGTACTTCTTAGGAGGAAGCTTCGATTTTCTTCCATATGATTCCATTCCAAGAATCATGCGAACGGCCTTGACCATCTGTGCCATAGTATTTGACTGTAAAAGGCAGAAAAGAGGGGATGTTAAATTGGAAGCCTGAGCTCTACATATAAAAACGAAAAACTTTCCTATAATAGACGCAATAATACCATTGTAGAAAACAGAAAGAGCTGGTAACCTTAATAGCAAATATGGGCAACTGATGGAATTTAGCGACACCTCGTATCCATGGATTTTCCTTCAATTCAGAACTGCAAGCAAGAATAGCATCTGCTACTCCAATGTCATCAGTAACATCTATCATATCCTCGAGCCCCATTACGGCAGCCACTTGTAGCAGGTCGGCTTCAAGAATCTGAAGTGCACCGGAATCAATTCCAAATGCCAGTTAATTTCAACCCGGTTTAAGGAAGTGTGTTACATATGTTAATTTCAGTGAATTCTTAGCAGCTCTAGAGCTTATGCCATGCTTTGCATTATGAAACTGCATAGCTATTCTGTAATTGATGAAAGACTGTTGCGTAAAGATGAACAATGTCCATTTGAGGGGATCTCAAACATTCATTTTTACACGTCAAATGCTTGAAAGAACTTGAGCAGAACAGAGCTCATGCAGCTCTAATTGCAGTGCTATACCAAGTGGGAGGGACAGTGTGTTTTTTGGACTATTTACCTTATAAGTATATACAGATATCGGGATGCTCTTTTTGCTCGAAGGCTGTTTACTGCTCCGTTTCTTGGACTTACTCCGAGAATAATTCACCTCATCATCATCGGAGTCTACGTCGCTGCTTAACTCTTCATCATTAGTCAACTCAAACTCTTCTTCCTCAGTCTTTTCGTCAAGTAACATAGGCTTTGGAGAGCCATTAACTTCAGAATGCATCTGCCGAATTTCAATCAAAGGAGATTTTCCTGTGACCAAGATGAAGCTTTTTATTTACATTGCAGTTGGTCTCCAAAATGACAAAAAACTAAAAAGGAGGGGGAAAGACAATTGTGTCATAGACAGAGGAAATTGTGAGGGAGACGTATAGAATAGAATACCTGCTAAAATAGCATCAACACTTGCATCTAACCGGTGATGCACCCGGCACTCTGTCTTTGATATCATCTCAACTGCACAAGTAAATGTTGAAGGCCCTTTTCTCTCTAGAATTGTCTTCTGAACTTTCCTTTTCCGTGCTTCCTCATCACCAAGAGTCACACTCTGATCAAGCAGACAGCTTTTATTTATCAATAATATAATAAAAAAAATCTAAGAAGTGAATTAAAGATTGCTGGGATCTATGTCCCTCTGATTATGGAGAACATAAGCTAATGAAGCATTTTTACTTCTGGACGAGTAAACTAGTGCGTGCAACATTGCTCATATTTCAACTGGAAAAACGATTTCCAACATCATTCTCATAGTTTTGCACTGTCTACGAGAGAAATAGAAACGGGGAAAGTCGGACAAAGACAGTTGAATCACCTCAATACCACCAACAAGGATCTGCAGAGAAGGGTTCTTAATGATGTTATCTATGGTAACTCCATGAGCTGTTCCCACGAGTTGAACTCCTCTCTGAGCAATCGTGCTAGCAGCTAATGCTTCGAGTTCAGTCCCAATCTCATCGATGATAATGGTCTCTGGCATGTGATTTTCAACAGCTTCAATCATAATCTGTATCAGTAAAGTACCATAAGACGCTAAAAAGTCTCAGAGCCCAAATTCAAGGAGCCTAACAGAATCCAATTATAAACTCACATTATGTTGCATATGAACATTGGGCACTTGCATCCTCCTCGCTCGACCAATTCCTGCGTGAGGAACATCTCCATCACCACCAATCTCGTTAGATGTATCCACTATGACAACACGCTTCTTGTGGTCATCTGCTAACATTCTAGCGATCTCTCTGCATAAATCCAGGTGGAAAGTTTTCAGATCCAAAGTATCTAAAAACAACCTTTTTCCTTCCCTTCCGAGCTTTGGCGAACTTGTGCACAGAAAAAAGAAAAGAAAAGAAAGATGTATCTAAAAACGAGATCCTCATAAGAGAACTCGAAACCACTGCTGAGAATAAGCACCTGATCAAGGTGGTTTTGCCGACTCCAGGGGGGCCAACGACCAAGATGGAACCTCCCCCTGCGACCAAGTCACGGAAAGTCTCGGCACTTCCAGACATGGCCCTCCCTACCCGACAGGTGAGGCCGATAATTTGCAATTTTCGATTGCGAATGGCACTTATTCGGTGCAAGGAATTATCAATGCCAGATCGATTGTCATCTGAAAACTCACCAACCTAAACCCAACATCGAAAAATAAAAAATTTAGTTACACATATTGATTCATAATTTTACATTAATATACAGAATATACGCTATTACAGATGTTAATACCAACCAATAGACGATATGAGAGTGACAGAAAGACTCAAACAATTCATATACATTGCATGAAATTGTCACTATTAAAAACGAATAAAAAAACAAAAAAGCTCACCTTTGATATGGCGTGCTTCAGGTCTTCGAGCGAAATGGGCTCTTCGGAGATGACCCAATCCCCAGAGGGGAACCTGGCAAGAGGCTTCCTTCCCAAGTCCATAACCACCTCAATCAACTGCCCAATCTCCTCGTGCCTATGCAGCTCCCTCCTCATCCTCAGAGGAACCAGCTCAAAAAACGCCTCGAGCTCCGAATCGGCCACAGACCTCGACGCGGAGACCGTGCTCGGGGAACTCGAGACAGACCCATTTCCCGGAAGGAACCGATCCGAAGGCCTGCGTATCTCCGGGGCCCGAACCGATCGCGGGATATGCGACCTCGAGGACGCAGCAATTGCCCGTTGCCCACGACGTGTCCGGCGGAACGCCGAAGAGACTGTGGAGATGAGGGTCGAGATGGGGAAGTGGTTAGCTGAGTGCCAGGAGGTTCTGACATCGATGAGGAGCAAATCTGAGCTGAGGGTTCCCATCAATACTTCGTTCTTGAGATTGACTTAGCAAGTGTTTCCTTGATCCAGTGCCACTTGCTCTGCTATTATACAACGAGGAGAAGATGAAGAAGAAGAAGAAGAAGAAGTGGAGGGAGGAGATATTGTGAGGGCAAAGAAGATTCCGGGGGATCTCCCCTAAGATTGGAGGAGCAGTGGGGCCCGCAAAGAAGGCGGGGAAGGCAGCAAACCGCTAACGACCACGGAAGCTTTAGGAGGAAGACGACCAAGTGGTGACTGCGGACCATGCAATCCTTCATTGCTTTCTCGTTGCCCCCTTTGACACTTTTCCTCCATTTCCATTTTCCTGGTTTTTTATTTTTTTAAAAAAATTTCTTCATCCTTGTATGAATTGATCCAATTAATTCAATTTGAATCGAATCGGTCACTAAAGTGTAAAGTTCCCTCAAGATAAATTTCCTTCACTCGCAAAATTCGAAACTTTATTTAAAAGAAATAAACACCAAGTCATTTAAACTAACATGTTAAAAGATAAAATTTCACGGCGTGAATTTATATAAATATTTATTTTCTGTTTTGACATCGAGATTACAAAATTCCTCTGGGACATGTTCTAATTTAATCATAATCATGTGATAATTGCGAAATAGATCTTTATGTAAATTATTTTCTATAAGCATTATTAAATTAATTGGGTATTAAAGCTTTATTACATGCTAATATCTTACTTAGTACTTAGGAATTCGAAATTCTCGAAAATAAAAGAGTCCCTAGACTCCCTACGATCATTCTCTCTCGATTTATTCTTTTCTATTTCTTATTTGTTGTTTTTCTTATCTTACTTTTCTCAAGGGGCCATCACATTGGATTATTGGTGGCACACAAAAAGGTCAAAAGTTGTACAAATCGAACGATAGATCTAAATTTGGGCTTCACTTCAAGGCCCAAATATCCTCGGTAAAGTTCTGAATAAAGGCCCATGGGCCATCACGAACTGACCATTAATTTTTTGGGTGAATAACTAACCATTAATTAATCAATATTAGGCGTCGGCAAGCCCGGTGCTCTCATAGGGAGTCAAAGGGCACCGATCCTGCTGTCTTCTATTCTGACTTCTGAGAGCCAACGCAGCTAATGCATGCATGCACGTAAGTGGAGCCAGGCCACTTCCGGCCTTGCATGTCCGCCACGTGTCCTGCACCTCTTGCCCCCCCCAGCAAATGGGGGTCCTGAAAGAACTGCGCCTTCTTGGCAACCGCGAACATGTATAAAAGCTGCGGAACTATGTTCCATATATAATTCGCTCTAATGCATGCCCTCTTATGAAATTGTTCCATAGTCTCTCCATGCGGTCGGCTACGGAGGATATTTTCGTAAATTTAAGTCTTCACTCCACGGGGGGAAATTAACCGTCACATTCATAGTTGGACAGAATTCCGAACGTACGTAAGTTCCCAATCCTCCAGTCCAATCCATTTCCGAGTCCGGAAAAGAGATAGCAGACTATGATAGGATCCACGAGCTGCCGTGGACTCTCTCTGATCTTGGCTCTTGGTCTGGCAATGCTCGTCGGGATCTCGGCTAATCTCCATGATGATACCATACTCCAAGTCACGGAAGATCCCTTGTCGCTCTTCCGCAGCCGCAGGTTCTCGCCTGGCCAGACGGTCCTCGGCCTCCTCCGCAGCGGCGCTGCCGAGAGGCACTTCCGGGCCTTCGTAGAGGAGTACGGCAAGAGCTACTCAACCCAGCAGGAGTATCTTCGCCGCCTGGAGATCTTCGCCAGGAACCTGGTGAGGGCTGCCGAGCATCAGGCAGCGGACCCGACAGCAGTCCACGGCGTAACGCAGTTCTCAGACTTGACGGAGGATGAATTCGAGCGGCTGTATACTGGCGTCCGAGGCGGCACCTCAGGAGGAGGAAGAGGGGGACTTGAGGGATTAGAGCAGGCCGGTGTGGCTGTGGAGGCTGGGGATTTGCCGGAGGATTTCGACTGGAGAGAGAAGGGAGCTGTTACAGAGGTCAAGATGCAGGTACGTCCATGACCCAGGCCAGATCGAGTTGGTTTGAGCTAAATGATATTTTTATGAGCCTGGTGTCGGGTGGCTCATACGCGCCGATGAGATGCAGGGTTCTTGTGGGGCATGCTGGGCTTTCAGCACGACAGGAGCAGTTGAAGGAGCCAACTTCATCTCGACCGGGAAGCTTCTAAACCTTAGCGAGCAGCAGCTAGTCGACTGCGATAATATGGTAATAATAATTAATCTTAATTCATCAGGTCCAGTGAAATGAAATAGGAAACAAGTCGTATAATGTTGTACTAAAGGTGATCCACTAGCTAGTTTATGCTTCCTAATAACAACAATTGTATTCTGCTTGTGTACGTACTCTTTGTGAAGTGTGACTTATCGGACAAGAGCGCATGCGACAACGGGTGCCACGGAGGTCTTATGACAAACGCCTACAGGTACTTGATTGAGGCAGGTGGGTTGGAGGAGGAAAGCGCTTACCCTTATACCGGGAAGCGCGGAGAGTGCCAATTCAAGCAAGAGAATATAGCTGTTAAGGTCGCAAATTTCACCAACCTCCCCATCGACGAGGTTCAGATTGCTGCACACTTGGTCCGACACGGCCCCCTCACCGGTAAGTTAGTGATCCATTGAATTTGAATGGCACCACTGGCAGGTTATTTTCGAATCCGTGAGAAGATTTACCAAGAGTTATTGAGAACATGCTAGGAATTACGCACTCCAGGTGTTTTTGAATTACGAGAAAGTCAATCAATGTTGATGTTACGATGCAGTGGGGCTAAATGCAGTGTTCATGCAAACCTACATCGGTGGGGTCTCGTGCCCGTTCATATGCGGGAAGAGATGGGTCAACCACGGGGTGCTGCTCGTGGGCTATGGTTCGAAAGGGTTCTCCGTATTGAGGCTCGGGAAGCAGCCCTACTGGGTCATAAAGAACTCATGGGGTAAGAGGTGGGGCGAGCATGGTTATTACCGGCTGTGCCGGGGACATGGGATGTGCGGGATGAACACAATGGTCTCTGCCGTCGTGACGCAGATCTCATAGTTCTTATTGTTCATTTTTCAATGCTGCGGATGGACCTCGTGAACTTATCAATATGCATGCTTATTGATTTCGAGGTTCATCTTTTTGTAGCTAGCTAGGCAATATCATATTACAATAGGATATATGATAGTTTCAATTCAATAATTACGGATTTGCTAAAGGCGTTGCTATATACACCGGTGAATCTCGATCGATGCAGTGATGTATAATTAGGGGGCCATTTGATTCAGAACGGAATGAGACGACAAGGACCAGATCGGGAAACATAAATCTACTATTATTTTTTAATATTCCATGCAAAATCAAATAAGAGAAAATGATACCTTCAATATATATTCTTAAGTTGGCGATTGAGAAATATAGCAACACTATTCTTTTAATGTACAAGTGACATTATTATTATTATTAAATTTTGAGGAAGCGATCGAATATATTTGCGTATCCTGTAGCTAATGGATCTAAGAAGTGTCTGTCAGCTGGTCTTCGTCAATGAATTAAAGATGATATATAATATAAAATGTCCTAAATATGAGAGGACAAGGGTCTGGTTTTTATTTCTAAACGAGGACAAACGCGCGTCCAATTATATATGTCGTCCACGTGTTTTTTTCCCCCACCAGATGATCCGATGGGAGTGGGAGTATATCATTCCCGGTTGCTTCAGATTAATTCGCCCTCTGGCCCGCCTCCTTTTCGTTGGCAGACGGAGTCATTTTTTGGACCCATCACTTGACGCTCTCAGTAGTAAATATTGTCACACTCACACTCGATCAGTACGTAGTAATATTGTCGAATTAAATCTTGTGCTCCTCTCACATCATGTTAGAATTGTCGTTGGAACCGTCTGTTAGTTTTGACAAAGATCAGACCCTTATGAAACGGCAGTCCGATCTAGTTAGACTAGAAGCTAGCTCTTTAATGGCCGAGGACCCACTTATGTAAATCATATATTGAAGTTGCCGTGTGGTATATGGATCGGCATGTGGGTTCATTTCACAAGTCGAACTTATTAGATCTTATCGTCATACTTTCACGAGCCTGCATTGGGCGTAGCTGCAGCAGAAAGCAGCAGCAAGATTGATATTAAGCCCAACTCCCATGGCTGATCCAAAAAGGTCTGCACGCATCTCTACCTTCTACCTTTAGAACAATGTCATCTGTTGATTAGTTAAAAATCAAATAATAATTTGAACTTGTACTTACTTTCACATATGGGCGTCCTGAAGATCTATAATATATGAGAAGAATGGTTTTTGGTTTATACGTGGTCAGAAGTCGATCACATCGATATAACGCAGTGAAATAGGGTGTCGAACCGTGATTAATTTCATCCTGTTCTGTTTGCAGCTCCTCGATAAGACCGTATGTAAGTTTTTCCTTTTTGTTTTTCAGGATCGATGTTCCAAACGCCGGGGAAGCTGGTGAGAAGACTGATAGCGCAGATGGGGACAAGAAGTACCTCGATAAGGTATTGGATGATCTAGTCAGCTTGAATGGGTTGTTCACGGCAGCGGTGTTCATAGGGCTGTCTTTTGCCGAGCCCGGTAGAGTCCACAGTCTAGAAGACCGGCCCGAGTGCGATCCCGACATCGAAATCCGGAAGAGAATGGTGCACTGCGAGATCGCGTCCTTCAGCTGCTTCCTCTTCTTTGGTCATATGATCAATCACATCTCTACCTCATATAATGCAAACTGAACTGATTATCCCTCTGAAGCTCACATTATAATTTCTCTTCTGCCCTTCTGGTCTCTTTAGGATTTATGGCGAAGACAGCGAAGATCTTCTTCTACAGATCTAAGAAGAACGACCGGGAGAAACCCGAAAAAAATGGGCGGATTCTAGTGCTGTTTTATCTGTCGATCTACGGGACGATGTGTGGTTGTTTCTGCCTCCTGGTTGCGATGGTGGACGTCATCCAAGTTAAGGTCGGGAGGCTCTCCTGCAAGAGCACAAGAGCTTTCACCGCGGTTATCATGCTCTGTGTTCCGACAGTAGCAGGTATGGGGACATATTTTTTGGCCGTCACACATGGTGTTGCGAGAGAAGTAAACAATTGGCGACGGTTGCGTCACGGCAGCAGAGCGAAACGGACGGATCATGACGCGGGGCGAACATAGATATGTATGTACATCCTTACAAAGAGTCCAGCCTTCTTGTGTCAGTATGTCTCGAGTTGGCGGCCGATTTCATTAGTTTGGACTAGTAAGGATGTAGACCTACATCTCAGTAATAGCGTGCTTAATCTTTGATCAGATAAGATTGTACCGTACTGTCTGTCTTCTGATCACTCAGGTGATGTATCATTCTCTACATAATTAATATGTTTGGCTGTGGCCACAGAGATTTTTATATATCTCGTGCTAAACAGATCTTGATTAACTTTAAGTTAATATTTTGGCGGAAAATAGATATTGGGCAGCAGGCAGGACAAACTAAACTAAACTGAACAAGAGTGGAGCACGTAGTTTGAGTTCATTGTTTTGTAATAATTTTTTAGATAAGTCTGTTTGTACATGAATCCCCTCAGATTATGTACGTTCAATTATCATTTCTTAGTCTTATGAGAGGAGCCCTCTGATTTTATCACAATCCCGCAAAGCTACGGGGAATCGATGCTAGCTTGAACGGGCAATGGTATCCCAGGTAAGGATTAGAGGGGTTTGGTTGAAACCTCAACTTGACATTAGAGGTGTATTGTATTGAAATATATAGGGCCCGTACATGACATATTTAAGGAAAGCAATAAATACAATTAATTACATTATTATAATACGATATCTATACAAGGAAATCCAGGATGTGAAATCATTGTTTCCTCTATTACCAGGCAACCTTCGAGTGCCGAGACTTTATGCCGTTTCCTCATAATAACAATGGTATTCTGCTTGTGTACGTACTCTATGTGAAGTGTGACTTATCGGACAAGAGCGCATGCGACAACGGGTGCCACGGAGGCCTTATGACAAACGCCTAGAGGTACTTGATTGAGGCAGGTGGGTTGGAGGAGGAAAGCGCTTACCCTTATACCGGGCAGCGCGGAGAGTGCCAATTCAAGCAAGAGAATATAGCTGTTAAGGTCGCGAATTTCACCAACCTCCCCATCGACGAGGTTCAGATTGATGCACACTTGGTCCAACACGGCCCCCTCGCCGGTAAGTTAGTGATCCATTGAATGGCACCACTGGCAGGTTATTTTCGAATCCGTGAGAAGATTTACCAAGAGTTATTGAGAACATGCTAGGAATTACGCACTCCAGGTGTTTTTGAATTACGAGAAAGTCAATCAATGTTGATGTTACGATGCAATGGGGCTAAATGCAGTGTTCATGCAAACCTACATCGGTGGGGTCTCGTGCCCGCTCATATGCGGGAAGAGATGGGTCAACCACGGGGTGCTGCTCGTGGGCTATGGTTCGAAAGGGTTCTCCGTATTGAGGCTCGGGAAGCAGCCCTACTGGATCATAAAGAACTCATGGGGTAAGAGGTGGGGCGAGCATGGTTATTACCGGCTGTGCCGGGGACATGGGATGTGCAGGATGAACACAATGGTCTATGCCGTCGTGATGCAGATCTCATAGTTCTTATTGTTCATTTTTCAATGCTGCGGATGGACCTCGTGAACTTATCAATATGCATGCTTATTGATTTCGAGGTTCATCTTTTTGTAGCTAGCTAGGCAACATAATATTACAATAGGATGTATGATAGTGTGCAATTCAATAATTATGGATTTGCTAAATGAGTTGCTATATACACCGGTGAATCTCAATCCATGCAGTCATGTATAATTAGGGGGCCTGTTTGGTTGAGAACGGAATGAGATGACAAGGACCAGATCGGGAAACATAAATCTACTATTATTTTTTAATATTCCATGCAAAATCAAATAAGAGAAAATGATACCTTCAATATATATATATATAACATATATTATACATGTGAAAAACATATATTATACATAATCTCATGTAATTTAAAGTACTCTCAGGAAAATCTCATGCCCATGCACATATAAATATTATAATATATATACATTATGAGGAAATATACAACTTCTTGGTTTATTCTTTGATCCTGGGGGACGGCCACGTGGGCGCTTCCTGGAAGCCGGGGATGGGGCGTCGTCAGCCTGATCATATTGCAGGTGGACGACGGGTAAGTAGGGGGTAGCGGTGCCGAAGTCAAGACCGGCCATAGAGAGAGAAGAGCAAAGTGAGAGAGAGAGAGACGACAGCTGTATTAGTTTAAATAGTGCGCGGAATACCAACGTGGTTGAGTGAAGAGGTTAAAACAAATAATAATGTTATTTTTGATTTTAAAGTTAAGTAGAGTTGAATTTTGATTTTAATTAGATTATAATGATTGTGTCGTTGAATTATGAAAAAAATGTGTGAAAAACTAATGAATAATTGAGAGAAAATAATAATTGTGTTAAATTTTAGAAAAAGTAACTAATAGTTGATAAAAAGTAATAATTGTGTTGTTGAATTGTGAAAAAAGTAATAATTGTGTTGTTAGATTGAAAATAAGTGGAGTAGATTTAAAATTAAAGTAATTTTCTTATTGGTGCGTTTTATGTAAACCTTTATTTTTATATAATTTTAGTTAATATTTTAAGAACATATTTTAGAAATATAATTAAAAGATGATTTGTAGTTTTTCAATTGATACTTGATAAATTATATTTACGAAATCACTAATGATGGAGAGCAAGTAATATGGAAGATCGTTGAGAATGTGTTTAAATTATTAAATTAGTACGGTAGATTATATGATAGTTTCTTACTTCTTTTCTATTATATTTTATGTGTAATTAATTAATTGTAAATATATAATAGTACCATCACACTTATCAGATGATGTAGTAAACATTATATGTGATTTTTAAATAGTTGAATTGTGAACGTTAATTCATGAATATCTATCTAAGAGATAAAACGTATCTCATTTATTTTAAAATATTGTATATTTTAATTATTGAAATCTTTACATATGTAATTTTACTAATGATGAAAACACAAACAGATTATCCATCGCGAGTTAAGAATTTATTAAGAATTTATAAAGAGAGATGGGTCTTAGAAATTTTAATTAGATTGTTTTGAATTTAAATAAATTTAATAAATTTTATGTAGATAATTTATATAACCATCAGTCAATTATGGAGTAAGAATTCACATGGCATGTTTAATGGAAATTTCTCGTTGGAAAAGTTTTATCATTTAGTAGGCCGACTCAGCTCGACTATATTACTCGGAGCCTAATAAAAGTTTCGAATACAGTGTTCACATTAAAAAAAAAAAGATTTACCTTATGACTATCGAGGAAATTTCGCACAAGCTCTGTTGTCTCTACAAAAGCCGCCTCCTGTGATTTTACGGGCTCAAGTACTCCAAGCAGTCGCGCCTTTTTTTTTTCACCAATAAATCTTGCACTTCTTCTTTGCCCTCTACCCCTCAATTCAACGTGAAAGGCATCGCTAGAAATCCCCAAAAATTTGTCCCAATTAAAGAAAGATTGTTTCCTAAATTAACTTACAATTACCTATCTCGAGAATCAAGCGATATTAATGTGTTAGATTATCCAAAAACTTAGAAATATTTTTAGGATAATAATATTTGTTTTTTCGATTCATTAAAAAGGATTTGGAAACTGATTCTTTATGGTCGAGACTGAGCATTCCCATTCCGATTCCGATTCTGGAGTTTGAAACTCAGCTTTAAGACCTCCAACTGCATTCCTCCATTAATCTCTCTCTTGCATTATTATTATTACTTGAAAAAAGCTAAATCCTTCTATATGACGTGTCTAAAAATTCTCACAATTTAAAATTTTACTTTCATCTATTGAATAATTCTTGTGTAGATTATAACTCTACTCATTTTGAGTAGAATTTTGAATTATGAGAATTTTTAAGTTGATGATTGAGAAATATAGCAACACTATTCTTTTAATGTATAAGTAACATTATTATTATTATTAAATTTTGAGGAAGCGATCGAATATATTTGTGTATCCTGTAGCTAATGGATCCAAGAAGTGTCTGTCAGCCGGTCTTCTTCAATGAATTAAAGATGATATATAATATAAAATGTCCTAAATACGAGAGGACAAGTGTCTGATTTTTATTTCTAAACGACGACAAACACGCGTCCAATTATATATGTCGTCCACGTGTTTTTTTCCCCACCAGATGATCCGATGGGAGTGGGAGTCTATCATTCCCAGTTGCTTCAGATTTCTTCTTAATTCGCCCTCTGGCCCCTCTCCTTTTCGTCGGCAAACGAAGGTCATTTTTGGATCCATCCCTTGACACTCTCAGTAGTAAATATTGTCACATTCACACTCGATCAGTACGTAGTAGTATTGTCGAATTAAATCCTGTGCTCCTCTCACATCGTGTTAGAATTGTTGTTGGAACCGTCTGTTAGTTTTGACAAAGATCAGACCCTTATGAAATGGCAGTCCGATCTAGTTAGACTAGTAGCTAGCTAGATAAGGGGAGTCACGACTTTAATGGCTGAGGACCCACTTATGTAAATCATATATTGCATTTGCCGTGTGGTATATGGATCGGGATGTGGGTTCATTTCACAAGTCGAACTTATTAGATCTTATCGTCGTACTTTCACGAGCCTGCGTTGGGCGTATTTGCAGCAGAAAGCAGCAGCAAGATTAATATTAAGACCGACTCCCATGGCTGATCCAAAAAGGTGTGCACGCATCTCTACCTTGTACCTTTAGAACAATGTCATCTGTTGATTAGTTATAAATCAAATAATAATTTGAACTTGTACTTACTTACACATATGTGCGTCCTGAAGATCTCCAATATATGAGAAGAACGGTTTTCGGTTTATATGTGGTTAGAAGTCGATCACATCGATATAACACAGTGAAATAGGGCGTCAAACGGTGATTAATTTCATCATGTTCTGTTTGCAGCTCCTCGATAAGACCGTATGTAAGTTTTTCCTTTTTGTTTTTCAGGATCGGTGTTCTAAACACCGGAGAAGCTGGTGAGAAGACTGAGAGCGCAGATGGGGAGAAGAAGTACCTCGATAAGGTATTGGATGATCTAGTCAGCTTGAATGGGTTGTTCACGGTGGCGGTGTTCATGGGGCTGTCTTTCGCCGAGCCAGGTATAGTCCACAGTCTGGAAGACCGCCCCGAGTGCGATCCCGACATTGAAATCCGGAAGAGAATGGTGCAATTCGAGATCGCGTCCTTCGGCTGCTTCCTCTTCTCTGGTCATATGATCAATCACATCTCTACCTCATATAATGCAAACTGAACTGATTATCCCTCTGAAACTCACATTATGATTTCTTTACTGCCCTTCTGGTCTCTTTAGGATTTATGGCGAAGACAGTGAAGATCTTCTTCTACATATATCAGAAGAACGACTGGGAGAAACCCGAAAAAAATGGGCGGATTCTAATGCTGTTTTATCTGTCGATATACGGGACGATGTGTGGTTGTGTCTGCCTCCTGGTTGCAATGGTGGACGTCATCCAAGTTAAGCTCGGGAAGCTCGCCTGCAAGAGCACAAATGCTTTCATCACGGTTATTATTCTCTGTATTCTGATAATAGCAGGTGTCGGGACATATTTTTCGGCTGTCACATATGGTGTTGGGAGAGAAGTAAACAACTGGCGACAGTCGCGTCATGGCAGCAAAGCGAAACCAATGGATCAGGTGGCGGGGCGAATATAGATATGTATGTACATACTTACAAAGAGTCCAGCCTTCTTGTATCAGTGTGTCTCAAGTTGGCTGCCGATTTCATTAGTTTGGACTAGAAAGGATGTGGACCTACATCTCAGTAATAGCGTGCTTAATCTTTGATCAGATAAGATTGTACCGTACTGTCTGTCTTCTGATCACTCTGGTGATGTATCATTCTCTACATAAATAATATGTTTGGCTATGGTCACATAGATTTTTATATATCTCGTGCTGAACAGATCTTGATTAACTTTAAGTTAATATTTTGGCGGAAAATAGATATTGGGCAGCAGGCAGGACAAACTAAACTAAACTGAACAAGAGTGGAGCTCATAGTTTGAGTTCATTGTTTTGTAATAATTTTTTAGATAAGTCAGTTCTTACATGAATCCCCTCAGATTATGTACGTTCAATTATCATGTGTCAGTCTTATGAGAGGAGCCCTCTGATTTTATAACAATCCCGTGAAGCTACGGGGAATCGATGCTAGCTTGAACCGGCAATTGTATCCCGGGCAACCTTCGAGTGCCGAAACTTTCCGCGACTTGGTCGCAGGGGGAGGTTCCATCTTGGTCGTGGGGCCTCCTGGAGTCGGCAAAACCACCTTGATCAGGTGCTTATTCTCAGCAGTGGTTTCGAGTTCTTTTATGAGGATCTCGTTTTTAGATACATCTTTTTATTTCCCTTGGGCACAAGTTGGAGCCGAAGCTCGGAAGGAAAGGAAAAAGATTGTTTTTAGATAATTTGGATCTGAAAACTTTAGACCTGGATTTATGCAGAGAGATCGCTAGAATGTTAGCAGATGACCACAAGAAGCGTGTTGTCATAGCGGATACATCTAACCAGATTGGTGGTGATGGAGATGTTCCTCACGCAGGAATTGGTCGAGCGAGGAGGACGCAAGTGTCCAATGTTCATATGCAACATAATGTGAGTTTATAATCGGATTCTGTTAGGCTCCTTGAATTTGGGCTCTGAGACTTTTTAGCGTCTTATGGTGCTTTACTGATACAGATTATGATTGAAGCTGTTGAAAATGACATGCCAGAGACCATAATCATCGATGAGATTGGGACTGAACTCGAAGCATTAGCTGCTAGCACGATTGCCCAGAGAGGAGTTCAACTCGTGGGAACAGCTCATGGAGTTACCATAGATAACATCATTAAGAACCCTTCTCTGCAGATCCTTCTTGGTGGTATTGAGGTGATTCAACTGTCTTTGTCCGACTTTCCCCGTTTCTATTTCTCTCGTAGACAGTGCAAAACTATGAGAATGATGTTGGAAATCGTTTTTCCAGTTGAAATATGAGCGATGTTGCACGCACTAGTTTACTCGTCCAGAAGTAAAAAGCTTCATTGGCTTATGTTCTCCATAATCAGAGCAGAGGGACATGGATACCAGCAATTTTGAATTCACTTCTTAGATTCTTTTTTTTATTAAATTATCGATCAATAAAAGCTGTCTGCTTGATCAGAGTGGGACTCTTGGTGATGAGGAAGCACGGAAAAGGAAAGTACAGAAGACAATTCTAGAGCGAAAAGGGCCCCCAACATTTACTTGTGCAGTTGAGATGATATCAAAGACAGAGTGCCGTGTGCATCACCGGTTAGATGCGAGTGCTGGATGCTATTTCTGCAGGTATTCTATTCTATACGTCTCCCTCACAATTTCCTCTGTCCATGACGCAATTGTCTTTTGCCCCCTCCCCCTTTAGTTTTTTGTCATTTTGGAGACCAACTGCAATGTAAATAAAAAGCTTCATCTTGGTCACAGGAAGATCTCCTTTGATTGAAATTCGGCAGATGCATTCTGAAGTTGATGGCTCTCCAAAACCTATGTTACTTGACGAAAAGACTCAGGAAGAAGAGTTTGAAATGACTAATGAACGTAATACTTCAGTTTCGGTGAGCTCTACTGATTCAAGTGATAGCGTATGTTGAGGAACCATCAATATTATGCATTTATCATAAACTTTTTTTTGGGTTTAAATTGTGACATTACTGTTGTAATTTCGAGGATTGAATTACTTATCATTCAACCAACACTTACTTTGTGCATTTTATTGTAACTTTAATACCAATCTCCGGACTATCGATTCCGGTCAGTTCTATTCCCCTCAATGCCTATCCAATGAACCAAATACCCCAGTAAGTGTTGGTAACCAAATCGAGTACTTCTACTCAAGGTATAAGCGAGGATGTGGTACATCGAGAAAAATACCCAATGCATTACTTGGGAGAAATACTCTTTTGGGCCTTAAACTTTGATTGGGGCCCCAAGAAGCAGGCCTAGAAACAACTAGGCCTAACGGCTAATAAATACCCGATCAATCATTTTCCCTTTTCTAAAGGGACATGGGACGTGGGCAGATTGGCGTGGGAGGTCACAGAGCGCCAGCTCGAGCGGACTTTCAGCCCTTTCGGGAAGGTCCTCGACTGTTTGGAACAAACCCTTGCTCCTGTCTGGAGAAGACGGTGATCCTCTCTTAAGATTCGTTGGAGTGTGTTTTGTCTAGAATATTGAAAAATTAACCTCGACTCGCTTTGCGGTGAAAATTTTACCTTGCACCTAACCCTTTGGAATTTGAGCTGAATTGCAAGCAATTTCACGATAATTATGGAAATTAATGCTCGCATGTTTGTTTTTGTGATTTATCCGGTTGCATTTTAGCTTTGTAGAGTTATCCGATTCCCTTGGTGGGGAGATTCGTATATAAAATTATTTTGTTTATCCAAATAACGTATCTTTATTGTCATTAATTAGGTTACTGATGGCCTTTACCGGCATTTTTTCTTTGTTATTATACTAAAAGGAAGGCAAAAAGCACATTAGGAACAAGGAATTTCCTAAAAGAACAGATAAAAGTCCAAGAGAATCTGCCCCCCGAGACAGGGCAAATACTCTTCCTCTTCCTCTGTTCTTCCGACTAGCCTATTCTAACCGACAGACCACGGGCCGATGTTGAGCCCGGACCCAATGTTGCTAAGCCCCACATATAGAGTGGCATTACCGCAATTCGGGTGGGGTTCGGCCCAGGTGTTCCAATACAACTCTGAATTTTGATTACGCGGCAACCCGATCCGACCCGAAAATGTTGTATTCTTTGTTAAGAAAACCCGCGCCCGCGACGGGACATTTACACGAAAAAATATATATATATATACATATATATTAATGGAATACGCTAAAAAATAAATAAATGAAGACTATTCCAATTTATTAATTTAATTAATTAATTAATTAATCATTTTAACGAAGTCCAGAACTCCAGATTGGCAGAGTTCTCTCTCTCTCTCTCTCCTTTCTCTGCGCGAAGATTTCCGTTCTTCGGTATCTCAGCTTCTCCAATCCCCACTGCCAGAGGCTTCTTCTTCAGGGCCAATCTGCTGCCATCAGTGCTCAATCCCAAGCCTCAGCTAAACAAATCGACGGGAAAAAAGTAAAATCCCTAGAATCCACCGGCCACAACCTCACAAAGTGGATACGGATACCACCTTGGGCGGCGGAGGCGGAGGATACTGCCAGCCGGAGGAGGGTGGAAATCCACCCACTGGGATTTGAGATATTCTTCTTCCTCCTCCTCCTTCGAGCTCATTCGATTCGTTGGAGGTGCTTTTCTGCTTGAATTCCGGATTCGCGCTCCATTATCAGAATCCAATTCGTACGCCATTGCTGTGTCCGAGAGCAAGTTTTCTTGAGCTGGTAATGCCTCCCGGTTGTCCGCTGACTTGACTTCGGTTGCTTCTTTGTGTTCAGTTTGTGCATTGTGATTGTTTAGCTCCTGGATAGCTCGGTTGTTATACTCGCTGGATCTGAACGTTACTGTTCATTGTGTTTGGATTGGTGGCTGACCCGTTCAAACTGGACATGTGATTTCATGTTCCTGAGCAGAATTTTTTTTTCGGCTTTCAGGTTCTGTCCCTTGTTTTTCCAATTCACTCCAATATAATTGACTCTGTTATGTGCTTCTGAGCCATAACCTGCTGGAGTGAAGGTCAGAAATGTCTATCTTCGATGGATTGCCTGTTTCTCGAGAAAAGGCGGTAAGTCTGTTTCATCCCAATCAAGTTGTTGCTGCTTATGTGCCTGGTCGGTGTTAGATAAGTGGGTGTCTTTGCACTTTGGAAAAATGAAATTGATGTTGGTGTGCTCATTATTTTTGCAACTTTGGAAACTGATCCTGAGCAGCCTTCACCACTGTCGTTCACTGCGTTGAATTGTGATGAGCATGAGGTTGTTTGAGGTCTTGACGAGTTCATATTCTCGTAGCTTATCTACTTTATATCAGTTGATTTTGCATTTTCATATAGCTCTGTATCCGGAATATCTTTTCCTGTTGGGTTTCCCTTATTCTAGCTGGCGTTAACTGTTTAACTGGTCAATAAGGCATAAAACAGAGGAGTTGTCTTTCATGCAAAAGGCAGAAAATTCGATAGATATCTGCCTTTTCAACTTAAAGTTCATAAATCGTGTGGTGCCCAGTTGGACATCTTGAAACCACAAGTTCCGAGACTGGACGATACAGAATCCTTCTTCTTGTTGTAGTTTTCTGAATGACAACTAATTTTTTCATGGCTGTAAGCAATCAAAGATATTTCTTGACTGTGAACATTTAAACTTCTTGTTATTTTTAACTGAATAATCTAGTTCTTCTGTGATTTTGATCTATATATTATGATTATCAAGCAATTATTGCAGTGTGTGTTGTGTTTCTCAATTTTTTGGAAAGATGCTGCTAGGTCTTAATGGATGAAAATGTTAATCTGCAGTCGTTTCAACTTTTTCATCAGTAAAGGGAAAATGTATTAAGATTTTAATGTGTAAAGCACTAGGATGGGGTACCAGTTATGTAAGTATCTTTGACCTTAGACCCTTAACAGGGAACAAAAACTGCTTACCAAAATTTTGGAAGATTCTCCAGCTTACGGCAGCTATTATTTGCTTTCCAGTTTATTTTAAAATTTTAGTCATGTCCTGTCAGCTTAAATGAGAACATGTTCATGTATTAATGCTTGCATGTTTCTTCGTTAGATTAAATGGTTCTTTCTAGGGTTCCACGATGATAAATACTGCCACTTGATTCTATAAGTTTTTAGAGATTCTCTTGTACTTTTATAAGTTCTTTTAGGAAATTCCCTGTTCCTAATGTGCTTTTTGCCAATAACAGTATATAAGGGAAGAGCTTGCAAGAATAGATGAGAGTTGGGCGGCCGCCAGATTTGACTCATTACCTCATGTTGTTCACATTTTGACATCCAAAGATCGTGAGGGTGAAATTCAAATATTAAGGGAGCAGAGTGATGTCATTGAGGAGGTTGTCGATGGAGTGGTCCAATCATATCATAGTGGCTTCAATAAAGCGATTCAGAATTATTCACAGGTAAGCCTTGTTGATATTTGGACTTATGTTGATGTTTCTTTGCGTAACTTTCTGAAGGTCAAAGGGTCTTTCTTGTTTTATGTGTACATTTGGTTCAATAACATGTAGATTTTGCAAGAAGTTCTTTCAAGAGTAGGCCGGTTTTATGGTGAACTCATCCTTATTGAGTGTGTGCATTACGTGAATCACGAAATGATTTATTGCTAATGAGTGCATTAACAGGATCTTACTTGCTGAAGGATTGTAAGCTAAATTCTTATCCAACAGACACTGAAGCTGATTCTTGGCATAGTGGGTTCATTCAGAAAAGAGATTAGATAAATTAGTTTAAGCGACTTCGTTGCCTTCATTCTGGCTTTGCGTGTATTACCTACTATTGGCTAGTTTTCTCCTCACTTTGTTGACTCAATCTTGCTGCTTGCACTCCCAACATTTATTTTCTAATATGCTGATTCTTTTTGTTTGTATATTTCCTTTAGATTTTGCGATTATTCAGTGAGTCAGCGGAAGCTATTGGTGTACTGAAGGTTGATTTGGCTGAAGCAAAGAAGCATCTTGGTGCCCGCAATAAGCAATTGCATCAGCTGTGGTATCGATCGGTCACACTACGCCACATCATTGCTCTGTTAGATCAGATTGAGAATATCGCCAAGGTCTGTTTTCTTCCAAGAGCAGCCTTCTGCCATACTGAGCAACACCTTCATTATAAACTGATGGCCTTGGAGACAATATGAAAGCTTCATTTTTAGCTTTTATTTTGATCCGAAGTATCTTGTGCTGATTGTATGTCAATCTTGCTGCACTTTAGGCTCTACTTTCATTGAATAAATTGTGTTATTCAGTTTATATAACCCAAGGGGCCCTGATGGAGATTTATCATTCTGTTTATTGAAATTTGGTTTAGGTTCCAGGTAGAATTGAGAAGCTGACAGCTGAAAAACAATATTATGCTTCAGTGCAATTGTACGTTCAATCTACATGGATGCTTGAGCGAGAGGGTCTTCAAACGGTAAATTTTATTTATCTCTGAATATAAATATATTAAATTTCCTTTTCTTGTTCTATGTGGTTTATGCAAAGCTTAAATTCTTCCTTCTCGATGTCCTTGCTATTTTTCTTTAGCTAAGATGTTTGTAATAGATTCCTTTTTTATTGAATCTGTTATTGGATATCAAGATGGTCAGACCAGTAGTTTGTTTACATTAGAACTTCTGGTGCCAAATATTTGGCATGGATGTATGATTTCACTTATTGGGTTTGTTAACTGAGCAGAAATTGAATTTTAGTTATTGTTAATTTTAATATGATTTGTATAATTGTGGTAGATGTGGCTTGCTCTGTTTTTGATGTGTGTGATATACTGAAGGTCAAGGAAGTAAAACTTTTGACAAAACCTTAAATTTGTGGAGCATTAGGGCGTATTAACACTAGTATTTAGTTGTTTTAAGGAAATCTAAATGATCTTTGGGCCTGAAAGAATTTTAGAATTTACAATGATGATGTGATCAAAATATACTTCCAGGTGGGTGCTCTTCAAGATGTTCGATCTGAGTTAACAAAGCTGCGAGGAGTTCTTTTCTATAAAGTCTTGGATGACTTGCACACACATCTTTACAACAATGGAGAATACAGGTGATATGTTCATCTCTACCTACTCTGAAAAATTACACGAAATTAGGACAAAGAAACCTTGGTTGTGAGGTGTGCTTTTGATGAGTCTTAATTGATATTGCAGAGTCATCACAAAATGGGCTCCTGCTATTTCTCTTGTTTATTTCCCTGATAAAGTATATTATAGCATCAGCTGTTGGTTTCTTCTATAATTGAATTCATCCTTGATTCTTTTTGGTATATATTAGTAAGTGCTTTTTTCTGTTACGTAATCTATTTCCTTAAAGCACATTGTTATCTTGCAGCTCATCTGCCTCCATACATGATAAAGATGAGGAAATTCCGACAACTACAGCTATTGCTCTTTCAAGCAGTTCACACCCAGTTTCCCGAAGAACTCGGCTTCTGAAGAATGAGAGCCAACTTGGTGGCCAGGGATATGTGGATGGATCATTTAGGTCGGCTTCCATTGATGGAGGGTAGGATATGAGATCCCTTACAAAATTTGCATGGTCTTGTCCCAACATTTTAATGTTGTTTGGCTTATGTATTATATACCATAGATGAGATTAATTTGTATACTTGGAGAAAATCTGCTTTTTTCTGCATCTTAAAGCTTCCTGTTGGAAAATGAATACATTATGTTTAGTTGATACATAAGGTAGAGATACCTGTGATTACCTTCTGATAGGATTGATTTATTTCTTCTCCCTGGAAATTCAAACATTCAGTTGGATCTTTAATATCCATGTACGGAGAAGTACGAACTGTACATTGATGGCCTATAAAGCTATACTTTTCATGTTAAATTTGAAGTCATTAGCTTATCATAATTCGTATTCTAGCTCTAATGTAAATACATGATCCTAATTTCAGGTCATCATATGATGGTCATGAAGATGATGGTGCTCTTGAACTTCATGATGAGGCCAGCCTGGATGGACATCATGCATCAATCAGAGTTAATGGGGTTGATGGTGTGAAAATTGTTTCTCGGCAGATTCCGACCTGGCTTTCTCAGGCAAATCCA
This sequence comes from Punica granatum, assembly GCF_007655135.1. Taxonomy (NCBI): domain Eukaryota; kingdom Viridiplantae; phylum Streptophyta; class Magnoliopsida; order Myrtales; family Lythraceae; genus Punica; species Punica granatum. The sequence goes on from NC_045134.1 coordinate 1,230,325, forward strand.
GATGAATTTTTGGTATGATAAACCGATAAAATAATTCTCAATGTTCTATTGTTCTCTATCGTCTTTGACGTGGATATTAGGGCTCTTATTATTGGTATCAGATTGTAAATAAGTTTTTTTTTTTTTTTTTTTTTTTTTTTTTTTTTTATATATGTCCTTATTGGTCTTCATGTTCTGCAGCACTGAAAATGTCCATCAATTTTATTTTTGTAGGAAGCAATCAAAAAGAGTGATGCTCCACTTCATGTGAAGTATTTGCAGACAATGGTTGAGTGTCTTTGCATGCTTGGTAAAGTTGCAGCTGCTGGTGCAATTATATGGTGCGTTGAGCAACCGCTTCACATATCTCTAGAACACATATATCTTAATATTTTTAGGCCAGAAAGGTTAAGCTCAAATTTTAATCAGCAGTCAATTCGGGTACAAGATTTCTCAGATTTCCAGAATTTATAAACTCTAGTTAAGATTAGCATGGAAAGGAAGATTTCTCTGGTCCAGGAGGTTGTGGATTCGAATCCCTCCTTACACATGCAGCTCTTGGTGAGGCCACTTATAGCAAAAATGAAAAGGAAGTTCTAAACGTGAAAATTCATGCAGAGCCTGGACAGATGTCTTTTCAGCATGTTATGTCCAGAGTTCATTAGGTTATTTTTATTCATTTCAGATACATGTTGATCTCTCTCTCTTGCTACATTGCACTGTTTGCTTCCTGCTTTTTATTTCAATTGTGGTGGTTCTTCCGTCTCACCAATGGTAGATTTATCAACAGCATATTCCTGCATGCATAATAGTCATTATTTGTGTAAGTTATTTTTGGTACCGTGATCTAAAGATGAAAGATCAATGTGTATATTGGTTGACGAATCGGTGGGAACTGTTGTAATTATATTTAATTGTATCAATATGCCAAAATGCCCTAGTATGGGATATTCTTGCAGCTGGTTCATCTGTCAGTTTGACTGGTAGGATTTTCATAGCTCTTACTTCCTTTACCTTTGACTACATGTTTATGGTGTGGCACTGAGTGCCTCTTGCTTGGTGCTCCATATTTCTTTTAGGGTAGGATTTTCATAGCTCTTACTTCCTTTACCTTTGACTACATGTTTATGGTGTCGCACTGAGTGTCTCTTGCTTGGTGCTCCGTATTTCTCGATTCTGAAGTCAAAGTTTATACTAGACTCTTGCTCTCTTTCTTGAATATCTCATAGCCACTTAAAGAGATTCCGACTTTCGTTTCTTTTGAGCAGCCAAAGACTGCGGTCTACAATTCATGACATTATAATGTCCAAGATCAAAGCTCATGCGGCACAAGTAAATTCTTCGAGCCCTTCCATTGGTCAGGCAGGCCAAAGTGCTGCTACTGGACTGCACTTGATGAAGGGACCCTTGGAAAGCTATCAACTCTCAAAGCAGAAGCGTCAAAATGGAACATTGCCGGCTGGGACTCTATTGGCTGTGAGTCCGGTATCTCCTGTGATGGCTCCGGCTGGGAAAGCTCAATCTGCAGCTAAAGAGCTTCTTGACTCTATTCTAGATACTATCGTTCGGATATTTGGTGAGTGGAGAACTCTTAATTCTGTTATCCTTCGCCTTGCATGTTGAAACTGAATCAGATATTATTTACAGAAAATCATGTTATCGTTGGCGAACTTTTGGAGTCGAAAGCGGCACATCATAGTGACATAAATACCCCGAAGTCAGTGCCAGCAGATGCAAATTGGAATCCTGATTCTGAGGGATCTCAAGTCACTGGGGGCTACAGTATTGGCTTTTCCTTGACAGTTTTGCAGGTATATTAAGGATGACTTTTGTTTTATACACCAAACAAGAAGAGGAGATCATTATTATTATGATTATTATTATTTTTGCAAAGACAATTGTATTATAACTGGCACATATTCTCTCTGAATCCAACTGTCTTAATTGTCTCAGAGTGAATGCCAACAACTCATATGCGAAATTCTTCGGGCTACTCCTGAAGCTGCATCTGCCGATGCTGCAGTTCAAACAGCTAGACTTGCAAGCAAGGCCCCATCCAAAGATAAGAGGCAAGTCTGCTGTAGTACTAGAAATCATTCTATGGCATATTTTTCTGCTCATGCATTACTACGTCTTTTTTCTGGTAGAGAAGTATGTTACTGCCACTGAGACGAGTCTTCTCACTAATTTTTTAGTCCGAGTCTAAGAAAAATGATAATGTCTTTTGTGTGTTCTTGGGTCCCTAAGGTGGTTCGTCTGCTATAGGTATTCAGTACTTCCTCATGTCGTCTCTTTCAAGATGATATGGTTTAAACTAGATGCTTGGATTTCATTGCCTGGTCCCTGGTCCCTGTTAGTGCACTCTTTTCTTGCCATTCTATATATTGAAACTGGGAATGCCATACTTATTATCTCGATCATTTTCCAACTTTGCTGCAAAAGCCACACTCTGCCTGTCCAGCATTTTAATATATCCATTTGAAATCATTCCTGCTGAATTGCATTTGGACATTTAGTCCGAGAATATTTGGCTGTATTTATAGCTGGTCATTTTAGAAGTTTTAGCTCCTTCGAAAGCGGCTCGCATTCTTAGAGCTGTCATTCTTGTGGTGCTATACTTATCCTGTCTTTAATTGGGACTCAGGGATGGGTCAGAAGATGGTCTCACGTTTGCTTTCCGCTTTACAGATGCTACTTTATCTGTTCCCAACCAGGGTATGTATACTGTTCACTAATTCTATGCAATGGGCATGATTAGCTTTCACTGGAATTGATAATCTTTTTTTTTTCCGATGATTATTAATGCTCTTATGATTCAGGTATTATTCAGTTTAAATATACTTTGTACTTATAGCTTATATGTCTTGGTCAACTCTACATCAATATATCTGGCCACTATATTTTTACTGTTCACTTTATTGAATCCGACAAATTTTTGATTGGCTTTGAAAGTTATTTCAAGTTTAAACAATTCAGTCAGTTGCTATGGGTTTCATCATCTGTAACTTTCAGTTGCCAACACTGCAATTTTTAGGTTCTGATCTTATTCGGCAAGGATGGAATAGGAGGAGCTCCAATGTGTTACAAGAAGGGTATGGATCTGCCGCTGTGCTGCCTGAGCAAGGAATATATTTAACAGCATCAGTGTATCGACCTGTTCTTCAGGTAGTGGATAGGAACCATTTCGCAGTTAAAAGAGTTTGAGTCAGCTTCTACTTAATTTTTCCTCGGTGCACTTTTGTATGCAGTTTACAGATAAGGTTGCATCTATGCTGCCACAAAAGTATTCTCAGCTGGGGTAAGCTTGGAACAGTTTAGTTGTTTCACCTTTTTTTTTTTTTTCAATATGTTGAGAGATTTTATATTGCCATTTTGTTTGGTTTTGAAACTTGCCTTTTCATATCTTAGATGATCGAGTTTGATTTAAGTATAGGATGTCTCAGCGAGTCCACATTTAGTGAATTGTTTAGCTTTTACAGCGATATGGGAGAAGGTTATTTTTCTTGACTGGTGCGAGTTTACATTATAGTGAAATTAAAAGATTTACTTGTTTTGTGAAATTAATCAATGCACCATGCATCGATTAGAACTTTAATTTTCAGAATCAGATGTTAAACTGGGCAAGGCATCAAGTAAGGTAGGTAATGCATTGAGGTTGTTACTCCGGAGATATTTTTAGAGAATTGGGTCCATTGAATGACCCTACATGATGATGGACGGCCTTCTCCAATACATGCATTAGAATTGACTTTTTTCCAACCCGCCTTGTTATTTTGCATCTTACGTTTTATGGGTGCAGAAAATTATCTTCACATCTTTGGCCGTAAAACAAAAGGCTATCTTCTCATCTTAAGTAGCGTCAACTTCGGTTGTTCTTTCTTAACCCATGATGTTGCTTTTTGATGTTTCTTTATTCATGATGTCTTGCATTTTTGTTTTTCAAACTGCAGGAACGATGGATTGCTGTCTTTTGTGGAGAACTTTGTCAAGGACCATTTCCTTCCAACCATGTTTGTAGATTACCGAAAAGGTGTACAGCAAGCTATATCAAGTAAGTTTGACTTAACTGTACTAAAGGACAAGTTATCTTTGAATCTCTCCTTGGTTTTCTGATGGTTGTTGAACTTGGATCATACAACTGGTTACCTGCATCTGTTTCACCACCACTACTAGTTCCCGGCTACGGGGAAACAAGATCACATCTGGAACCCTGATAGGTGGATGTCCTTAAGGCAGCAAGAGGCCATTAGATTCTTGGTCTAAATTCTTTTTTAATTTCACATCCTAAATGCTAAAAGACTGATCCAATCTATTTTTCTCAATGCATCAGACTGAGGATAGCATATTTTAGATAACAAAACTAACAAGCCTTATTTACTATTGTAGATATTATCTCTACTGTGGACTAAAATTTTTGGAATGCATGGCAATTCCTGCAGGTCCAGCTGCATTTCGACCACGGGCGCATGCTGCTGCTACGTATACTCCATTAATTGAGAAGGGTCGACCTGTACTACAGGGGCTTCTTGCAATAGACTTTCTAGCAAGAGAAGTAAGTTTCAACATATTTATGTCACTTTGCATAATAGATTTCTTGGTGATTTTATGCAGTCCTTCCTCAATTCAGAAGGGTCAGCCCAATTTTACTTCGTTGATATGCATATTGAATTATGAGCAATATATCTTTTCTTATAACCTCATTCCGTCGATGCTGTTCCTTCGTCTGTATGGTATTGTAGGTAATTGGCTGGGCACAGGCTATGCCTAAATTTGCTGGTGAGCTTGTGAAGTATGTTCAAACTTTTCTTGAGCGAACATATGAAAGATGCCGGACTTCATACATGGAGGTGTGATTTATTTCTCTATTTGAATATTTTTGTACTACTTTTGCTTCTATGAGTTTAAATTTTTACATCTGATAGCACTTGTCAATTAACTTGAATGTAAGCAGGAAAGATACTTTTGTTATAACTTTATGAAATGATTTTTTGCCAAAGGCCATGCCCAAATTATGCTGTCAATTTCTGCACTCAAGTTTTACCATTTTGAGCATTTTCCTTTTCCTCTGTATCTGTCATTTTCCCATTCGAATTTGTGCCAAGTGATGCGGACTTGTTCTGCAACTAATCTCTTTCCTCATTAATTTTCAGGCTGTTCTAGAGAAGCAGAGCTACATGCTTATTGGAAGACATGACATTGAGAAGCTGATGCGACTAGATCCCTCGAGTGCTTGCTTGCCAGATTCACTTGATCGGTCAAGTATGAATAATAATACTGGTGATGCTGAAACTGCTGAAATTGAATTGGAACTAAGTGACATATTATTGAGCTTGCGGCCAATTAAGCAGGTATATATCATTCAAATGGCAGTTTTACTATGTCAGGAAAAGTGGTTGTATTGTATTGTACCCACTCAGGATGTCATGCTGATTTTCTTTTCTGCAACTTTTGCTGTTGATATCTGGAGAACTTTACACTATGTGATTGTGATCTATTACTTCTTGGATTCTGTTTTAAGATTATTTCTTCTACTGCCTCCCCTATGCTTCTGCAGGAAAATTTAATTCGTGATGATAACAAACTCATATTACTAGCGTCCCTGAGTGATTCATTGAAATATGTCGCAGATTCCATTGAAAGGCAAGTGCCATCATTTTCGTCATGTTGAAAATGATGTGGATAAGTTATACGCATTTAAAATCTTAGTAGAGCTTGATCTTGGATATTTAAATTGCAAATCTCAAAAGGACAGCGTATACTTTACTGTAGGCTGGGGCAAACAGCTGTAAGATCATCGAATCAAGTGGAAGAGGAAGGAAAGAATAGGAGACAGCCGCATTCACGAACAGGCAGTGCACTTTGCAGGGAGCTGGCATCATTCGCAGATGAATATAGGAAACTTGCAGTTGATTGCCTGAAAGTGTTGCGCATTGAGATGCAGCTGGAAACTATTTTTCATATGCAGGTCTAGAGTCTGCCTAACTTTTCTGTCTATACCTCATCATATGTACCCTTTTGGTTCTGTTTAATGAACTTTTAATGAACTCTAAATGGGGTTAACCATGCAGCCATTTTGATTTCTTCTATGTCGATGGTGTCGACTTTGCTGATTAGTTTCACTATCCATTTATATGTTACCAGGAAATGAATAGTAGGGAATACGTGGATGACCAAGATGCAGAAGAGCCAGATGACTTCATAATTTCACTAACTGCACAGGTCTGTATTTTATGCATCAGAGATTTTTGGTGCTATTCAGTATGTCTTTGCTTTTCCTTGGCATAACTTTGAAAACTAGAATACTGCATTTTAGCCAATATGATACTGTCTTCCATATGAACAGCCTGCACTGGATGTCTTACTTTGCTTTTATCTTTATTTTAGCCTCTAGGTCAGTCTGATCTTGTCTTAAGTTGGAATTTATAGTATCCAAGCTCTTCTATAAATTGCATTACTGGAAGAATAAAATATGCCTTTAAGTGTAGTTCATGATCGGTGATAAAATCTTTCTCCGTCTCCTGTAAATCCTCTCATATTATCCCCCAACCAAAGAGCCTGATTTTCAGCATCCCTATCATGGTTAAACAGATTACACGTCGGGATGAGGAAATGGCGCCTTTTGTTGCAGCGGCCAAGAGAAATTACATATTTGGTGGAATTTGTAGCATTGCTGCAAATGCGTCTATCAAGGTACTCGTTTGTAACTTGGGACCATCTTGTGATAAGAGTGACCGTCGCTCTTCTTAAATCTTGTATCTATTGCCACACTCTTCAACATGTAAAAGACTCTAGTGCTTCCTACTGCTCAGGTGCTAGCTAATGCGTGATCAATTTCCTTGCAGGCTTTAGCTGATATGAAATCAATCAACCTTTTTGGGGTTCAGCAGATTTGTCGGAATACTATTGCTCTGGAGCAGGTAAATCTCAAACTGTGTGCCAAATTCTGGATCAGTAGAATGACTGTGTTCATGTTGGACATACATTAACCGAGACAATTAGACAATTAGACAATTTTTTTTTTACGGCTTTTCTGTTGTGTTCTTACTATCCAAGTCATTATTATTATTTTTTAATTAAAATGTTGGGTTGGGTGGGGGGGTGGGGGTGGTGTTGGTGGTGTTAAGAGATAGAGAGAAGAAAAGATGACCAGAAAAAAGAAAATGAAGTTCTGGAGCTCCAACGTTTGATTATTTGAAGCTTGACTTGAAAAGAGGTTTGTTATTCTGCAGGCTCTTGCAGGTATTCCATCTATTGATAGTGAATCCGTGCAACAGAGATTAGATCGTGTCAGGACATATTATGAGCTTCTTAATATGCCGTTTGAGGCAAGTCATCTGAGCACGAAATCTACCACTTGCTCCTTTTTTTTGCCGGAAAGAACATGGGCTTTATTACTTTGTGATGACATCCTTGCTGTCAATATGCAGGCACTCCTCGCTTTCTTAACAGAGCACGAACATTTCTTTACGTCTGCGGAGTGAGTGATCTTCTTTATCTTATATGGAAGCTTCTTATGCGGAAATTGTTTTCACTTCGAAAAGTTATCCTTCTTCAAAGTACTTCTTCGTGTGCATAGTGTTCGTGGTACCTATTTCTCATGGTGGTTAGTTTGTGCAGATGATGTTCGGGCTTCATTCAAAGCTTTCCTTTATGTATTGGAAGATAATGAAACCCTATTCTCTTGGCTATCTTCTACTATCACTGACTTACAATTTCCTTGATAGGTACTCGAATCTTCTGAAGGTCCAGGTCCCAGGAAGAGAGATCCCTTTCGACGCACAAGATCGGGTGTCCGACATATTATCTGCATAGCCATTACATTCAGAACTCTTAAGAACGCCAAAGAAGTGGCGCTTTCAGGTATCGAAGTTTTCCTGATCCCTAATATATCTGGGCGCCCAGGAACAGTCCCCATGTACAAAGCTCTCATCTTATTAGTAGGAATCCACTCTCGTCTCCACCTTGCTGTGGTAAATTTTGTCCCTTGTTCTGTCGCTTTGGTTTCTCATTGTTTGTGGCATGCCATCGGTTCTCGTCCACTCTCGGCATTTCGCATTCTCTGAGCTTCGGTTATTTGCTGTGTAATATGTGTTCCGTTTTACCTGTTTTTATTCGGAGGCAGCGTAGTGTGATGATGGTTGATTCTTGTTATTGCTTGATGAGGACACTGACCGAGTATGGTGTAAAATCATGTTATTATTGATTATTGATTTTGTAATTATTTCTATATAAATATCCGTCCCTCAATCATATGATCTAGATCGATAACTTTTTTTTTTCTCTCTTTTTTGGCTGAATAGATGAATGATTGTTTTTCTACCAAAAAAAGCAAAAAAAAAAAAAACACATAATCTCGATCGATGGAGTATGTTTATACATCTTCTTCCAGGTCCACCCAGGTTACTGGATCGAGCAGAAATCCACTAATCCAGGCTGAGTACTGGGCCTAAGTATTATGAGGCCCAACAGTTTTAATTGGGATACGATTGGGCCTTAATTCTTGTCAAGCCGGCCCATGTACTTCAATGGGTATCATTGCCATTAGGCTTTATAATGTCGAATGGGCCCCCTGGATCAATAGACTTCTAGTCCTTAGGCCTCTTCCCATCACGTTCCCACGAGAATATTCAGTGAATATTACACAATTATGTGGCCGTGCCAAAATAAATAAAAAAACCGACACATAAAAGTAGAGAAAACTTATGGATTATAATTGGATCTTTGACGTGTTTTTAGTTGTTGATTAAGTTTGCAGAGTCATCTGATTTTATATTACTCGTTGAGTATTCTCCATTGCCATCATGGCCATGCATTTCCCAGCACACGAGCTTCTGAGTGGCCGAAACGGAGTTTTCAGATGCATTCAGCGAGCAATTCGGAAAGTGGCATAAGAAAAACAGGCATAGAGACTTCATTTATATAAATAAATACACATCCCAATATATATACAGAGAGTGATCATTACAACTACCTTGACCCAACCAAAAAATAGGTGCATCCCTACATACTAGTACATGTAATAGTAATACTCCTTACAGCAAATCTGCATGTATCTCGCTTGATGCATCTGGGAACAGTCTCAGAGCCTTCTTCGCAAGGTTGCGTATGTCTTCCCTGCTGGACTCATTGCAAATCCTCCGTAGTTCTTTTGCCGCCCCGCTAGATACAAAATCCTGGGCATTGTCCTCTGCAATGGCCATACAACAACAAAAATGATTTCCTTTTGCGAGAAACATAGCAGAAAATGAAAAGGGAAATTATGTGCGCTGGCCTGTATTCCGCACGTGCCCTTAATGAGTTCACGGGCATGTGCAGAAAGATATAGCAGAGAACTTAGAAAAACATAATCTGTGTCGATATGCAAATATATCACTATGACCAAATTAACAATAAGATCATTAGGGAGGTAAGGAGAGTACTGTTTTGTGCTAAATGGCATATGGCGAGCTCAATATGCCGTCGAATTGAAGCGGAAGTACTACTTGAGCTGTCAGTCAACCATGAGAGCGCACCATCTTCTACTAGAAGAGAACGTCCTTTTCTATGCCCTGCAGGAGAGCAAAGGTCCCGGAAGTTAAGGAAAAGGTCGAGTCTTGGCTAATACACTAACGTTCCTCAATCACGCAATATCCTAAGGAACCTTGGACGATAGCTCGTGATTCGCATTTTGCAAAGTTTGCAATCCCCCTTGCAACCTGCGCAACGACCTCACTGTTTCCCATTCTAACCATTTCTAGGAGTGCCTTAATGGCTCCTTCCTCTTTCAGCAGGAAGAGGAGTTTATCTGTCAATCATCATAATTCTGCATCAGGCTTTTGTTCTTCGAGGGAAAAAAAGAGATTAATGTAAGAAGGAAGTGTAAGAGAAACTTCAACTTACCATTTCCACATAAATTAGCAATTGCACCCGCCGCCATTCGAAGAGTCTGCAAGTCATCTGTCTTCGATGCAGTGTTTGCTAATAGCTGGGCACCTCCTTTGCTTATTATTAGGTCCTGGCTCAGCTCTGCCATAAACAAGGAAAATACCCTCAAGAAAAAAATCGTGATAAGTAAAACCGAAAGATAAATTTAATGAACCAAGGCAAAGACCCAATCTCAATTACCATTCATTGCTAGATTTGCGATTGCACCTGAGGCCACACGGAGAACGGTAGCATTATGAGATGATCGAAGCAGCATAAGCAACGCATCCAGACCTCCTTCCTCCACAATCTTCTCTTGATGAATATCTGAAATACAATTTTGACGTCTTGACTAAGTTATATAGCAGGGATTACCTTCAGCAAAATAGGTTTGAAATGATACTTTGTTTTACCTTCAGCAGCAAGATTAGCCACCACTTTGACAGCATGAATTTGGACATCTATATCTTCAGATGCTAACAATGCTAGTATCTTTTCAAGGCCAACTTAATAGTCCACAGAAACTTGTAAGTGAATGTAAGTCAATATACAAAGCAATATTGGAATATAACAAAAAATTGTAAATTATCTTACCTTCTTCACATATTTTCGCTATTGTGGTCCTCTGAATTGATTGGGTCTCCCGCAAAGGGTTTGACTTATGGGGATCCATTGAGCTAACATGTGTTGAGGATCCTTTACTAATATTTTCCTTCAAGTATGACCGCTTGTCCTGCAAGATGATAAAATCAGAACTATAACCGATATGAACCATGTTGCAGGAAACGTCCATAGCAGTTACCTGGTAGTCATTTTGATTTTCTGGAACGGTCTTCTTAAGTCTGGCCAGCTCATTCTTGACAACCTTTCTCTGCCTCTCCTCATCCTGAAGTCTTTGCCATACAGTGTGAAGTTCCTCTTGTAACTTTGCCTTAATATTTTGTAGGTCACATGTACAAATTTGGAATTCTCAGAGTACGGAAAAGTCTAGAAATGCCTTCATTTGTGTATCTGATCTAAATTTGAGAAGAAAGTATAAATTTGCAATTTGTTATCTTTACCTTCTCTTTTAGAAGATCTTTGTAGTCTGCTTTCAGAATATGAAGTTCATTGTTACAGTCATCATATAGTTTGCAGATATCTTGTAACTTAGCACTGAGGTTGTCAATCTCCTTTTCCCCCTAAGTACAGGAAAACAGGAGCTATGAGGATGATATGCTTAAGGTAAATCTGCAAAGTGCACTGCTGTACTGCAAAAATTTGAAGCAATATGACCATTTCAAACCTAAAATAGGAGACACATATACAGCACTAATTTAAAAACATTAATATGCTAAGAATAATTTATAGATCTTAATTTTTGACCAATAATACTATGAATGGTTCCTAATAAAAATAAATGCATTTAATGGTTATAGGGTAAATTAAACACCTGAGCATCTACGTGAACTTGATTTTGAAGATGAGAATAACCTGATCAGAGCTTTGTTGATCACTTAAGAGCCTCTTAGCCAAATCCAGCTGCTCTTTGATGCCTTCATATTGGGCATGCTCATCCGCTAGTTGCTTAGTTAACTTTGCTATTTTCTTCTCATACATGTCAGTTGTTTCAGCAAGTTCCTTGTGATAAGAAGAACATTCCTTTGCACGTTGCTACAACAAGACAAGATTGCCTCAAAATGTTGCACAAGTCGCAAAGGAAAAGCTGCCTAAACTATACTGCAAAAAGATGAGTCGAATAATATGAATTGAAAAATGCGTTGAGATCCAATTTCCATTATATTGAAATCTTTTAAATTAAAGATCTCATCCAGAGAATGCTCACAATTCAGGAGCTCACAAGAATTAAATTATAGGAATTACCAACCTGAAGTAATATTTGATGATCAGTTGATAGTTTCTTCAATGAAACTACTTGCTCCTCAGCAACTAAAGCGCGAGCACGCTCTTCTTCTAGCTGCTCGATGAACTCTGCTATTTTCTTCTCATACATCTGAGTTGTATCTGCTAGAACATTCTGATAGGTAGAAGATTCTTGATCCTGTTGCTCCTAAAAATTACCAAAACAGAACATACATTGAATATAAAATAAAAATTATTGTGGTCATGAGGTTGTGACCTCAAAGAATTTATTGTTTTTGAAGACAAAGAAGGAATTACCTTGCTATAATTTAAGTTAACGTGGAGCTGTGAAATTGTGTTATGCATAAGATCATTATGTTCCTTTTGGCGATTCAATTCGCTTAATATTTCTTTCATCTCTGATTCCAGACGATTATTTTCCATTTCTAACAGCTGCAAGTAAATAAAAAGCATTAAAGAAGGAAGTACCCGTGCATCTTTGCAAAAACAATGTTTCCAAAAGGAACAGGCCAGACAAAGATAGTATAAGACAAAGGCAAAGTAGATACATAGGAGCAATAACTAATGAAGCTTAGTGCTAGAATAGCAGTAGAGTAACTACCTCGGACCTTTTGATTAGATTTTTTTCTCCTTCAGAAAAGGAATCATGCTGATGCTTTAGCTGTTTCTCCAAAATGAGTTTCTCATTCTCTCTCAACCTTTCTTGCCTGTCGATTTCTGCAGTGAGGCAGTCTATTTGATTGTAAAGCTTATGGCATAAGCTTTCGTAATCATATTCTTCTTTAAGTTTTAACATGTTTACAATTTTCATTGCCTGCATAAGCAATAGGATATCAAGTATGGTCAACAAACGCAATTTCCAAAAGCATTGGCAGCATATCTATGGAAAACAAATATTTGGTGAAGGCCAGAACACATGCAAAGTTCTAGAGACAATATAGAGAAGCTAGAGCGCGAGCAGCAGGAAAGGCAAATGAGATATAAGAAACTCAAACTAGATCCGCTAATTACCTAAATTATTCCCCAGAAAAATCAGCTTAATAATTTTTTGCATAAGACTCACCCTCTGTCCAAACATAATTGTACTGGTGGTCTCTGCATGGTTCCACGAAGATGGTCCAATTGTTACAATAAGAGAAGTCCTTGCTGAACCTGTATGACAAAAGATATTACAGCGAGTTTATATAAAAGGTTCAGCCCCACATGAGGCAAAGGGCAAAAGAAAATAAATAAAAAATAGATGGCTGCTTCAAGTATTCTTATTGACTATACTTATATGAAATCTAACAGCATTTAGATCCAGATAAACTTGAAGGTGCAAACAGTATTTGGTACGGATATGGTGAATTCAGTGGGTGAACCATTAAAACTACTCAAAACAGCAAGGACAACAGGAACTGTTTGCTTGTCAGTTATATGTCAACGACACTGAGGAAGATTGACAGGAATCGCTCGGCGATGTCATTTGGTGAAAGTTATCATTTGCTACAATGAAAAGTATTCAAGATGCAGCTGATAACCAAAAAAGTGTCACCTCCAAATGAGTCTCGGAGCAATCTGGTAAGCTTAGAGTCTCTGGTAGGAATATGTGAACTGTTTTCAGCCAAAGCATTTATGCACTTGCCAAGCGAAGTCAGAGAAAGGTTTATGAACTTCGCCTCTTCAAGCAGGTGGCCCTCACTGCCTGCAGCAAGGGAGGTATTTTAAGGGCTTAATGACTAATAAAGGAAGGATGAGAACGCATCACCTCAAGTGTCTTTGATAAATGTCAGAGTGTCGAGATTCATACAAGAGGACACCAAGCAAAATGAGACATGGATGCACATTGTGAAGAACAAGATCACACCTGATTTGTCTAATCTTTCAGATCCAGCAAGATCCACAATCAGCAATTTGCTTTTCTGAATTCGAGGAACAACATCAGTGCCAGGTAAGTTGGTTTTGCCTTGCTCTAGCGTAGTAGTCTCATTTGCTTGTCTTCCCTGGACAGATCTTCGAACATTGACCTGGAGAAGGGCAACAAAAATCAAATATCTAGGAAATCTATTTATTCAAAAGATCAATGGGAATAGCCGCTATAAAAATTTGGGAAGCTGTTTCACGCTCTCAGAAAAAGATGCCCACCATGAGAATGGCATGACTGCGAGAAGATTCAGTGTTCAGCTTTGTGTTGGCTGCATGGCGATTTGCCTCTCCAATTTGCAGCAGCTCTAGAAAATGGTCAAGGTCACGAATTCTAACTACAGTTGCACCAGGCACTGTTACATCTCCAGTTTTAGGATCCTCACCAATATAAATGTTCACCTTCTCGGGGGCAAGTAGATCTTGCAGAGATTCCATATACAACTGGAGCATCAATGAGAAATAACTTAATGACAACTTATAGGACAATAATATGAGTGAGTATTCTTAGTTAGCAAATTGAAATAATGTTTGCGTCTGCAAGTTTAGCTATTCAAAGTAATGATGAAACATCAGGAATCAAGCATCATTCATTCTCATTACCTGCAGATAGGACACATCCACACTATCAGAAGTGTGGGATATGTTCGCAAGTATATCCTCTAGAGATCTAACCATTATTCCACGCTCAGATGCATCATCTTTCCCCAGTCTTCCAAGTGTGTAGGTTTTGCCACTACCCGTCTGACCATAGGCCATAACTGTCCCGTTATACCCATTCAGCACACTCTGCAAAACAGTAATCCTCCTGGCAGTTGCTCACATCAAAATATTTCGGTAGTTATAAATGGCTTCTTTTAAAACAAGTTAAGACGAAAAATGAGCTATCATCGACTTTGACAAATTACCTCCACAACTGGTTTTGCTACAACTTCGTATACACGTCTTTGAGAGGCATTTTCTGTGAAGACCTCATCAAATTTATAAGATTCAGAACTCCAGTTGTTTTTTCTCAACTTTAACCGCTTCAACTACAATGGACAAAGAATATTCTCCAATCAGCACACTGATAATTGTAGTATGTACATAATAAGATAATACATGCAAGAGAGAGATAAAACAATTAGGTACATATTTATCAATCAATAGCCCCATGTATAGAAATAGATACACACACACACACATATATATATCTATATTCACCTCTGGCTGCAATTCAACACAGTCAGCAAAATCAGCATCTGAAAGAAGTTCCTCAGCATTTCTCGGTCGAAGTCTGACAGCAACTCTAACCCGACCAGAATCTGTTACGGCCAAAACGAAGTTCATAAGAAATATATAGGAGTCAACCATGTTCAGGTTCCTCTGAACTTTTTGATGTCTTTTCAAGCTTACAAACTCCAAGGAAGATACTGTGTCCCGAAACGCGGGCACGGTTGGATCTTTAGGATAAACTTCTTAGGACTAAATTTTCACGAGTAGCATACGCAAAGGCTCAGGGATGCTTTGTACAAATTCAGAGAATCTTCAACCCTCCCCTTGTGTGTGCCTTGTCATTCCTACATGATCTGGATTTGGATACAACTGGATACAATATTTGCTGCGGAATGCTCATTTTACCCTGATGACATTTTGATTACTCAACGAGGACTGCCCAGGGTTAACCGATTTTATTTTAGATGCGTCCCACAACTGCCAAATTTTACATGGCAATAGACTTCCACCCTCTGAAAATAATATTAGCCTGCGGTATAACCTCTTGATATAATGCGCACCATTTCATCTTAAACACTGAGGAAGAGGATTGTCGGCTGCCCTCAGACAAGGAGCAAGTTCTCTAACAATCATTCTAAAGAATCTAAAAGCAGAGGGACGTTTTCGGGCCGGATTTCCAGTCAACTCTTTTCCTTAGTTGTTTTTACTGAATAATTTTTCGAAATTCCTCTCAATCTCCATTATCCGGCAACCAATTCAACACCGAGCTCATAAAATCAACTAGCAGCCCAGGCTAGCTGCCGAAAATGAGTCGAGGACAGAACGGTGAGCTAGCTAAATGCTGATAAACTGCAGCGTGTTTTTTCCGTGCTTCACGAAGAAACTTTTATTATCTTACACAAACTTCATTCAGTCAAAAGTCTCACTCAGTTTCGACCGAATTTTCCTCTACGGTTTCTCATAATGATACAGAGCTGAGACCTTGCTCCATGACAGGAATGGCGCATCAAGGACATCAAACGACAGCAACGAGCTAAACATCAGAGTGACGTGGGGAGTGCAATTACCATGGTCGCCGCCATCGTTGGTGAAGGAGGAGGGGCGTGAGGTGGGCGTGACGGAGCGTTTGGACGTCGGAGCCTTGGAGCGACCGGGATGGAGGTTGTGACCCTGACTCGTTCTCAGCTGCTGCTGGGACGCCGCCGTCGCCATTGTCGTCCTGGAGCTAGATACAGGAGCCATTACTGATACTGCCTCAGCTTATTACATTACAGTTGGTAGGAGGAGGTCAGATACATAGCTTCAGACGAGAGTGCACGGAGGCCAGATCATCAGTGGCGATTCACAGAAAGAGAGAGAAAGAGAGAGAGAGAGAGAGAGAGAGAGAGGGAGAGGGAGAGAGATTGAGGACGGCCCGATGAGAGAGAGAGTGTGTGGGTTCCCGCCTCGTCTGTCGACTTGTGCTGTGCTTCGAAGAAGAAGACCGAAAGAGAGAGAGAGAGAGAGGGAGGGACGGCAATGAGACACAGGAAATTTTTCAAATTGATGGAATTTTTATGCTTTATTCAAGTGAGATTTTCTTTTTAATTCAAATAAATATTCTCGTAATATTATCCATCCATCTAATTCTACTCTTGGAATTTCTTTTACTTAAGGAAAAAAAAGTGCATTTCTCTTTGAGTTTTTCGTGAATACTTGGTTTGTTTGCAATACAATTTACAGCTAAAATCCAAAATGTTGCCACAATAATTTCTCCTACTTACAAACCTACCTTTGTCGAAAATATCAATCGTTTGCCAATACATCACATCATATTTTTTCTTGAACCTGATTAATCAGGATGCGAATCGGATGTAAGTTCTAATTCCGGAGAAAATGGGATGGAAGGACTAAAATTCTTGTGCACATAACGTGATATGGTGCTTCGAGACACTAACTTTATGTCGTCACGGCGGAATTGACAATGTGAAAATGGCAGTTGAGGGCCGGTGAAATGTGAACGTTTAAAGGTCATATAAAGCCATCAAATTCAGTGAGATATATATGTGCGTGTATTGTGTAACTTCGAAAAGGGTGGCAAATCATTCTTATTTCTTGCCTTTTCCTCTTTCTTTTTTGTTCTTTATTTATTGCAACTTTTTTAGAAAAGGAAAGAAAATATTATATTAGAAACGAAAAGGGGGCAATTATTTATGTTCGGTTTTGACATTTTTCAGCTGGGGCTTTTTTGGTGGGTAACAAGCCGGGCCCCCATCGTTCGTTCGTTCGTTCGTTCTCTCCGTATTGATGGTGGCTGGTGCATGGCTGAGCAGCGAAACGTCGCCGTTTTGTAGGTACGATCTGGTTGAACTCAATATTTCATCTCTCCAATCTATAGCTGTAGAGATATCGAAAGAGAATGTGTCCATCTATCTGTTCTTAGGTATGGATCCGAAATCGATGACATTGCTCCAACTATCAATGGGCCCAGGTCCCGACTACGACTATGTCTTTTCTTGATTATCATAAGATGTCACCCATGTTCACCTGCGTGTGATATGCCTTTTAAAATATGATTAATTATCTAAAAATACACAAACTTTACATATTTTTTTTAATTTTAACACGAACTTTTTTCCTTAACATAAATATACACAGACTATCTATTTGATGTCACTTCTAGCACGTAGTCAAATTTTCTTATAATTTAAATGTAAATTGCTTACGTATGATACTGATGACGCGTGGTTGAACATGATAGGTCGAGTGGGACCCATGGACTTTTCTTAATAAATTTTTTCCCAAAAAAAAAAGAAAGGAAAATCGGGATAGGGGCTACCACCCCTCGATTGGGGTCGATGGTGACCACATAGGGTGCCACTAGACCTATCATATTCAATCACGTGTCATCGGTATCATATGTCAGTAATTTCCATTTAAATTAATAGAAAATTTGACGTTGTAGTATAATTGATATTAAATGGATAGTTTGTGTATTTTTTTGTCAACAGAAAAAATTCATGTTAAAATTGAAAAATTATGTGAAAATTGTGTATTTTTAGGTAATTAACCTTTAATATAAATCATCTAAATTATCTTCTCGCACTCCCATGTTCCTTATTTAGATCCCCCACCTACCAAAATGTTGACCTACTCTACTCCCATTCTTGATCTAATTAATGCATGATATCTCTCTTCTTGATCTTTTTTTTTTCTCTCTCTTTTTGCCCCCAAAAGCTAGCTTAATACATACATACATACATATATATATATATATAAAAGTTTAGGAGGGTTTTAAAATCAAGGCAATTGCTTATCATGGGGCTTCATGCAATGACAGATTTAGAGTTAATGACTAATTTAAGTGGTATGCATGGCAAAAATTGTAGGAAGGGAGAGAAAAGCTTAGCTAATAGAAACTCATGACGTAATTACAATTTACAATATACTCTAATGAGTTGGCTTGGTCAAGCGGATGATCTATACGATCTTTGTCCTTCTTGTTTATTGTTTCGTTTTGTCATATTTGGGTTTTATGCATGTAATTTATATATATGTAGCTATAGCAAGCTAGCCCTTCTTGCTGGGTCTATTTGGCTGTACTCGGCCGGCAATGGACCACTTCTTCCGTTCCTTTTTGGATAACTTACTGGTATATAACCCTTGTCTTGAAACCTTTCGCGGATCGACTCGTGATGATAAAGCTTCCATGTTGACGGAGCGAGAAAACCAAGCGATAATGAGACGCCCATAAAGAGTCTAAATAGATTAGCTAATTCATATTACTACTTACACACACTATAAATATACGACAGAAGATGTAGGATGTAACTTCACAGAGGGAGACATTTGATCAGGCAGTAAAATATTAAAGTCTCGCTTGAAACTAGGAGATTTTTTTTATTCTTAGTTTTTGCTAGTCGGGTTCGCCATGCCCCTATATTTTTCGATATCCCTTGATTAAACCCATCAACTTTCTTTTGCTTGTGATTGAAGTCGCCGTCCGTGGACTTCAAATAGAAATTGGGCCTCAAAGATTGACGCAGAAAATTAATTGGGCTCATTTAAATGGGCCGGTCAATATTAATGATCGGCCCAATAGTTTCTCCACTCCCGCGTTTTCCTTCCCACAAATGGGTCCACTGGCCCAACTCGACTGCCACATTTCAAATTCAATGGCTTTATTCTTTGTTTCCGCCGTTCGGTTTGTTCTAGTATACTGCTAAAATGATTCATAAAAAAAAAAAGTATACTACTAAGCTGAGAGATGATATATTCTCTATATTCCATTGAAAAACATCTATATCTCTCTCTAAGTTAATTCGAGTCGGCGCTTTACCGTTTCGGGCCTTGTTATAATCTTGTTACTCCAAATTCCCCACGAAACAATGCACACAAATTCGGCTGCAATGATTAAATCCTCATTACTCGCGTTATAACGATGAAAGTTTCTCTTGCCCACACAAACTGGTTGGCTCCTGACTTCTTGACGTTTAATCACCGTGAAGTGTTTTGGAATGACAATTAAGGACCAAACAAGGGTTTGTTTGATTTTTAAATAATAATTCAACTTTATTCAACTCAACTCAATTATTTCTAAAATTCAATAATATAATCATTACTGTTTTATCTTTTTATATTTAATAATACTTTCTCACTTATATTTTCTTTAACCATGTTTAAATTTCATTTAATAATACTTTTTCACTCATACTTTTTCCTAACCATTTTAAAAATTAATTTTTAATATATTTTTTTTATATACTGTTATATTTTTTTATATATATACATATACATATACATATATATATATTCTTACATATTAATATATTTATCAACACTTTCAATTATTCCACAAAATCAAGTTGAATTGGATCACTTATCCAACTCGAAAACCAACGCGTCGCTGATGGATCTTCTTTTGTAAAAGTCATTATTTGAATGTTATCGTGTGACAGAATGGTATTCATTGGACTGCACTGTTTGTGTTGGGAAAAATCCATGGGCTTACTTGAGACTCGGGCCCATCCGCAACCCAAAAGCTTAAGCCAATGGGTTGCTAGACCATTATCTCTTATAAACCTATGGATTTCCTCTCAATTTTTCCATGTGGGATTACTTCCATCACCCGCCCTCATCATTCTCCATATAGGAGAGAAACCGGCCCAACAATTCCCCCCCATTCTCGACTATATGGAGGACTTCGAGCCGGCCTTTTTACTTCCGGACTCGGATACCAATTGTTAGGTCACGGCCCAACAATTCCCCCCCATTCTGGACTATATGGAGGACTTCGAGCCGGGCTTTTTACTTCCGAACTCGGATACCAATTGTTAGGCCATTCACTAGCCACGAGTTCCACACTCGGGCCTTGGCGCGGTGTGGGTTTCCACGCATAGCGTGTGCACTTCTCCAGGATCGTTACCTTGGGCTCTGATACCACTGTTAGGAAAAATCCACAGGGCTTACTTGAGACTCGGGCCCATCCGCAACCCAAAAGCTTAAGCCAATGGGTTGCTAGACCATTATCTCTTATAAACCTATGGATTTCCTCTCAATTTTTCCATGTGGGATTACTTCCATCACCCGCCCTCATCATTCTCCATATAGGAGAGAAACCGGCCCAACAATTCCCCCCCATTCTCGACTATATGGAGGACTTCGAGCCGGCCTTTTTACTTCCGGACTCGGATACCAATTGTTAGGTCACGGCCCAACAATTCCCCCCCATTCTGGACTATATGGAGGACTTCGAGCCGGGCTTTTTACTTCCGAACTCGGATACCAATTGTTAGGCCATTCACTAGCCACGAGTTCCACACTCGGGCCTTGGCGCGGTGTGGGTTTCCACGCATAGCGTGTGCACTTCTCCAGGATCGTTACATTGGGCTCTGATACCACTGTTAGGAAAAATCCACAGGGCTTACTTGAGACTCGGGCCCATCCGCAACCCAAAAGCTTAAGCCAATGGGTTGCTAGACCATTATCTCTTATAAACCTATGGATTTCCTCTCAATTTTTCCATGTGGGATTACTTCCATCACCCGCCCTCATCATTCTCCATATAGGAGAGAAACCGGCCCAACAGTTTGTGACTTTGGTCGAGGCAAAGATTTGCTTTACCATCGGAAAGATGCATGTTTGATGCTTTGGTTAATTAGTGGAGGAGATCGATTTGGCAGACTGTCAGTCAAATTAAGGTGCATTTGGTTGGGATGCTTTTTGGGATCTTCCATGAACCGATTGATGTGTACATGTGACATGATGAATTATGAAATGCGACAGAAAATCTTATTGTGGGAGGGAGGAAGAAAAATGCGAGTAGGACCGACACGATGATATTAATTCATGTGGGTGACGAAGAAAAAGCGATGATCAGACAGCACGATATTGACATATTTGATTAATTTCAAAATAAATAGTACGTGATCTTGGAATCTAGGTTGACGAGGCCTAATGGAGAGCATAAGTTCGAGGTTGTTTTTCGACAAATATATGTTGTGGAGATCGTTTGCAGGTGACACTCTTCCCTCCAATAGTATTAAATTAATAACAGTTATTATTTTTTTGGTGAATCACAGAGCGGAAACCCAATTGCACTAAATTGAATTAGGAAATACAAAGATGGAGGTATAGTAACTCCTACGACATCTCCAAATAAAAGGAAGTCGAGCTCAACATGGTTTTTGCTTGACATACACGTTTCACGGTACTCTCAAAAATTTTAGATATACAGGTGACAAGACAATACGAGCCGTGGTCGGATGATAGCGACTCAGACATGAAATCGAGAAAATTAAGGTGAGAAAAGTGGGCATCTAGCGAGAGACATGGAGAGATTAGACATATAATAGAGGGATCATCATATACCATCAAAATTCTTAGTTGATAGGAAAAAGCATACAATTACTTGAAAGAAGAGAATATTTCATGAGTTTTATTGTTGGAAGGAGTAATACTGTTGTCGGAATAGCGAGAGTATAGCACCTTTCAAAATTTTCCCATCGAAAAAATAAAACAGAGGGCTGATGTATTTACTTTGGAAGGTCTGCAATTGGAATGCTCTGATTAGACTAAGCAACTCCTCCAGGGGAACAATCCCACCTGAAGTCCAGGTGGAACCTTATATAATGAGGGTGGTCCTTGATGTTGAGCAACGCCTACATGACTCCTCCTTTTTTCTCCATTTCCTTTTTCTTTTTTCTTTTCTTTTGGATGTTTGTGGACATACGAAAATAATATCGAAGAAATATGATTAATCAACATTGGTTCAAGCGGTTCAATATTTTTTTCCTTAAATAAGATTTCGGATTTGAGTCTTGTGAATGAAAAAAATTCAAGTTGTGAGAATTTTACTCTCTTAGTGGACTAACTTGGTTCGACTGAATTAGTCGGGGATTGATTGAACTTCTGAATACCATGGTGTAAAAAAAAAGAAAAAAAATCTGATTAATAACTTTTTTATTTGTGATATAATATTAATTAAAGAGTCACTTTCCTGATAACTGAAATAGCCGAAAATAAAGAGTTAAATGCCTACATTTAAAATTCACCATGTACTCTTGCTCATGCCTACTATGCTCGCATATCCCACAACGCTCTATTTAAAGGACAAGAAGAAGCTAGATGGGCACGATGTCTCCACACAGACCAAGAAGAACATTGATTTGTCTCTAGAAAATAGGTTTGTTTTTCATTTTATTTTCCTGATTATCAAACCTCTTTGAAAACTGAAATCTCATCAATTGATTCTATTATTAGGGTTCAGCCCCAAAAAAGAAGAAGAAGATTATATTATTGGGGTTGAAAACTTGAAATGTTCTTTCATCACTGATTTCCCATTAATGCTTATAACAATATATTTTAAATATAATCTACCGTGTCCTTTTTTTTTCTTTTTTTTGGGAAGACTGCCAAATCCTGCTGCTACATTTGGCAAACGTAATTCACCAAACAAAAAAATACAGATAGAATGTAAGATTCACAACAACGTAAAATGAACATGCATAATGTTTTCTCCTACTTATTAAGTTCATTAAACATATGTAACCTAATTGCTCGGGCTTCCTAGCTATAACATAGAAGGGTGTCTATATATATCTGAGCAACCATTACTGATCCAACGTCACCTAATTCTTCTTTGTTTCTACATGTATAGGAAAAACTAATAATGGCGGCTCTAGTAATTAAGCTTAATGCTAGAGATTACTGTTTAATTTTGCAGTGTCAAACTAGTAAATAATTGACTCTCCAACGTTATATATATATATATATGGTCAAGTTATCCCGCGTGTTTCGCTCTTCTACGTCTAAACTCTGAGTTATCATATCTTAAGGCCTACATATAATACATTACATTAATCTTACGTTGATTTTTTTTTAAGTTATATATAAGGAAGGCGCAATAATATAGTACAAGAAATAATCTTACATGGAACTCTTTTTCTTTGTTTTTTTTTTTCTTGGGGAGGGGGGAGCGGCGGGGATCTTATATTGATTAAGCAAGCGCTTTTCCTCCCTTTCCTTTCTTTTCCAAATAATTAGAAATAGAACCAATATACATGATAACTGATCTATGAGCACCCAACTATACACACACACACACACACACATTAAAAAATAGAACCAGGAAAAATATATGAAATGACTTCCTTTATTGCTGAATGATGAGGCCACACATACATGGTACATCTGCCTAAGTTAAGAGCTAGAAGAAATTACACATACACATATAATATATATATATATATATATAATTAAAAATATGATCTATATATATTTATGAACCTACATATAACTTGCAAGATATAAAACATAAATAAGTAATAATAGGGTTGACGTTGTGGTAAATGAAATGTGCCTAATTAACAAACTAGTATTATATTAAGGATTATGGTCCGACAGGTGATGACGGTGCCAGCAAATGAGGATGGAGACGCATCTCCGGAGAATGTAAAACCTAGACCTATGTTCCTTCACCCTCCTCCTGAATGCCCTGCATGTCTCCCTCACGTGCTTCCTCTTTCCGAAGCTGCTCCGTGTTCCTGCCGCTGGCGCTGCTGCCGTGTGTCGTCCTCGCCGACTTCCTGGGCTCTCCTCTTCCTCAGATCCTTCATCAGCTTCCTCCATCACCATCTTTCTTTCATATATATGGAAGCCTTCTTCCTATTCTTCTCTCCACAAGATATAATGTGATTTACTGAATGGAATTTTCCGACAGAAGATATTCTGCTCTTAATGTTGTGTTTTTTATTAGGAGTATCTGCGTGGGGAAGAAGAGATGAGTCGAAGGTTTGTTTACATATGGGAGGGGAGTGGAAGAGAGGGAGTGAAGCAGAGAGATTAGATTCCTAATTGGTTTAGCTGGAAACG
Source organism: Punica granatum (assembly GCF_007655135.1). Taxonomy (NCBI): domain Eukaryota; kingdom Viridiplantae; phylum Streptophyta; class Magnoliopsida; order Myrtales; family Lythraceae; genus Punica; species Punica granatum. The sequence goes on from NC_045134.1 coordinate 1,254,538, forward strand.
AGAGGGTGTTAAATTTTAAAGCTTAAAACTTGACTTATCCAAAAAAACAAAACTATTATTATTATTATTGTTGTTGTTATTGTTGTTATTATAATATATATATATATATATATATATATATAGGGGTGAGATATTTTTGGTTGAATTAATCATAATATTTGGATAAAACAATATAAATCTATCGATTAACACCATTAGGTCCCATTCACTAATTTAATTTTCCTACTATAAAATACATGAAGTTGAAACTCATACCTAAATATATGTGTTATAATCAAAGAGGTTATAAAAAAGGTTCCAGCTTAGGTAAATCAAATGCTGATATCGTATGATTAGAGTTTGAATGTGCTTGCTTTTTGCTGAAGTGGGCCCGGTGTTGTCTTTTATTGTTTTTAATAAGTTAGCAGCTCTCTCTATATCAATTTCTCTGAATCTGTATGTCAGAGTTCTAAAAACACGGACTTACGTACGTACGTACGTACGTAACCGTTTTTACTTCGGTGATGCCGTTAGATCTCTCCTTTTTCCTTTTCCTGATTTATCATGTATATACCTCTGAGTTGAAATCTTCTTGCTCATAATATTGCTCGTCGGGCTGGCTTTTGTAATATCAGTTATTATAGCCTATTACGTACCATCTTATCCAAATGGTATAATATTGGGCTGCTCATAATATTCTGTACCATCGTATCGATTCCTTCTTTGCCAGCCCGTATATACTCCAAGTTGAAATCTTCTTGCTCATAATTTGACCTTTAACTTGATTTAGTATAATATCAGGCTGATCATCTGGATATAAATTGAAAAAATTCTTCATATATATCAAGTCAAATTAAATTACATTAAATTTTCGAACCTTGTACACGCGGGACTGCATCTATTATACTTACTATGATGGCAACGTTGATTCATATTTCCTTTTCCTTTTTGTCCCCCGTTTTTTTCCTCTTGAAATTATGGATTGCTCCAATGCGAAAAGCCTGGGGCCGAAGCTCAATGGACCTACAGCTCGGTCCATAGGCCCATTTCCGTCAGGCCCAAATATGTCCATGATCATTTCTTTTTTGTTGGCCCAAACACGTCTCTGATCTCTCTCTCCCTCCCTCTGCGGCCTTCACCCCCAAAACGAAGATCGATATTTGGGATTTTGCGCTCCCACAACCTCAGATCCGTCTCTCAAAGAAGCATCACCTAATAAGTTAGAACGGGTTCTCATCATGATATGAGGGATGGTGCCCCGATCATCATTTTATCTGAGGTTTCCAATAAATCATAACTAATAATCTCGAAAAAAGTTCGACTCCTTATTAATACGGGGTTCATGTGCCATATGACCTGGCTAAGCTCCGTGGTGCTATTGGACCGGTCAAGTTTCAAAGATAGAGAGCATCATGGCCCATGGGAGCTCACGAGATGTTTGAAAGGGTCGGAAAGTAAAAGATCCATATAGGGCTGTTTTTGGTGTTTCGAAATCGAGTGGAGGACATTTGGGCCAGTTGGTGAAACGAAACCTGCGGGCAAACCAAATCCAATAATCGCTGCATACATACATACATACATACATACATATATATATATATATATACATCTAGAAAATAAATACTATAGATAATGCTTGTAAAGTGTTTGTTAAATTTTAAAATTGATTATACATAATAGGAGCAATCAACACTTACAATAATAATAATAATAATATATAATTTGCATTTTATATTATGCGTTACACGTTTAGAATCCGAAATACCGCGTATTCTGCGCGTACTTAAAGCCCACGGTATTGACGCAAAACAACCTTAACAAAAATCAAAACCACTCTTATGTGGTACGATTTATATATTGGGTGACCTATATAAAATTTGTTCGTACTAATTATATTTCCTATGCAATGGTCTATATATTTAATTTTCGTGCTGACATGCCACTTTTATATTTTTACGAAGATCAAAGTCACTGTCACTCTACAAACCAACTTGAGAAAAGAAAAAAAAAAAGAGGGAAGAGAAGGGGAAAAAGAAAAGCATTGTAGCAACCTTGGAAATGTATGTCCAAATTTCTTGGAAGGTTACAAAGTAAAATGAAAAAAAGAAAAAAAGACAGAGTTGTTTCGAGCACTGCGCCGAAGAGAGCAAGAAAAATCGACAAATAGGAAGTTTTTTTTCCCCCTGGATGACAAACAGGAAGTCAAGCAGCTGAAAAAGCACGTCCTTTCATTAATAATGAGTTAGCATTAGATGCTTTTTATTTTTATTTCTTTTAAGTATGATGTTGTGATTAAAAAAAAAAGAGATAGGCCAAAGAATGGGGAAATTTTATGGTGTCATCGTTTTTTTTTTTTTAATGTAAGTACTTTTGAAACGAAAGAATTTGATAAGTGCCTCAAATCTTTCTCTAAATATAGGTTATACATGAGATGCTATTTTCTCCTTGATGGGAAGAAAGGGGGAAAAAAAAACTTGTGCACAAGAACTTTCTTGGTGCCGATTTAGATGACAGAATTCGTACAAACACCATATGCAAAAGTATTTAGATGAATGAATCGATGATGGATTGTGTTTTCAAGGAACTATCTCTTACGGAGTTATCATATGTTAATATCAGCCGAAAAGATTTAAGTCATTCTCTTGATTGATTATAGTTGCAAGTGCAGCGACCGCTTTAAGTAATTTGTACAACTGAATACTGAACAATGACCACTCAAGCAAACGGTAAGTGATGCTGGACTTAAATCTTACGTTTGCTTTTTGAGTTAAATTAGTGATTCAATTCAACTTGATTTTGTGTAAGATTGTAAGAATTGATAAAATATATTAAAGTGTGATAATATATGCGTATATATATATATATATGAAATTATTATTAAAAAGTTAATTATAAAAATAATTAGAAAAAAATATGAGTTAGAAATTATTATTAAATGAAAGAAATAATAAAATAATAATGATTATATTGTTGAATACAGAAAATAATAGAGTTGAATTGGATAAATTTTGGTTATAACTTAAAAAGCAGACGAAGTAGTTCTGGACTTACGACTTTCAGGTCGGATTCTAAGGGAGAGACAATATAATGTTGTATATACATATATGTATCATAAAATAAATTAATATTAGTGTATAGTTTTGTTGAAACAAAGAAGAGCAACAAAAAGCGGGGGGAAAAAAAGTCTAGCACGTTGTGGTCACCAAAGCAATTAATTAATGTTATTTTTTTGGTGAGAACAATTAGTTAATTTAATTAGCATTATTTAATTTTAAAGCCCACAGTTTCGAGGCTAAACCATACATCATTAAAACATAAACCGCCATAAAGTATGGGATCAGACCAATTTTCTTAATTTTCCCAGGTCTTATAAAAGAAAATCCCATGGAGGGATGTCTCGGTTAACCCGTTGAAGGGTACTTAACTAATCATAATTGATTGCCCAAGGTCAAGAATGAGCGCGATATCCAATTTCTCAGTCATGACATACGGTAAGCAGTTCAATCGAAAATATTAGTGTATATTGTATATACGGTCAGAATATTTAAATTGGGAACAAATATGTAATTTCCTTTTATACTTGTATCGTGAGAATTATATAATGCAGGTTCGGCCAAGACACTTTGGAGTTAATTTCTGATATTGTCCTTCACTATCCTAACCCTATCATACCCTGTTGTGACAACATCGGTGCTACCTTCCTGGCAGCTAATCTTGTGCAATACAATCGCAGCAAACACATTGTTGTTGATTATCACTTTATCTTGGAGATAATAGCCCGAGGAGATCTCCTTGTTCGTTATGTTCCAACATCATCTTTGTTGGTAGACATTCTGACGAAAAACGCCTCTATCTAGACTTTTCAATCTCACTGAATCAATCTGTCGGTGTTTGCACCCCCAACAAATTGAGGGGCGTATTAGTGTATATTATATGTATGATCAGAATACGTAATTCGGGAATAAAATATGTAATTTCCTTTTATACTTGTATCATGAGAATTATATAATGAAGGCACCCACACATTGTGAGTAAGCTATTTTCCTCAAACCATTCACAGAAATCGCTATTTTCCTCAAACCATTCACAGAAATCACTATTTTCAAATCAGTTCAGCACTAGAATGCAGCCGATCGAGAAACTGTCGTCACATGAACCACTCACATGAGCCATGTGCAGTCCATGCATCGGTAATTAACCTCGATCCCTAACTAGATATAATGCTAGCACAGCATCGTTGCTCACAATTTACGAAGTTAATAATTTGAAGGATACTGCTTACATGATGTAAATTTAAAAAGAATTGTGTCTGAATATATCTATAAATATCTTATGTAAATTTTCAGCCGCCATTGTTTTGTCACTTTCGAAAAATCTTAAAATTGAACGGGGAGAAGTGGATTAAAACTAATCGAACTCGATATGATTTGGAAAGAAGAAAAATATCCCTTATCAAAATTTATGTTCGGGTGTCGTGGTGTAACATGGATGCCGAGTACCCACTGATCTTATTGCAGTCTCCAATGCGATTCCCTAATTATGGCCGTAATTACTGAATGAATTACAAGCTACGTCTCGCTAACTACGTTATTTTAATTATAACTTCGATGACAAATCTTCTTTGATATGACCATAACACCCTTCATTTTTTGGGGGAGGAGTGTCCAAGGACTTCTCTTAATTTGGTTAGATGCTACTTAAACTAGGAGCACGTGTCTAGAAACCTTGGATTTTATAGGTCGGCTAGGAATTGGGAGAAACCTGTATGAGCATTACATCATTGTCAATTGAGTTTGAATCAATATTGCAACTTATCAATTTCAACAACCTCGAAGAGTTTGACCTAATAGTTAATGAAGAGCTTATGTATTCATCCAATCTTGAATTTGAAATCTTTTGAGATCACTAAAGCAATTTTGACGTGATTATCCATTCCGTATGCTGCTGAGATTTCACGGAACCCGGAATTAATCGGGCGAAACCCAGACATCCAGGACAAAAATCTTAGCAATTTCAATTTTTTTTCCTTTTTTGTTTTTACTTTGGTGTTTTGGGGAAATTAATAAGAAAAGGACCAATGTGGATGATTGATTGCGTATGCGGTATGGGGAAGATGCCAAAGTGGTACTAGGTTACTCGACATGAGTTGGGCATGAGTGCCTCCTCATTATGAAAAAGTTGAATTGATTCCCATTTTTGTTGCTTCTTTGCCCCCAACGGAATCAATTATTTTCCCTTTGAATTCGGTCACCACGCACCCTTTCAGAAGATACTCGATCATTACAAGTCACCAAAAGCCGATGATATGCTCAACTCATGAGACCATAATTTAGAAAAACAAAATAGAAAATTGCTGGGATAAATAGTTTTTAATTGTTATGTTTAACGGTTCAATGAAAATGCTAAATATATCTTGAAGATTTATGGCAGATTGCGTTTCTCCAAGCGCCTTCCTTTTCTTTTGTGTTTTTTTTTATTCATCCTTCGTTCGGTGTCCAAAAATTGGTGAAAATTAAGTCATGTTATGAGTGGAAGAAAAATTGGTAAAAAAAAATTATTGACCTAAATAAGAAAAATAAAGCACGAAACATAACACATGGATGACATGAAGTTTTTATCTGTCTTTGGTACAGATAATTTTTTTTTTATTATTAAATATAAGCCTTTCATGCAAATCCTATAATCCATTAGCTACAATGGATGGATATATGATTTGATTACTGTTTTTCCTTTGGCTCCTTCTTCTTTTTCTTTTTATTTTTTTTCTCAGTTCTCTATTTCTTAAATAATATTTTCCTAAATGATCCGTGATTTGATAGAGCACACGTCATGTTTGCAAGTGGACATTTCTGTTCCGCCGTTGATTGTGACAGTCTTCGCCTCATAACATACACAGATAATATCCTGAGAGGTGGAGCCTTTTCTGTCAATCTAATTAGGCACGGAGGACCAAATAAAGGACAACGTTTGGTCCAGTCGTTGAATTTTCAGTCACATATCAAATACAACGTACTTATTTTTATTGTACAAGAGTTTTGCCAAGCTGGCACCAAATGTTTTGTACCAAATCCAAAAATTTTATACAAAAAGAGTTTTGATTTTATATTTGGCCCGTGATTGAAAGTTCACGTACTAAACTCAATAATTTCTCCCAAATAAAAGATAGTTTAGATTAGAAAGTAAATGTTATCATACATGTAAATAAAATGGTATTGGGAAATTTTATCATGGTCGGTTATAAAAAAAATCAATCACCATGGTTGTGTTTTCTTCAATCATTTGATCCGATTATGTAAGATACAAGTTGTACACATGTTTAAATTCTTTTTATTTAATGACTCACCCCTCAATCTTTGACTTTCGATATTTTCGACCACGCATCTTCTTGATAATGTGCCCGTGAATAAGTCGAAGCCGGTTCGATATTAAACCGAACTAAAATCTACTAGTTCAATCAAATAAATAATAATTTTTATTTTTTAAAAATAGGAAAAAACAAATAATAAAACACACAATTGTCGACAATATCTAGGAATGAAAAACAGGAGATCTTTCTACCCAATTGAGTGCATCTAGGCATGCGCTCAAATCTCTAAGGCCTTTGTTGGCGAATGAAATTTTTTTTAACTCTACTCCACTTCATTTCATTCCAACTATAAATAATTATATTTATTTGAGGTTGTAATGATTGTATTGTTAAATTATGAGAATAAGTGAAAAAAAGTAATGAATAGTTGAGAGAAAGTAATGATTGTGTTGTTAAATTGTGAAAAAAAGTAATGAATAGTTGAGATAATTTAGTATTAAAAATTGAATTAAATGGTAATTAAAATAAAAAAAAGAGAAAAAAATTATATTGTTAAATTGAAAATAAGTGAAGTATAGTTAAAAAAAAATTTATTTGCCAAATCAGACGTAATTGATTGGAAAAATTCGATTTTGCAAATCATGTGCTGATAATTCCATAACCTGGACCAATATTCTGCAGATGAATAGTGAAAACAAGAGATGCAAGAGGCTGGAAATTTTTAATTTGATTGGACAGTCGAAGATCTTGCATATGGGATTGCGTCCTGAGCCGCGTTTTCCCCTCCCTCCCCCATCTCGATCTTTGACGGTCTTTCTGAGTTTGTTTTTATTTTATATTTTCAATTTCAAAACTTAAATACTGCGTTTGGTTTCATAGTAGGATTTTAAAATTAGAATTTGATTTTGAAAAAGAGTGGTATAAATGAGACCCACCGTTTGACTTTGTATAAATTATTTTGTTTTGTTGTGAAAAAAAGTGATATAAATGGGGCTCACTCTTTGACTTTGTATGAGTTATTTTGTTTTATTGTGGGTAGAATTAGGTTAAAATTATGATTTTAAAATTGTATTCACAAACCAAACAAGCAAAAAAAATTGTGCTTTACTGTTTATTTTAATATGGAACCGGTTTCGGCTCGTTCACAGGCACATTATCGAGAATATGCGTGGTTAAAAATTTTAAGGTGAATATTTAAGTATAAAGAATTTGAATATGTGTATTGGATCTTATCTCATCCGATCTAACGGTTGAAGAAAAAGTAATCACGGTGGTAGTTTTTTGCAGCCAATCGTGATGCATCGTCCAAATGGTATTAGTTCATAATAGTCCAAAGATATTGATGATAAATATTTTAAAAAAAACAGTAAATGAATTATTCATCGTAAAATTATTTAACAGGAGGCTGCGGAAATTAGTTATGCGAAGGAAGACTAGCACTCCAGGGGGGATAGTTATTACTCTCTGAATCATGCCTACAGTTCCCTTGAAATGGTCTCCGCTCTTAACTATGTTTATATTAGTTCACATGTAATCCCAAATAAATATCCTCGCTCATAAATTCCATAAGTTCACTTGTTTCTTACCGTGGTACAAAACCCACCAACATGTCTACTTTAACGCGTTTAAATAATAAGATAAATATATGACGCTCAGTCTAGGATTCAGGTTAGTCTTATATTCCTCGGAACAATTAGTGTTACCTTGAAATGTCTACACTGATATGAGCAGAAAACCAATTATCAACCAATCTTCCAGGTTTGAACAGAACATCGATTTTCATGAAGTGAATGGAATACTATGTTTTGGCCGGATGATTAGGTGATTATGATTTGGTCAAAGCAAAAAAAGACCACCAAAAAATGTAAAATCACATCAGCAACGTCAGTGGCAGAGGCAGTGCCATCGAGTCGATATGGAGAGATGATAATCTTTTTCTGCCTAATTTAGTTTGGGGATAAGTGAAATGATTATTTTCTTATATCCACTAATTACCCTGGTGATTAAATTGACTATGCTAATCTTATCATGTTGCTACGTGTCTCCACCTAGTAAATCCAAAACTTTCTGTTCTACTTTTTTTATTTTTTAATTTATCAGGTAACGAAAACTTGATCATCAACGGTGATAAGATGGTTCAATGATTACGACGATTGTTATAATAATCCTCCAATCAAACGGCCCCTATTTGCTTTTGCAAGTTATGAGGGTTTTACGGAGGGGTGGTTATGGAGAATTATTATATTGTATTATATTATAATGCTTCACAACTTACTCATTTATAATCTTTCATATAACTCGTAATCCAAACAATTCATGAGTGATAACAAGTTGAGCTATGGAGGTGAGATTTCGCATATATGTCCAGACATAATCGCCTTTGTAGTAAAGTATGAAATATTCGGTTTTTCTTTTTCCTTTTTTTCTATGACTAAAATTTCATAAATGCAATTGTTGAAAAGGGTGTGTTATCGAAAAGATGCGTGATCGAAAATATTAAAAGTAAACATATAAGGGGAATCCAATATTACAAAAAATATGGGCTTCACTAAAAAAAAATATGAACATGTGTACGCTCCATATTTTATCTATTAAAATTTAACGATTGAAATAAAAAATAATTGCAATGGTTATTTTTCTAGTTAACTACCATAGAATCACCCCCATACACATATAGTTGCCTTCTTAGTATATAATAATAAAGTGCAGAATTCGATACCCATATTAGTATATATGTTTATGTACCTAGCAGAAAGATAGGATATATGTTTATGTATCCAAATATAAATACAAGATGAATTGGCAAAATAATTTTGTAGTGAGATAAAGAGATATATTGTAGCTTTCATAAATCATCATAGATTAGGTTGTACACCGTGGGTAGAAAATTTATTATTATTTTTCTCTCAAAAGATTCTTTGCTTCGTTCTGGAAGTAATTTGGACTAATAATTTTTCTATTGTAGGATATATGGGAAGTCATCTAAAAGATAATCAATTTTTCTTTTTTCTTTCGTTCTTTATTAACTCATGCTCATTTTTTTGTGCCCGCCCTGATATCTGAAAATTCATCGGATTCCGACTAATTCAGCTTGAGCCGGATTTACGAAGGGATAAAACTCTCTCAATTATGAATTTTCGCATTCACAAGACTCGAACTCGTGAATTTATTTAAAAAGAATAAGCACTAAATCGCTTGAAATAACCCATGTTAGATTAAATTTAAGGGACCTTGCTTAAGTTCTGCTCATTTTCTTTTCCAATTAATTAATGATTAAATTTTCACGAGAGTTATAGTTGAAAAGGAATTCTTTTACATGATTTTTTTGTGTGTGTATCTTGATATTCGGATGTCAAATGAGCCCTAATTAATTCAGTTCTAGTTCGTATGCCACTAAGGAATATATTTATTTTAATTTGAATTTTTTTCATTTACAAGACTCAAACTTGAGATTTTATTTAAGTGGAATAAGTACCGAATTCATAAATAGGAATTTACTTTATCAGCAAAAGTGTATCAAATTTGGCTTCATTTCGGTACTGCACCGTATTAATTAGTCTCAGTGTATAAGTCACAAAAGCATTTTAAACAAATTTATTAAGGTTTTATTTTATATTAGATAGACATAAAAATATACATGTTTACTAATTTTTTTGGGTCTTTCTGTTATAACTCGAAGTCACGGTAACACGTATTAGTATTTTCAGTTCAAGTATTTAGTATTTCAGTTCGAATATCTAGTACGTTTAGCATTCGCGATTAGTACAAGTGTCTATTACTTTTTATTGTTAGTATTTTAGTTCAAATATTTAGTATTTAATATAATTCATCACAAATAATAAAAGTACTAAATATTTGAATTGAAATACTAAACATTTGAGCTAATGTACCGAGTATATTATTATAACTCAAATTCATGTTAGAATTTTTTAAAATTATAATTCAGCATTTGGACTAACAGTGATAATATTATTATCTTTTTTAGGGAGATCCCAAGAGCATATGGAACACCACATCAGGAGCAGATGACGACAACTGAAGGCTTCAAATCTGAAAGGACAAAAAAAGAAGAAAAGAAATTAATAATGTCAGTTAACATCGGACCACCAGTCGACGTGCCACATGTTTTTCATTTCTGGCATCAATATCATATGTATATATGTACGGTGGATTTATTATTTTAAACATGTTCATTTACTATAGTTATACATGATATGTATATACATAAATATATATGTATGTATATATATATATATGTATATATAAGTTGGCGAATTCGTCATTATAAATTTTTAGTTGCCGCTCGTCCTCACATCACACTCCACCATATATGTCATAAAGTTATAAAAATAAAGATGTTTCCATTGAAAATATAACTGAACGCGAAGTTTCATTAGTTGATTAATTAGAACTCTTATTTTACGGTGCGGTCAGCTATTCATAATCAATAAGAGAAGGATGTTGAATGCAATAAGTTAGATAATTTTGTCGTAATTAGAATAACTCATTTTTTTAGTAGTGAATTTAATGAAAAATTAAATAATTTTTAGTTTTTACACTATTTTTTATATACTTCAAATACATTTAAAATAATTATTTTTGGATATAATGGGTCCATAAACCTCCTAAATATTTCACCAAAAAGTAGATTCTTTGCGCAGCATAGTATGCACTCTTAATAAAAAAATCATCAATAGAGGATACATAATTTTGAAATTTACAAAAAAGTACTTATAAATTTTAGTTTGATCTGATGTACTCAGTCTTGTTATTTAGATCCATTAAAAAAATTGTGGGTGAAAATGGGAAAAGGATAAAAGAAAAGAAAAATAAATGCGGAAGAGAGGAAAGAGAGTAATGGAAAGAAGTATGAAAGTGGAGATGGGTGGGACACGTGTAGTGAAAGCAAGAGAGAAGAGAGAGAAATGCGTCAAAAGAATAGTAAGTGAATTTACAGTTTTAATCCTGTATGAGATGTTTTTATTTATCCTTCAACCAATATAGCTAAAGATGATAGGAACAATCTGGTAAAATCAGTTTAAAAGTAATTTTTTTTAATGGTCAGGAGTATTCTTCATATATTCACGGTAAAAACGAACATAAGAAAAATATCCAATCGAATATTACAATAGCGGGATATAATAACATCAATTTAAAAGTTACTCATAGTGCTACCATCATATAATAATAACAGTAAGTATAATTAATAGTAATAGTAAGTATAATATAAAACTAGTGTAGATGGTATAGATAGAATAAACATTTAAAAAACCCACCAATATTATTATGGGGAAAAAAATTTGAGGCAATTAAATATCAGTGTACTGCCGCTGAACATAGAGAAACCCATATTTTTTAAAAAAATTTCTTTTTGTAATTCATTATATTTCCACAGATGACGTAGTGTGTATATATGTAAGCATCCCCAATAGACCAACTTCATCTTCAGTCTTCAACTACTGTTCTCTCTCTCTCTCTCTTTCTCTCTATCTCTCTCCCCCTCTGCTAATAACTCCTCCTCGTCCTCCTCTTTCTCCTCCTTGTTCTTGTTTCTCTCCCTTTCTGGGAAAATAAGATTATAGTGCATATGTTTGGTTTTTTTCTTAATTCACAAATCTATCTGTCTCGGCAAATTGTTCTGATGATGATCGATGGTTGATTGATTTTATCATAGCTAGATTTGTTTTGATTTCTTGGGGAGATTCTGATCTCAGATTCCAGAAATTCCTACCCAAAAAATCCATTTATGATCCATTAAATATAAATCCAGTGATATATTTCTCTGTTGTAGTTCGGTAAACTCATAATTTCTTCCCCCGTACATGGTTTGTGCTTTCCCTCTTTTACCATTTGTTCTAATATTCTTTACATTTATGTTGTTCACGAGCCTCGGTTTTAGCTTTCACTGCGAAAAGCAATAATAATTCAATATCAGACGACATGGAGACAGTCATCGTTTGCAGGTGCAGCATCCTCAAGATTCACATACCGTTCCGTGGGAGGGAGAGTAACTAGCTTGCCAGTTATGGATCATTAGCTCTCCATTCCCCACCGAGGAGTTCTTGGCAATGAGAATCTTGATGATGCTGCATCGGCGATATATGGCTATTATCAATTTGCCCAGATGGGTGTTTTTGCTTCAACAAGAATGTCATATATATTTGTCTTCAATCCTCTACGATACGCGTGGGGTAATACTATACGCTTTATTTAGCAACAATCGATGAATTAATATTTGTTTGTCATCCATTTAATGGATCAACCTCCCTATTGGAGGAGAGTTGTGTGATCTCTGCAGGAAATTTAGTTAGTCGGAGATCTCGCAGATCGATGCATCGAAGTTGAATTAAATGGCGGAGAGGAACCCAAAGATGTATGGTTGTGGGAGAACAGACGGGACAGACAGAGGTGATGGATCTTTCTATCGAAGAAAAAAAAACATATGCGTCTATCTGCCAGTAATAGTGGGAGACAAAGGTGAGGAATGACGATGTCCTTCCGTTCCTTTACCTAATTGCTGACCTGTGAGAATCTTGAATTCGTACACTTGCCTTTTGTTTTTCTTTTTTCGGGTGGCTGATGAATTTAGGGTTTCCCACTAAATCTGTATTTTTGTGTCAGGAGAACACCACTATGTTGGATTTGTTGCGATTCATTTTTCTTTTCCTTGCTTGGAATTTAATGTGATTATTGGTTAAGCATGCTCATTTTAAATCTTATTAAATCATTGAAGTGAATTATTTTGTTCTTGTATGCCTCCTGGTCTTTTTGTGTATGTATGTATGTATATATATATATACATTATTGTAATATTGAATTCAAATTTGAAAACTTTTGAAGTACTTGTTCATCTTCACAGGCCTAGCTAGAAATATATGCACCTGCTAGGATGTTGTCTAGATGATTTGATAATGTTGAAGCTCTCGGATGAGCTTCTTGATGAAATCTCTTCACTTGACACATATCAATTAATAAGTAACGCATAATCATACACATATGGTTAGTGTAAAGACTGCACATTCAAAACCCGAAGCTTAGCTTAGATATGTATAAATACACATGCCAAATTAATGAGATATTGTTTGCACGTAATTGGATCAAATTAATTGATTAGAACGAGCGAAATCACTCTGCATAGAATTTACTCGGTAAAGCAAAACAAGGGGAAGTTCTCTTTCAGATATCAGCATTGTTGTAACTTAGCATATATGGTAACTCACCTTTTTGTATCAGCAATATATATCAACAGTATTCACCTTTTGGTATACTGTACAATTATCACTGGCTCTCGCATCTGCTTCCCATCTCTCGTGTGCAAGTGGTTATAGTGAGATATTCTAGTCTCATCCCTATCTACATATATATGCAGACATTTACAATGTATGCGTATCGGTTTGATGCTCCTTTGTTTTTTCTTTTGTGAAATCTTACCATGCATGCAAATATAGTTTACAAAAGATTGTATCTGTTATTTCTCAAATAAATACACGATTGGTTCGAGAAATCTACAATGGAGCTTGTTCAAGAGAGATGCTCAGCTTTTGGTTTATATTTAACCAGAAATAGGTGCTTTGAAGAACATATGGAAGACAGGCTAATCGTGCCAGGAAATTAAATATGTCGTTTAATTAAGAGATTTATAATAAAGAGTTACTCATGTGGGGAATTCAGAAATATATATGCAAGTGAGTTTCGCAGCGCAGAGCATAGAAGAGGATGAATTAGCTGCTGCAGGTTATTTCATTGACGAACGGAATCGAAATGCTGTGCATGACATTATGCCTGATAAACATATATATATATACTCAAACATATGCTATTGCTAGATATGTAAACAGCCTTTACGTACTTCTTCCACCATTACTGCGGGAAAAATGATTATCCAAACAAATCAACAAAAAAGGAAAAGAAAAGGAAGCATTACAGAATTGGGAAAGCTAATTATAGCTTCCAGCTGGTCGTTAAATCTTTTTGATAACGATGTGTTTAAGCACTAAAGAAGTGTTAAAAACTCATATCTTGTGGAATTACGATGGCTTCATGAAAAGTAGGACCATATGTAAAGTCGAGCCACACGTCTTTATGATAAACGAGTAACTCTTTAAATGATGAAGTTATTTATGCGATAAGTGGTGCAATCTGGACCACGTGTTCGGGGAACTTCTATTTTGAGGAGAGCAGCACCTACTATTTATTGCTTCTGTACCAAGTATATATACTTGAGACTGATTGAGATTTATGCATTGCGCGTCACTATCAGGAGCCTCTTTTTCATACCCTTTTTTCCAACCAAGTTAGAGCTAAAGAGGCATGGCCCCGATGTTCAAAATGGTCCCTAGCTCGTACATATACAGAGGAGAGGATAACAAAGCTCTGATTTTCACATCAACCTTTGCCCCAACTTGTTGTACTGCTTTTTTCCCTAGGGTTAGAGTCACACCCATATCGGACAGTGACGAATCAGGTGCGGGATCCATAGGGGTATCCCTTTGCCCCTCGATTCTACAATATCTTGTAAAAGTTTTACCGGCTATTCTAGGCAATCAGACCATAATTAGTAATATTATTAGACAGATGTTATATAGCTACATGCTCTGAAGATTTGACCCCTCTAGCAGTTTACTTTACGTTGCACATTTATATGTTTGTGTATGCTTGTTTGCGCCTATCAATTTTATCAACAATAAATACTTCATGCATTCTCGTACAAATATAGGCAAACACCAGCAGCTACGTAGCTGCAACAACGACGATATTCCTCCGAGATATTCAACTTCTGATAGATATACTCTTTGTTTATCCGATTCCGGCGATAGCGAATTTATATGTGGTTGCAAATAAATGTTTTGGCCGTCTGAAACTAAACGCAAGAAAACCCTATTACAAGTATATGAGAAATTCAAGAGTATCAATTAGTTAAAATTGATAACCCAAACATACATAAACTGTGAGTTAAAATCGCTATAACATCAATCAAGTACAGAATATGTATTTAGTGAAGAAGATTATTTTCAAGGGAAATGTATGTATGTATCATTAATAATATTAATGGGGCCAACAACAGAAGAAGAATCCACAGGGTCCCCCCTCCGAACGTGTAAGTTGATTTGAATTTGAAGGGAGAGAGTACTGATGAAGGATGAGGTTGTCATGATATTTCCCCTAGCCGACATAAATATCCACACTCGCATATATACAGGAACAATAATGGCCATTGCCCATTATTTTCTTTTTGTACTTGATAATTCCAGGCCACAAGAACTTCGACAAAGAGATAAAATCATTGTACCAAAGTAAGTTTAATACCTTTCTCAGTTGATGTATTGTATTGGACCAGTCTCGTTCTATATCACGCATCGAGATCGGTCAGCTTTTTCTACTGAAAGTTGATACATTATATCCACTTATTGGGCTTCTGTTCATTTTAATTTCGATCTATATATATGATCTTCATTGTAGCGGCAAAGAAATACAATGTATACGTATGTAGATATGTTGTCATGTAATTGTTTTTTTCTTTTTTCCAGTGAAAAAGAAGTGACATCTATCATTGTTGACAACAGAGGGGGAGGAAATATGGCCCAAAAAGTCTTCAGCCCATTATATTATTTATTTTCTTAGTCAGAAAGTTTCAATGGAATTCCCGTATTGCAGTAAAATTCTGGCCCAAGAACCTTTCAGCCCACCCAGCTAGTCGCCCAATCAAATACTGATACATCCACACGATTAATTAATAATTAAAAAAAAGAAGAAGATATGTTCGTGATTCGCCCCTCAGCCCATTTGTACAGACTGGCTGGTCAGACGATAACCGTGTTTTCGGCGTTATTCCTAAAGCCTTAGGCCATTTATTGTTATGTGGTTTTACCGTGGTTTTTTATCCCTTGTCATTGTATTGTTGAACCTTTTTGGCTTCACATTCATTGAAAAAAAAATAAAAATTTTGGCTTCAGTCTCGTCCACAGGGAAAATAAAAAGAAAAAAGAAAAAATTGAGATGAGAAATAGTAGACTACTAAATTAAAATTATAATAAGTGTGATGCAATTGATAAACTTTATGTGAACGAAATCTACACGCAATGCAAAGATTTTAAATCCATTAAAACATTTGGGTGTCGAGATCTAGAAAAAAAAATTATATTCTTAAAGGTGTCGAGATAAGCATTTTGTGATGCACATGTGGAGGGCATTATCTAGAAAACGATCGAGTTAATAAGTAATTAATTTTGATTTGGACATTGTGATAAATCAAATTAGAACGCACATTACATTTCGCTGGTTCTCCAAATTATACTCCCAACTGAGAATCTGATCCCGAGATACCCCTTTATTAACTTGGGGATGACGTTGTTCCACTCAATGAATAAAACTTATTATTTAATATGTAGTTCGAAGTTTCCTATAAAGTTTTATTGGATAATGCCTGATTAATCATCATAACCTTTTATTAATATTTTCCCACATTACATACAGATATTAAATCATGCATATTTCATGGCCCTTTACTTAAATCATGCATTTGATTTGGCGTGAATTGTATATCGTAAAAAGGTTTAATTTGTTGTCCCTTTTCCCCTCTACTCTTGGGGTCTCCATGGAAGTCAAACTCGTGATGATTTATGTACGAGAACCGTGAGGACGATAAGTTCAGGAAAAGTAACTCAAGACGCTTTTTCTATATGAACACGACGTCGGCGCGGGACGACATCTGTAATCCTAGCACCTCCATCAATTAATATTAGTTGTTTGCCGTAATTGAATTAATAATCAGAATGAGTTATTAGGTTATCCGAGAATTAATTAACATGTTGTATTGAATGAATTTAATTTGGTGGTTCACATTAGAGACGTACTTATGAAAAAGCTAGTCTTCAAGATATGAAAACTTACTCAATTAGTAAGCTAAAACTTGATTTTTTTCCATGATTTCTTATAATCAAACAATATTTGTCCCATTATACTGATTAGCAATTGGATGTGGCACGTTACGAAACTAAGGTTGTGTACAGTCATATATGACCCATAACCAATGGACACGTACGGTGGCATGGGGATAAGTATGTGTTTTCTTTTAATAATTAAATAAATAACGTTGTCAAATAATTATTGCTTTTTCAATAATTGATAATTATTGTTTTTTTCAATAAATGATGTTATATGGGATAAGGAGAGACAAAGGTCTGCAGAGCAAGTTACGGGCATTCCACACACTAATGATTTTTTCCTCCAACCGGACATGACTATATGCGTAATTTTATAAAATTATATTATATTATGTGGTGCCTTTTCTTTTTTCTTTTCTTTTTGGCCAAATTATAATTCTTCGACCGGATCATTACGTCATTAATTTAAAATATGGACATCCACTAAGTATTAGCCCTGACACACACGTAAAATTTGTCTATGAAAAATATGATTGGTTAATTGTATCATATCCCGTGATTAGTAAATCTTAGTTTTATATCTATTATATATAAAGATCTATGACTCAAGAGAGAGATGGGCAGGCAGGGGTGATATGATCCATGTTTTCACCTTACATGCTTCAGGTCAATTATTCCACCTTTTTTAACATTAAACTATAATTTTGTTTGTATAGAAAAAGGTCATTGCCAGAGCTGATGGTTGATGACTTTATCATACCCAATTCCGACAATATATGTCATTTTATTTGTCAAAAAAAAATTATACTTTGGATCCAGTTGGCCATATTTATAGATATACTATAATATAAGTTAATAGATCTTGAATACGCCATGTCTCGAGAAATAAAAAATTATGGCATCGGGTAAGGCATGCGAATATCACCAAAGTAAATTGATTAGTATAAATGCGAATGTTACAATTGCAACTTGTTCGCGGTGAGAAAGGTTATAATCTTACCTCATTTTTCTGTAAGCAATGTTTTTTTTTTCAAGGAATATTATCTATGCGGAGAAAGGTTTTGATCAAGCATGCATTATTGTTTTTTTTTGGGTTGAAATGCATTATTGTTATGGAATATTTGTTTTACGGGATTATGATCAATGTGGATATCCATGATCTTATCCTTATTGCCGGCAGCTCAATCATACTTCGAATCGACACGTGCTATTATTCATGGCATATACTGACACAGAAACAATGTATATTTCGTATATAGATGGAAGTAATATTAATACATTCTTTTAGATTATATATATGCTCGGATATACGTAATTACTGGGACTAAAACCTTCATCTATCCTTTTCGTTTTTTTTCCATATTTTTGTTCATCACTTTTGTTTGTCCTGCTATATTTTATTTATACCAGTAATAAAATAGGTAGAAAAATTTGCACCGGGCATGCATATTTATCTATGAACATGAGGACCTTGTCGTGCAAGATATATATATATCGAATAAACCTGGTCATCTAAATTACAAATACGATTGGTAATGACTCTAAATTGGAAAAATATGGTATATGCATGCTGTGATGAACCTAGACATCAATTAATACAATTATTCTATTTTAACTATGAAGATTCTTTTCTTCAGATACTAAAATAATATAATCACTAAGCTATATACTACGATGAACCTGGACATTTACAGCCTGACCTTTTCTTTATCTTTCTTTATTTTTCATGAAAATGGTCATACAAAAATTATTATTATTGAGTGAATCATACAAAATTTAATTTACGAAATAAAGAAACAGCAATTCCACCCAAAAATAAATAATAAAAGGTAGCAATAGTTATAAATTTTTATTTCTTTTTTTGGTTGAGTAATTATAAGTTTTTATTTCATGTATGCACATGGGCTGCCATTTTAGATCTTTCCATTTCCCTTTTTTTAACACCCCCTCATTTTGATTGAGACCGGGAGCACTTGATTATAGAAAAAAAAATCTAAATAATGAAAGGAGGAAGAGATAGAGCAATGCCGAGATCATAGTGATATGATGATCAAAATATGAGTAGCTGTTTACCCCCCCCCAAAAAAAAAAGATTAAAATGCGAATGAGTCACATCGTTAATTGAAAACTCGTTTTCTTTTGGTAGGATTAATTGAAAACTTTTTAATTCGCACTGATATGTAAACTCGATATTGACTTTGCCGGAATAAGATGATATATACTTTCACTTAAGTGTTGAACAACCATCATATAGCTGATGTGGTTGATCGCTAATCAAGACAATAATTCTCTATTGGTAGGTAAATCCAGCAAGTTGGCTACTACTTTTTTTTTTTTTGGGTAAGTATGGCTATTACTTTTATGTTATTCTTCTAAGTTGGACCCATTTGTCATTTCATCATGATGAAGGTCCACGAAATGATGTCTGCCCTTTTGCTTGCATTGATCGATCAGTTAGCCTTTTTAGTTTCTTTAAGCCGAATGTTCAATAAGATTCAGTGTCTAATATGGTAATATAAGTTTGAGAGAACGTAAATTAATGTTTTGTAAGTTTTTTTTTCCTGGTTATAACTGTGCAAGAAAAGACCAATAGACAGTACAGGAATATAAGAGAATTTACAAGGAAATGAACATCGCAAACCGCGACGGCGAAAATCGAATATGAAATATCCAATCCGAGCCATCCTTTGATTAGACAAGTGGAAACACCTAGACAGTCCTAATAAACATGTATATGCAAATGGAATTGTACGGAGAAAGTTATGGGAAGTGCCGTGGACCCATAATGGCCCGGTAACGAACATCCCTTGGATCACGAGTATGTTCAATATTGGCTCTAACAAAGGAGTGGGGCAAACTAGGGCGGTAAACCATGTGCATGGTTCTCCCTAATACGGTAAGGGAACTTCTCTCTCAATCTCATGCACAGTCGTAAGAGATCACACGACCACATAGATACAAAATCAACGCCTCATATATATATATAGATGTATGTTATAAGATAGACTGGGTTAAGTGGGAGTGCTGAGCAAAAAGGTATTAAGCTGAGGCTGATTCCAGAGAAAGCCACTCTCTCTCTCTCTCTCTCTCTCTCTCTCTCTCTCTCTCTCTCTCTCTCTCTCTCAAGTTGCTTTTCGTTTCTTTTTCTCCCGGAGATTCTGAATCCTAGAGCATCTGCACTTTCATTACCCAATTCTTCGAGAAAAAATAGGAAAAGGTCAGTAAGTCATTGTTCTTCCATCTCTCTAATCCCATCCATTACTACACATTTGGTATGTCCTCCTCCAACTCCTCCAAATGGATTATTTCCCTTGTCTTCACCGGGCGGACTTTACCTGCACCACAGGGATTCGGCCAAGCCGAACATGAGTTGGTCTCATCGGAAAAAGAAAAAATGAGTTCTGGGGTCCTTGTTGCAGGAATGGTTTCAAGGCAGTTTATGGAAATTTCCGGGAATTGATTAGAATTGGGTTTTATTTCTCGGATCATGATCGATCTTAGTTGCTGTTAATTCGACCAAATTGCTTTACTTGCACGTCATGTCTAAGCTGGCATTATTTCGCTTTCCATTTTTTCCATTCGAAAACATGTATCCCTAGCCATGGAAACTCACCATAACAATGGATCCTTAGCCATGGAAACTCACCATAACAATGCCAAACTCGAAAATTCTCCACTATATATGTTACTTGTTCCGTCCTCCACGAATCCTACTGAAGTTTTACTGTAGAAAACTCAGTTACCAGTTATTTATCTGGGATTTACTTCAGAAAGTTAGAGAAGATATGAAGAATTCAGCTTCGGAGCAGAGCTTCTACATCGAGAGCGAAGAGGAAGACGAGGAGAATGTCTACGGGAATGTCAGCAATGAAGGAGATGGTAACGATTCCGATTCATCTGCTTCTTCGACTGAAACCCCTCAACAGAACAAACCCGGCTCTCACAACACTTCCTGGCCTCAGAGTTACAGGTCCGTAGTCCTTTCTCGGAGCGCTCTTTCCTTGGATTCTTTCTCTGCATAAAAGATTCTATGGTCTTGTTCTTTCCATTGCAGGCAGTCGATTGATTTATACAGCAGCGTGCCATCGCCGAATATTGGGTTTCTGGGCACTCCAAGTCTACCGAAGATCAGTGGTTCTTTCCTGTCTTCTTCTCTCACGAGAAGGCGTACTCCTGAGGTATTGTCCTCCGTGATAAAGCCGCTGTTGCCGGAATCGGAGGAGCAGCCACCTCCCCCACTGCCACATGAGCGGCGGAGCTCCCACAGTCTCCTTCCCCCTCTCCCGAGGAAGACTTCAGTCCGGAAGGATGAGAAGCCGTCATCCAAGGTCTCGCACGAGGTCCCGATTCCCCGGCAGAGTTCTTATGGACAAGCTGTTCTAAATGGTACACCCCCGAGTCCCTTTCATTCTCTTTCTTTCGGCATTCAAAGAACAAATGAAAGCAATTGGTACAAATTATCGGTATGATCTCCTGCAAAACGGTATTTACATCGACTTTGGGTATCATTGATATATTTATGGCTTAAGTGAGTACGAAAATGTTCCAAAAACCAATTACGCCCTCCAAACAATAGAGAGTATGAGCTATTTGATCGATTGAACTTGTCAAAATAGTATTTTCTGATTTGAATTCATAAAGAGTTTGAGTTTATTATCAGTAAAATAAATTGGTTAAAATTTTGAGTTTCTTGATGAGATAATGAAGTATCCTCAATTTTAAGGATAATGATTAATTCTCGTCAAAATTGAGCTTTGATGTTATGAAGCGAAGGGCTAACGCATGAAGAATGAGATAGGGTAGGGATTACCATGGGACGTGAGATGGGCCCTACTACTGCAATCGAATAAAGAATAGTAACTTGTCTAATTGTTGCCACTTGCCGTCTTAGGATCCCTTCAGAATCAACCAACCAATGGCCCTCTGATCTATCGATCTAGTCGACCTTTCACCTCAATTCACTTGGACAATATATAGTAACCTATCAATCATGTGGGTCTAAAATATTTGCAGAGCCCACATCCTCATTCACATCCAAAACATTGGTTTCAGTTTTTTGCACAATGTCAACATCATAGGGCCCCTAACTCAGTATACAATCGTCTATCAGTAGATATAATCATGCAACAGAGCAACAGTTTTGGTCTCATGTGATATCCCGGTTCAATTATGTATACATGTGACGCCAAAATTCATAAACTAGCTGTGTCACTAGTCACTACATTACATTTCGATCTTTTGTTCAAAACGATCTGCTCAAAACTTACAAAGTTCTTTGTCTCAGAGAGATCGTCCGTAAACCATTAATATTTTTGTGATAACAATAATAATTAGGCACTTCATTTGTATGGATCCTATGTAGATGAAATGGTCTAAGACAGACCTAATATTTTACCTTTCATGCCATAGAAGTAAATGCGTATGCACGTTTCTTTTAATCTGTGCCGATTAGAGGGAAGTAGTTAGATTGTCACCGCGAGACAACTCCGTATTTCGACTGTCATAAACTACGCACTTGATAACCACAAAATCTGTTTCGGGTAATGACATAAATCCCTGGTACAGATGTGTCTGCTTTTGTGGTAAGACAACGGGCAGAACATAATCCAAATTCCAGCTAATGTGAGCTTCATGTCGCCGCATATTCTACTATCTATCCTGCGATTCCATGTTCGATTTTCAAGATCTTTGTCTCTGCCTTTGATATGTATGGACAACTAATTCTTGCTCACCACAGGATGGAGATATTTTAATGACATATGGTATTGGCCAATGTCGTCTAGTCCATCAATTTTCCATATATAGCACATGGTACACATGGAAATCGACTAAGCAACAAAATTCACATGTTCCAGTTTCAGCCTGTGGATCTGTCTTACAATACTACTTTATATGAATGAGTTATTTGGAATGGATCAAGATATATCGATGAACTCGGACATGCGTGTTTATTGTAGCAGTGGGCAATCTTGTCTTTGGTTTTAGAGTTGAGTAGAGTTGAATTTTGGTTTTAATTGATTTGTAATGATTATATTGTTGAATTATGAGGAAAAATATGAAAAAGTAATGAATAGTTGAGAGAAATTAATGATTGTGTTGTTGAATTGTGAAAAAAGTAATGAATAGTTAAGAGAATTTAATATTAAAAATTGAATTGAATGATTAAAAAAATTGAAGAAAAAATTGAAGATAAGTAAAGTTAAGTGAAGTAGAGTGGAGTAGAGTTAAAATTTGATTGTAAAACCAAACGGGCTACTCTCTTGGTTAGGATCTTGAGGTGGGGCGGCTTGTAGCTCTATGTTAA
The DNA here is from genome assembly GCF_007655135.1 of Punica granatum. Taxonomy (NCBI): domain Eukaryota; kingdom Viridiplantae; phylum Streptophyta; class Magnoliopsida; order Myrtales; family Lythraceae; genus Punica; species Punica granatum. Next base: position 1,278,011 of record NC_045134.1, read on the forward strand.
TATGAAAGATGAAAACTTTCGTTGCAACCATTTTTGTCCATTCAATTTACGCTGCTGATAGAGCAGTACATATCGTTGATCTTATACAGTAAACATAGTGAACTGAGCCAGTCGTCGAAATTTTTCGTTCGGAAATTCCATGTGAAGATAATTGTAGGTTTTTCTCATGATCCAGTGATCATTGAACTTAAAGAACTTTATCTAATTATGCCTTTTAATTGAATAGGAATGAATATACTATGCGGAGTGGGCATACTTTCGACTCCCTACGCAGCCAAGGAAGGAGGATGGGTCGGCTTGTCCATTCTGTTCATATTCGCTATGCTTTCGTACTACACGGGTATCCTCCTGCGGTACTGCCTGGACAGTCAGCCTGGGATCGAGACTTATCCCGACATTGGCCAAGCAGCGTTTGGGACCGCTGGTCGGATCGCCATCTCGGTATGTCTCCCTACATCTACTTTGTCATTCCTAAAATTCCACTTTTAGTAACGTTCTGACTGTGGTTTCTCTTGTTCTTCTCGTCTTTGCTGCGCAGATTATACTTTATGTAGAACTATACGTAAGTACAGTTATCTTTCTTTCGAAACTTATTGGGCAATGCTGCTTCTGTTTGATCGCTCATGGACAAAGGATCATGTCAGACTAGATATCCACATGACAATTACTCGACGTTTTCAATGGACTGATTGTAATAAAATGGCAAATGAATAAACTCTGCTTTACCCCGAAAAAGATCAGAAAACTTTGCAGCTAGTGATTGATGTGATAGAGATGAAAAGTCCCAACATTCATACAGTTGTATAATATTGATGGAAAATTCAAAATTATATCACCACTTTAAATTCCGGATGGAGTGTAGAACTTATGGGATACGTCATTCGACTGCCAAGCAGGCCTGCTGTGTGGAGTACATTATTTTGGAGAGTGACAACTTGTCATCGTTGTTCCCAAATGCTCATATCAATGTGGGTCGGTTCGAGTTGGACTCTCACCATCTCTTTGCACTGATGACTACTCTCGCGGTTCTTCCCACTGTTTGGCTTCGGGATCTCAGTGTCCTGAGCTACATTTCTGGTAATGGAACCTTAAGAGACTCCTTAGTTATCTTCAACGTTTTTTTTCCCTAAAATATCTCAGTATGAGTGACCTTAAATAAAACTGGATCTGATAGATAACATATACACTTCCGTGCTTTCGGATGTCTATGCAGCTGGAGGAGTTGTAGCATCTGTTTTGGTTGTCCTGTGTTTGTTCTGGGTTGGTCTCGTTGACAAGGTCGAGTTTCACAGCAGTAGCACTTCAACCCTGAGCCTAGCAACCCTTCCAGTGGCCATTGGCCTATACGGTTACTGTTACTCGGGCCATGCTGTATTTCCTAACATATACACGTCGATGAAGCAACCAAGTCAATATACTTCTATGCTCTTGACAAGGCAAACAATCCGTACATCCTAACCTCCAGCTATAGGATAATGGGTTTTTGCCCTCTTTCATTGCAGAAAAGCCTAACTATGGTGGCTTCATTTCTGTGCAGCTTCGGGATTTGCACGTTGATGTATGCTGGAGTTGCAGTAATGGGGTACATGATGTTCGGGAATATGACTCTCTCGCAGTTCACGCTTAACATGCCTCAAGAATTGGTTGCCTCGAAGATCGCCATTTGGACCACGGTATTGTATTATCAGTCAAATCGCTGCTTATAAGATGATTCCATCCCTCTCTGGCCCCTGGTCCCTAAGCTTCTTGTTTCCGATCTTTGCAGGTTGTTAACCCATTTACCAAATATCCTTTTTCCAGGAAACATATGAATCAGTTCTCTGGTTTCAATGATTGAATGATTTTTCTTTGCTTGCTTTTAGTAATGATGTATCATGTCTCTGTTTGTGATGTGTATTTCCTTGACTGAGAATCACGTATGCTCTGACAATGTCCCCTGTCGCGATGAGTCTTGAAGAGCTGATCCCGTCAAGTCACTTGAAGTCCCACGTGTATGCAATCGCCATTAGAACAGCACTCGTGATCTCGACTTTAATTGTGGCCCTCACTATCCCATTCTTTGGTAGGGTTCCCCTCATCTACCCCCTTACAGGAACATCTTCTAAACCGTCATAACATGAATTCTCGTTACCACTTCAGGTCTGGTGATGTCGCTGATCGGATCTTTATTAACAATGCTTGTGGTACGTCTTGACTTCATTTATCACCAATAGATTCAGTCGTTTGTTAATTCTTCCGAAAAAAGATTGTTTGCTTCAACTTCTCTGCCAAATTATCGCAGACATTGATACTTCCATGTGCTTGTTTCCTAAGCATTTTGAGGGGGAAAGTCACGCCATTTCAGGTATGTAACAGACATCTTCTTTAACACTAGCATCCCATCCACTGCTATCTGCAATTTTTCAAGGAGCTTAATTAATTTCTTTCGTCTTCGCAGGGAGCGCTGTGCTGTGTGATTATCCTCGTGGGAGTTGTATCATCTGCTTTTGGGACATATTCAGCTCTTTCAAAGATCATCGAGAATTTGAGGAGCTGAGGTTTCAGTCTCACAGATGACCGTATTATTCTTCCGAGTCCATGAGAAGAGGTGTTGAGCTAATATATGAAGTGGACTCTAGATTGTGAGGTTTCGGCTTTCCAAACTTCAATTTCGGGATAATAATCAGTTTTTGTTCGTCCTAGTTAGTATCACGTGTTTCATTATCAGCTTGAATGAGAAATGTCTCCGTGTACTAGTAGCTTCTAAGAGGTCCTGCCAATGGATACGAGTCACACAATAATACTTTTTTCTATCACAAATTCTCGAATTATTGACAAATCAACACTATCTTGATCCAACTAAAGCAGTCGTCATTTTATGGGATGATTTCAAACCAAATGACTTATCACGGTTTCGGGGTTTCACGATCGACTTAATGGTGGAATACCCAAACCATGACAAGTCGAAACAAGCAATCCTGGTACTTAGAAATATCAGGAATATCAATAACTCCTATCATATTTTCTAAGCCTATCTAATATCAAACTTAGAAATTCCGTTTAATTGAAGCTGCAAATTCACCAAAGAAGATGTAATGCAGTGACGCGCGAATTCGCCGTATAGTGCCTTTTATCAACTATTAGGATATGAGCCTCCTTATAACCGAAAAAAAGATGAAGCTGCAAATCCCATTTACATTACACTCAATTACCCAACAAAGCACGCTGACGTAAACACTATCAGTCAGTCTTTTCTGTGCCTGCCTGCCTGTGAGCCCCCAACCAAACATGCTGTCCGCTATAAGACTCTCCTCGTCCACTTCCCCCCCAACCTCAAACCCCACGAGGCTTCCACCCGACCCATCTTGTCGTTTCCTCCAAATCTCCAATCCTCTGCTCTGTTCTTCATCATACGACCACCGGTTCAGACCTCAAATTGTGGCCCTGCGTGCAGTGAGTCGAGATGGGTGGTCGGTCAAACAACTCAACAACTCGCCCATGTTGATCGAGCTCCAAAACCCATTGTCGAGAGCCGCTTCGGTCGGGTGATAGTGGAGACGTGGTAGCTCGAGGAATTAATCATTGTTGTCTGTTATGAATGTCATGGCTATCAATTGGTTTCTTCAAGTCGAAGAAATTTGGGCTCTTTTCGTTGGCCATTTCTTGATTATTGAGATTTTCAGTTATTCCGTTTCAATTGTTTGAATTTGGACCATTCCTTAAAAACATTGTCTGGATTGGAAGCTTTGGGTCTCCTTTTGGTCTGCCTGTTGACAGTTGACTTGCCGGAATACCATGAAACTAACATATCTGTCTATGGAGTCTAAAGCTATTGATAGCATCTACGAGGTTGCAATTGAAGGGATCCGTAGAATGCATCAGATTTTGTTGTGGACTATAGGAAATATTGCTTGTTATAAAGATTTCTTGTTCATTCCATGCACCGATCTCAAAAGACCATGTTTGCCTCGAAATGGACGTGTTTTGTTTTCCTCTGCTTCGTTCAAAAAAAAAAAAGGCTGAAATGCTGAATGTGGATGGATATCTAGGATGGCAAGTTGGTGCAGGAAATGCATATATCTGAAGCCGAAGTTGGAGAAGTTAGCTGCAGATTACTACTCAAGGTTAGATTAATCTTTTTTCTTTTAGCCATTTTAGTAAGATAACCCATAGTGTATCATAGAGTCTATAAATAGATTTTAATCGCTTTGCCTCGTCTTTCCTTGAGTTGACGTTTCTCCTGAGAAGTAAAAGGATTGCATGTTCTGCTAACTGAAAGTACGTGGGAATGATTTTTTGCCTTCTCGGAGAATGACACTTAATAGGGATCGCATGTTTTCTTAACCAAAAGTTAGAAAATGACGCTGTATGATGCTACAAATTTAACTAACCTGAAGTTGATGTGTGAGTTTCGAGTCTTGGAAAGGCACATGCCCCTCTTTGTTCGCCAAAGTAGATATGACCTCGCTCAAGTGAAATAAACTCTTGTTGATTGCCTAATTTTATTCAACAAGGAAATAATCAGCCTTCGAACGTTACAAGACAATAATAATTCAAAAGATTACTCGTAAGAGCAAGGATGACAAGAAAACATACTTGCGTTTTCTTCAATTGTCCTCCAATGACCTTGCTTTTAGAGGAATGCTCGCTACTCGCGATGTCGATGAGGTTGAGAACACCTTCAACATTTTGTTTAGTTCTCTGTCAAACAAAAAAAGATTAGATTTGATGAAAGATAATAAAAAAAGGGACTAATTAGATTTTTTTTTGAGAAAATGTCAAAATTTTGGTCAGAGCTTTGAGAAGTTGACCAAGTAAGAAGTGTTGCTTACCTCATTAACTCCAGAAACTCGCAAGGTGAAAACAAAATGACTTCTAGAAGATTGTTGATTCATCCGAGTTTTTCCAATAAATCTGAAAAATTGGTACAAGTACAGGTGAAGTTCCAAATCTATGCTCAGTCTATTGAAATTGGCTTCTATGCAAAGGACTAGTCTTATCAGTCACCTCTTCATAGCAGCCAGTCTTAAAAGATTTGATACTTCATTCTCGGTGTAAACATCAACAATTGTCAAACCCGAGACTTCAATATTTCCATATTGGTCATGCTTGATCTCATATCGTTTTGGAGGAGCACCCATTTATACAACAATGGCATATGATCTCTTTGGAGCCAACGAGTCAAAGATGTCTTCTTTATAGATTTCCAGCATTAAGATATGCAATTGAGTTTGCAACCGTTATTCAAAGTTCAATCGCAAGTTTATAACATAGGACAATTCATTTCATTTCAAGCTTGACCTCTTCCATTTAGGTACTCTCCTAGTTCCTTTTCTCAATCATTTCTTAAAGATATCCAAATTCTAGCATAGACCTACTACAAGTGAAATTAAGGAATCAACAACTCAACAAAATTTAGCTCCATAGGACCCTTCAGGTATCGATTAAGAAGAACAAAGGTGGAACGCTCAAATCCTACAATTTGGTAGCCTAACTATCTAATACTTTTCACTTTTCCATAGAATGGACATGGACATGACTAAGAAAAAGGCCAAAGAAAATAAAATAAAATATGTTACCAAATTACTAGAAAAGCAAGCTCCAATAATAACTAATGAAGTCAGTAGAAAGTTCAACATAACAAACTTCTTCCATCCAAACAACCAACATCCGAAAACCAATTAAACCAAAAGATTACTCGTGAGAGCAAGGATGACAAGAAAACGGACTTACATTTCCTTCAATTGTACTCTAGTGACATTGCTTTTAGAGGAACGCTCTCTAATCGCGAGGTCGATGCGGTTGAGAACAAGTTCAACATTCTGTTTAGTTCTCTGTCAAACAAAAACACATTAGATTTGCCGAAAGATAATTAAAAAAGGGGCTCATTAAATTTTTTTTGGAGGAAAGGTCAAAATTTCGGTCCGAGCTTTGAGAAGTTGACCAAGTAAGAAGTGTTGCTTAGCTCATTAACTCAAGAAACTCGCAAGGTGAAGACAAAATGACTTCTAGAAGATTGTTGATTCAACTGATTTTTTCCAATAGATCTAAAAAATTAGTACAAGTACAAGTGAAGTTCCAAATCTATGCTCAGTCTATTGAAATTTGTTTCCATGCAAAGGACTAGTCTTTACAGTCACCTCCTCAGTCTTAAAAGATTTGATACTTCATTCTCGGTGCAAACATGAACAATTGTCAAACCTGAGACTTCAATATTTCCATATTGGTCATGCTTGATCTCATATCGTTTTGGAGGATCTCAGAGTCTATAAATAGATTTTAATCGCTTTGCCTCGTCTTTCCTTGAATTGATGTTTCTTTCGAGAAGTAGAAGGATCGCATGTTTTCCTAACTAAAAGTAAGCGGGAACGACTTTTTGCCTTCTCGGGGAATGACACTAAATAGGGATCACATGTTTTCTTAACCAAATGTTCAATGAAGAGATAATTTTTTTCTTGATCTTTAAGTTAGAAAATGACATTGTATGACGCTACAAATTTAACTAACTTGAAGTAGATGCGTGAGTTTCGAGTCTCGAAAAGACACATGCCCCCTCTTTGTTCGCCAAAGAAGATATGACCTTGCTAAAGTGAAGTAAACTCTTGTTACCTAATTTTATTCAACAAGGAAATAATAAGCCATAGAACGCTACAGGACAATAATAACTCAAAATATTACTCGTGAGCGCAAGGATGATAAGAAAATGTACTTGAGTTTCCTTCAATTGTAATCTAGTGACCTTGCTTTTAGAGGAACGCTCGCTACTCGTGTGGTCTGCACAACGGTGCTGTATGATCTCATTGGAACCAACAAGTCAATGATGTCTTCTTTATAGATTTCCAGCATTGACACCTGCAATTGAGTTTGCAACCGTTATTCAAGTTCAACCACAAGTTTATAACATAGGACAATTCTAATTCATTTCAAGCTTGACCTCTTCCATTTAGGTACTCTCCTAGTTCCTTTTCTCAATCATTTCTTAAACATATCCAAATTGTAGCATAGACCTACTACAAGTGAAATTAAGGAATCAACCACGCAACAAAATTCAGCTCCATAGGACCCTTTAGGTATCGATTTAGAAGAACAAAGGTGGAACGCTCAAATCCTACAAGTTAGTAGCCTAACCATCTAGTACTTTTCAGTTTTCCATAGAATGGACATGATTAAGAAAAAGGTAGAACAAAAGAAAATAAAACATTTCACCCAATTACTAGAAAAGAAAGCTCCATCAATAACAAATGAAGTCAGTTGAAAGTTCACCGTGACCAACTTCTTCCATCCAAACAACCAACACCCGAAAACCAATTAAACTTTACAAATATAAAGCAAACAAATTTCGACGACGAAAGTGGGGGAGATTGTCAAATCCGACATTTTTCACTCACACACACACACATACTATATACATGTTAGAGTTATTAGGTTTGCTTGAGAATTCAAGCCCGGAAGGCCCTTAGTATTTCTTGCTCAGCCCATCAAGTCCAGTGCCAATTTGATTTACATTACGCAGTTTATTTTAATTTTTTGTAGCTGTTTTGCTTGAGCTGCTCACATGAAAGAAATTAAGACAGATTTTGTAGGGACAACTTAGGTTATGGAGCAAAACCAATTATAATTGAATAGAAAACAGTCTAAGTTGTCCATTTCTTCTACTAATGCAAGAAGAAGAGTTTTTACCTTAATATTTAACTTCCAACCCTGTGAGAGCATAGAGTGCTTTGTCTGAAATATTTGATCGATACAACGAGGTATCAGACCCTTCTCTTCCGAAGATTATGGCTTTCCTATCATAGCATAGGTTTTGTCCAAACCTGTTTGCCCATGAGCAAACATATAAACTTGGGACACATAGGGAAAGTTCAATCTGCATTAGTATTTTTTTTTTGCAAAAAGCAAGTAGCATGTAATAAAGGATCAAAGATCCACCTTATGGCCATCAAGAGCACTTTGAACAAGCTAAAAAATTTCCAAAAAAAACTTCCGACCTTATCGAATATGAAAGAAACTTTTTGCCCTGAATATAAGAAGAAAAAAAAACACATTAAACCATGATAATTAATGAAAAAAAATTTGGATCCACAACCACTAGGTAGAGGGCATAGATACCATTATGCATAAAGTCAATCCCCTTGCTAACCGCATCTATAGATGTCGGGTAGGATACAAGTTGCTAACCTTCTGCACCGCTCTCGTTAGAAAGATGAGGCCGAACTCTGAGGAAAATTCGGATAATTTCTTTCAAGTCCTGTACACATTATTTCATGAACATATAAGTGCAATGGTGAGAGAAAAAAAAATTGTTCAAGAAAAGGATTGGAACAAGCAATACCAAGATTTCGTTGAGCAACTTCTTTCGTAACTCTTCCCGCTCAGTGGACTTGGGTCTTCATCTGCAATGCGACTCTGTAACTCGCTGATTACTTTTTCTTTTTCAAAGATTATCTTTTCTTGATCGTTGATGATTTTTCGTTGTTCTTCACATTCGCTCCTTAAAGATTTGAGCACTTTCTCAATCCGCTTTCCTGTCAATTCTCTTAATTCATTGGTCAAAGACTCATCACAAGCCCGAGAATGACATTCATTTGCTCTTTTAAGAAAACACCACAAAAAATTTTATATGTGTTGACAAATTTGATTGCTACGAAAGAAATTTTATCACAATAAAAGTATATTGTGATAGAATGTTAAATAAAATAAAATAAAGTCTTATAATGCAAATACTTAATATGCATGCAGGTACATATATATTGTATATACCTATATAATAACTAACATATATGTATATACATACTTAATATGCATGTATATACATACTTAGCCTTAATATTGTGATAAGAATATTAAATTAGAATAGATAAAGTTCATAATGCACATACTTAATATGTATATAGATACATATATATTTATATGTATACACATATCTTCAAAATTGTGTGAGCGCCACAAACCAAGTATTCATATAATAACTAACAAGTATTTATATAAATATTTTCATATATTGTGACACACATTACGTAACTTTTTCATAGCGAAAATAAGTTTGTGACCATAAGTTATAAGATATTGTGATCAAACATTATTTTATCACGATATACTTAAAAGGACGAGCTTATTTTGACAGGACCCGTAACAAGTTATCCGCTATTTTCATGGCAAGAAATCTTATCTATTATTGTGAAAGAAAAGAAAAAGAAAAAGGAAAGCGGAAGAAATAAAACGCGAAAGATGTTGAATAATTGTTCTTGCAGGCTAGGCTCACTCACTTTGGCACTTGATGAACCTATCTGAAGTTTTCTCATCATTTCAGAAAGCGACTCTTGTAAATCACATTGAAATGAAAATAGTCGAAGCCACATTAGAAGCAACATATGATGATTGCACAAGTTAAGTTTCACTTTTTCTCTGACATTTTGTTGCGCATTTGATACTACTTTCTCCTTTCTCGGTGTCACCTTCTCAAGCAAGAGCTCATGCACTCTTCTCAGGTGATGACCAAGATCCGAAGTCCCTTGATTAGCATTGAATTCTCGCGAGCAAATTGTGCATTGAGCCTTTTCAATGAGAGCGGGGATCACATGTTTTCTTAACCAAAGGTTCAATGAAGAATTAATGTATTTCCTAATCTTTTAAGTTAGAAAATGACGCTGTATAATGCTACAAATTTAACTAACCTGAAGTAGATGTGGAGTTTCAAGTTTCAGAAAGGCACATGCCCCTATTTGTTTGCCAAAGAAGATATGACCTCGCTCAAGTGAAATAAACTCTTGTTGATTGCCTAATTTTATTCAACAAGGAAATAATCAGCCTTAGAATGCTACGGGACAATAATAACTCAAAAGATTACTCGTGAGAGCAAGGATGACAAGAAAACGGACTTCCATTTCCTTCGATTGTACTCTAGTAAATGTAAAAGGGACTCATTAAATTTTCTTACTTGGTCAACACATTAATTAGATTTGCCGAAAGATAATTAAAAAATGGACTCATTAAATTTTTTTTGGAGGAAAGGTCGAAATTTCGGTCCGAGCTTTGAGAAGTTGACCAAGTAAGAAGTGTTGCTTAGCTCATTAACTCAAGAAACTCGCAAGGTGAAGACAAATGACTTCTAGAAGATTGTTGATTCAACTGATTTTTTCCAATAGATCTAAAAAATTAGTACAAGTACATATATTGAAGATATGTATATACATATAAACATATATGTATTTATATACATATTAAGTATGCACATTATGAGATTTTGTTTAGTGTAATTTAACATTCTTATTGCAATATACTTTTCTTTTGATAAAATTTCCTTCGTAGCACTAGGATTTGTCACTACATACTATTTGTTTTTTCAAAGATTACCTCTTCTTGTTCATTGATGGTTTTTCGATGTTCTTCACTTTCGGTCCTTAAAGATTTGAGCTCTTCCTCAATCCGCTTTCCTCTTAATTCTCATAATTCATTGGTCAAAGACTCGTCATAATATAGAGATTAAGTTTTATATACACGCATAATAAGTATGCATACACATATATGTTAGTTATTATGCAAATACTTGGTTTTCGACGCTCACATAATATTGAAGACAGGTGAATATACATATGTATCTACATACATATTACGTATATGCATTATGAGACTTCATTTAGAGTAATTTAACATTATTACCGCAATCTACTTCTCATGTTATAAAATTTCCATAATAGCAATAGAATTTATCACTACATACAAAATTTCTTGTAGTGCTAGCGCATCTATGGATGTTGGTTTGGATAGCAAGTCCATATACTCAATGGCCTTGGATTCTTCATCTGCAGTGCGACTCTTTATCTCGCTAATTACTCTTTCATTTTCAAAGATTACCTTTTCTTGTTCATTGATGACTTTTCGTTGTTCTTCGCATCCGATCCTTAAAGATTTGAGCTCTTCCTCAATCCGCTTTCCTCTCGACTCTCTTAATTCATTGGTCAAAGACATGTCACAATGTAGAGATTAAGTATGTATATACTCAATGGCCTTAGATTCTTTATCTGCAATGAGACTTTGCATCTCACCGATTACTCTTTCTTCTTCAAAGATTACATTTTCTTGTTCATTGATGATTTTTCGTCGTTCTTCACTTTCAGTCCTTAAAGATTTGAGATCTTTCTCAATCCTCTTCCCTCTCAATTCTCTTAATTCATTGGTCAAAGACACGTCACAATGTAGAGATTAAGTATGTATATACTCAATGGCCTTGGACTCTTCATCTGCAATGCGACTTTGTATCTCGCTGATTACTCTTTCTTTTTCAAAGATTACCTTTTCTTGTTCATTGATGATTTTTTGTTGTTCTTCTCTTTCGGTTCACAATCGATGATTTTAGTTGTTCTTCACTTTTGGTCCTAAAAGATTTTAGCTCTTCCTCAATCCGCTTTCCTCTTAATTATCATAATTTATTAGTCAAAGACTCGTCACAATATACATATTAAATATGTATAAACATATATTTTAGTTATTATGAAAATATATGGTTTTCAACACTCACACAATGTTGAAGATATGTGAATATATATATGTATCTATATACATATTAAGTATGTACATTATGAGACTTTATTTAGTTTAATTTAACATTATTATCGCAATAAACTTCTCTTGTTAGAAAATTACCATCGTAGCAATAGAATTTATCACTACATACAAAATTTCTTGCAGTGCTAGCACACCTATGAATGTCAGTTTGGATAGCAACTCCATATATTCAGTGGCCTAAGATTCTTCATCTACAATGTGACTCTTTATCTCGTTGATTACTCTTTCTTTTTCGAATATTACCTTTATTTGTTCATTGATGATTTTTCATTGTTCTTCACTTTCGGTCCTTAAAGATTTGAGCTCTTCTCAATCCGCTTTCCTCTCAATTATCTTAATTCATTGGTCAAAGACACGTCACAATGCACATAAGTATGTATATAATCAATGGCCTTGGATTCTTCATCTGCAATGCGACTCTGTATCTCGCTAACTACTCTTTCTTCTTCAAAGATTACATTTTCTTGTTCATTGATGATTTGTCTTCGTTCTTCACTTTCGGTCCTTAAAGATTTGAGCTCTTCCTTAATCCGATTTCCTCTAAATTCTCTTAATTCATTGGTCAAAGACACGTCACATTACAAAGATTAAGTATGTATATACCGAATGGCCTTGGATTCTTCATCTGCAATGCGACTCCGTGTCTCGTTAATTACTATTTCTTTTTCAAAGATTACCTTTTCTCGTGCATTGATGATTTTCCATTTTTCTTCACTTTCGGTCCTTAAAGATTTGAGCTCTTCCACAATCCACTTTCCTCTAAATTCTCTTAATTAATCGGTCAAAGACTCATCACAATATACAGATTAAGTATGTTTATACTCAACGGCCTTGGATTCTTCATCTGCAATGCGACTCTGTATCTCGCTGGTCACTCTTTCATTTTCAAAGATTACCTTTTCTTTTCCATTGATGATTTTTCGTTGTTCTTCACTTTCGGTCCTTAAAGATTTGAGCTCTTCCTCAATCCGCTTTCCACTCAATTCTCTTAATTCATCGGTCAAAGATTCGTCACAATATACAGATTAAGTATATATATACATGCATATTAAGTACGTATGTACATATATGTTAGTTATTATGAAAATACTTGGTTTTCGATGCTCACATAATATTGAAGATTTAAATGTATATATATGAATATATATGTATCTAAATACATATTAAGTATGTGCATTATGAGACTTTATTGAATGTAATTTAACATTCTTATTACAATATACTTTTCTTGTTATAAAATTTCCTTCGTGGAAATATAATTTGTCACTACATAAAAAATTTCTTCTAGTGCTAGCGCATTTATGGATGTCGGGTAGGATAGCAACTCTATATACTCAATGGCATTGGATTCTTCATCTGCAATGCGACTCTGTATCTCCCTGATCACTCTTTTTTTTTCAAAGATTACCTTTTCTTGTCCATTGATGATTTTTCGTTGTTTTTCACTTTCAGTCCTTAAAGATTTGTGCTCTTCCTCAATCCGCTTTCCACTCAATTCTCTTAATTCATCGGTCAAAGACTCGTCACAATATATGGATTAAGTATATATATACATGCTTATTCAGTACGTATGTGTATATATGTTTGTTATTATGGAAATACTTGATTTTCGATACTCACACAATATTGATGATATAAATATATATGTATCTACATACATATTTAGTATGTGCATTATGAGACTTTATTGAATGTAATTTAACATTCTTATCACAATATACTTTTCTTGTGATAAAATTTTCTTCGTAGCAATAGAATTTGTCTGTACATAAAAAATTTCTTATAGTGCTAGCGCATTTATGGATGTCGGGTAGGATAGCAACTCCATATACTCAATGGCCTTAGATTCTTCATCTGCAATGCAACTCTGTATCTCGCTGATTACTCTTTCTTTTTCAAAGATTACTTTTTTTTGTTCATTGATGATGTTTCGTTGTTCTTCACTTTCAGTCCTTAAAGATTTTAGCTCTTTCTCAATCCGCTTTCCTCTCAATTCTCTTAATTCATTGGTCAAAAGCTCGTCACAATGTACCGTTTAAGTATGTATGCACTCAATGACCTTGGATTCTTCATCTGCAATGCGACTCTTTATCACGTTGATTACTCTTTCTTTTTCAAAGATTACCTTTTCTTGTTCATCAATGATTTTCGTTGTTCTTCACTTTCGGTCCTTAAAGATTTTTGCTCTTCCTCAATCCGCTTTCCTCTTAATTCTCATAATTCATTGGTCAATGACTCGTCACAATATACATATTAAGTATGTATATACATGCATATTAAGTATGTATACACATATATATTAGTTATTATGGAAATACTTGGTTTTCGACGCTTACAAAATATTGAAGATAGGTGAATATATATATGCTTCTACACACATATTAAGTATGTGCATTATGAGACTTTATTTAGTGTAATTTAACATTCTTATCACAATATACTTTTCTTGTGATAAAGTTTCATTTGTATCAATAGAATTTGGCACTACATGCAAAATTTCTTATGGTGCTAGCGTATCCATGGATCTCGGGTAGGATAGCAAATCCTCCCACTCAATGGCCTTGGATTCTTCAAATGCAATGCCAATTTGTATCTCGTTGATTACTCTTTCTGTTTCAAAGATTACCTTTTCTTGTTCATTGATGATTTTTTGTTGTTCTTCACTTTCGGTCCTTAAGGATTTGAGCTCTTCCTCAATCCACTTTCCTCTCAATTCTCTTAATTCATTGGTCAAAGACACGTCACAATATGCAGATTAAGTATGTATATAGTCAATGGACTTGGATTCTTCATCTACAATGCAACTCTGTATCTCGCTGATTACTCTTTCTTTTTCAAAGATTACCTTTTCTCGTGCATTGATAATTTTCCGTTTTTCTTCACTTTCGGTCCTTAAAGATTTGAGCTCTTCCACAATCCGCTTTCCTCTAAATTCTCTTAATTAATCGGTCAAAGACTCGTCACAATATACATATTAAGTATGTTTATACTCAATGGCCTTGGATTCTTCATCTGCAATGCAACTCTGTATCTCGCTGGTCACTCTTTCATTTTCAAAGATTACCTTTTCTTGTCCATTGATGATTTTTCGTTGTTCTTCACTTTCGGTCCTTAAAGATTTGAGCTCTTCCTTAATCCGCTTTCCACTCAATTCTCTTAATTCATCGGTCAAAGATTCGTCACAATATACAGATTAAGTATATATATACATGCATATTAAGTACGTATGTACATATATGTTAGTTATTATGGAAATACTTGGTTTTCGATGCTCACACAATATTGAAGATTTAAATGTATACATATGAATATATATGTATCTAAATATATATTAAGTATGTGCATTATGAGACTTTATTGAATGTAATTTAACATTCTTATCACAATATATTTTTCTTGTTATAAAATTTTTTTCGTGGCAATAGAATTTGTCACTACATAAAAAATTTCTTATGGTGCTAGTGCATTTATGGATGTCGGGTAGGATAGCAACTCCTCCCACTCTATGGCGTCGGATTCTTCATCTGCAATGCGACTCTGTATCTCGCTGATTACTCTTTCTTTTTCAAAGATTACCTTTTCTTTTTCATTGATGAAGTTTAGTTGTTCTTCACTTTCGATCCTCAAATATTTAAGCTCTTCCTTGTTCCGCTTTCATCTCAATTCTCTTAATTCATTTGTCAAAAACTCGTCACAATGTACAGATTAAGTATGTACATAGTCAATGGCCTTGGATTCTTCATCTGCAATGCGACTCTTTATCTCGCTTATTGCTCTTTCTTTTTCAAAGATTGCTTTTTCTTGTTCATTGATGATTTTTCGCTATTCTTCACTTTCGGTCCTTAAAAGATTTGAGCTCTTCCTCAATCCGCTTTCCTCTCAATTCTCTTAATTCATTGGTCACGGACTCGTCACAATATACAGAGTGTGTATATACATGCATATTAAGTATGTATATACGTATATGTTAGTTATTATGGAAATATTTGATTTTCGATGCTCACACAATTTTGAAGATATGTGTATACATTTAAACATAGACGTATCTACTTACATATTATATATGTGCATTATGAGACTTTATTTTAGTGTAATGTAATATTCTTATCACAATATACTTTCCTTGTGATAAAATTTCCTTCATAGCAATAGAATTTGTCATTACATGCAAAAAAATTTGTAGTGCTAGCGCAACTATGGATGTCGGGTAGGATAGCAACTCCTCCTACTCAATTGCCTTGGATTCTTCATTTGCAATGCGACTCTGTATCTCGCTGATTACTCTTTCTTTTTCAAAGATTACATTTTCTTGTACATTGATGATTTTTCGTTGTTCTTCACTTTCGGTCCTTAAAGATTTGAGGTCTTCCGCAATCCACTTTCCTCTCAATTCTCTTAATTCATTGATCAAAGACACGTCACAATATACAGATTAAATATGTATATACTCAATGGCCTTGGATTTTTCACCTGTAATGGGACTCTGTATCTCGCTGGTTACTCTTTTTTTTCAAAGATTATCTTTTATTGTTCATTGATGATTTTTCGTTGTTTTTCACTTTCGGTCCTTAAAGATTTGTGCTCTTCCTCAATCTGCTTTCGTCTCAATTCTCTTAATTCATTGGTCAAAGACTCGTTACAGTATACAGATTAAGTATGTATATACATGCATATTAAGTATGTATATACATATATATTAATTATTATGAAAATACTTGGTTTTCTATGGTCACACAATATTGAAGATATGTGTATACATATAAATATATATGTATCTACATACATATTAAGTATGTGTGCATTATGAGACTTTATTTAGTGTAATTTAACATTCTTATTACAATATACATTTATTGTGATAAAATTTCCTTCGTAGCAATAGAATTTGTCACTACATACAAAATTTCTTGTAGTGCTAACACATCTATGGATGTCGAGTATGATAGCAACTCCTCCTACTCAATGGCCTTGGATTCTTCATCTGCAATGCGACTCTGTATCTCGCTGATAACTCTCTTTTTTTTCAAGGATTACCTTTTCTTGTCCATTGATGATTTTTCGCTGTTCTTTATTTCCAATCCTTAAAGATTTGAACTCTTCCTCTCTCCGCTTTCCTCCCAATTCTCTTAATTCTTTGGTTAAAGACTCGTCACAATATATATATATTAAGTATGTATATACATGCATATTAAGTATGTATACATATATTTGTTAGTTATTATGGAAATACTTGATTTTTGACACTCACACAATATTGAATATATGTGTATACATATAAATATATATGTTTCTACATACATATTAAGTATATGTACTATGTGACTTTATTTAGTGTGATTTAACATTCTTATCACAATATACTTTTCTTGTAATAAAATTTCTTTCGTAAAAATAGAATTTGTCACTACATGCAAAATTTCTTATTGTGCTAGCGCATCTATGGATGTCGGGTAGGATATAAGCTGTTGACCATCTACATTGCTCTCATTGGAAAGAAGAGGTCGAACTTTGCAGAAAACTCGGATATTTCCTTTCAAGTCCTGTACACATTATTTCAAGAATATATAAGAGCAATGGAGAGAGAAGAAAACTGTTCAAGAAAAGGATTGGGACAAGCAATACCAAGATTTCGTCGAGCAACAGTGAGCCGAGATGGGTCGTCAGTCAAACAGCTCGACGACTCACCTGTGTTGATTGAGCTCCAGTCGATCGACGAGAGCCGCTTCAATCGGGTGATAGCAGAGGCGTGGTAGCTCGAGGATCAGTCATTATTGTTTGTTATGAATGTCGTGGCTATCAATTAGTTCCTTCAAGTAGAAGGAATTTGGGCTCTTTTCATTGGCCATTTCTTGATTATTGAGATTTTCAGTTATTCCGTTTCAATTGTTTAGAATTGGATACATTCCTGAAAAACTTTCATTGGCCATTTCTTGATTATTGAGATTTTCAGTTATTCCGTTTCAATTGTTTAGAATTGGATCCATTCCTGAAAAAACATTGTCTAGATTGGAAGCTTTGGGTCCCCATTTGGTCTGCTCGCTGGAATACCAAGAAACTAACATGTATGTCTATGGAGTCTAAAGCTATTGACAACATCTACGAGGTTGCAATTGATGGGATCCGTAGAATGTTTCAGATTTTGTTGTCGACTATAGGAAATATTGCTTGTATAAAGATTTCATGTTCATTCCATGCACCGATCTCAAAAGACCATGTTTGCCTCGAAATGGAAGTGTTTTGTTTTCCTCTATTTCGTTCGAAAAAAAATGGCTGAAATGTTGAATGTGGATGGATCTCTAGGATGGCAAGTTGGTGCAGGAAATGCATATATCTGAAACCGAAGTTGGAGAAGTTAGCTGCAGATTACTACTCAAGGTTAGACTAATCTTTTTCTTTTAGCCATTTCAGTAGGATAATCCATAGTCTCTTTATCACAGAGTCTATAAATAGATTTTAATCGCTTTTGCCTCGTCTTTCCTTGAATTGATGTTTCTTAGAATGATCACGTGTTTTGCTAACTGAAAGTATGTGGGAATGACTTTTTGCCTTCTCGGAGAATGACATCTAATATAAATCGCATGTTTTCTTAACCAAAGGTTCAATGAAGAAATTGCTAGTTTCACGAGTCTAAAGAAGGAGAAATTCAAAATTTTATACCCCTGAAACTAAATCCCAATACCTACTGAAAGAATAGGAGTAAATTAGATCCCACTACCCCTGAAACTAGATCCCAAGACCTACTGACCAAGACCTACTGAAAGAATAGGAGTAAACTATATCCCAAGACCTATTGAAAGAAAAAGAATAGGAGTATAGATAAAAGTGTACCTAAATATTTCAAACCGTTGACCGAGCACGGTAATAGGAGTAAACTAGATCCCAAGACCTACTGAAAGAATAAGAATAGGATCTAAAAGTGCATCTAAATATTTCAAACCGTTGACTGAGCGCCCCACACGTGACGCTTCTATCAGTATTCACACCGACTTTCTTGACAAATCTCTGAAATCATAGGTGTTAGGGGCCAATGCTCAAGAAAAACACCAGTGTAATATCTAAAATTATTAGACTAATGGACCTATCCAAGTTGAACTATTAAACTCGAATTTCCTACACATACGTACACACACTCATACACATATACATGCATTTGTATATTTTTTTTTACACGCAGCCAATATATATCTACATATATATAAGCTTTGGGAAGGAGACTTTTGCTTGTCCCACCGGTGTGGGATTGGCCAAATTTGGGTTTCCACATGACATGTGGATGGCCACATGTAAGCCATGCAATCATGCTAGGTGGCTATAAAAATGACCATGCAAGTGGCCATGTATATTGGCCTAGCATGGACGTGCCACTTGGCTTCCAATTCAGGACTTAGTGTGTCTATATTTCGTGTATAAATCGATCCAATAAATCTAATAAATTGAGTCTAATTAATCGGCAAATTTTATCTCATTAAATATTCGATTAATCGGTCGCATCTTAAATCGTCTAATAGTGATTAGACGATTTTATTGTTTCAAAAATATCCCGTCGATTTAGTTATAGTGTATGACTCTGTAGGTTCTCGATTATGTTGATAGTAATATTGAAATTTCTATTTCAATATTACAAACAGTGAGCAATATCTAGCAATGCATCACTGCCAATCAAGTATTCGGAAAATCAATTTATTGACGAACCTTGTGATCTATGTTGCCGTGTAGTATAATCCATTTGTCATCTATATCTCTGTTGAGCCCAAGGCATTGTCACTGTCATCCTTGCATGGCTCAATCGCTCTTTCTTGTTTTACCGGGTAAATCTATTATAACAAATGAGCTCAATATCTCTATATCGGCTCATTTGGGTATGCGTACACTTTCAAACTCTACCCACCAAGCAACTGTGAGATATCACTCCCATTACATAGGATGGACAAATCCTATCTTGGTCACTCACATTCCTCTCCACGCTTTATAGCATACTCAATAACTGTCTATATAACCAACATGTTATAGTGACCTTTGACGGTATCAAAGTATACGACATTACATGTAGGAATCCATGCTGACCCCAAGTCAAAGGACCACTGCACTATAGTCACTATGAGATATGCTAATGACAATCACGTAACAATCCATGTAACAGTCTCATGGCGATTAATCCAGTACACTTTACTCCTAATGTATACCCGTGGTGTGACTCGATGTCTCCACATTCATGACCTATGATACTTGGTCATCAATCAACACCACACTAGTCTATCCGCATTATCATCGTCCTAACTAACGATAATACTTTGACTATCGACATTTAGGAATAGTGTTTAATAATCACATGATCTCATAATCAAGTCAGACTTGATACCTATTGAACCTACTATTCTAAGGACGTTATTGAGTAAAATTAATATTTAGCACAATTCACGCAATAACAGAAATGTCCCGTATTATAATGAAATACATGTCATATTACAGAACTGATGACAGATTGCCTCTAGGGCATAAACCAATTCTCAACTAAAATAATTCATTTCCTAATCTTTAAGTTAGAAATTGACGTTGTAGTATCTATGACAGTTCTTGAATTCTATTTATATCTTATCCTTGAATTGTAAAGCTCTCTAAATTACTTTATATACTGAGTAGAAATTCTGATGCAGGTTGCGGTTTTATTGTGTCGATGTTAACAAAGTTTCACAAAAGCTCGTAACTCGAGCCGGAGTCACTGTAAGTCTACATATCTCCACCCATCCTTTAATCTATACGAGCAATGTATCTTTAGAGAACTTGAGCTCGTTTGGCTATGACCGAGAAGATGATTTCACGACTTCACTATGAGTTTGGGCTGGGGTGGGAACTAGCATGGATTGTCTTTACATAATCACATTACATTACACTGAACTTGAAAGCAGAACCAGCTTCATATGAAATGAATGATTTATACGGCTTCGAGCTCATCATTGCATGACTTTTACTTCATTTAAGCTACTTAATGTTCTCGGATCAATGACTGGCGGTTGAAATTTGGCATGAAGTACGTGGGTTTGGGAACATGGGCAGAAGATGCCAACGATACATGTACCAATCATGCACTGTTCATATGTGAAATCTGATGTCTGAAGATGTCAGAGTTTCTCCTTCAGGAAAACTAACTCTGTTTATCTGACAGCTCTGGAAGGACAGGAAGACGCAGGCAGAGGTGATCGGCGGGCACAAGGCTCACTTTGTCATAAGCAAAGTCTCTGAAATGATCGAAAGCAAGAGTAACATGTAAAGTTATGGAAATATAGTGACTTGCTTTCCCTCTATTTGTGTCTTTACACGTCATACTTTCACGAGTCAAATGCAAGTATGTAAGGGTGGAGCCATTCAAGTTATAGCATAAATTGAGGAATCAAGGAAGTGGGATAAAAGGGCATAAGAGATTCACCCATGCATGAGAACTGAACATAAAACATGCTAATTTCTTGTCCACGGTACATTTCACAGGACCGTCTTTCACTGAACACAAATCACAATTAAAGTGCAATTGTGTAACTACTATTTACATTTCTTACTTAAATAAGGTTCCATGCAAACATTATTTCTAAGCTTTAACATATGCAGCACTTTAATACTCCAATGTTACTTCTTTTGTTTTTTTTAATTTCTCGCCAGTAGCGCGGTTGAGCGTTCTAGTAAATAATAATGATCAACATTAAGGAAGAAATGGGCCGGAGGCCCATCTTCCGAACATGGGTTGAAACATCAAATCCAATTCCGACAAGCTAAGGTAGCGGCGAGAAGGGCATGTCCTCAGATTTGTGGCCCAACTGCATTTCGGTCTCAATACTTTCAATTGATTCCATTCTGGTCCTCGAGCGCTGAGTTGTTCGGAAAGCTCTGATTCTTGGTCTATAGTTCATATCATACTTTTACTTCTCAACAGTAAGTTGCCTACTGCTAACAAGAATGATCTGATCTATCCAGTATTAGAACATAGGAAATAAATATCATGGTGTCGTATTTTGTATTTACTCAGTAAAATTAAATCAAGCCAATACATAAGATTTTTATATTATAATATCTACCTTACCGGACTTTTTTCTTAGGTGAACGGGGATAACTTTTGATGGATACATGTAACATGCTTAAATTGTTTTTTTTTTCTCCCCTTCAAATATCAAAATTTAATAGGTGGTATTCACATCATAACTACTCTTATTCACATTTGGGTGGAATCTGGCTTATGCATGATGACTCTATAATAATATCTGTTTTGGAAAAGCTTGGTCAGTATATTCACTGTCTGATCAAGCATGATAAGATGGAGTTCTATGCAACTTTTTTATATGCTGTGACAATTCCAAATGATAGGCAGGAGCTGTGGGAATCTTTGAGGAATTTAAAAAACCTGGCTGGGCAGAAGCCATGGTTTGTGGCCGGTGATTTTCATGTGACAAGAGGATGCTAGTGAATCAAGTAAGCTTGACTGCAATCTTCTGATAGAAGTGTCTGATTTTAATGATGTTCTGGCCTATACCGATTTATATGATCATTCTTGGATAGGTAGTTTCTATACCTGGTCAAATAAGAGAACAGAGGATTACTTGGCTCGAAAGTTGGATAGAGTGCTTGTCAATAATAGTTGGTCCTCTATCTTTCCTGGGTCAAAAGTTGAGTTTATGAGTCCATTAATCTCTGATCATTGCCCAAGCCTTGTGGACATAGCTGATAATGTTCCACAGAGGAGGAAGGCTTTTAAAGACTACAATTTTTGGTCTGAACATAAATATTACAAGGAGAATTGAAGGTTGCTGTTTTTTGGGCTAACAAAATTGATGGCACTCCTTTGTTTCGATTATGTAGCAAATTGAAGAGTTTGAAGGGGAGTTCTCAAGGAATTCAATAAACTCCATTACTCTGATATTAGCAGCAGAGTTAAGCAGGCTCGACAGAAGTTAAAAAGAGGTTCAGGCCATCATGGGAAGGAGTGGAGTTGCTGGTCTTGCAGCTGAGGAACAGATCAGATGCAAAGAATATATTCATCTTAGGGCTGCTGAGGAGTCCTTTTTTAAACAAAAAGCTAGGGTGAATTGGCTCTCGTTGGGTGATCAGAATACAACATTCTTTCATAGAACTGTCAAAGGTGAGGAGGGCCAGAAACACTATTAAGGCTTTGGTATCTGAAGATGGTCAAAGGTTGGATGATCCCTCTGATTTAGCAAATGAAGCCATAAGATTTTTTTCTTTCCTTAAAGGGCAAGCAGATCCATTAGTGCAAGGAGGAAATATTCAGAGATTGAAGCATCTCCTTAAGTACAAACTCTCTTCTGAATATCAGAGCTGCCTCCTTGCAACCATCACAGCTGAAGAGATCAAGAGTGCCCTATGGGCTATGGATAGTAACAAAGCCCCAGGCACGGATGGTTACAAAGTGCATTTCTATAAAACTGCTCGGGACATTGTAGGTACTGATTTCACTCAAGATATACTCAGTTTTTTCAATAGCTCAAAATTGATGAGTCGAGTCAATAGCACTTGTGTTTCATTGATTCCAAAGGTTTCCAATCCTACTAAAATGACAGATTATCGTCCTATCTCCTGCTGCAATGTTATATACAAGTGTATTACAAAAATTCTTGCTGATAGATTGAAGACTTTTCTGCCGGCCAGAATTTATTTCTCCTGTTCAATGTGCTTTATTGAAAGGGGCGAGACATTGGAGATGACATTCAGCTTGCTCATGAATTAGTTAAGGACTATAATAAAAGGGGTGGAAGTCCTAGATGTGCTATAAAAGCTGATATAATGAAAGCTTTTGACTCGTTGGATTGGAAATTTATTTTAAATGTTTTGAAGGTCATTGAAGTTCCTCAGCAATTTATTGCCTGGGTGGAAGCTTGCATTGCTGGGGCTCGATTTTGAATTTGTGTAAATGGCAGCTTGAGGGGTATTTCAATGGTCAGAAGGGAGTTACACAAGAAGATCCCCTTTCCCCCGGTCTTTTTGTCATTGCTATTGTAGTATTATCTCAGTTGTTACATGAAGCTGTCAGCAATGGAAGGCTGGTACACCATCCTTTGTGTCCAAAGATCAAGCTCACGCATCTGGGTTTTGCTGATGATATGTTGATCTTTATGAGAGGTGATTTGGATTCAATGCGAGCTTTGCTGAATGTGTTCCATGAGTTCTACTTGTCTGGTTTAGTGAAGAATTTATAACTCAATGAGTAAGAGAACCAGAAATTAAAACGCAAAGTAGATCTAATTACATCTTTAAACTAATCCACTAGAAAATAGTAAATAAGTAAGGACCCAATATTACATTACAAATTTAAGGATTTGTTTCTAGAAGTTGAGGGAAGAAAGACATACATATAACTATTGTTTTGACCCGTTGGTTGCATAGGTTTGTTTTTAAATTGTAACTATTGACATTTTTAAGAATTTTCAACAATAACAATTTTTTTTGGATAATTAGTATATTAGTTTAATCTTAAATAGTTAGTGACAATTGTACTTAAACTGTAATGATTATATATTTTATTGTCAACATTATGCAAATTCATTAAGTATATAAATTTGATCTTGTGAATTTCTTTTTTGGAAGTAATAGTAAATATTGTTTTTTATTTTATTTTTTATTTTTTATATGACCCTAATTTTGTAGAATACTATTTTGTGTTAATTTTATGTATTTATTTGATTATCAATATAATTCAAAGATATATTAAAAGTATATCATTTGAATATACGTTTTAGACAATATTTTGAAATAGTGCCATTCAAAATTGTAAAATTTTATTTTTTTAGATTCTTGCAAGTTTATAGAATTAGCGTGTTTGACATTTTTTTTTATCTTTTGAGACCACTAATACTGTGGTCCCCAAATATTTCCATTGCCAGCACTTCAATACCCAAAAAAATTTGTCACTCCTTGAATTTTCAAAAATCATGACAAAAATGTTATTTTAGGACCCAATTGTTGGCGAAAAAAAGGTGGTTGTCATGGTTTTTGATAAACCAGGAATTAAATTGGGGGCAAATTTTTTTGGGTACCCACTTGTTGGCTCACTACAAATTTGAGGACAACCGTGTTAGAGGACTCTTATTTTTTTTAATGATTGACAAATTATCATTCATATATATATAAACAAAATTTATATTTGCGTGATTCGGAGTTCTTCTTTGCCAAAGTGCCTTCTAATACTTTATATAAGATAACATGGGTCGATTCTTTTCTGGTTCAGCAGAGGTCGTCCCATTTAAGTTTGAGACAAGATTTTCGGGACTATAGACCGAAGGCCTTTCATTAGTCTACTGATTTTTGTGATTTACATGTGACTGACTGCGGAAAGTGCCCGGTTTGTGCCCCCATTGCATCAACTTATTCAAGTTGTACTATGCTCTTTCCTTGCAAACAATTCAGTGTTCTGATGCCTTTCACACTACGGATATAAGATTAGACATTTCAAATTCCCAAGGTAACAATCTTAAAATTGTTGTACATATTGTTAAACTTGTTGTACATGTAAAGTAACGAAACATGAACAGCACGAACATTATCGTTGCACCTCGGACAACGTAGATCCTTGAGAGGAAGTACTCGTTGGTTGTGCTAAAGATCCAATTTTAGAACTTTACAAGGATAAGCTAGAGAACTATCTTGCTTAAGAAGGGTGATGGAGAATTGCAGATGCAATAAGATCAGGGAAGGCATGTATAACACTGGCAGGCATAATCAGTCACACCGATTTGGAAACTATCAGACTAGCAATTCTTGTTTTCTGATTGAAATAAACTTTGATGAATAAGGATAACAAAATGTTAGTGTGCCTCTCTACGTCTCCTCTTCCCTTACAAGAGCAGGAGGAATTTAGAAGATGGTGATTAGGCCCATTAAGATTACAAAATGACGTTAGATTAGAAAGTTTTTGGCCCTATAATATACTCAGGTAAACAATGTAACTACTAGCAACTACACTCCATGCCAATTCCCGTAAAGGCGTCGACCCCTAAGCTCACATGTGTTCACATTCTCAGCAAATCGTAAGGAGCAGAGTGACTCTCCTGAAGAGGTGGGGTCTGACGAGATGTTAACAAACATCAAGGCCTTCGAGTCACCACAGAGACAAGGCTGTTTAAAAGGTAAATTCAAATGAGAATTTGAACTCGATAAAATCTTCCTTAGTCTACCACGACATTATAATCTATAAGAATACCGAAACTCCTAAACAAATATTGAACTTTCTAACCAACAGTATCCATGAGTAGATTCAAAGAGCGGTGGCAAGCAAATTCCTAATTTCCTTGACCAAAATCATTATGAATTGTGTTTGAGTACTACAAAATCTGCTGCATGCACAAACCTTAAGCCCCTAGAAGCAGCTTAGGATATTTGACCTAATTCCAGTTGATATGATACCCTACTACATTAGAATCCACATCATGAATAAAAAACCTTCCTAAAACGACAAAATTTCCAAAGAAGATCGAATTCTTTTACGCATCTGGAAATATCACAAAGTTCTAGCTTCTATGGCTGCACATTAAACAGTGATTCCTGCCGAAGATGGGCATTTAGATCTTATATAAATCACTGTAGTACCAAGACATTTAACTAACCTGAAGTATATATGTGAGTTTCGAGTCCCGGAAAGGCACATGCCCCTCTTTGTTTGCCAAAGAAGATATGGCCTTCCTCAAGTGAAATAAACTCTTGTTGATTGCCTAATTTTATTCAACAAGGAAATAATCAGCCTTAGAACGTTACAAAACAATAATAACTCAAAAGATTACTCGTGAGAGCAAGGATGACAAGAAAACGTACTTGGGTTTCCTTCAATTGTACTTCGGTGACCTCGCTTTTAGAGAAACGCGCGCTACTCGCGAGGTCAATGAGGTTGAGAACACCTTCGACATTTTGTTGAGTTCTCTGTCAAACAAAAACGCATTAGATTTGCTGAAAGATAATAAAAAGTTGACTAATTAGATTTTTCTTTTTTAGAAAAGTTCGAAATTTCGGTCCGAGCTTTGAGAAGTTGACCAAGTAAGAAGTGTTGCTTACCTCATTAACTCCAGAGACTCGCAAGGTGAAAACAAAATGACTTCTTGAAGATTGTTGATTCATCTTAGTTTTTCCAGTGGATCTGGAAAATTGGTACAAGTATAAGTGAAGTTCCAAATTATGCTGAGTCTATTGAAATTGGTTTCCATGCAAAGGACTAGTCTTAACAGTTACCTCCTCATAGCAGCCAATCTTAAAAGATTTGATACTTCATTCTCGATGCAAACATCAACGATTGTCAAACCCGAGACTTCAATATTTCCATATTGGTCATGCTTGATCCCATATCGTTTTGAAGGAGAAGCCATCTGCACATCGGTGCTGTATGATCTCTTTGGCACCAACAAGTCAAAGATGTCTTCTTTATAGATTTCCAACATTGAGACCTGTTATTGAGTTTGCAACCGTTATTCAAAGTTCAACCACAAGTTTATAACATAGGAAAATTATAATTCATTTCAAGCTTGATCTCTGCCATTTAGGTATTCTCCTAATTCCGTTTCTCAATCATTTCTTAAACATATCCAAATTCTAGCAGTGAAATTAGGGAATCAACAACTCAACAAAATTCAGCTCCATGGGAACCTTCAGGTATCGATTAAGAACAAAGGTCGAACACTCAAATCCTACAATTTAGTGGCCTAACTATCTAATACTTTTCAATTTTCCATAGAATGGACATGATTAAGAAAAAGGCAGAACAAAAGAAAATAAAATATTTCACCCAATTACTAGAAAAGCAAGCTCTAACAATAACTAATGAAGTCGGTTGAAAGTTCAACATAACCAACGTCTTCCATCCAAACAACAAACACCCGAAATGCAATTAAACTTTCCAAATATAAAGCAAACAAATTTCGAGGACGAAAGTGGAAGAGATTGTCAGATCCGACATTTTTCACTCTTTCTCTCTCACACACACACATATACTATATGCATATTCGAGTTATTGGGTTGATTGGTTAAACAGGCTTGAGAATATCTAGCCAAAAAGACCCTTAGTATTTCTTGTTCAGCGCATCAATTCCAGCGCCACTTTAGTTTGCTTTCCTCAGTTTATTATTGGTTTCTTGTAGCAGTTTTGCTTGAGCTGCTCGAATGAAAGAAATAAAGACAGATTTTGAGGGGGTAGCTTAGGTTATGGAGGAATACCAATTATAATTGAATAGAAAACAGTCTAGTTATTCATTTCTTCTACTAACGCAAGAAGAAGAATTTGCACCTTAAGATTGTACTTCCAACCCAGTGAGAGCAGAGAGTGCTTCATCTGAAAAATTTGATCGATACAACGAGGTATCAGACCCTTCTCTTCCGGAGATCCTGGTTTACCTATCATAGTATAAGTTTTGCCTGAACCAGTTTGCCCATAAGCAAACATACAAACCTGGGATTAAAGATCAATCTGCATTAGTATTATTTTTTTTTCACAAAGTAGTATATAATAAAGGATCAAAGATCCACCTTATGGCCATCAAGAGCACTTTGGACAAGCTCTGAAATTTCCAAAAAAACTTCCGCTTGTGATGCCTCAGTCTTAAAGACCTTATCGAATATGAAAGAAACTTTTTGCCCTATATATAAGAAGGAAAAAAAACACATTAAACCAAGATAATTAATGGAATAGAATTTGGATCCACAACCACTAGGTAGAGGGCATAGATACCATTATGCATAATGTCAATCCCCCTGCCAAGCGCATCTATGGATGTCAGGTATGATATATGTTGTTGCCCTTCTGCACTGCTCTCATTGGAAATAAGAGGCCGAACCCTGCAGAAAACTCAGACATTTCCTTTCAAGTCCTGTACACATTATTTCACGAATATATAAGAGCAATGGAGAGAGAAAAAAACTGTTCAAGAAAAGGACTTGGAACAAGAAATACCAAGATTTTGTTGAGCAACTTCTTTCGCAACTCCTCCCGCTCAATGGCCTTGGATTCTTCATCTGCCATGAGACTCTGTAGCTCGCTGATTATGCCTTCTTTTTCCAAGATTCCCTTTTCTCGTTCATTGATGATTTTTCACAACTCCTCCGTCTCAGTGGCCTTGGATTCTTCATCCGCAATCCAATTCTGTAGCCCGGTGATTACAATTTCTTTTTCAAAGATCACTTTTTCTTGTTCATTGCTGATTTTTCGCAGTTCTTCACATTCGGTCCTTAGTGATTTGAGCTCTTCCTCAATCTGCTTTTCTCGGTTCTCTCAATTCATCGGTCAAAGACTCGTCACAAGCCTAAGAATGACATTGATTTGCTCTTTTAGGAAAGAAAAGAAAAAGGAAAAGGAAAGAGGAAGAAACGAAACATGAAAGATGTTGAATAATTGTTCTTGCAGACTAGGTTGACTCACCTTGGCACTTGATGAGCCTATCTGAAGTTTTCTCATCATTTCAGAAAGCGAGTCCTGTAAATCACATTGAAATGAAAATAGTCGAAGACACATCAGAAGCAACATATGATGATTGCACAAGTTAAGTTTTATTTTTTCTCTAACCTTTTCTTGTGCACTTGATACTACTTTCTCCTTTCTTGGTGTCACCTTCTCAAGCAAGATCTGATGCGCTCTTCTCAAGTGACGACTGAGATCCGAAGTCCCTTGATTAGCATTGAATTATCGCGAACAAATTGTGCATTGAGCCTTTACAATCTTTTTTTCACCGGAAAGAATAATGCGAAAGTATTTCCAAACTTTCGACCTCTTCTTCCTTGTCGTCGTCTTCTTCTTCGTGCTTGTCATCTGCAATAAAGCCCGAGTGGGTTAAGAAGTAAGAACAGTAGTGAAAATTGGCAGGTTGCAGGGCATTCAAGACATGGGCAATCTTATCAAGAAGCCTGATTTCAATTTCACCAGAAAGAGCTTTGGGTTCATCGGTATTCTACAATCGAGAATAGCATTTTAGAAAGTGCCTTGCACGAGAGGGACAATGCCTCTAGATTTCACATCTGAGGAATTTACATCCAGTGTTTCCGCTCACTCAGTATCACTTCAAACCATATGATGTCGCTTTTCTTACGAGATTCAAACCTAATTTGTAGACTAAGATACTAAATCAAGAAACAGCAGATGAATTTTTTCGTCGCTATTTTGAACTCAAGACATGCTGCACCTCATACTAAGATGAGAGTCCAGTAGCACTAAAGAACTGAAGAGAAGCATAGACCAGTAAATGGAGCACAGTACGATAAATACTCCTTATGATGCCTTATCATGCCTCTTAAATACAAACTACACATTCAGGTCATAACGCATGGAATTTCATATATGGGTTAAAGAAGAAGGGAGTGAGGAATTTGAAATCCATTCAATCCTGTACAAGTATGATGAAGTTGGGTATCACTTGCCAAACAGTCACCCAAACTAAGTATCTATCTTTGATTTCATTATCCAGCATGAAGGAAAATAATGGCAAAAAAGGGAAAAAAGAAAAAAAAAGAGGGAAGATAAGGAAAAAGGTCAGCTTGTTAGCAAAATAAGGATCATGAATACATATATTTTACCCCATATGTATATATACGTATATATTTTTATTGACCGCTGCTTGAACTCTAAATTGCAAGTTGAAATGACAGAAAGATAAAGGACCAACAGTAGCAAATAGACATGACTCAGGACTTTCATCAAACACGTGGCATATGTCTCGCTAGCGCTTCTCTGACCCGCATGACCACTCTGTATTGCCCCAGAAGACATAAAAAATAATGGAACCGGTAATCGCCGAATTGAAGCCCAAAAAAGGGAGGAAGAAGAAAAACAAACGATGCTTTCATCAAAGGCAGTAACGATCAAACCTTGCAGGCAAGAGAGAGGCGTTGGAGGTTGGCGTGGAGACCAGCGGCTTTCGTCGCCAGAAAGAGGAGCTGAGCGTGAGAGAGGGAGGAGCAGCGTCGAAGGCTTGGCTGGAATGCTAAGCAGGAGGAGCAGCGTCGATCGGAATGCGGAGGGGGAGAGTCGCCGGAGGGAGGCTCGTTCGAAGTGATGGAGTAACAGAGGACTGGAGTGGCGGGAAACTTCTCTGTCCAGAAACGGACAATTCATGAAAGGGCCCAATATTTTCAATAAATTGAATATCCACCCCAACGTTTTGGTCTATTGCAATAAAGACTACAATGATGTAAAGACTTTGCTAATTAGAGATTGTCAGGGCCCATTTCTCTCCATTTGACTATGGAAATGGCGATGGGTCGAGTCCGGTAGGTATCTCAAAACATGGCCCCAAGGCTAGTCCCACCATGAGTTTGACCTATCTGGCTCATGTCTGCCATCGAGCATTTATCAAGTTTGACCCACCATGCCCCATATGCCTAACCCCTACTGGACATCAAATCATTTTAAGCAAATGTAAACAAAATTGATGTTTGAGTTAAACTGATAAATATTGCCCCACACACGCGCGCACATATATATATAATAAGAGTAGAATAATGGTACGTTTGGTTTCAGAGTTAAAGTAACTTTGATTTTTATTGTGGAAAATGACAAATGAGATGGAATTATAAATTTGACTTAGGAAATGTGTATTTTTATTGTGTAGTGTGTTGAATTAAAGTTAAAGTTAAAGTTAAAATTTTTTTACTTGAAAAATGTGTATTTTTATTGTATAGAGTGTTGAGTTAAAGTTAAAGTTAAAATTTTTGTGATTTTAACTGGAAAAACAAACATGCTTGTTTTACTAATTTTATAAGTTAACTAGGGACATACCCGGGCTTCGCCATGGAAACAAAATTTCCTTCAATTATTAGATAGATGTAATATTAATAAAGTATTATTTCTTATACCCCTTATTTATATATATTATATATCTGAAAACAATAGATTTTGAATGCTTATGGTTCTTTTCATATGGATTGAAGGAAAAAAGTATTGCTTGTAATTAAAAAAGTATGTGTATTACTCATATATTTGCTTCCATAAGTCTTCTTCTTATCAAAATGATCGGATTATTTGACCAAATTGGTTAACCGGGTTACACATTTAAAAACATTGGACAAAAGAAAGAAATTAAAACAAAATAAAGACACCTGGGAGAGGGAAAATGTTCCATGTTCGCAACCTAACTTTTGGGAAAAAAAAAATTTGTGCATATGTTGTACTTCTAATACGAAATCTCTTCCTTTACTTTTCACCAAAAAAATTTTGACAAATTGTAGGAAAAATATTTTTTTGGAAATAAGTGGTCTTACTATAATGATGGGATTAATTGGCATAACGAGTCGACTAGACTGCCTAATATCTTATTTAGGGTCAGATTTGAAAAAAAAAATGGAAAAGGGAGATAGCAAGATAGATAATAAATGGCATACATCGAAATAAAATATATCGCAAAAGAGATATCAAAAGGTAAAGAAAAAGGTCCAAATAACGTGATTTGGTTCAATGAATAAATAGATTTTAATCGTTTTTTCTTTTAGCCATTTCAATAGTATAATCCATCGGCTCTGTATCACAGAGTCTATAAATAGATTTTAATCGTTTTGCCTCGTCGTTCCTTGAATTGTTGTTTCTTCTTAGAAGTAGAAGGATCACATGTTTTCGTAACTGAAAATATGTGGGAACGACTTTTTGCCTTCTCGGAGAATAACACCTAATACGGATCACGTGTTTTCTTAACCAAAGGTTCAATGAACAAATAATTTATTTCCTAATCTTTAAGTTATTGGATTCTATTTATATATTATCTTTGAATCGTAAAGCTCTCTAAATTACTTTATATACTGAATAGAAATCCCGATGCAGGTTGTGGGTTTATTGTGTTGATGTGAACAAAGTTTCACACAAGCTCGTAACTCGAGCGAGAGCCACTGTAAGTCCAGTAACCTCCACCTATCCTTTAATCTATACCAGCAATGAATCTTTAGAGAGCTTGAGCACGTCTGGCTATGACCAAGAAGATGATTTCACGACTTCGCTATGAGTTTGTGCTGAGGTGGAAATTAGCATGGATTGTCTTTACATAATCACGTTACATTACACTGAACTTGAAAGCAGAACCTGCTTCATATGAAATGAATGATTTTACGGCTTCGAGCTCATCATTGCATGACTTTTAACCTCATATAAACTACTTAATGTTCTCGGATCAATGACTGACGATTGGAATTTGCCATGAAATATGTGGGTTTGGGAACAAGGGCAGAAGATGCCAACGATACAGGTACCAATCATGCACTATTCATATGTGAAATCTGATGTCTGAAGATGTCTGAGTCCCTCCTTCAAGAAATCTTACTCTGTTTGTCTGACAGCTCTGGAAGGACGGGAGGAAGCAGGCAGGGGTGATCAGCGGGCGCAAGGCTTACTTCGTCACAAACGAAGTCTTTGAAATGATCTAAAGAGAGAGTAATCTTTAAAGTTATGCAAATATAGTGACCTGCTTTCTCCCTATTCGTGCCTTTATACATCATACTTTCACGAGTCAAATGCAAGTTTGTGAGGGTCGAGCCGTTCAGGTTATAGCATAAATCGAGGAATCGAGGAAGCAAGATAAGGGCATAAGAGATTCGCCCATGCATGAGAATTGAACATAAAACATGCTAATTTCTTGTCCATGGTGCATTTTCCTGGACCGTCTTTCACTAAACATAAATCGCAATTAAAGTGAAATTGTTTAACTACTATTTACATTTCTCACTTAAATAAGGTTCCATGCAAATATTATTTCTAAGCTTTAACATATGCAGTACTCTAATACTCTAATGTTACTTTTTTTTTAATTCTCACGAGCAGCGGGGTTGCGAGTTCTAGGAAATAATAATGATCAACATTATGGACGAAATGGGCCTCCGGACCATCTTTTGAGCACGGGTCGAAACATCAAATCCAAGTCCGACAAGCTAAGGTAGCGGCGAGAAGGGCATGTCCTCAGATTTATGGCTCAACTGCATTTCAGTCCCAATACTTTCAATTGATTTCATTCTGGTCCTCCAGCTCTGAGTTGTTCGGAAAGCTCTGATTCTCGGTCTATAGTTCACAACATACTTTTACTTCTCAACAATAAGCTGCCTATTGCTAACAAGAATTATCTATCCAGCATCAGAAAATAGGAAATAAATATCATGGTGTCGTATTTTGTATTTACTCCTCAGTAAAATTAAATCAAGCAAATACATAAGATTTTTATATTATAGTATCTATAGACCCGACTTTTTTCTTAGATGGACGGGGACAACTTCTAATAGTCGATGGATATATGTGACATGCTTAAATTGTTTTTTTCTCCCCTTCAAATATCAAAATTTAATGGATGGTATTCACTACATTTGGGTCGAATCTGGCTTATGCATGATGACTCTATAATAATATCTGTTTTGGAAAAGCTTGGTCAGTATATTCACTGTCTGATCAAGCATGATAAGATGGAGTTCTATGCAACTTTTTTATATGCTGTGACAATTCCAAATGATAGGCAGGAGCTGTGGGAATCTTTGAGGAATTTAAAAAACCTGGCTGGGCAGAAGCCATGGTTTGTGGCCGGTGATTTTCATGTGACAAGAGGATGCTAGTGAATCAAGTAAGCTTGACTGCAATCTTCTGATAGAAGTGTCTGATTTTAATGATGTTCTGGCCTATACCGATTTATATGATCATTCTTGGATAGGTAGTTTCTATACCTGGTCAAATAAGAGAACAGAGGATTACTTGGCTCGAAAGTTGGATAGAGTGCTTGTCAATAATAGTTGGTCCTCTATCTTTCCTGGGTCAAAAGTTGAGTTTATGAGTCCATTAATCTCTGATCATTGCCCAAGCCTTGTGGACATAGCTGATAATGTTCCACAGAGGAGGAAGGCTTTTAAAGACTACAATTTTTGGTCTGAACATAAATATTACAAGGAGAATTGAAGGTTGCTGTTTTTTGGGCTAACAAAATTGATGGCACTCCTTTGTTTCGATTATGTAGCAAATTGAAGAGTTTGAAGGGGAGTTCTCAAGGAATTCAATAAACTCCATTACTCTGATATTAGCAGCAGAGTTAAGCAGGCTCGACAGAAGTTAAAAAGAGGTTCAGGCCATCATGGGAAGGAGTGGAGTTGCTGGTCTTGCAGCTGAGGAACAGATCAGATGCAAAGAATATATTCATCTTAGGGCTGCTGAGGAGTCCTTTTTTAAACAAAAAGCTAGGGTGAATTGGCTCTCGTTGGGTGATCAGACTACAACATTCTTTCATAGAACTGTCAAAGGTGAGGAGGGCCAGAAACACTATTAAGGCTTTGGTATCTGAAGATGGTCAAAGGTTGGATGATCCCTCTGATATAGCAAATGAAGCCATAAGATTTTTTTCTTTCCTTAAAGGGCAAGCAGATCCATTAGTGCAAGGAGGAAATATTCAGAGATTGAAGCATCTCCTTAAGTACAGACTCTCTTCTGAATATCAGAGCTGCCTCCTTGCAACCATCACAGCTGAAGAGATCAAGAGTGCCCCATGGGCTATGGATAGTAACAAAGCCCCAGGCACGGATGGTTACAAAGTGCATTTCTATAAAACTGCTTGGGACATTGTCGGTACTGATTTCACTCAAGCTATACTCAGTTTTTTCAATAGCTCTAAATTGATCAGTCGAGTCAATAGCACTTGTGTTTCATTGATTCCAAAGGTTTCCAATCCTACTAAAATGACAGATTATCGTCCTATCTCCTGCTGCAATGTTATATACAAGTGTATTACAAAAATTCTTGCTGATAGATTGAAGACTTTTCTGCCGGCCAGAATTTATTTCTCCTGTTCAATGTGCTTTTGTGAAGGGGCGAGACATTTGAGATAACATTCAGCTTGCTCATGAATTAGTTAAGGACTATAATGAAAGGGGTGGAAGCACTAGATGTGCTATAAAAGCTGATATAATGAAAGCTATTGACTCGGTGGATTGGAAATTTATTTTAAATGTTTTGAAGGTCATTGAAGTTCCTCAGCAATTTGTTGCCTGGGTGGAAGCTTGCATTACTGGGGCTCGATCTTGAATTTGTGTAAATGGCAGCTTGGAGGGGTATTTCAAAGGTCAGAAGGGAGTAACACAAGGAGATCCCCTTTCCCCCTATCATTTTGTCATTGCTATTGAAGTATTATCTCAGTTGTTACATGAAGCTGTCAGCAATGGAAGGCTGGTATATCATCCTTTATGTTCAAAGATCAAGCTTACGCATCTTGGGTTTGCTGATGATATGTTGATCTTTATGAGAGGTGATTTGGATTCAATGCGAGCTTTGCTGAATGTGTTCCATGAGTTCTACTTGTTGTCTGGTTTGAAGCTGAATCCAAACAAACTAGAAATGTATAATGCTGGTGTTGATGGGACTGCTGTCAAAGTCGTGACTGAGATTAGTGGATTCAAGCATGGTAAATTGCTAGTGTGATATTTAGGGGTCCCTTTTGTGGCTGGTCGGCTGACTGATAGGGAGTGCAAGCCTCTTGTAGACAAGATCACACAAGAATTAACAGTTAGGCAGCCAAAAAGCTCTCCTATGCAGGAAGAATGCAACTTATACAATTTGTCTTGTATGCTGTGACCAATTTCTGGTGCAGGGCTTTTGTGCTTCCAAAGAAACTGATCGAAGAAGTTGAAAGTAAATGTAAGGCATTCTTATGGAAGGGAAAAGATGTTGCTGCAACAGGAGCTAAAGTGGATTGGGAAACAATTTGTCTACCAAAGAAGGAAGGAGGACTTGGTGTGAAGGAGCTTTCCATATGGAATATGGCATGCATTTTGAGGTTCATTTGGTTACTTATCAGTGGAGCAGGTTTTTTGTGGATTGCATGGGTCAAACCCTACATTATCAAGGATAAGAACTTTTGGTCTCTTGATGCCCCTGGTAATTGTTCTTATGATTGGAGGAAAATACTGAAGCTTCAAACCTGTGCTTATCCTATCGTCAAACATGAAGTTGGAAATGGTCTTAGAACATGATTTTGGTTTGACAACTGGCACCCCTTAAGTCCTCTTCATGATTATATGCAGGGCAAAGGGATATGGAGTACAGGTCTCACTCTTTTGTCAAGAGTTGCAGATGTTATTGGTAGCGAGGGATGGAGATGGAAGCCAAGGAAGACTGCAATGCTCTCTGTCATCCAGGAAAAAGTAAGTCATATCATTCCTGGTGACAGAGAGGATAGGATTATTTGGAGTGCTCACCCAAAAGGCATTCTTACCGTGGCTAGGACTTGGGATTTCATTCGAGACAAGATGGCTGAAGTGGAATGGCACAGGCTACTTTGGACATCTCCTCTTATTCCAAGACATTGTTTCATTTCATGGCTCGCCATCAGAGGTAGGCTGTCCACTTTGGATAGAATATCAAGATGGAAGAAGGACATTAGCTCCTCATGTGTTCTCTGTGGAACTGAGGAGGAGAAGAGAGATCATATCTTTTTCAGTTGCCCTTTCTCTACTGATGTTTGGGTGAAGATTTTGCTGATGAATGGTGAAAACAGGAGCTGCAGGTATTGGAGAAGTGAGTTAAGTTAGGCTTCCAGGAAGTATAAGGGGAAATCTGTTAGAAATATTATATCCAGACTTTCATGGCATGCATACATCTACAACATTTGGAAGGCCAGAAATGATAGAACTTTTCATGACATTGTAGCATTGAAGGAGAAGGTTCTGGCTTGTGTTAAGCAGGCAATGAAGTGCAGGATTATGGGAATGCCTAAACTGGACAGTAGTATAAGAACTGAGGAGCAGAGACTTTTGCTTGCTGCTTGGAGCAAAGCTTATTCAGCGAAAAAAAAATATAATGAAGAGTTTCGAACTCAATGAGTAAGACAACCAGAAATTAAAACGCAAAGTAGACTCAATTACATCTTGAAACTAATCCACTAGAAAATAGTAAATAAGTAAGGACCCAATTGTATTACATTGCAAATTTAAGGATCACTAAGATTGTTTCTAGAAGTTGAGGGAAGAAAGACATACATATAACTATTGTTTTAACCTGTTGGCTGCATAGGTTTCTTTTTAAATAGTAACTATTGACATTTTTAAGAATTTTCAACAATAACAATTTTTTTTGGATAATTAGTGCATTAGTTTAATCTTAAATAGTTAGTGACAATTCTATTTAAACTGTAATGATTATCTATCTAATCGTCAACATTATGCAAATTCATAATGTATATAAATTTGATCTTGTAAATTTCTTTTTCGAAAATAATAGTAAATATTGTTTTTTATTTTTTATTTTTTATTTTTTACTTTTTATGTGATCTTAATTTTGTAGAATACTATTTTGTGTTAATTTTATGTATTTATTTGACTATCAATATAATTCAAGGATATATTAAAAGTATATCATTTGAATATACCTTTTAGACAATTTTTTGAAATAGTGCCATTCAAAATCGTAAAATTTTATTTTTTAAATTCTTGCAAGTTTATATAATTAGTTTGTTTCACATTATTTATCTTTTGAGACCACTAATACTGCAGCATCAGCTGTATACCTCAAGCTGCAATTACAACCAATGAGATTGAGAACATCATTATTGTATCTGCTAATCATAAATGGAACTTTCTTGTTTTACAACCATAAGAACAGTATGCAGCCGCAGCCATTTTCCACAGCAGGCCTAGCTCATATTATAATCTCCCTCTGGAACCCTCCTCTTAATTCTGGCTCGTCGACAGGGCTCTTGCTCCTTGCACGAGGGGTGACTCTCACTGTAATCAGACCCATTTTTGCATACTTGCGATCCTTGGAAGACTAGTTGTCTCTATCCCGTGGCCTTCTGTCTTCAGGGATGAGGCTCCTCTTCCTCCGGCCCCTTGAATGTGAAGGGCTCCAAGTTAGCTCTCTCAGGACTGCGACTGTATCGAGGGCTCCTAGCTAGATCTTCTGCGCACATCGACATTAATTACTCCATCCCTCTTGGCTGGAGACATCGACCCAGCGGAAACACGAAAGTTCATTTAAGTTTTTTATTTTTATTTTTTTGGTTGAGCATTAGAGATCTTCCTTTTGTTCTAGCTTTCATTCATCAGCGTAGAAGCGCACAGAACTGACCATGGACGAATCAATCGAATTCATTATAGGACAAGCGCACTTTTCAATGTATAGTACCTTAGCAATTTATCTTCCTTTATAGAAAACTAGACTTCTAAAGAGAGAACCTCATACCTACGGCTCTTGCTGTTACTGCAGCTTCTACTATGGTATCATCTGGGAGTCGGTGACCTCAGTAACTGCGACCACATCTGTCAAGAGATAAGAGACGAGGAGCATCGACAACTAGGTATTCTATGGATAGTCTGTTATCATCAAGTGAGCAGAGATACTAGCAAAGCGCAGAGAATACATACGGTACGAGAGGGAAAAAAAAAACTTAAATCTCTCCCCACAGCAGTAGCATCTATTCTTCCAAAGTCTCCGGCCTTGCAATCTCAGGCCCAGTGATCATCAATTCCACTGATTCTTGGTCACCGTTGGAAGAAAAGGTTAAACTTTATTCAGATAAACAAAGTTTATTAGTCACCCATGAAGTCAAACCAAGAACATCCAAGCAGCGTACACAACTATGACAGCTCTTTATAGTTTGCCCTGAACCGAATGTAACAATACTCATATCCATCCAGAAGAAAAAGTTCTAGCCAAAAGGCCTATGACACAAATTCTGAGTCACCGGCCCCGAAAATGGACTTACCCATTTGGTTTCACAAAATTTTTTAACTCTACTCCATTTAACTTTACTTATTTTGAAGTCAACATTACAATTATTACTTTTTCATTTTTCTTCAATTCTTTTTAACCATTCAATTCAATTCTTAATACTAAATTCTCTCAACTACTCATTACTTTTTCCACAATTCAATAACACAGTTACACAATCATTACTTTCTCTCAACTACTCATTATTTTTCACAATTTTTCTCATAATTCAACAACACAATCATTATAAACCAATTAAAACCAAAACTCAACTCAACTCTAAAACCAAACATAATAGACGTGTTTCTTGTGCAAACTGAATAAAAATCACATCATCAATAAAAACCCTTCTTATAGCGACAAAATTTCCATAGTAGATCGAATTCTTTTACGCATATGGAAATATCACAAAGTTCTAGCTTCTATGTCTCCACATTAAATAGTGATTCCTACCAGAGATGGGCATTTAAATCTTATATAAATCAGTGTAGTACAAAGACATTTAACTAACCTGAAGTAGATGTGTGAGTTTCGAGTCTCGGAAAGGCACATCCCCCCTTTGATCGCCAAAGAAGAAATGATTTTTCTCAAGTGAAATAAACTAGTGTTGTTGATTGCCTAATTTTACTCAACAAGGAAATAATCATCCCTAGAACGTTACAGGACAATAATAACTCGAAAGATTACTCATGAGAGCAAGGATGAAAAGAAAATGCACTTGCGTTTTCTTCAATTGTACTCCAATGACCTTGTTTTCAGAGGAACGCTCGCCACTCGCGAGGTCGATGAGGTTGAGAACACCTTCAACATTTTGTTTAGTTCTATGTCAAACAAAAACACATTAGATTTACTGAAAGATGATAAAAAAGGGACTAATTAGATTTTGTTTTTGGAAAATGGTCAAAATTTCGGTCCGAGCTTTGAGAAATTGACCAAGTAAGAAGTGTTGCTTACCTCATTAACTCTAGAAACTCGCAAGGTGAAAACAAAATGACACCTAGAAGATTGTTGATTCATCAGAGTTTTTCCAATAGATCTGAAGTTAGCTGCAGATTACTACCAGAGGTTAGACTAATCCTTTTCTTTTGGCCATTTCAGTTGTATAATCCACGGTCTCAGTATCTTACACTCTGTTTGGTTTGTGAGTTATGTTTTTAAAATTTTAACTCTAACTTTAACTTTATTCACTACACAATAAAAATCAATAATACAATTATTATCTTTTCCCCTTTACTCAATTTTTTAACTATTTAATTCAATTTTAAATATTAAATTCTCTCAATTATTTATTACTTTTTCTATAATTCAACAATATAATCATTATTTTCTTTTAATTATTCATTACTTTTTTATATTTTTTCTCTTAATTCAACAATACAATTATTATAAATCAATTAAAATTAAAATTTAACTCTATTTAACTCTAAAATCAAACACATTATTAAAAACTGCTTATGAAACCAAACGGAAGCTTAGAATTTATAAATAGATTTAATCACTTTGCCTTGTCTTTCCATGAATTGATGCTTCACGTGAGCAAGTAGAAGGACCATATATTTTCCTAACTGAAAGTATGTGGGAACGATGTTTTTCCTTCTAATATGAAATCAGAGAATGACACCAAAGATGATTTATTACCTAATCTGGAAGTCAGAAAATGATGCGGTAGTATCTACGACAGTACTCTGAAATAACATCCATATATTATCCTTGAATTGTAAGGCACCCTGAATTATTTTATACTGAGATGCCCACTCTGATGCACGTTGCGCTTTTATTGTGTTGATATGAGCAAAGTTTCACTCAAGCTCGTAACTCGAGCGGGAGTCGCTATAAGTCTAATAATCTCCAACTATCCTTTAATCTATACGAGCAATAATTCTTGAGAACTTGAGCACATCTGCCTATGACCAAGAAGATGATTTCAGGACTCCACTATGAGTTTTGTGCTGGGGTGGTAGCTAGCTCATATGGTCTTTACAAAATCACCTTACACTGAACTTAAAAGCAGAACCTACTTCATACGGAATAAATGATTTTACGACTTCAAGCTCATCATTGCATGACTTTTAGCTCATTTAAGCCACCGATCAATGAGGACGGTTGGAATTTACCATGAAATATGTGGGTCCTGGAACATGGGCAGAAGATGCCAACGATACAGGTAACAATCACTGTTTATCCGTGAAATCTTATGTCTGAAAATATCCAGCTTCTCCTTCGGAGAATCTTTGATCTCACAACTCTGGAAGGATGGGAAGAAGCGGGCGGAAGTGATCGGCGGCGGGCACAAGGCTCACTTCGTCATAAACGAAGTCTCTGAAATTATCGAAAGCAAGAGTAACCTGTAAAGTTATGTGAATATAGTTACTTGCCCTTACACAACATACTTTCACAACTCAAATGCAAGTTTGTAAGGGTGGAACCATTCAAGTTATAGCATAAATCAAAGAATCGAAGAAGGGAGAAAAGGGCATAAGAAACCCACCCATGAGAACTAAACATAAATCATGTTTTGAAATTTTGTTACATCAAAATGATTATTTTTCCGTATATATTTTTCGATAGTGATTCTTTTTCCGTGTATTTATTTCGTTGATATTGATGTTATTTAATCTCCAATTGTATGATGGTCAATCTCTCCGGGCAGACCTTCTTGCAAGCATGAAATCAATTCGCCTTCTGAACTGGTTTGAACGGGTCAAAATTGTCGAGGTCGGACTAGGTATATGATATATCTGTAAGATGTGTACAAAAAAATCGAAGAAATTATTGAAAGGAACACATAACTTGTGAGATAAAAAGGATTTAAGGAAGCAAAAAAATAAGATGACATGAACTGGGAAAAAATTAGGGGAAAAATAAAAAGTACGAGGTCATGATGGAATTGTCAAATCGTATTCATATGGTTACTCGAGTGGCTCAATACTCGCAAGAAATAATTCTTCAAGGGATCAAGTTGATAGTGGCGCGAAGAGTCCTGGCGATATTCGATGAAAATAGAAAAATAAAAAGTGTATATTACGACTACATCCCGTAATCGGACCAAAAATAGAAAAGAAATTGGAAAATGTCTATATTATGTAAGCCAAGCCATGCACGTGAAAGGAGGCCGAAGGCCGATTACGAACCGGACCGAACTCGTTGGCAGAGCTCCCTCCCCTGATCACATCATCAGAAAGCCACCCCATGCACGTCGCACCCGCCCCATTGCCGCTCGTTCTCAATCTCTCTCAATCTCTCTCTCTCTCTCTCTCTACCTTTCTGTCTCTCTCTCTCTAAAGGGCGAGCGATTCGAAGCTGAAAGAGAAGAATCTGAGGGTTGAGGTTCACGCCATCCCATTCCCTCTGTCTGCATTGGAGTGGATTGCTTCACTTTCCTCCTCCAAAAATGGCATGATGTTTGCCTTTGCCACCATTCCTGTTGCAGATTTCCGCATCTTCTTCTCCGTCTTCTCAATTTTCTAGATTTTCCTTTTGTTCCTTCCGACTCGTGGCCTGCGAATGCCGTGATTCACCTTCCCTCGAGGCTCCCACGTTTCCCGATTTTAGCAGAGTAAGCTCTCCGATGAGCTTCTCGACTCATTCTCCCCGCGATTCACCCGATGATTCCCGTATTTATTGTGCGTTTCGGCCTGGAAATTGACGGAGCTTCGTGCCCTGTGATTGCAGAATTTTGGACACTTCCTATTTCCATTTGTTGCCCGTCGACGAGGAGATTCGCTTCTTTATGTGTTGTTTTCTGATGATTTCCGTTTTGAGATTTTGTCTTTATGCTCCTAATGTGATCAAGATACGAAATTATCCTTTCTGTCGAAAACTTAAAACCTGCGTGTGATTGTTGCGCGAAGCCGAAATGGTGAAACCCTAGCTATCTCTGTGATTGCCTTGGTTTCCCGTGAATTCAACCAGAAACTCAGGCTAGTGTCTGAATTGTCTTATTCTATCCCGGCAATGTTGCTTGATTCTTGAAGGAATTTCCCTTATTGTGCTCTTTTTGTCTGTTTAATGAACTAATAGCTTTTACTCTTCTATCAGCTTCCTTGATGGTGAACTAGGCTTGTGCGAAGATGGTTTCTGGTGGGGGTAACATAGACTTGCACTCCACGGATAACAGTCTGAGAGGATTTAGCACTGAGCTAGAGGATACTCTGCAAAATGAGCTGGAATTGTTGCTACGAGCACAGCGTAATCAGCGGATAAATGATCGGGAGAAGCAGCTGAATATATACCGTTATGGAAGTGCCCCGCCAACAGTGGAGGGATCACTCAGTGCTGTGGGCAGTATATTGGGAGACTCTGGTTTTGGAGATGGTAATGTCTGGACTAGAAATACCAACGCAATTGCATCTTGTGAGGATGACATCCGATCACACCCTGCATATTTATCGTACTACTATTCCTGTGAAAATGTTAACCCGAGATTGCCCCCTCCTCTGCTGTCGAAGGAGGATTGGCGGATAGCGCAAAGATCTCAAGCTGGTGGGTCATCCCTTGGGGGAAGTAGGGATTTCAGGAAGAACAAGAACATGCTTGCGGAGGATGGTAATCACTCATCTTTGTTCTCAATGCAACCTGGGGGTTCTGGACTTTCTGTTCAGAAAGCTGAGAATGATTTGATGGAATT
The DNA here is from genome assembly GCF_007655135.1 of Punica granatum. Lineage (NCBI taxonomy): Eukaryota > Viridiplantae > Streptophyta > Magnoliopsida > Myrtales > Lythraceae > Punica > Punica granatum. Next base: position 1,321,855 of record NC_045134.1, read on the forward strand.
GAGGATGGCCAATAGGCAGGCAGCAGTAGATTGGCTTGAGGGAGGCTCAGATCGGTTGATTGGTTTGGAAGGTTCGGCGCTTGGTGCTAGGAGGAAGAGTTTTGCAGACATCCTTCAGGTAAGATTGATTTCAATAATTTGATGCAGGCAATTTCTGTGTTAAATTTTTGGTGAAGTGTTTTCTTGATCTTTGGTGTTCTCTGCTTCATTTGACCTGGCTTCTCTACGTTTCTGTCTTCGTACACAAGTTGCAGTATAGGTGTCAGCATAAAGGTGGTATAAATAAGCTAGCTCTCAAGTCTTTGGCCCATTCTCGTTATTCTGAACATGAGGTGTCTTCTCCCGTGAATGGAAGCCATTTTCTTGTCCTTATTAGCTACCAATGGTTTCATCGCTTGTATTATCTTATTAGCTACCAATGGCACTAACTGCTTCTTATACCAAAATGAATTTTTATATTCTACGCAGCTCACTTGTACATCAAAGTCAGTTTGAGATTCAGTTTAGCTTTTCAGTGATCAATTTCAGCTTCCCGTGAAAAGAGAACCAAAAATGTTTCCACTGCCTTGCAGGATGGGCTTGATCGTCCTTCTACTTTGTTGGACCAACCATCACGCCCTCAAAGTCATAATGCACTTGCTGATATGCTGGACAGAATGAGCATCTCTGATTCCCAGCTGGTGGGATTATGTAATAGTGGAACCAAAACCACGGGGAACGTCTTTTCGGGTACTGGCCCTCCTTGTTTGGCAAGATATTCAGGCCCAGACAGCATCAGTTCTCACTCTTTGGGTTCCATAGGTGCATCTCTCTCGCGGAATTTAACCCCTGAGCCGCAGGTTGTTGGAAGGTCCCCAGGCATTGATTATCTGCCAGTTGATGCTGCCATTTTTCCTACCCAGAGGAACAGCATGATTGGCTCAACTTTTCAACACGGTCGTTCTTTGAGCATGGGTGGGCCTGATGACATCGCAGCTTCTTTATCTGGAAGCTTTTCAAAAGTTAGAAATGCTTGCCATACTAGCCTTCTGCAGTCTCAACTTCGTGTGGGTTCTGATAGTCAGCTTCGATTTTCAGCTAAGATGCCCAAGGGTCAGAATCAGAGTTTGCAGCAACTCATTGATGAAGCTGGTTCCAGCAGATTTGCTGGTTCTGATAAAGTGATTGATCTTCAAAGGAATAACAGGTCTGCAACTGATCATGGAGATTTTGAAGCAAGTTCCATGGAGTATACTAAATTTCCTAGACAAACTGCTTCTTCAACCAATTTATACTCAAAAGTGAACTCTTTAGGCCTCGAAAGTCTGGAAGGATTAGACGATCGCTACTGTCAAGGGGAAAGCATTCCAAATATTGATTTTTCTGGGCATATTCCTGTTGGCTATTCCTCAGATGCAAAGCTGAAGTCTGCTCCCAAAGCTTACTATGATTCAGGTTGGCAATATATTGCTCTTATATCTGCCATTTGAATGTACCATCAGAGATCCATAAGATATATCATTTTCTTTATACAGGTTCAGCTCTGAGTGGTATCGAGGATGGTGGACTTTTGAGGAGAACTCCATTTGAGCTCGGAAATGACATTAATCCTGCGCTTGCAGACCCTGCTTACCTTCAGTATATGCGAAATTCTGATCATGTTGCTCAAGCTGTAGCTAATGCGCATGACTTCTCTCAGATCAGGGGCCATTTGGGTTCTTCCCTAGGAGATCTGGATGAGCTCCAGAAAGCTTACCTTGAGGCTTTGCTTGCTCGACAGAAGCAACTGTATGAATTGCAACTCCTTACCAATTCTACTGCAGCAAATCTCCGTAACATGGGAAATCTAAAATATGGAATGCGCTTGCCATATACTGGTAATACAAGGACAAATTCTGGAATTGCTCCTGTTAGGTATGGAACTCCGACGCCTCATGATGAACGAATTGCACATTTTGCTTCAATGTTGAGAACTTCGACGGAAGCACCTATCGGTCCATGGTCCTCCACTCCTAGCAGCAACATCGAAGCAAAATTCGGTTCTTCACTACTTGATGAGTTCAAGAACAACAAGGCCAAGTCTTTCGAATTGTCAGATATTCTCGGTCATGTAGTTGAATTTAGGTAAATGAGATCACTCAGTTCACTGTTCTCCGACTAGAAAACTTCTTCTGGGGCTTTAATATTTTGTTGATCGTGTCACAATGCAGTTCGGATCAGTACGGGAGTCGCTTTATCCAGCAGAAACTAGAAACTGCCACCGAGGAAGAAAAGGACAAGATATTCCCTGAAGTCATGCCTCATGCTCGAACCTTGATGACTGATGTCTTTGGAAACTATGTGATACAAAAGGTATTAGGTTTGAGATATCTCTATTGTGTAAAGATCTTTAATTGAATTAATTAGCATGCTTAATCTTGCAGTTTTTTGAGCATGGCACTGAAAGTCAAAGGAAGGAGCTGGCCAACCAACTTACCGGTCATGTCCTGCCTGTCAGTCTTCAAATGTATGGTTGCCGGGTGATTCAAAAGGTAATTTCTCCAGTTGTGTATTTTGATGATAAATAATTATATTACTAGCTCCGGTGCCATGTAGGTGTGTCTTAATATATATTTTTTAAAATACATGGATTTGTTCTTTTTTTTTTTTGATGGGGGGGGGGGGGGGGGGGGGGGGGGGGGGGGGGCAAGTTTTTAATATCTTACCTGTTGTTTGACTATGTTGGAGATTCTTTCATGTTTCATTGAGCTGATGAAACTTGGCATAGTGTGAGAGTGTCTTTTCTAATTCTTGAAAGTCCCTTTGTGGATATACCTCGTGCATTAGCTCTTTCCTGAAGCATGCTGTTTTATTAGGGTTTTACCTTTTTGTTTCCAAAATGGCTTCATAGACCTTTCCTGCTTCAGGCTTTGGAGGTAGTTGAGGTAGATCAGCAGACTCGAATGGTTGCAGAGCTTGATGGTTCCGTTATGAAATGTGTCCGAGATCAAAATGGTAATCATGTGATTCAGAAGTGTATAGAATGTGTTCCTCAAGATAGAATTCAGTTCATCATCTCAGCCTTTTATGGTCAAGTCGTGGCACTATCAATGCATCCCTATGGCTGTCGCGTTATTCAGGTACCCATATTGCTGCTTCTAAGTTTACTCTTTTCACTGGTCAGTAATGACTTTATGTCTTTTCTTCATTTACAGAGGGTTTTAGAAAACTGTGATGACCCAAGCACACAGCAAATCATTATGGATGAGATCATGCAATCCGTGTCCGCTTTGGCGCAAGACCAATATGGAAATTATGTCATTCAGGTACTATTCTCTGGAATGAATGTTGGTTTACTCCGGAAACAAGCAGGTTTTGTGCCATTTTCGACATTTGTGATTCTCCACTTGGGTTTATAATATTATCCTAGTCGCATATATAAATTTCTACTATGGCTAGTATTTTAGAACTATCAACTCCTTTTTCATATAAAATTATATCGACGGTGGAAAAAATGAAATACCAAAGTCTAGGCCCCCCTGGACAAACAGAAAAGTTGAATTTAATCATGGCGATAACAGGTTCCTAATTTTATGAAGTTCACTTTGAGCGCAAATGTAGAATCTTAGGACTAGTACAGAGGCATAGCACAATCTCTTTTGTTAAATTACTGTTGCTTCTGATTTACAAGGTTCTCTATGCCACATTAATTTTCTTGCTTTTCTTGCAGCATGTACTGGAACATGGAAAACCTCACGAACGATCTGCTATAATTAGCAAGCTATCTGGGCAAATAGTGAGGATGAGTCAGCAAAAATTTGCCTCTAACGTTGTGGAGAAATGTTTGACATTTGGCTGCCCTGAAGAGCGTCAACTATTGATCCATGAGATAATTGGTTCGACTGATGAAAATGAACCTTTGCAGGTCAGTTACATGCTTTCCCCACACATACCTTTAGCTCGTGTACACAATTGAATTTGACAGCTAAACGTGCCTTTTGTGGAATTGTTGTTTGATGTATGTAATAATAATCTTAGAACGAGCACCCAAATCTTGAATACAAAATGCTGGAGCTGGTATTACGAATTATATTTATGTTTCTCAGTAATTTTTACTCAGTCCTGGGAAAGGCAATTAACAATTTTACCAATTAATAACCTGCTTAATCTATGTATTTCTCATGCTTTAGATACATAAATGGCTGTGTAGATGACATCTTATGTTTTGTATTTCTTCAGAAGTTAAATGGCTGTTTTAATTTCTGACTTTGAGTTATGCGTCTCTTTGAAGGTCTTCTGCATTAGTTTCATGATTGTTTATAACCAAGCCAGCTCTATATATTGTTTCCACTTTCTTACTGTTGGGGTCGTAGATGACTTTTTGCAAGTGAATGTACTGATGAATGGAAGTGCAGGCCATGATGAGAGATCCATTTGGGAACTATGTGGTGCAGAAGGTCCTCGAGACTTGTGACGACCAGAGTCTCAAGTTCCTTCTGAACCGCATCAAGGTTCATCTGAATACATTGAAGAGGTATACCTATGGGAAACATATCGTCTCCCGTGTGGAGAAGCTCATCACTACAGGAGGTAAGTCTGATTATATGAGATGCCATTTTCCGGAAGATCTGCTGAATGCTGTGCAATATTCACCTTTTTGTCGTGTAAACTCCATTGCGGTGCTATTTTTGCAGAGAGGCGTATAGGGTTGTCATCCTCGCTTTCTTCTTGAGGTACATGGAATAAAAAAGCAAGCACCAGCTTATTTTAGTGCTGCTGCAAGGTTCGATACCCTCTGTACAGCAATTGCACATGACCGTTTACATGACTAAAGCATCCTTTATTTAGGGATCAGTAATGCTGTAAATAGAAGCAAAGGTATAGCATTCCTTGCAGTATATGTAAATTCGGGAAGTTGTAATTGCATAGTCTCGGGAGTAGAATAATGATGTCTCGGAATCGTATTGCCAGGAAAGTTGGAGTTTTCACGTGTATATTTGCAGCTGTAAAGGGGGAGATTTCTTGACCAATACTAGTACATGATGTACATATCATGCAAAATTTTGAAAGAGAACCACAGTAAATTATTCGACTCTCCGGGCCAGTTCCCCTTCAGCAATTAAATCGGAGCCTCGGAGCTATCTTTTCAAGGACATCAGATCGATTCGGAGCTCTCCAGGTTTGTGTGCTGAGGATTCTCCAGAATCCGTTTTCTTTCTTTTCGGTAGCGTGGCTTTCATTGTGTTTTGAGGTCAGTTTTCAGTTTCTACGGTGCATGATATGTTTCGGAGATATATACCAAGCTGCTTGCCAATATAATCATAATAGGACCAAATATGGCTGAATATGATTTGGACCAATTGGGCCCATTGCAGTCCATTGGAAAGGAACGTGGAGAATTTCAAAAGATGACTAATCATGGTCAACCGGATAATCTGTCATGCTTGTAACTCGAGACGGGAAAGAAGAGTCATTTTGAATAAAAGTAATTAATAATTATTAGATATGGGAAGCAACTGAGGAATAACACCTTAATGTACTCCCAAGCAGGGCCAGCCTCCTATGGAATGACTGTGTAAGGTCAATTGTACAGAGAACCTCCAGTTGAGGGATAATCTTGAACATCACGATTTTCATGATGAACAGTCCACTGGGGTCAGGGAAATTCAATAACCATGCCGTAACAGTTACAGAATGGCTGGTACCCCTACCTAAATTACACGGAAGAAAAAAAAACAAAAAACAAAAAAGAATTAGACAGACAGCCTGCACTTCCTTAAAATTAGAGAGCGGTACTTTTCTGAAACTTGTTAATCAACCGCCCAATGTACCTCCACGTTAATATAAGGGCAGATTACAGACGCCTTGCTCCTTGCTAGTATGATATGACTCTCTTATCCTAAAATCCCATCCCAGTCCCACATACCAATACAAGATTTTTCTCATATGTAGATATCAACATATATTCATCTAAGAAACTCCTGAGAATATATAATTTTTTTAAAAGAAATCCTTCGTAGTATGTGAGACCTTAACCAAAAATATAAATTATTCATAGTAAATCTCTGAGAAACCATATTTTATCTGATTATTCATAATGATTTAGTAAATCACCACATCTCCTTTGAGTTTCACCTAAATATGTCCTCCCTCAATTTTGTTTGCAAAACTCCATTAGGGACGGGTATATGAAAATAATCCAAATCAAAGACAAGGAGACAAGTACTATTATAGTATTGCATGAATGCTCCAATTAACATCTAAACATATACCTCTGATAGATCCTACAAGAAAGAAGATAATTGATACAGCTAATATAATGAATATTTTCATTCTTCTTGTCCTTGATGTCACATACACACTCAAAGTCTAACACTAGTCCCAAGATCTCTTCTTTTTTTTTTTTTGGCTGACCCGGGGTGTCTGAACTTGGCCCGACTAATTCCCAGGGCACTGTGAACCCCCGGCGGTGCACGGAGCGGGTAATAACGCCAAAGGCACTCCGGTGGCTCCAAGGGGTTTTGAACCCAATCGGGGTGGATACATTAGCTCCTCCTTAGCCACTAGGCCAAACCCCTTGGAGTTTAGTCCAAAGATATATCTTTTGATAAGAGAGATGATATTGTACATCATACAATCAATCAATTCTCCTAATTTTTCATAATAACATTTTCTTGATTTTAGAGGAGAGCATCTCATGTTAGTCCAATGAGCTAAATCTTAACTATCACACATATTATAGAAAATATAGAAAAAAGAGAAGTCGTGATTATGAGAAACTCCAAAAGATGTTGGACGCTATGTTACAAAAAAAAAATCACAAGGAATTGTGGTTAAAAGGCACAAAAAACCATACCTTAGAAGAACAGTCACGAGCTGGAGGACCATGCATAAAGAGCAAAATAAAATGCCCCCTTTAACTTGAAGTCTGGTTCATCAGCAGCACAGCTTTGACGAAACTGTGAAATTGGCTATTACTGTCTCAGCGCAGTTCTTTTCCATCAGCCCATCATCACAAGTCATTTACAAAGCACGTTCAACAACGTCATCTGTATCTTCTTCCACATAATCTAAATCCAAATCCAACTTCTTCTTTCCACTGCTAACATACCTATTATTCACCCTCCTGTTCTTCAATATAACTTGAGAGCCCTTCATCAACTTAATGTACTTCTTCCTTGCACTCAATAGAGGATGTCTCTCAATGGATGTCTTGTCATTGAAAGGCTCTTTCAGAATAGCAGTACAAGTTTTGCTCTTAAGTGACAAATAAAACATATGGGGATGCCGTTCAAATGCCTTGTGAACTTTCTGTGGCAAACCTAGATACTTTTTAAGGCATAAAAGCTTTTTACGTTCAGCAGAGTGATCTACAAATATAGAAAGCAATTCATGAAGAAGCCCCACGACCCTCTTCTCTGCTACATCACTGTCTGGATTCAAATTTGAGATATCCTCATAAGGTGAAACATAGGGAAGCTTTTGGAAATCTTTCAACCAAATATCAATCTTTTTTCTCAGTCTTAAACCCTTTGATGGAAACAGGGGGAACTCGATCACATCCGTTGAGTCTTCAGAGCACAACCCCTTATTCATTGCATTCTTTTGCAGAACAGACAGTACTTTCCCTTCGCAATTAACAGCTAATCCCTTCAATCCGTCTCCAACCTCCACAATGCTAAAAGACGTATCGAGATTTCTCTCAATGTTGTGCAAGAAATCCTCTGGCAACCCCAAGTACCAGAGCATCCCTTGGACAATTTTGAAAGGCAAAACCTTATCTTTACTCATCAATACTAGCTTCTTCAACCTCTCAAGGATTTCCAGTTTACTTTGTTCACACACCCTTTTCTCTTCACTGTCAATTTCAATGGCTTCCTGGGTTAACCTAAACCAAGGTAGATTGTACTTAGGGCCTGTAAACTCCTCGAAAATTGATGGGTATTGCCTCAAGAACCTGGCAACCTTAATGGGCACCTCAAACTCTCTCCCTCTCTTTGAAACAGCAGATATAGCGATACAGCCGTTGGGGTCTCGTGATATGCAGTTCTTGAGGGAAATGATGCGTTTGAGCTCAATTGACTGGTGGATATGCTCAATTTTCTCATAGTAAGAGTCCCTCTTCCATTTCATATAGACATCTACATAGCTGGCTGTTTGTATGTAGAGATGGGGTGTCTTTTGGGTTTGGCAAGAGGATGGAAGGAGATGATTCTTCGAGAAGTAGAGAACGTATCTAAGGTTGCGATAGGTGTGCATGAATGAGAATTTTAATCTGAAATCAGAAAGAAGACGGAATAAGAGATTGAAATTTTTATTTGGAAAACCAGCTACAGGTAGGTGCTTCAATAGTCAAACACGATTAAAATATGAACACCTTATTTCTAACTCTGATGTCTTAAATATTCAGCTACAGATAGGTGTTCATGAATGAGAATTGTAATCTGAAACCAGAAAGAAGCCGGAATAAGACTGAAGTTTTTATTTGGAAAACAACCAGCTACAGGTATACATTTCAAGAGTCAAACATGATTTAAGTATAAACACCTTATTTCGAACCCGATGACTTAAATAATCAAATTGCTACAATTAGATACTTAAGTATCAGATCATACTTAACCTAATTTCAATTATCTTATCCAAAGATGTTACCTGAATGATCAATCAGCCACTAGAAGATACTTAAATAACATCACACTTGACCTAATCAATCTTATTCAGCTATCTGCCTCACTGACCAATCAGCCGCTAGTAGATACTTAAATAACAGATATAATCACGATTATCGTATCCAACTATACTACCTGAATGATCAACTAGCTACTAGTATAGAATTACATATCAGGTCACGCATCACATCATCACAATTATCTTATCCAATTATGCAGCATTAATGATCATCAACCAGCAACTAGAAGATACTAAACTTAGCTGATAACACTTGATCATGATCTCGTTTCTTTCCTTGAACTTGCCCGTGAACAATCGCTAGCTCAGATTAAACAACATCAAAACTACGCTGATGCTAAGAATTGATTATTCAGATTCAAGCAAAACATAGATTCAGAAAACAAAAAAAATCAATTGAGACAGAGAGAGAAAGAACCAGAAGCATACAGACACTCTTCCGAAGCTAACGTTTCCCAAACACCTCAGGCGCCTCCGAGACGCTTCAAAACCCTAGGCCAAAAATCCTTCAGTTTCGGAAATGAAAAACGAGGATCAACAAACTTAAGGCGGCTGCACAGGCGGGAGAAGTTGCAGGGCGGGCGGAGATCGTCGGTAGTGGCAAGAGAGAACTGCCGAGCACCAGCAGCAGAAAGAAATGCAGCGCGGAGAGAGAGAGAGAGCACTTCAATTTCACGCAAGAGTGACGACGAGAGCGGGAAGAGAGCAGAGATATTTATATCATGAACCGGAGTTGGGCCTCTTTGCTCCCCAATGTCCTCGTGAACCGGAGTTGGCCCCAAACCGAACAAAAACGTTTTTGTTTCTAATGGGGCCGTATGATCTTACCTTGGTATACTTTGAACTTATTGGCCAGCTCGTCTCCAACAAACTAGACGGGGAGGTGGCGTGGTCGCAATGCAAGTACCGCATATTAATGCTATGTACTTGGGGCTCGATCGATTCATTTGATTATTCAAATCAGGCCAACCTTAAATCAAATGATGTCCAGATATCCAATCCGGAAGAACAAGTTTTATGTGGGTCCAATGATCCGATGTTTCTCCAGTAAGGCATGGCACAGTCCGTTTCATATTGGCCAAAGCAGAAAGAAACCTTGTTTTATTTAACCAAACTGAAGCCCAAATGAGACCTCGGAGAAAGGATTTTTCAGGTTTGGTCTGCGCAGTCCTACCATGCTATGAAACTAAAACAGCAGGAAAGGCGGGAAAGAATTGTCTAAACTGTATTGATGCACTATAACGAATCAATGAAGTCAGATCTAATCCATCTATACCAGTATATACAAGGAGGTAGCGTAGTGGGAAAACAATCAAATCAGAAACTCAAAACTGGGGAAACAAAGTAAATAACGGAATATGTACATGTAAGTAGCCATACGAGGGGCGATGCGGAAACCATCCTGATGAAATCAACAAATACCAGAATCACCGATCATAGGTTAGTCAGGGGACCCAGCTGTAATGACTGACTACGCGCCGAAAGCTCTCCCAGATAGAACGCTGGAGACGAGCTTGATCAAAGACGGGGTTGTATTGAATCACAGTTTCAGAACATCCCACCACTTCTTCTTCCTTCTATTCTCCGGAAAAGGCAGATCTGGTAATTGAAAATTTTCCCGAGAAGTGAAAGGAAGTACAGAGACTATTGTTTTTTTGGATGAAACATTCTTACAGCTTATCGAGCAAACTAATTAGAAATATCTATTCACTTACCTCCTTCGGGATAAATTGAATTGTAGTGCACCTCAGCCCAGAAACTCAAGAAAATAACTACAAAGGTGGAAAAAAGAAAGCTACTATAAATTTTTATCACTTAGAGCCAAACCATGTTTGTTGAGCAGTTCCATATAGGTGGGAGTTCAAAGACATAGATTCACCACCAAAACATAAAAAAAGGATGAACATTAGTATATATGTGGCATCTCACCTCGTTTAGACTTCTGAATGTGTGGAAGGATCTCAACATAGCATGTGTCTTTGAATGAAGTTATTACAAAAATCTTAACCCCGTACTGCAATCATCAATATGCTTGCATCAGATATCAATAAGAGACAAGGTAGATCCTAGAGGTGAAAAAGAAACCGGATTATGAACTTTAATATAAGATATCATGAGATCCAGAAAATATAGAGGAATTGAGGCAGCGTGATTTTCCATACTGAATCTGCAGCAGCCTGCAATGTGACATGATCACCCCATTCTCCACACCTAGATGATCCAAGCAAAACCATTAACGATCATGAGAGAGGTTACTAACTGAAGATAATATATATGGTAATATACGTCGAGAAATATCAGAGATGAAAAGGAAATAATTCCCACTTGCTCATTTTCTTCAGATAGTCCGCGTAAGCCATTGGAACGTAACCATCATACAATTCAGGGTGAGATTTTAGCTGTTGTATGCGCATTCCATCGAAACATACATAGAAGGAAAAAACATGCACTGTGAGTTACTTTGCGTCATTAAATCAAAAACATATGCTGACTGCTGCTAAGTACCTGCTGAACAATTTCCTGCCTCACAAATTCGTGGTACTCGGGAGATCGGTATAGTTGATCTGATATAGCACGAAACTGAACAAAAAAGCTTATCAAGTTAGACAGAATTAACCTATGCTAAAAAGAAAAGGCTGAAGTGCATCCTAGCAATAAAAGAATACTCGTGGAAGTTGGAGCATTGACATCAGATATAACAGCAAGTTGGATTAACAAAAGTCGACAAGCCACTCAATCTCATCACTTTCAGAAAACCAACCTGACAGTTACCATCTCCTTGAATTTTGTTCTCAACCAGATCATACAGCTGCAATCTGAAACAGATAAATTGACCATTGATTTAGCGTCATGATCAACTGATAGGAATGACAGTACAGGGCGGAAAATGAAGGATACCTGTCTAGAAGCCTCTGATGATCCGATACCTCTTCATCAGCAGAAGGCATTTCCCCATTCACTTTAGGGATGTGCTGTGCAAAAGAATAGTCAGTAAATAACAATGCAAGAACGATAATGCGGAAAGGGATTAGATAATCGGACAGAAATAACTAGGGCCTACACTAAACATTATGACTGGAGGAAATCTCGTAAAAGCGTAGGCTCTTTTTCACACACATAAGAGATGAAAAGCCCAGCAAGTGTACACTTACAGGAATAGGAACCATCTGATTCAATCTCTTCCCCACTTCGCCATCAAGAGACTCATCTGCTATGTCCAATTGATCCGTAAAATCTTCCTCGACGTGTAATTCTCCCGAGCTAGGATAAGAAACACCTGTCCCTACCTCATCATGTATTTCTTCCTCTTTCCTACTCGAGTCACCAGCAAGTTCATGATGGTTCTCCACCACTGCACCGTTACCCAAATAATGACACAAACTACTCAATATATAAAAGGCCAAACCAAAACACAAAACCCCAACGACCAGAAGAATTTCCTACCACTGGGATGAGTATCGGAGAATCTTTTCGATGGAGCGACCCAATCCTGAGCAAGGATAGACGCTTGCAAGTCATCCATCCCAGAAGGAGGCTCTGCTGAAGCCTCATGAAGGGCAAGTCGGGACAACTCTTCTTGAAAAGCCAGTGCAATGATCTCATCATTCTCAACACAAGCCTGATCTGCCTCAACATAGCCTTCCCTCACATATTGGACCTGACTGAGGTCTGGGTCGTATCGAGTGACGCTGCTGCACGAACCAGCATTCGATATGGAACAAACATCTAGGAGATGGAGGCCCCAGCGAACAACATCAGCATCATGAGCAGTCATTGTACAATTTTATGTCCAATCCAATAGGCCCCAAAGCTCTGATTGCTGGAAACACAAACAATTCACTTAGCACCCGCTTTCGGCTTGTTTTCCATGAGATGAATATAATCGAAAATATAGCAACCAATGCTTACGATCATCTTAGCTTAAACCATATTGCCACCAGATACCACAAATCATCAGGTTCTCATGACTCACCGAGGAAAACTGAATCCGATCAATCACAAGAACCCTAACCTTACTTCAATCACAATAACAATGTAATCTACATAAACGGTACCAACCCCTAAAAATGGACTGCGACAACCATACAGGGAAAGCATCAAATCAACATAAGCTTCCCAGCAGAAGAAGAGAACATACCTTGTCGGCTATCAGCAAGGAAGGAACAGAACAGAACGACGCTGGAGATATCCTCTCGTTGAACGAACAGGATGAAGGGTTATCCCGCACGCAAAAAAAAAAAAAAGAGGGAGGAAATATATAATGTCGAACAATGTGGAGGAGGCGGAACCGCGAAGGGAGGCAGCGACGTAGAGGGACGTTGATTGAAGGGGTGGGGAGGGTTTCGTTGAGAGTTGCCGTCGGATTAAGCGGGAGGGTTTTCTTTGTTGAAAATTCGCTCCGATGATCGTATCGGGAAGGAATCTCAGCTATGATGGAGGGAGAGGGAGAGGGATCGGGAGAGGAGAGCCTTTGTGAAACCGAAATCGCCGCAATCTGACGTGGCACGTTTTAGTGGCGGTGGTGCCCCACCTGCAACCGGGATATTCGGTTCCTGATGAACGGGCAAATATTGAACTGAGTATTAAATATTGATCTGAGTATTATCCATTCACTTGAACACGTAACATCCAATAAAAATTAATGAAAGCACAAAATAGACATCATAATGGATTCACTGATAAATATTTTAATTGGTTCTTATCCATTCACTTTGTATGCGTAGTACACATCCAATATTTTCCCGATTGGGTTTATGATCCCTTACAAGTATTCCCACGGTGCACCCGGTGCATCATACATGGGGGCTGGGAATCAGGTCCATGTGATTGTGGGCGTATCATGCGCCCGGACTAAATATGAGCTTCGAGGCAAATGTTTAATCAATCAAAAGATATATATTTAGTTAATCAGGCACTGTCATTATTTTATATATTCCTCCGATGATAGAGAATTAAATCGAGGTTGGGAATTTCAACTGATCAAATGTAATTGAATATAGTTAACCTCATCTCGTATTGAATGAAGAAAATTTACACCAAAAGAGTTTTACCGATTCCCTCAACCCAAGTCTAGGCGATTTAGGTTGATGAAGTTGTCTTTCGTCATCTGTAGTCTCAGCGCCACGACGTCCCCAAATGGCATTATGGATCCATTTGTATACAAATGTGACTTTACCAAATTCAGGTGCAGTAACTTCTTCAGGTACAGACATATCACTACTTCGTCCACTGTTGAAGCGTGCGCAATGCTAACACAGCGCCACCGTATAATTTTGTCCATCCATTCTTTAAGATCTTTATATCGTGAATTAACTCGCACTTGTTCGATATTTCCATCATACCTTTAAGATCTTTCTGCATCAGTGTGCTGCAAGTATCTGCGAATAGGTGCAACAAATGTTCGCTGAAAAACTGATTTGAACAAATGTTCGAATTCCGCATAGAATGCAACCTCCAGCTTCAGTTAACCAGTGAATGGACATTATTTGGAAACCTGGAATTCGCAGAATTCTAATGGAGAATGAAACCTATTATCAGAAAACAGATACACAGCACGCTTTAATATCAAAGTAAAGCAGATCAGTCTTACAAAGGACGCTTAAGCAAGCACAGTTTTCAGGCAAGAATTCCCGATTTCAGTAACTTTGATCAAGTAATTGGAATGAACATATCCACTCATCACTATTTATATTCCTATACTTGTGTTTTACAAGACACGCATGTAGCAGCTAACTCATGTGTTTCAACCCACACACAAAAAAAAAAAAAAAAAAAAAAGAAGTAGAAGAAGAAAGGAAGAATCAGTTGTCAAGCAAGACAAAGCCAAGAGGGAAAAATTCTATTTTGTATCTACCTTGTCTTAGATTAAAAGGTCAAGTTTCACCTTCATAAGGCCTCTTTAGCACGTCTTCACAGCTTTCGGCTTCCAAGTTCGCCGAGCCAACCACCCATTCTCTCCTATTATCGGGTCCATGAACCTTCCCTTTAACAGTTCCTTCTTAGACCTCTCAGGCTCATCTTTTCTCCCATAGCTCTTAATCGGGTGTTGGGGATTGCCGTTAGCTGCCGCTTCCACGACTTGATCAACCATGGCCAGCACTTCGCTCATTTTGGGACGGAGCTTGGGGTGCCTTACGAGGCACCTATTGGCCACAGAAGCTAGTTTCTGCACAGACTTGATCGAGAAGTTGCCTTCGAGCTTTGGGTCCAAGATCATTCGGAACTTCTTTGTGTCAGATAAGTGGGGCCTCACCCATTCCAGGAGCTTCTGCTCTTTCCTGGGCCGGTTTCGGTCCAAAGGACGCCTGCCTGTTATGAGTTCATAGAGGAAGACTCCATAGCTCCACACATCACTCTTTAATGTTAGGTGCCCCGTTTGGATGTACTCGGGAGCTGCGTATCCAATTGTTCCTACAACCTGCTTCCAAAATCAGAGAATCAAGGGAAGCAGTAGGCTCTCTAATTTCTGTAAAATAATGTACATAATTATGAACCTTCTGATGGGCTTCTACATTTCGCTAACTGCAGTTTTTTTCCCCATGCAGTTTTCTTTCCCCCAAAACCACAAGTATAGCACAGACTCGACAATTGAAGTCAAAGAAGGATATATTTTATTTTGTTTTAAACGAAGCCCTTAACCATAGATAATCAACATTCTGTTTTTTTGGGAATATCTCATGTGATAGAATTAACACAAACATACCGCAGTGGAGACATGACTCTCTCCATCGGAGGGCCCCAGCCTTGCCAATCCAAAGTCTGACAGTTTTGCATTCCATTGTTCATCCAGAAGAATATTGGAAGACTTGAAATCCCGAAATATAATCTGAACCATCATAAAAGTTTAGTTATAAGCAAAATTTACCCCCCACTTTAATTCTTGGAAAAGCATATAGACAGCGAAAATTAGCTTTACGCAATATGTAAATTAATGGATGGATGTGATTATACAAGTTACTAAAGATTAAAACACAATACAGAAGCTTAAGGTAGACCATCCATGTAAGAGAAAGGAAGAGACTTGATAGGGTGAAGAAAATATAAATGTCAAACCTTGAAATCCATTCCTTCGTGAAGGTAAGCAAGGCCTCGGGCGGTATCCTGGGCTATTTTCAATCGCATCGCCCATGAGAGAGATGTTTGGAATCTGCTCAATAGGTGATCCTGCACACTGCGGTTTGGCATGTATTCGTACACCAGCAGGCGCTGGATCCCTCTCTCATCGTCTTCAGCGCAATAGCCCAATAGTTTGACAAGATTCGAGTGTTCAACTACTCCCAGAACATTTACTTCCGTAACCCATTCCTTGTGGCCCTGAAACCAAGGTGCCAGCAGAAATATTAGCACTATGACCTGAGAGATATCTAGGAACCAATAACTAATTAAGAAGGTGCCTATGCAAATGATAAAACCAGCATAACGACCTTAAAGACAGGGTCAATGGGTGCTAAAACTAGCAAATCCAAACCGACTAAACTAGCAATTTCAAACTGACATCACATCTTTTTCAATTGATTAAAACAATAAGAGAACAATCATGGAACCCTGCGTTCAAAACATAGACCATTTTCTCAAATACGCATCTGAAATTTCTGAAGTTAATCTCTCCAGTAACCCAACAATGCAGTCCATTGTACGTTCTGATAGGAAGGGTGGGGGGGGGGGGGGGGGGGGAAGAAAACTGTGACAACAGCCTTGCCTGCAAGCCTCTCCTGCTTAGTTGTTTGACTGCAATTTCAATCTTCTTCTGTGGATCCTCTGAGCTTCGGATCACGCCACGGTATACCCCACCAAACCCACCTTCTCCAACCATAAGGGATCGACTGAAATTCTTGGTTGCAGACTTCAACTCCAAGAACGAGAATTCCCTCAAATTGCTCTGCTTCTGAGACAGAATGGAGAACGAGTTTATCGCGGAGGACTCTGTGCTCAGTTCCGAAACATTCTGGGAGTTGAACTCCGACCAACTTGTTCTCATTTCACGGTCAGCTGACATGGACGTCGAGGTGGAACGGACAGAAACGGACTTGGTGGTCTTTGGCTCATTGTTTTTTTCACGAATTGAAAAGGGAAAGCACTTCATAGCCCCCGAGAAACGCTTACTTCCCTGCAGTTCCATGACTAATTTTACCATAAAAAACTTCACTGATATACCTGCGCGAGGATCGGAAATCTGAAAAATAAATCAAGGGTTTCAAAATTAGAGGCTTTCCAACGAGAACATAACTCTACCAACAAAAGTTCAGCATGATTGAAGAAATTGTGCCCCTATGATTCTAAGCTTTCAGCAGCCTTGAATACTAACATAAACTATATCATCGGTCCTTGAAATTCTGAAATGAGAAGATTTGAAACGGTAAAATTCTCAAGGAAAATTCCTCCGGCTGAGCAAAATGATTCCCACTAGACCAGGTCAACCTAAATTTTCCATATGCTAAGCTCATCATCATCAAAATTCAAACTTTGATACCTTCTGCATGATTCAGAGACTTTGTTCCTTGTCGGGTACAATCAGTAAAAAGAAACAAGAAGATCGGGAAATTTAGCTTCCAAACACTTTGCATCTGCAAACCCACAATTTCTTTAGAGTCAAATTACCTGGTACTGGTCTCTGCAATTGAGCTCAAAGATGAAGAACCCCGGAGGCCCCAACCTCAATTCAAAGATGGCTCATTTTGGAAGATTCTGGGAGAAACCCATGAATCTAGAAGCTGGAACTCAACAACTTGAGCTTGCCAATCAATCTTAGAGCACAACAAGAAGCATCCCATGAAGCGGGGAGGCTACAGGGCAGCTGAATGTAGCTCACCAACCCCAAAAAAAAAAAAACCAATTTTAAAAAAGAAACAAATTACAAAAAAGAATACCAGACAAAAATTGGAAGAGAAAAGGATGGGGAAGAGGTTTGGTTAGGCCACGAGAAAGAAAGTAAAAGGGCAAGGGATGTTCAAGGCAGAGGACCGAGTAGGAAGGTAGAGAACTCGCTTTTCACAGAAAAAAGAACACTATCATATGACCGGGAACTCGTCCACCCGAAACAGGATGATCCCTGTCTTATATTTCGTCTGATATATAAATTATTTATCTTTGTCTGTGTCCGGATATATTATATGTATTCAAATTAAAGTTGGAAAATAATAAACAATAAACAAGAGAGGAATTTTTGGACTTTCACGTATCAACGTGCATATCGAAAACATAGAAAATTAAGCGGTCATATGTCATGCTGTTCAAATTTGTCTTTTTTTGGAAAATCAAAAAAATACTTTAGGTTTTATTTAGTTTTCGAATAAAAGATTTACTTTACCCAAATTAACTTCATTCTTCCACCAATTCAACACTATAGTCATTACTATTTTATTTTTTCTCCATTTAATAATAATTTTTTGCACATACTTTTTTCTAATCATTTTTACAATTAATTTTTTAATAATAAATTCATTATCTACTTTAACATATATAAATACGTGTATATATATATATATTATTATCCATTCATATATTTATCAAAAACTTGCAATTATTATACAAAATCAAGTTAAATTGAATCATGATCCAACTTGAAAACAAAACGCAAGCTTAATCTTTTAATTAACAGTAATACTCACTCTGGTCATATACCTAATTTTACAACATGAGAGGAGTATTAATTTTTCTTTTCAATGTCTCTTCTCATGCAGCCTTTATAAAAGTATTAAAGGTTACACCTCCTCTCAACGAATGCATCTCTTGAGATTCGAACTCGCGTTCTCTTCTTAGGGATTGAGTTGTTAACCAACAACTTATTATTTGTTTAAAAGGTGGTGATTACTCAATCATTCAGGTTTGTGTGGCTAACTCGATCATCAATAGTTGTATGGTCGACTCCTTGTCTCCTCCTGGCTGGCCCTATGGCCATCAGTCTTGTGGTTGTATTGGCCGGTGCCTCAATCGCCATCTAAATGAAAATTATGATGTGTTCAATAAAATGTTACATTTTAAAAAGAATATTTATTAAAAAGAAAAACCTATGAGATCATGCTATATAAAAAAAAATCCACATTACTGAATACAAAAGCAAAAGTTTTTGCATTTTTGTAATGTAAGTTATCTTTGCGGCTTGCACTGAATTAGTGAACCAATTGGATGGATCGGATTCACATTAAGCTTAACTTAAAATGGGCTTTGAGTTTGACTTTCTTTCTTTCCTTATCATTATAGAGAAAACAAGACAAAAGACAAGCATGATTGCGTCTCTTCAATTGAATATGAAGACATTCCAGACTGTTTTAAAAGTAGACCCGCATATCATATGTATATCAGTAGGAATATCTACATATATATATATGTATATATATATATATATATTAAGATCACTATTTCTGCTTAGACTTTTGGTGCAACAAGCGCATTTTCTTTTTATATCCCCGCGTTGTTTTTCCCCTCCCCAGCTGTCACGCCAAAAATTGTGCTTGCATTTACAAAAAATGACAAAAAAGAATTATCTAATTTCTCTTTGAAAAATAACATAACCCCGTTCTCCGGACAGTCAGTCGTACTTTCAAAATCGTCAAAATCTACACGAGTGGGAAGCAGCAAAACTAATGAACCAAAGCACAGTCCAAAAGAAAAGGAAAAAAAGAAAAGAAAAAAAAAAGGGACATAAAAATTTCCTCTATTTCGTGGAGATGTTTGTATAGTAATAATTATCACTATCTCATTTGGTATTAGTCTGAAACTTTCCGAGTACAAAGTCTTCTAGTGGAGCTTCTCTGAGGAGTCAACTCAACGAGACGAAAGGAAAAGATTATTGAATCAATGTGCTGGAAGGTGGTTCTTTTCAGTTTCTTCTCCACTCCAATCATTTTAAGGTTGAAAACAGCCTTATCAATTTGTCGACAGCGGATGGATATAGATCTGCCGGGATTAAGGAAGTGTTTTCACATTCTTAAGGAACTTACATCCGTGTTGTGTGTAGATATATATGTATGTAGCTTTTGGCCTCGAAAATCACTTCTTTTGTCCGTCGTCGTCGATAAACTTAATACTTGGATCCCGAGCATGGTTTCATTACATGCCTGTCCAGCATCTCTTCGAGCTAAACTTGAGCCCTGAAAATTCTGTCTGCTTGAATTCGTGCGGACCTTCCTGGATAATGGGAGCTTGGCTCGACATCGTACTTTGCCATACAGATGAAAGTTTGATAATGATTGGGAATATTAATAAGGCCCACCCAAAAAAAAAAACAAAAAGGAAAAACAAAGGCCCAATGAGCCCTCAGAAGGATATGACGGCGTCAAATTATCCTTTTCTTTTTCTCTTAATTAAGGAAGAGCGTTCACGGTGGGACTCGAACCCACAATCTCCCGCTCCGGAGGCGAGCGCCTTATCCATTAGGCCACGCGAACTGATTGATGTCTCGGTACCAACTTGAAAGAGCACAACTTGACATCATCCTCTAACAATGAGTAAATGATCTACTCTGCGTCGAAATCCCGGTATCGCCTCTCTCAAATCCCGAGGGATTAGTGCATCGCAAGTTAGAAATCCGTCCAAAAGAATCAGATAACAGAAACAAACTGCAAGTTGGAATCCGAGCAACTTTTAATCACAATTAAACAAAGTGTGATAAGGCCCTTTCAAATATATATATATCTATCTTTACAGTGCTGAAATATACAAAAGCCAGCATTTGTCCGAATGTTTCTATCACGAATAAGCTTAAAATTCAACAACGTTGTCTACGACCAAACCACTCCGGGTAGCAGAAAAAAAATGCACATAACCTCCATGGCAACTATATACCATTTTCGTCAGTCACGTCGCCTTTTTGGTTAGAAGAACTGCATTCTCAGAGTAAATGCTGCACAAGCCTGAATGTCTACATGTTCAAAGTCTCAAACAAGCTTACATGATCAAATATCGGACTTCTTTACCTGTACTTCATATATCTACTGAATTCCTTCACGCCTTGGAGCTTTCAGTCCCGGAGATATCACTGTCAGTAATCCGTTAGATAGGATCTCAAATAAGACCTTGTCGAGGTGCCATTGAAATGATTGGCAATTCCAGACTCGTGCTTTAGCGCTCTCAGTCAGTCATGGGCCAGATAATATCAAAAGATCTCAGAGTCGATTCACCGAGGTCCCATTGAGATGGAAATACCCACGGGCATTGCAAAACTCTTCACCCACACCTCAGAATCCATAAACGACTTCCGGATCAAAAGAGCAGCCCTTTCCATGTCCGGCCTTCTACGAGGATCATCCTCCACGCAGTCGAGCGCCAAATTCACCATCTTCTCAGCAACATCCACAGGGTACGAATCCTTCAACCTCTTATCAATCCACCTCCTCACATCACCTCCATTAACCGCTTCTCTCGCTCTCTCTATGACACTCACTCTCTTCTGACGCCCATCATCAAACACATACTTCAGCGCCTCCTCTCCGCTCAGCAGCTCCAAGATCACAACCCCGAATGCATACACATCAGACCGCCGAGTAGCAACACCAGTCGACACAAACTCAGGTGACATGTAACCTCGAGTCCCCTCTAACTTCATTGCCTTGCTACCTGTTCTTCGGAACTTCCTATCATCTCCAGAATCCTTCGACTCAAGGTTCTCCTCTTCCACTGCCTCCCCACACAATTCAGCTGTCCCAAAGTGGCAGATTTGAGCATTCAAGGAATCCTCCATGATCACGATGCTGGAGCTCTTTATGTGATTATGGACGAAACCCGAGTTTCTCCCCGTGCAGTTGTGGATGTAATCGAGTCCGTTAGCTATATCGGAGGCGATCTTCATCCTAGAGAGCCAATTAGACAGCACGGTGAAACTGGGGTTTACGCTGGTCCTCAGGCACTCGCCGAGGCTCGCACCTTTAACGTACTCGTACACGAGATAAATACAGCTCCCCGAAATGGAAGCACCGAGGAGCTTGATTATGCTCGCATGGTGAATCTTACAGATCAGAGAGAGGCGTTCGCTGAGCTGTGGAGTGTCCATCTCGCGCTTGAGCTTCCTCTGGAAGACGACAACGTCTCGGCCGCGCAGCGTGCAGCGCCACGAGGAGGATGAGCTGGAGGAGGAGAACCGTCGGGCGGAGAGGCCGTCGGTGGCGGCGCGGATCTCGGAGAAGTGGTAGATGTTGGGGTTTTCCGGCAGGAGCTGGTCTTTGAGGCGGGAGAGAGAGGGCTGCGTTGAGAGGGAAGAGTTTGAGGAGTAATTGTTCTGACTGGAATTGTAACCGGCGAAGTTGATGCTCGTGAAATTGCTTCGCACGGACGAAGATTTCGAATTTCTCGAGGATGACGGTCTCGCGGTTCTCGAGGGCTTCGGTTCCATGGCGTCCACCGCCATTTTCGTCCTGCACATAGATGTCCCGACGGATGGGTTAGGCGTCCGCTATCGTGGGGTATGGGGCGTACTATTGGAGTTTTGCCGGATTTTGAGGTTTCCGTGGAGAGGGAAAGAGTAGACTGCCTCGTGGCGGTGGTGGAGAGGCGGCGCCGCCGTCTGGTTGCTGGAGGGAGGAGTATTTCATTGGTCCAGACGCGTAGAAGGGCGGCGATAGGGACTATTCGTTCTTTTTTTCGGTACAAAATGCTGAAATTCAGAAATCCAATTGATCTGAAAATAATTCAGTCAAGAATTGAGACCCGAGATCTTACCTAAACATAACAGTCACTGAACGCTTGAATCAATTCAACAGGGAATATGTATTCCGTTGTTTGATGAATAGAAACGAGGAGGAAAGCAATGGGACTCCTATTCCACATTCCGTTCTGGGATTTCTTTTTTCCCCTCATTTTATATGAATAACTGTTCTTGGAGGTATGCAGTCAAGTCCTTATCAAAGACTTGTCTGAACGAGAACGGATTTTTATGCTTCAACTGTTCAATTGACGGACATATACATTCGATGACACGGCAAATGGAGCCTGTAACACGTCAGTCTACAACGCGTTATACATGGAATATGTATCACCTTAATGGTAAATCCGAACTTGCAAAGGTACAATATCAAATCGTTCACTTCTTCTCAAGAAATGCGAATCGATGACCATCTAAATGCTTTCTGAGCTGATAATATATATGCTCATGCTCCCAAGGAAGGGACAATACTTGAGTTCAGTGACTGAAAATTGAGTCATTTCCAAATACAAGAGTAAATGTTTTGTATTTGAATAGCCGATTGAAAATTTCGTAACTAGCCCCAATAATTTTCCTCAAGAAAGATCCGCCTTATGTTCTTAAAAGCGGATTTTTGTTACAGGAGCCACTGATACAAAAAAAATAATTTATTTATTTTGATGATGATATTTGGCATTGGTCGTATTTATTTAACCTCATTTCCTTTTTTACCATAGACTACAGTATTATATCTAATAATGAGTCGACGATGACGAATTATCGATGCAATGCAACCATCGAGGTTCATTTTATTGTGTGTACTGTTACTTGATTATGATTGGAATATCCCGCGTTAGATGTCCCGAACGAGGTTCGCTGCAGAAAGCATTGCTATTGGTTCGCTCATTCCGTCGAAAACTCAGATAAGATGAGGAAGGCAGTAGTTTGCCTTCTGCACCCTCGCACTTCTTACTCGTACGAGGTTCTGCTAGTCTCATGCTCAGGGAATCTGAATCGAATGTGCAGAATCCGATCCGGAGACGGTTTGTGGAGATAAGTCTGTTGGGCACTTCCTTTGATCAGTCCAGGAAAAAGGAACACTAGGAAGTTGGTTTAAGCACTTGCCCGAGTAATCCTAAGTCGGGTCTTTAGGCCACAATGCAACATCCGTGGAGAAAGTCTTATCATACGTCCTAGGTTCGCCCGAAAACTATGGTCCGGTAATTATTGGTAATGAGTCTCTGCTCCGGATATAATCCTAGGTTGCCAAGGATGGACCCAGAATTTTGGTCGATAGGGACAAGGGAAAGTAACTTGACCTAATCAGGGACGAATATAAGTAATTTCACTAAAAATGATTATAAAAATTTATAATTTTCATATAATGTTAAAATTTTTGAGAGCCCGACTGTCACCCTAGAGTCGCTCTACAAGAATGGCTCTTTAGGCCTCAATACAACATCCTTAATATACATCCTCGAAGAGGTTCGGTCGGAAAACTAACTATAACTCAGTATTACCAGCAATGACTCTGCCCCGGAATCAAATTACCAATCTGAAGGAGTGGAAGTCCTGCAACATCTGCAGCATCGAGTGTATTGCAGAGGGAAATGTTCCATCCCCCAAATATCGATGTTTGGTTCCAAAATGATCACTTTGCTGATATCCACAAGAAGAAAGGTTTATGTACAGATCAAAGATCTATTGTCTCGGAAAGTACAGTCGATACACTCGCGTTAGCCCCGGAAATACAACTCCTTATTATTGGACTTAACTGTACATACTACAAAGTACCATCAGTCCTCTACTTGCATAACAGAGTTTCTGCAACCTTTGTAACATTCTCAACGGTGAAACCGAACTTCTTGAAGACCTCCGAATATGGCCCACTTGCTCCAAACTCATCCACCCCGATCACCACTCCTTCCCTCCCGACGTACTCCCTCCACCCGACAGGCGATCCGGCCTCCACACTCACCCTCTTTATCACGTTCGAGGGAAGAACCCTTTCCTTGTACTCCCTCGGCTGCCAGTCGAATAGCCGCCAGCAGACCAGCGACACCACTCTCACCCTCCTCCCGCCCTCTCTCAACTTCCTCGCACTCATCTCGCAGAGGCACAGCTCTGACCCAGTACCAATTAGTATGATCTCAGGCAATTGTCCGCCTGAATTGTCGCTTATTACGTATCCGCCTCTCTGGACTTCCTCCGACACTGTTCCTTCCAAGTTTGCCTGTACCTTCTGTCGGGACAGCGCGATCAGACTTGGCCTGTCTCGGTTTTTAACAGCTACCTTATAGGCCCCAGCAGTTTCGTTTCCATCTGCAGGCCTAAATACCAGGAGACGGGGGATGGCTCGGAGGCCTGCAAGCTGCTCCACGGGCTGGTGGGTCGGCCCGTCCTCCCCGAGCCCGATTGAGTCATGGGTCATGATATATATGACTCCGGCATGGCTCAAAGCGGAAAGGCGTATCGGGTTCTTCATGTAATCAGAAAAGATTAGGAAAGTGGCCGCAAATGGGATCAGGCCACTCCCATGCAACGCTATCCCGTTCGAGATCCCACCCATCGCATGCTCACGGACTCCAAACCGGATATTGCGGCCCCATGGGGAGTTTGACTGGAAATCGCCGTGATCGTGGAGGTAAGCTTTGTTCGAGGTGGCAAGATCAGCGCTTCCTCCAATCAGTCCTGGGAGGACTTTAGCCAGATGGTTCAGGCACTTGTCTGAGTAACCACGAGTAGCATCCACAGGATCAGACATATTCCATTTCTGTCCAGACCATATTAGAAAACCATCAGCCAATTCAATATGTTTAGCCGTGCACTAAAACTGCAATGAGAGATATCCAGGGACACATTCTATTTGGTATTTACCGGCAACAAGTTTTCCCATCCCGGAAGCAGACCATTGCTAAGGAGCAATCGAAGTTCTGCTACATGTTGAGGGTATTTGCTTTGGTACGCGTACAGCTTCGAGTACCACTCTTTCTCAAGTCTCTCTCCGTTATCTATCTGTTCTTGCATTTCCCTGAACACAGGCAATGGCTTTATATGAATCCACTTCTATTGGAAATTCTGCACACATTCAACAGGTCATTGAAATGCCCAAAATATTTGATATCATATAAATGCGGACCTATGCAACATCGGGATGACATGGAAAGGCTCTCGGCAACCCCAATTGATTCTCTCTCTCATCTTCTTTACATCTTCTTCATTGAAGGTCCCATGATGTGCTTTGGACGTCCCTTCTTTTCCTGACAGTTTCCCTATCAGAGTTTTCACCTGCAGTTAGAGGAAGATTTCCATATAAGCATGTTCTTTCGAACCATTATAATGGAATTATAGCAAGAGAAGTCACAAAATGTGTCGAAAGGCGATAAAAACTTCCACGGACCTTGATGAAAGTAGGCCTTTCGGTCTCATTGAAAGCTAAATGTAGTGCATCTTTGAAAGATTTAAGATCACTGTGAATGTTCTCGACTGTAATCGTATTCCAACCGAGTGCTCTGAATCGAGCAGACACATCTTCGGAGAAAGCCAATGAAGTAGGTCCATCGATGGTGTTATGATTGTCATCATAAATTAAGGTGAGCTTGTGGAGCTTCCAGTGAGCAGCCAAAGAAGCGGCCTCATGGGCTATTCCTTCCATTGCGCATCCATCTCCCATTATGCAATATCTGCGGCGAAAAATGAAGAAATATATTAATGCTGTTGACGTTATAGCGGTCGAATCCAAAAGTAGATTATCATACGACTTACGTCCGATGGTCAAAGATTACTGCATCGGGTTTGTTATATCGAGCTGCTAAGTGGGCTTCGGCCAATGCGATGCCTACGGCATTAGCTACACCCTGTCCAAGGGGGCCTAAAAGCAAAATTCAAAACGTAAAATTTAACCAAATTCTATAGAACAAGTCATTGCTTGGTGGCAATAATATGACTCTTTCACGGGACAAAGAGATCTAGATGGATTCGTACCAGTAGTTACTTCAATTCCTCTGGTCACTATATTCTCAGGGTGACCAGGAGTCCGACTGCCAAGCTTGCAGAGACGCTGTAAGTCTTGTATCTGCGGACAAAGAGTGCTTCTCAATTGCATCGAAATAGTTAAGAAAGTGATCTCAAAGAAATATAGAAGAACACGAAAGAAAGTTCATGAGGCTAAGCATTCGACATGTTGCTCGATGCAGAATACAGAATCATCCGGATGATCCCCAAACTGAGTCTAGCAATTGACATCAACCCGTTTTTATCGATCCAATCCTAACCTTCTGCTTGACATCGGATTAGACGAGTTCAAGCTGCAGAATATTATCGATTCAGCTTTTTCTGAAACTGTTCATTGCCGCGAATGAACGGTATCCAAGCCGATCAGCTGCTTAAAATCAATTAAAAAACAGCATAGCCAAAGGTTCATGCGCTGATCATGAGTAGTTCATGCTCACCTGAACAGAGTCAAAACCAGCAAGATGGAGGCATACATACTGAAGCAGACACCCATGCCCCGCGCTCAGGACAAACCTGTCCCTGTTAATCCAATCCGGGTTTCTCTGGTTATACTTCATAGCGTGCCTATATAACACATACCCGACCTCGGCCATCCCGAGGGCCATTCCAGGGTGACCGGCCTTGGCATTCTGCACCGAATCCACTATCAGCATCCTAATATTGTCCACGCACCTCTTGTCCACCAAATCCTGCAAGACATCAAAGTTAATAATATCATTGCCGTTTAATTTGTGACTGATCCGTGAAACAGATTGAACATAAGTGTAAGTTTTCGACCACCTGAAAGATATCATCGTCAATGTCCTCGAACTTGTCCCAGTTGATACTTGGGAGCTGGTGGTGTCCGTATGCTCTGCTCAGCTCTTCCGTCCATGAAAGCTTGTAGTCCTTGGAGAGAGACTTCGGTCTGGTGGTTACCTCAGTTCTGAGGCAACAGTAGGGTTTAACTATATGCCCTCTGCATGATCTGCTCTGTCTCTGGGTAATGACATCCCCGGAAGGTGGAGAGGGGGGTTGGTAGAACAGTAGGGATGATATCGCCATGGAGGAAAAAGATGGGATTTTCTGTTCGCAGGCAAAGAGATGAAAGCAACCTCAGAGATACCGAGCCTCGCCGCCATCGACGGGGGAGTTTTATATGCACCCATGGTACCGCAAGGGGCAACAGGTGGACTACTGAATCAAAGCGAGCCATGGACATCTCACGCGATGATAAAGGCGAGTTTGACTAGGAGTTCTTGCAGGGGACAGCACAACAGAGAGCAGAAAACTGAGAAAAGGACTCCATGGACGTGCCTCTCATGTAGAGGACCAAACTTCTTAGTGCACTTGGCAACATTTGGAGTGTCACATATCGAGCTTGATAGAAGTTCAAAAGGTCACTTTTGCCCTCATTGACTTTGGCTTTCTTTTTCTTTACTTTTTATTTTATTTTATATTGATAAGTAAAAAGGGACCGTGGGGCAGCCGATGCAGCGATATATGGCCCGAATTCCGGTCGCAGATGTACTATTTGAGCCGTAATTATACTGGGATCCAAGGGTCCAGGTTCATCACCGTATACTCAGTAAGGTATCAAAAGAACAATACTCATTTACAATTCTATAGTCCGAGAATACTATCACTACACCATTTATGTACAAGTTTATAGTCTGAGTACTACTACCTCAAGTTAGTTCGACAACAAATAGGAGGACATTCCCCTCTTATTTGCTCCTAGACTTGAAGCTCTGATCTAGTTCTTGGAACACTAGTACGTTCCCAATTGATTTACACTTCATTGGTGATTTTGACTCAGCTAAACCACAAATTGTCCTTAGCTTATCAGCTGGAATATAATTCTTGTATTATAGTGTAAAGTTGATATTGATGGTGAAATATTTTTAATATAATTTATATTCTTATACTTAAATAAAGTCTATTCACATGAACTGTTGCTTGTCAGCTGCAGTATGTGTTGTGGCTTAATGACTTGTTTAGATCTCGATGAAAGGACTTGGAGACATTTTCACTGGCTTGTGCGAAAATCCAATTTTGATTACTATACCTCCATTGATGGGTTGTTTGTCTTTGCTGAATATATCAGTCATAAATGTGGCAAAAAGAAGCCAAAAAAAAAAAAAGACCACAGAAACATGAGAAAAGTACAAATTTATCCCAAGTCACAGTTACAGATATGTTGAGAGAACTTTTCAAGAACTTGCATACCCAAAAAAAATAATAATAACAAAAAAAGCATTGACCATCGATTGTTTTCTTCTTCTTCATTGGTATGATGACGATGTGATATGAGTAAAATGTTCCCCTAGCAGATAGGAAGAGGAGCTCCGTTCCACTCCTTGAGGCAGTCCATCAATGGGTCGATCAACTTCCCTTCACACATTGCCGTGAACACCTTGTCGAAGTCCTCCCCTGGGGACAGGACCTTCTCCCCCGTGAGCATCCCAGTCCCGAGCTCCTCCCTCACAAACCGGTACAGCGGATAAGACCGGCATTTCTCGATCCGGTTCTCGACCTTGGAGCTCCCAGCCTCGTGCTCAGCACGTGCCTTCTCCACTTCCTTCGGGAGCACCGCCTTCAGCTCCTCCTCGAAGGCGGCTATCTTCTGGAAGATGGAGGTGGTTGGGTTCAGTTCTTTTTCCCCGTTGCTCAATGCGGAGTCGACCAGGACTTGTCTCAGCTTCTGCATCAACGGGTAGTTCGGGCTGCAGGGGTCGTCAGCGTAGGCGAACACATGCTCCCGCTCGACGGTCTGGATCAGGCCCAGCTCGGAGTGCCGGGCCTCGTGGAGTTCCCCTTGAGGACCCGTCAGGAGGACTTTCCTAGCAACTTGGCCGACGGTGTTCCTCACTGTGCTCTTTAGGATCTCCTCCAAGTGCCTCAAGTCAATGGCTTGGCAGAGGGCTATCAGGAATGTGGAGGACATGAGTTTCAGCACGTCCACCGCCTCGGCCGTCTTCCGGGACGAGATCAGACCCAGCGAGTTCACGTCTTGGTTGTGTTGCTCCGCGCTCTGGACGTGGTTCGTCACCGGATTCGCCAGGAACTGGAGCTCGGAGCAGTACGAGGCCATTGCGATCTCTGCCCCCTTGAACCCGTAGTCCAAGCTCGGGTTCCTCCCACCGGACAAGTTTGAGGGGAGCCCGTTGTTGTAGAAGTCATTCACGAGCTCGGAGAACTGAGCGAACATCAGCTTCCCGATCGAGGCGAGTGCGAGCCGGGTGTTGTCCATGGACACCCCGATCGGGGTCCCCTGGAAGTTCCCGCCATGGAGGGCCTTGTTCCTCGAGACGTCGATTAACGGGTTATCGTTCACGGAGTTAATTTCCCGCTCGATCATCTTTGTTGCAGCCCGGATCACTTCTATCTGGGGCCCGAGCCACTGGGGAGATGTCCTCAGGGCGTAACGGTCCTGTTTGGGCTTCTGGAGGGGGTCCATTTCGTGCAATCTCTCGGCCTCTTTGACGTAAGAGCTCCCGTCTAAGATGTGCTCCATTATGGCAGCGGCCTCGATTTGGCCCGGGTGGTGCTTCAGTTTATGCGTCAAGTGGTCCGTGAATTCGGGCTTGCCTTGCATGACTTCGGCGAAGATTGCCGAGAGAACCTCTGACATGACTGCCAATATGTTGGCCTCGAAGAGGACTATGGATGCCAAGCCGGACCCGACCGCCGTGCCATTCACCATAGCGAGGCCTTCCTTGGGCTGCAGCTCGAAGAACCCGCTCTCAATCCCAGCCAGACTGAAGGCCTGGGTAGCATCCAGTGTCTCGCCATTGGGCCCGACGGCCTTGGAGTTGGGCCTGCCCGTTAATAGCCCAGCAATGTAGGACAGTGGGACGAGGTCGCCCGATGCCGTGATGGTTCCCCTAAGCGGTAAGCACGGGGTGATGTTGTGGTTGAGGAGTTTTGTGATGGCTTCCAGGATCTCAAACCTGATGCCGGAGTACCCCTGGAGGAGGGTGTTGATCCTCACCAACATGGCCGCTCGGGTTGCCGAGTGCGGCAGCGTGTGGCACGACTCTGTCCCGTTCCCGAAAATGCCAGCATTCAAAAATCTGTGACAATAAAACTTCATTAGACAGCTAGCATTAACGTTAACGATAGCAATTAAAGAAGTGAATGGGACGGCCAACTGTATTGCAGGTTGGTCTGTGGATTTTCCACAAGAAATGGACTCTTGTCTTGATAGGGACAAATTGATTGTAATCAAATGAGCCTTCTTGTTTAGCCCACTCCAAGTGGGCCCCCCATTAATCTAAACTTTGCAGCTACTTTTATCGCACATATATATATATATATACGTTTTAACAATTCATAAAAAAAAAAAACATTTAACATACTTCTATTAAATAATGAGAAGCCACTTAGAATAAATTACTATTATTATATACATATATATGGCGTAAAAATGGATGAAAAAAACAATATTTCATTTTCTTGGAAGTAATGTGCCTGCAAATCATAATTTAAGTTTTTTTTCCAGGTTACAAAAAATATTATTTTTAATTACTCTTTTTTTTCCGGTTATAAATGAGGCCCAATGTCTAGTACAATAAAAGATATTTTTTTTCTTTTTTTTTATCTAAAGGAAATATAATCGAAATATTATGAGAGAATTCCAGTTTAACCAATAAGATGGTCCCTAAATTTAATTTGGGGACACAAAGAATCCACAGTTTGCATAAATGAGTGAGCTGTTATCATTTATGTCTTTTGGACAACTCTCAGGTGAATCCGCAAAATATGCACTCATTAAATTATTAATTAGATACTACCGAAAAAAAATATTAAATTAGATTGTAACCGGAAAAGATTATTAAATTAGATTGAGAATATGTCACAGTCTCTACTAAAAAAAATTAAATTTAATGTTCAGAATGTTCGAACTACACATAGTGCATGTGTAGCCAGCTACATGGAGGATCGATATCATAGGATGTTTCATTTTTTTTAATACTTAACATGTAAAAACTATTATGGCAACCGACGGATATGTGTCATAGAAAGTACATTTGCTATAAATTACGTGAAGACTTCGTGCCCTGAGTTCAACTGGGATGTTAAGGGAGTTGAACCTGTCATCTACCAACCATATAAAAATGTTCACTTATCCACATATAATAAAGAGCACAAAGGCCCATTATATGTTTTTCTTCCTGTCCACTAGTAATATATATATATATATATATATATATATATATAATTCATGACAAATACATGTAGGACAATATGTATTATTCCCGTTTTTAGATTCTAAAAAGAAAAAGAAAAAGAAAATATATTTTCCTGAAAAAGGAGAAAAAACACATCTCCTTAATTTTTCACATTATAGAGAGAATGATTTTCTAATTTCCATGTATGAGTCAATATTATTCCTCATCTCTAATTAGAGACGTCTAGATAAATTTTCTCGATAATCTTTTTATCTTGTATAATATGTATTTTAACAAATCTGACCAATTTTTCCATGGGACCATGGCTTTTTGTTCCATGAGCACAAAGTTTACTCTCATCAATGGCAAAACCCGTAATTTTCCTAGCAAACTCATTTTATTATTAATTAACTTGCCAATCAGCTTATAATACAATGATTATCGAAAGATGATATGATTACATTATTTTGACCCAAACTTACTCAATCGGTGACATGCCAACTAGTTAACGGCACACAAAATCCCCAGAACAAATTTATTAGAAGTATTTACGTGCATGTATATATATATATCATATTATATTAATGAAGTTCATAGAGAGTTGAACGAAAAATTGGATTAGACAGGTTTATTCTTACCTAAGTACATACGACCCTTCACCTAATCACAATACTGGAGCAGATCACTGAAACCGACCCAAAACTAACACCTAGGAAAATAGCTGAGCTACTCCTCTTCATCTTTTTTTTTTTTTCCCACCTCTTTCTTTTAGGCAACCAATAGTTTGAGCTATCTGTCGATACTTTCGTTTATGTATGAAACGAGAATTGAATTCTATACGAATCCAAGCACAAGAAGAAGCCACAATTAATGTCATGAACTTTTAGATATGTAATCTGATTGTATAAAGTTACGAGACATGCTTATTCGTTGTTACTCTATTATACGTTTGGAAGACTTTCCGATAAACAGTAACGAATGAGTGGCAAATTAAGTTACTCCTAGCCGTACTTGGTAAAGAATAATAAGAAGAGAAGAAACAATAGAGATCATATATATATATATATAGAAAGTTATATATAAAGATACCTTATAAGCTCCTTTTGAAGGGCTCCACCCTGCTTGGTCCTCCTATGGGAAGTGGCTCCAAACCCTGTGGTGACCCCGTAGCTGTCAGTACCCTTGTTCATGCTGTCCATGACCCAGTCGCTGCTGGCCTTCACGCCGGCCCTCGCCTCCTCCGACAGCTCGACTCTGGCCCCCAAGCTGGCGGCTGCTGCAGCCACCACCTGAGCTATCGTGAGGGACTCGCCACCAAGTCGGACCACCGGCCTCCGAGACTCGGCCACCATCCTCAACACCTCGTCAAGGTGGCTCCCCTTTAACGACTCTGCCATTGCGCCCCAATTCAAAGGGTCGCTGCTGCTGTTGCATAGTTTCCCTAAGAGCCCGCTGGTGACGCCGCTGCCATTTTCGTGAGCTATCTCCATGTTCTCCATTGCTAAGTAGCTAGTTATATTATTTCTCTTTCCACACCCGGATATGCTTGAAATGATATCTACAATGATCGGACGTTGGAGTCACGGGAATACTGAGAAAATCGACAAAGAGCCGTCCGCTTGTTGCAGAGGAAATGGAATGAATCGAACTTGTGAGCTAATCGTACGTGCGTACGTAAATCAATAGAGAAAAAGAAAATGGTGTAGAATGTATGTAGTGCTTGTTCTTAATATATTTGGCAGGAAAAATTTCAGGCAATGAAGAGTGAAATTTTCCCTGAGAAGTAATAGCCCCCAAATCGACATCCTTAAATAGGGCCGGGAAATAGGAGATCGATCGCCATTGAAGTGTCGGGTGGGGTTGGGCCGATGGGTTAGTTGAGATGTGTGACCAGCCGTTGGATTAAGCTTGGTCATGGAAGGGTAGGATCATGACACGTGGACGACGTGTGGGCAGATAACATTCACTGGAACAAATCCACGCGGGTTTCTTTACTTGTCAAAAGCTAATATGAGCCGAAGGGCGACGGGGGTTGGTGAGAGGCAAGACCACGACAGCCGGTCGTCATTTTACGAGTTTTTCGCCTTTTTTTTTTTGGTTGTAATGGTATTGATTTCCAATTGGTAGAATATTTT
Organism: Punica granatum; assembly: GCF_007655135.1. Classification (NCBI taxonomy): domain Eukaryota; kingdom Viridiplantae; phylum Streptophyta; class Magnoliopsida; order Myrtales; family Lythraceae; genus Punica; species Punica granatum. The sequence continues at coordinate 1,355,418 of NC_045134.1, forward strand.
CATAAAGTATTTTTAATAAAAAAAATATATGCTTAACTTATGTTGTTTTGGGTAAAGAACGAAGGCAAAATATCTAATAATAGTTGTTTATTTGCATATATAGATATATTTTTTGTTATGTTATTAATATATAAACTAAAATTAGTGGCATGCACGAAACTACAATAATGATAATTATTGGGACTTATGAGGAAGAACATATTCAGCAACATGAACTTATACACATATATATATATGCTTCATTTACTTTACGTTAATTAACTGATGCATATGTGTTATGGTTTCATTTATTTTAATTACCTGTACTAATACAAATATATTGAGCTGGTGCCCGGTGGAGTTATTTTATGTGGTGATCAATATTATTGAGCAGGAATATTATTCTTTCACGAAAATGGGAGCAACTATTCAGACAATGGGCATAGAATATGCTTATTCGTTTTACTTCATAAGCGATTTATGACAAGTATTGAATAGACTGTGTGTTTCATTTAGTTGTCAAGCATGAGACATTGTTTTCATGAAGAAGTAAATAATCATCAGAGAATATAAGGCAATGGGGGTCTTTTGTTTGATCAACGATGCGATTCCATCAAAATGGATGGATAACAACACGTCGTACTTTTCTTTTTTATAATGACATATATATATATTTATATATATTATTGATCGTGTAGATATATACTATAACATCGGCATTACGCAATATATATAAATTTTATATTTGCTTTATTTCCATGCAAAAGTGACTGAGAGAAATAACATTTGCATAAGAATTATCAATGAATTACGTATGTGCGGTAGTTAGCTGTATGAGTTCGATGATCAGGACCACGTAACGCTCGTATTAGGTGAGTCCAAATGGGCTGCATTCTTAATTAGATGCAAAAGGGTGTTGACCGGGCCTCTTTGGTTTTTATCAGCAAATTGGTAGCTCTAAATGATTAATTTTTTGAGATGAGATTAATTTAAAACATTTGGTCGACCGAGATATATATCAGATCGTTGGTCAGATCTATATGCATTGACATGTTCTGTTCCATTGTTCGGTGCACCTTCTACAACAGAAATTTAATTAGGGAAAAAAAACTTTATTCAGATTAAAGATTAAGTGAACCATTTTATTTTATTTATGGGTAAATTGCACCGGTAGTCCAAAATGTTTTACAAATGTTTTATTATGGTCCAAAAAGTTTTTTTCGCTGCATGATGGTACAAAATGTTTCAAAGTTGTTTCATGATGGTACAAACCGTCAACTCGAGCTTGACGCCGTCAAGCCGACGCTGACGTGGCTACTACGTGTCACATCCTTGCTGACGTGGCCGAAAAATTTAAAATAATTCTAAAAATTTTAAAACTTTTAAAACTTTTAAAAAATTTTAAATTTTAAAAAATTTTAAAAAAAATTTTAAAATTTAAATTTAAAATTTAAAATAATTTTTTTTTTAAATTAAAAATAATTTTAATATTTTAAAATAATTTTAATTTTAAATTTTAAATTTTTTAAAAATAATTTTTAAAATTTCAAAATTTTTTTATTATTTTTTCAAACTCTTCTTTGTATATTTTATTATTTTTGTATTTTTAAAAAAAATAAAAAAAATTAAAATTTTTAAAAATAATTTTAAATTTTCAAAAGTTTTAAAATATTTTTTTTTTTTTTTTTTCAAAATTTTTACTCTTTTTTTGTTTTTTTAAATTTTTTTTTGTATTTTTTTTGGTTTTTTTTTAAATTTTATTTTTTCTTAAATGACGTGACGCACTATAATTAGTTCCACGTAATAAAAGTGACACATAAGACGCGCCACGTCAGCAAAATGTTAACGGCGTTAGGGCCAATTGACGGTTTGTACCATCATGAAATAACTTTGAAACATTTTGTACCATCATGTAGCGAAAAAAACTTTTTGGACCATAATGAAATATTTGTAAAACATTTTGGACCACAAGTGCAATTTACCATTTATTTTTTTGTGTCCGTAGGAAAGAGAAACAAGTTATTTGTTCGTATATATGATATCATAAAATCATATATTCTATATGGAAATGTGCATATATATGTACATGTGTATAACTCTATCTCCTCTAAGTTTATCGTTCTAGCCAAAAAGACAAAAGACCAATTAATTGTTCAGTAATATATCTATAAATACATAAGAGATATACATAAACAAAAGAAAAGGGACTGACCAATTTTGAAATACATTGAGCACAAAATTCATTTTATCATATAATTTTGTCAGCAATAATAAGTCCTTGAATTGATGAACTCGACCAATTTTTCCATTAAAGATGAAAAAAAAAAATCCTAATTAAGTCTTAACTGCTAAACAAAGTAGTTTTCCAGTATTATTATTATTATTATTTATTTTTATGAGACCATAAAGATACTCAGACGACTTGCTAAGACTAATCATCTGCTATGTCCATGAAAATATCTACATATATGTATATGTGTATTGTACATGCAAGTGTATAAACAGGTCAATGGCCCATTTATCAGTATAGGCTGAACACCAATTACGACAGAAGCACCCTAAAAATTCACCAAGAAATTATAAATCGATACGGGGTTGGTAGTCTTTTCCACTACCTAGAAAGCGGAATAGTGCATCAGATCATATAAAGACAACAATGCTCCAATTCAAAGGAGCGATGATCGATCATCAGATGCATAAATTAATTAATATATGACGTATGTTAATCACCAAGCTTCAATATATCCATCCACCTTTCAGATCCTGCCCCACGGCATGACGTTATTTTAAGCAAAAGCTCGATAGATAAGATGCACGTTTGCTCATACTCGTAACAGAGTTTTGTTCATGTCTTTTCCTTGGTCGTGGTTAATACGTTTGATGGAAAGATCATGGCAATCAATTTCATGTGAACTAATGTGCAAATTAAGTTCGACGTCGTCAACAATATTTATCATCTTCCATGAGGAAATATTCTCAAATACTCTTCCTTTTTTTCATAGTTTATTCCGTACATGTTAACTTCAAGAATGAAAGTAATTAACGAAATGATCACTTTAACTATGTCGTTGTATTAATATACTTTTTACCGCCGGGCGCTGCATTCATCCGAGATTCCCCAACATCCAAAGTCAATGTCGAAAGTTCTATTGGGCAATCCACTAATAATCCAATAATTGGCAACGATATTGAGAGATGTATGCAGCAATATGACCTTTCCGACGTTTCTTAGTCAAAGATAAAGCATCCTGGGCTTAGGTCGAATTAGCTCAAAAGTTAACGAGACTACAAATTAAAAAAAAAATTGCTTGCTTAGGTAATAAGAGTGCCGTGATCAAAATGTTTGTTTAAGTAGAATGGTAGTTCTTAGCGAATTAATTATTAATTAATTTCACCAATACTGGAGACATGTGCATCTGAGAGGATAATATTCTCATCCAACCACGATACAATGAGTATGTATTCTCCTGCATAAGATTTATAAAATTACGTAGTATATGCGCCATATACAGAATCGTTGAATAATTTTTACTTTGCAAGAACTCCGTTGATCTGTACGTTTACTTCATGCGTCATTTTCTCGTCATATGGATGGCTTACACTCATTTACATCATTCTCGGTGAATATATTGAACAAACCAACTTGGGTTATATTGTAGGCTGTATTTGTCAATATTCACTTGGACATACACGCAATGGAAAGAAATCCTGGTAAAAAAATAAGGGGAAAAATGAAAAGAAAATAAAATACAAGCTGAGGGTTGGTGAGCTGAGATAAGTCATGCTCACCACCAACCACCACTTTGCTTATTATTTATTTATTTTTTAAAAATTTTTTCCTCCCTTGGTTGGGGGGTAGGTGAAGCCACTGAGAAGCTCACAATATCTTACAAAGTTGGAGGAACAATTAATCGATGTCTCCTACTGGTCAACTTTATACAACAAATTTATCCGAGAAATTATTCCTTTCCGTAGACAGTTTATGTCAGCAGTTTGCACTTCAAACACAGCCTCTACATCTATTCTTATTTGAAGGAAAAAAAAAACTCTACATATATATTGAATTCTTGATGTATTCATATGATTCCTTACATATATACATGTTAGGAATATTAAAAATGAAAATCAAGCATGGACCATGTGCAAATATTTATGTCTTCCATTAGCATGTATATATATGCATAGAAGAGATTCATGATTTAAGAGATCTATGTATCTCGATTATATGTTTATTGGCTGCAATCTATACCTCCTGTGCGATAGCGCCGTTTTCCTGTATCCCAACTAAGCGTCTACATCGTGCATGAGTCGATCGATTGGCTTCCTCAATTTTTTTTTTTTTTGTGGACGTCTCTTCAATCATGGTAATTTATAGGTGGAAGTGTTTTGTCTGATGTCGATATATAGGGTATGGATGGAATCGTCTGCCCAATTGTCCGAATAGATCAGGGACCGATATTATGTGAAGTTACTGATCCATGGAATAGACTTGAGATTAAAGCACATTTCAAACATGGGAAAGAAGAGGCTGTAATTATGAATTAATTATTATATTCCTTGGAAATTAAGGCTTTTCTTAAATTATAAAAAATATTCATGAGTTTAACATAAGAAAATAGAAAAATATCAATATGGGTTTATTCACGCGATTCGATATTTAATTCTCTTAAGTAATATCTCGAGTTTAAGTTTTGTGAATTGAGAAAATCCATAATTAGAGAAGAGTTTTATCCTGATTGGACTACCCCGACTTAAACTAAATTAGTCGAGGTCCGTTAACTACCAGATACTATGGTGCTTATCGAAGAAAATGAAAAAGTAGAGTGTAGTGGAGTGTCTTATACCATCGCCTAGTAACGAGAGTGTGTGCTAGGTCTGATTATCATTGTGGGACTACTTGTACTTATTTATCTCTAATTATAGACCTATAGACTTCTCTTGTAGCAAAATAATAATAATAATAATAATAATAATAATAAAGAATTGTGGGTAATAACATTCCGAAAATTAAATATGAAAATCTAGATTATTCAACGAAGGCTCATGCACCACTGTGCTTCGTGCATCTGTTTTCTGAAATTAAGGCTTTCGATTACATATATTGTTGTTTGTTGTTGGTTAGCCTTCCTCACCTAATTAAGCACACCCTTGTCTGTCTAAATGGCATGCACGCCGAACATATAAACAAATAGAAAAGCGGGATTCTCATATCATATCTCATGAATTCAGAATTGTACTTTCTTTAGTTAAACAATAATTAAGAGATCAGGCAAGTATGTCTTTCCTCCTGTCCGATATTACCATGTTAGGACATTCCAAAAATAATACAACGACAAAACATTGAATTAATATCCTTCCACCACCGTTTGAATACCGTTCTATCAATCGCCGAATCGATGTGTGAGAGTCCAAAGAATGACAAGGTGGAACATGAAATGAATGTCAACATTGTATTGATCGAATACAACTGATAATAGAATTGAACATGAACAAAAATACAATACAACTATATTTCTGAAACATGAATACAATTACAGAGTGAAAAAGACAAGACACACACAAACCCTACCCTTTCGAACTCCATATTCCTCATTGAAACCTACTTCACAAAAACCTTTGAACTCCTAGAAGATTAGGAAGCAAATGCTGTTCATGTCCGGCCATTTTTTTTTTGAAGCATAAGTTTGACTTATGTTGATCTAAAAGCCAGAGCCAGAGGTGATTGGCAAATAGAATTTCTGAAGTGCCAATAGGTAAGTAGTTTTCTTCACTAATTTTGTTTTTTTTTCCCCCTTTTGGCTTCCATTACTAATGCAAAACCTATGGTATGAAACATGTGAATGTTAACTTTGTAGTTTGTATCCTTTCTAATACGAACTTATGAAAATTTTCAAAAAATGTATCAACTTTTCCGTTTGTATCCTTCTCAATAAGAACTTTTAGATAATATAAAAAAACATATACTTTTGATTTTATATCACATGCATCTAGCGCAAAGTGACTTCTATCGTGAATTCTGACAGATTCCTTTGACGTGACTATCTAATGGCGCTTATGTGGTTGATGGTGGATGACAAGACGAGTCTCTACACTACGAGATTTGATGAACTACCAATGTCGTTATCACCAAGCGTTTGAAAATGATGTCGAATTCATGAGCTCATAAATTGAACTATTCACCAATCGCAGTTCCAATGATGAAACGGAAGGCAACCCATTTTTTTAGTATTGATGAGGTGGACTTGAATGGTATTGGTGGTAGGAACATGAATGATCTCTTTGTAATTAATTTTTTTTCATTCAATGTGGAACGAACAATCGAACTAGTAGGCAAGGTAAGAGATATCTTAGAGTGTAGAAGACTCGCTATGTCATCCACCATCAGCCACACAAGCCCCATTAGATATCAACGTCAGATGAATCGATCAAAACTCCCGATGGAAGTCACCGCATGCTAGGTATGATACAAAATCAAAAGTTTGTGCTTTTTTGTAATTTCTAAAAATTTGTGCTGAAAAAGATACAAACCGCAAAATTTGTGTTTTTTTTTTGAATTAACACTTTAGATTAAAAGACCCATTTTATCCATGTCCATCCTTATTAATACAGTTTGTCACGTTGAATTTACATGTCTCCTAATAAAGTGTCGCCGAGAAACGAGAACAACTGTTCCAAAAAGTCGCGTTCACCGGACAACTTGTGGCGAGTCAGAAAATTGGCTGTGTTTGGATTGATTGACCAAATTTATCCTTGCCTGTCCTTTCGTTAAGAAGTTATCCCAATCACATATATGAATATGTGAATTTTGTAAAATATCAATTGGGTCTATAAGCGATTGGACCCATCTCCAACCCAAAAGTTCGAGTTAATAGATTGTGGTACTCAATCTCTTATAAACTTGTGAAATTCCTTTTATATTTTCGATATGGGACTTAACTCTCAACAACTGACTACGAGCCGAGACTAGACTTTCGTGCTCGGAACTTAACCACGAGGTAGACTTTTTTCTTACACCTCGGGCGAAAGGAGGGGGGATAATTGATAATAAGACCACACTTGGGCCGGATTAAGATAAGGCGTACTTTGGCTACCTCGAAACTACACTTGGCGTGATGTGAGCCCACACGTGTGCGCGAAAGCGTAATCCGCTTTGCTACCATGTAAAATATCAATTGGGCTTATAAGCGATTGGGCCAATTTACAACCCAAAAGCTCGAGCTGATAGATTGTGGTATCCAATCTCTTATAAACTTGTGGAATTCCTTTTATATTTTCGATATGAAACTTAACTCTCAACAAATTTTATATTCTATATGGAGTGAAATTACTTACGTAAAAGATTTTGATTTGTTGACCAGTTGGGGCACATAGTTGGCCAGATTACAGCAACCAATATATTTATTAATTTCAATCGTTAATTCTTTCGTTCCCCCATTATCTTATAACAAGTGCACAAGCTGTGAGAGGAACACGAATTGTTGACATCTTGTCCCTCACCTTCTCTGGTTATAATATGATAGTTACAGTTTTCAGATACCATTGAGGATGGGATTGTATTGTCACTTGTCAGAGCAAGATCATTCATTGCCACACCATACCAAAAAAGAAAAAGAAACGAACCCCATACTATCTGCGAGCAGTAATCGAGAGATTTTCGACTCCGCAGAGTAATTTCCCACTTCAACCATGTACTTACTTTCGTCTTCTCGAGATTCCGGTCAACTGGGTCCGCATCCATACATCATCATCCCTGGAAGGATTATCTAATAATCTTTGTACTCGTGGTGTTTTGGTAGAAGATGGACTGGACTATATAAGTTACAACTATTGGTTGGGACAAGCCCATGGCCACCTCTGATCTAAATAGGCCTATTAATCAGTTGTAAGAAACCTATAATTAATAACCATATATCTTAGTATCGGATGTATTAGATCAGATCAGCCCAATCCAACGGTTGATATAATTATATTTTGTCTCTGGGGGAGAGAGGCCCACTGGGCCCCCATTCATTTGGGAGGTCTACTCCCTGGAAAAAGTTCTAAGCCCAGCAGGGTGAGTTGGTCCTGAGACCCATGGCTTCGGTGGAAATATATTTCTTTGTTGGCCTTGAAATTAAAAATATACATATCTATTTCTCTATTCCTTTTTCACATAAATAAAAATATATTTTCTGCATCTGTTTTATATCAAGTCTCCCAGAACATTCGACTAATCATCAAAACATTTTCGTATAACTTCTCCCTGCACAAAAAAAAAAAAAAAGAAGAACGAGCAAGCAATTACCGACTGAAGATGATCTCATCCCTCGCAGATATTCGGAGCCCTCATATTGGGATAAAACATTATAGTTTGGAGCCTCTCGGTCTCCAAGATTATCAAAATCAAGATAATGAATGAAAATCAGTGAGAGCTGACTAATCTCATAATATTCTACAGAAAAGATTATCAAAGGAAGGAGGAAAAAAAAAGGAACATTTTTCTCTATTTTTATTCTGAATTAAACGCAAGTGGTCATCTATAAATTGCTTCTTTTGGGATTGGATATGCATGGCATTATTATTCGAACGCTTCCTTCAAAAAAATCAGCCTTAATTGGCTGTCCATATAATAATGGATTCTAAACCCCACATTCTAAAGTATCTATCTATCATATAAAAGTCAACATCTAATTAGTCCCTTAATTCAACTTTCCTTAATTAATCATTTTAGCATGCACATCCTTAGAGAAACAAAAGAAGGATAAAAAAGAATAAAAATAAAAAAGAAGATGAGTTCAAGGGGAGAAAAAGAAAAGGAAAAACAACCATTCGTGTTAGCTATCACTCATCTACCCGAAAGAAGGTAGATAAAGAAAAAAAAACAAGGGGGAAAAAAGAAAATAGGAGGGAGTTTATTTTTATGGCATGCAATGATGAACATGGGAGCACAAAATGCTATTACAGCACACATACCATCATGAGAAGATGAGAAAAAATGGGGCTTATATATAAAAGAAAGTGTAACAAAAGAAGCTGTTGTGTGTGTGTGTGTGTCTTTTTGTTACAGAAGAGTTTTGCTTTAAAACCGTTCTCTCTTCTTTTTATTTCTTGTATTTTGGAAGACTTAATGATGTTTCTATATTAGTACGGGACCCCACCTGTGGATATGTCGTGTAATGTGCATGGATTCATCAGGTTTTGACTTGCATGATGATGATGATGATGATGATGATGATGATGATGATGATGCATGCATGTGGTACCATCATGAAGAGAAAAAAGCAATCAGCGGCACCCGGGGGCTCTCTGCGATGAAAATCTCTCAGGTAGATATCCATTCATGATTCATCTCCTCTGCTGTTTCTTCACGTATTTGTCATTCTATCGTACGTTAAATTAATATGTTTCGAGGATATATATGGCCAAGTGTTTCTGCAAGTGATCTTTATGTTTATTTTGTATATCATGAAAACTCGTTATTACTCTTCTTATCTTTTTCGTCTGAAATTCATCGAGAGATCGAAATAAGGAAAATACTCATGACATGTGAAATGAAGCTTTGCGGTGCAGGATATGTCTGATATAAACATATACTAGAGAGTACGGTGGAATATTTTCAAATAAACGAATCTAGACTAAACTATCCGAAGATTCTCGACATGTAGCCGTTGAATTAGCAGAGAACATGTGAATGCATCTAAAAGGTGTGAAGATTTTCTCTCTAGAAACAAAGTTACACGCAAAGATTCTGCTCGGCAGCGCTGCCACTTCCCATGGGGAGAGAGAGTATATATTCTGGGGTTAAATAATATAAGATAAGACGCATTAATATGGATTAGTTCAAATAACTCGATAAGCTTTTCATTTTTTAATTAAATGCTCGGGCTCGAGTTTTGTGAGAAGAGAAAATTCTTGATTAGGAGAGCCGTACTTCTAATAGGCCGAACCATTTCAAACTTGATTAATCGGGACTTATTGCATTTCCGAATATTATAATGCAAATCGAAAAAAAAAGATGCAATAAAACCCAAGTTACATCAATGGTATTAATATTCTTTCAAGATCTTGAGAGTCCCCGTCCTATATATGAATTGGCCAATATATATATATATATATTGAATATAAATACATTTACTTTTTTATGAATATATATAAATAAAATACATTAAATGTATATATATATATAGCTATCAAGGAAAATGGGCTCGAGTAGTCGTTATATCACTACAACACAAATGATCTATAAAAACAAAAATTAAATACATTTAACTATTTTGTTTCTAAATCTATGCTTTTAAAAACAAATAAAATATACTGTATATGGTGTTATTTGTCTTTAAATCTTTACTTTTAAGGACAAATAAAATTGTGTCTATATATGACATATTATTTGTTTCTAATACAATTAATTAAAAAAAAATTTGACTTAGGTATGAGCAATAGAGACTAACTTATATGCTTTTAAAGTGTATCAACGCATAGAGACTAATATATAGTTGCTAAATTGAATTTGAAACTTTTACTTTTTCGAAAGTAAAAATTTTACAAGTTAAGAATAAAGAATCGTGTAATTCGTTAATTTTACTTTATTCATTTCAAATTTTCACTCTTTCAATTTTTTTTTTCTAAGAATCATTTCTCGTATATCTATATATATTTTTCATTTGGTCTTTTCTTCAACAAAGGTATTTTCTCTTATCATGTTTTACATTTTCTTCTTGGTTCTTTCTACTCCACACTATATCTCTCTTCTCGTTCTCTACTTAAATTTGACGACCACTTATCTAAGAAAAATTCAGCGACCACAAGAATCTCTAGCATTTCCGCTGGACCAACAAATTATTTACAAAAATTATATGCGAAATTATTCTATATAATTTCAAACAGACGTCTGTCAAAAAATTTTCACTAAAAAGATAAACTCTCATAAAATATTTTGTTGGAATAAATATTATTATTTTGTAGGTTACTTAAAAATAAAACTTATAAATACAAAATATTAATGATTTATTTAGAATATAAATATTATTATTAAAGTATAATAAATAATAAAAGTAGCAAATTTAGACAAGTAAGGAACTTTGGTGCATTGGATATACTAAAATGGAGGTCGAGAGTTTGATTCTCTTTGTTGTAGAATTAATTTGTATTGATGGATTAAGTTGATTTGTTTGAATTGGAGACTCGTCACTTGGTTCCGTAAAAAAATATTTTTTTTTTGTAGAGCTTTATATATGAGAATAAAAAACATATTGATGCAACTATATTTATTTCTAAAAAGTATTTTAAGATAATTTTATGAGATACTTTTACTTATTTTTAGAGGTAAATCATTTGTTTCTATTTGAACTAATTAGAAACAAATAAAAATTTATTTCAAATTTATTTCTAAAAGTCTATAAAAATAATACTAACATGGTCAATTAATTTATTTGTTTCTAAAAATTATAAAGATAAATAAATGATCAATAGAGATATATAATGTTGTTTCAATCCGTTTGTGTTGTAGTCTGTAGTCAATATTTTTTTTGAAGTGCTGTCCATCACTGCCTTAGTCTGAGTGGGGAGCAACATAAGAAGAGGGAATCATCCTACCCTCTTTTTTCTCCTTTATTTTTTTCAAATAAAAGTTAGTAATTTGGAGAGAATCCTCACATTGGAAAAAAAAAAAAAAGGACGAGAGAGAGAGGAGGAAAAGGTCAGCTTTCTCGTTGACTTGCCCTAGAAAGTCTGGCGAATTTAGAGGGCATAGGGCAAAAGGGAATCCTATCCTCTGCAAAGGGCTTTTAATGAAACGAGGGATTCCCTCTCCCCTTTTTTATTTTATTTTTCTTTATATATATATATATATATATATGATTATGGATCTCCACTCGTTGCCTGCCCATGGAAATCACACCACACACCCCCTCCTCTCGTTTTAGTCAATTTTTTTTTATATAAATGAAATTCATGAATATATTACAATAAAATTGATAAAGGATTAGATAGTTTTATACTTAATTAACAGGCGTGAACGTGCGTCATTATATTATATTATCTTTCTCCATAAACCATTTTTATACATCTCAAGTTGTGGAGGGAAGACATGTTGTTTAAAGAGAGAAAGAGAGCTGGGTTGAGAGAGAGAAGAGAGAGGGGGAAGAAATGAAATGAGAGAAAAGGTAGCTTATTTGGTTCCTTGTTGATGTTGTTTTGTGGGGGAGAGGAATAACTTTTGCATCCAAAAAGATGGAGCATTTTCTTTTAAAAGGTCGTCTTTCGAGGGACTAAAGTAGTGGGAATAGGGAACTCCACTCAAAGGAGCCTTTAGGATGATCAAATATCTATAGCCGAGATGATCCGGCCCCGTCGTATAAATATTATTATTGAAGATCAGTATAAAATAGATCAGATCGATCATATTCAGGAAAAAAAAAATACATGGAATGAATTAATTGAGCATGCACGTATAAATTTTTCTTTTTAAAAAAATACACATGTGACGAATAGAGTGCGTAAATTGAATGTAATTAAGCATTGTACAAATTCAATGGGGTGTTTAGTGTGTGTTGTTTCTCATCAATATTACATTAAAACTCTCTCTTATCGTATCTCGAGGATGACGCGGATCCTATAAGATTAAGTTAGTCCGAGAAAAATATATGTTTCTAAAAGATGTGTGGAGCAATATCGATTTCAAAGGGAATGGATTAAGTGGATTCGAGGCGGAGAGTGGTGACTGAGATTCTTGATTTGGGGATAAAATACATGCACAGCAATGTGCGTGATTATAAGTTTTAAGTCCCCCCGACCCAAAGTAGGCCAATAGAGAAAATCCTATATGGAATAGAAAGAAAAAAAATTCTTCCCCCACTCAAACACCCATCCAGAAGTTCTCTCAAAATTTTCAGTGCCACCCAGCAGTCCGCACCCCCCATTTGCTTTCTCTCTCTCTCTCTCTCTCTCTCTCTCTCTAGATCTCAACTTGCCATATAAATTGCATGGAAATTGAAAGTGGGGGATTTTGTTCCAAGAGAACAAAGTCTAATGCCGAATAGATGCCTTAAGGGTTTGTCTATTTTTCAAATTATAATTTTACTCAACTCAATTAAACTCTATTATTGTTTAAATTTAATAATATAATTGTTTTTTTCCATCATTTAATAATAATTTATTATTTATATTTTTTATAATAATTTCATATCTGTATCTATATATACATACATATCTATATTCTCATACATTAACATATATATTAATATTTATAATTATTACACAAAATCAAATTCAGTTGAATCACTTATCTCAGTCGAAAACCAAATGCAAGCAAAAGCACTATTCTCAATTGTGTGATGGTGACATTGGACCCCCCTCCAAATAGTCATTTTGACTTTGCATGGCAGGTGATGTCCCCAGTGATAGTGCAAGATTGTTGTGGGACACTCATAGTGCAAGATACGCGTGAGTTATTCCTACATCACCAGTGCAAAGTTCATAGAAACGGATTAAAGAAGATGGTGCTTCGTCTGCATCAATTTTGTGATATTTCCGGTATTAAACGAATAAAAACATTTACGCGTCCTAGTGTCCATTGGGTATGGTCAAAATTCGACTCTTCTAGATCTAGACAATGCATGTTTAATGAACTATAAATTAGGCCACCAAGTCGAGTCAATAAGCAACAAAGAAATTTGTTCACGCCGCAACCGCATGATGTGGATTTTCATAATGATTAATAAATGCATTAGGTATATATTGTCTGAGTACATATATAGGACATTCAAACCCGTGAATTTTCATAAGTTTACCAAAGAGAAAAGTATGCAAAATTTTATCAGCATGGAAGGTTCTTTTAACTTCCTCAATATATATATATATATATATAGTCTCAAAATTGCTATTAATCAGCCGTTGATCAGTGGAAAATAATTGTCAGGACAAAGTTTCCAGTACGATACACTACCAAGATCGACACGTATGTAACCGGAATTAATTTAATGAACTAATTAGCACAAGTGGTAGGGATAAAAAAAAGTTTTGAAAAGACATAAAGAAAAAAAAGTGAAAAAAAATGGAATTTATAATAATAAATATAAGAAAAAAGAGAAGAAATTTTACGACTCTCCTATGATATGATGAAGCCAATGTCAGCAGGGTTGACTATTGAGGAACCTTTGATGGACCATGTGGTGATGATGTGCACGTGCACCATCATACTTATCTTCCCATGCTTAATTAACTTCCCCTCTGCACAATTAAATTACATGCACAATGAAAGAAATCGCATTAATTAATTTTCTGGCCATAATTAAATAAGAAAAGAGATATGGGAAAAGAAAAACGAGGACAATTTAATATTTTTGACTCGTGCTCTAGGAATGATTCATCATCATGATGAGAAGCCGGCCGTTTTGATTCATCTGGGTCATCGATGTCCTAAGGGAAATTCATTTTTCATTTTTTTTATTTTTATTTTATGGAATTATTATTATTATTATTATTATAACTTTTAAATTTTATTTTTGCGAGTCCATGGGATATTTTTATTTCTAAGCTTTTTAATTTTCTAAATGCACATGATGATGCCATCTGGAAAGGATTGGGGCATTGGTCCAATTTTTCAGCTGGCCATTTGATTATTGTTATGGTCAATGGGAGACACGAGACATAGAGATTAGGCAAAAACACAGTGACCAATATACAAATGGCAGAGTACTATAATTCAAAGGAGGAAAAAACATTTGTTCTGTTTTATTATATAAAATAAAATATAATTAATGAGTTGGTACTTCTAAGATTCATGGGATTATTAATATTAAATTTTGCTTTGAAATCTGCCACCAAGAAAAATACTATTCTACGTACAATGTTTTTCTGATTTTGTCTAAACTAGAGGGTCAAAGTTCTTGTTTGGCATTTATTTCGTGTTAATTTGTACCATTATGCAAAAATATATTATACTTTATTGAAAGCATAGAGACTCGTTGAATTATTAATAACGTGTTTCGTTTAACGATATCAAACCCTCGGTAAAAGAGTAGAGAACAACGACATCTGTTGTGTCAAACTTTAGATCCTGTAAACAAGACTAGACGCTCCTTGTTAACTTCGAAAAGAAATTTTATGTTTCAATTGATAAAACTGTATCATATTTATCTTGATAATATACGATAATGAAATTGAAAAAACCGAAAATTATCATGGATCCTATCCTATAATTGAAAAATATGCATGGATCTTGCACCACAATTTGTCTTAATTTACAAATTAATTATGGTAATTGATTTAACACAGTTGGAAGGAAAAAAAAAAAAAGAAAACCTATTCCTATTTTTTGACTCTTCGATGGAGCTATACATGTAGCTCCTTGGCCAAGGGAACAGTATCTTCAGGACAAAATAGACAGTTCATGGCTGTGTGTTTTGGCATGCTTGGGAAATTTTCAAAGTTAGCCTTTATCTTTTAGGTGAAATTTATTAATTTATTACTCTAATAATAAAATAAAAAATACACAAAAAGATGCATCGATCGATTTAAATTATCATAAACATGTCTGTAAGCAAATCAACTTCTAATTTGTCCAAATCGATGAATCCAATTTCCACTGTTACCAGGCCTCACTGACCAAAGACCCAAAAACTTTGACTTTCTTAAAGGAAATTAATGAGTGGCCATAATAGTAATTATTGCTAAAAAGCTCCATATAGGGGTGAAAAGAAAAAGAAAAAGAAATTCCACCAGGATTATCAATTTATCATCATAGGCAAAGCTTTTAAATCTGCATACATTTGTGAAATATCAATATGCAGAATGAAAATACATATTTTAAATATATGAATAATATTTTAATAACATAACTAGTCTTTTAATAAATGTAATATCAAAACCAGCCATATAAAATGAAATTTACCACAATCATATATCAATGAAGAAGGCCACATGACCTTTTATCATCCAGCATAATAACTTTTTGAAATGATTTCAATTGTTTGAGCCTTTCATTCTCATATTTTCACGGTGAAATTAAGCGAATAAACTTATTGTTAGCTCTATAATAAATTTGTTGAAATTAAGTGAATCTATACTAATTTTGGATTATTAGAGTCCCTTTAACTACAAGAATGTGATTTAACAGTAACTTGAGTTCGCAGTAGCAAACTTTACATGTACTATATGATCTCGAAATTCACCGATAGAAACTCGTGATCATAGCAAACTGATGTCTGCATGTGATAAGTCTTAATTTATAAAATGATGATATTTTCTTCAATCCTATTCTATGATGGAATGAGAAAAAATAAAATAATTTCACATCGGATTGTCCTTTCACCAACATGTATATAATCTCCAATTAAACATCATGAGAGCCAAGTTCAATTTTTATACATATGAGCAGAAAATTGAAGCAATTTCTACTGTTATAAATAAAAGTAAATAAAAGGGCATCGAAAAAGGAAAAAGAAAAGGATAATTAAGGGGATTAATTAATGTCATGATAATGGAGGAGGAGAGAAGAATACATGGGAAACGCGGGAGGGAGGGGTATTTCGGGAAGTCAATGCAGAGATTCCGAGTAATAAAGAGGCAGCTTTCCCGCATTCAACCGAAAAACGTGCGCTTTTCCCCCTTTTTATTCCCATTTCCCCCACCCCCACTAACTTTATTTACCCTTCCCCCTCCCTCCCTCGTTTACTCTACAAAATCAATCCAACCAAAGGTCAAAACTCCCTCTCTCTCTCTCTCTCTCTCTCTCTCCCCTTTCGTCTCGAAGGACACACACTCCTTCTCCCACTTAAAATGGCGGCCAAGAACAAGAACAATAACAGCGATGCTTCTTCCCCTCCTCCCCTTCCTTACCCTCCTCCGTCGTCCCCTTCTTCTTCAAGCAGAGTACCCTGACCGGTTCTCCCCATCTCTATGAGATTCAGCCCCTTCTTTTGACATTCTTAACCTCCTCCACCAACCCCTCAGACCATTCCTCAGCCAGCCCACCATTAAAGTCCCCTCCCCCTCGTTCTCCGTGCCAAGCTTCAAACTTTCCCAAAAGCTCCCACCCCAGCTCAAGAACAGCTGAGAGGAAAACCATCCTGGATTTCTCCTGCTGTGTCTTTCTCGACAAAATCTTGATTTTGCTCCTTTCCCTTGTCTTCCCGTCGAGGTATCTCAACTGGGTCGGTCTCAATTTTGGGCGCGGAGTCCCCAGTCGACAGCTGAGCTAAAGAGCAGCTCGAAAGATCCCAGCTTGCTTTCTTGGTTCCGTCCCCGAGCCCACAATCCCCTGTTCGAGAGAGCGGAGTGAAGAGAAGGAATGGGGAGCAAATGGCGCAAAGCGAAGCTCGCTCTGGGCTTGAATCTGTGCGTTTACGTGCCCAGAACCCTTGAGGACTCTCCTCCCGACAGCGACGATGCTTCGACGGAGAGGCTCTCGGATGCGGCTCTGCTCTCGCCGGGGAACTGGGACGCGGGCCATTCGAGACCCATGACGCCGACGCCTTCCTCTCACGGCCTGAGGTTCTCTAGGAGTGCAAGCAAGTCCTCCAAGGTTTCTACTTTTGGAACTGTTATCCTCCGACCAGTTGATTCAGATTTCTATACTTGTGGAGCTTCCACTTGTTTTAATGTTCTCTGGGTGGAAATTACATGATTTTGTTGTAGATTTCTTAGCTATCTCTTTGGATTTACAAGTTCCTATTTTCGGTTCATAGCTACTGCTTGTGACTAGTGTCGGGAAAAATGGAAAATTTTAGGTGATTTTTGGTTAAAAAAAGGAAGTCTTTCCGTTTCTGCTTTATCATGAAGCTGGGCAGTTTGAAGGCCTGAGCTTTCCCGCTTGAGTGTTTCGCTCGCCCTGATTTCTTGTTGTTTATCAGGTAATCAGTTGATTTGTTAGGTACATTGCTGCCTTTCCTTTTGTTTAAACACTATGGGGCCTATATTCGCATCTGATACATTTACGAGTTCATTCGTAATGTCCAGTGTACGGCTCATTGTGAGTTTGATCTGATTGAACTCATTCTGATCTAGGCAGGAGAATAGCTTTTTTTCTTTCTTTTTTCTTTTCTTGGGCTTATAGGCAAGAGAATATTTTGTTTTTCTTCATTTTGGATTTTTAGGAATGGATATATGCTTAGCTTTGCTGATATTTGGATCCATTTGGTTAAGGTTTTCCGCAGATAGAATCACGCAGACATCTTTTGTCATACATAGTTGTCCTGGTCCTCCTTCGTAGTATCATATCTGACTCTTTGGTATTTTTCTCGCATTCCAGCAGACTTGCTCGATTTGCTTGACCAAAATAAAGCAAGGAGGAGGGCACGCGATATTCACTGCAGAATGCTCACACTCCTTCCACTTCCATTGCATCGCTTCGAGTGTAAAGCATGGGAACCAAATCTGCCCTGTATGCAGGGCTAAATGGAAGGAGATTCCTTCCCATGCTCCTTGCCTAGATCTGCCTCCCCCTCTCAGGGGAGCCCCGACAAATCCTGCCCGTTGGGCCAACAATGAAGCACTAGTCACCAATGTCCGCCGCCTTCCTCCCACTCAGCGGGACACAAATCGGCGCCACATCGTGCCCTTGTTCCAGGCCCCTGAGCCCGGTGTCTTTGATGATGATGAATTATTGGACCATCACCAGCCTGTGTTTTCTGAGAAGAGCTCTTCTAATGACCTCTTAGAGGGCAATTTCACGAGTATGGTTGAGATTAAAACATATCCGGAAGTTTCAGCTGTTCCACGGGCGCAATCCTATGATAACTTCACCGTACTGGCCCATCTCAAAGCAGTCCCTGCATCTAAAAGCAGCAACCAATGCCAAGCATACTTCTTGCAAGCTCCTCGAACTCCTCGAGCTCCAGTGGACCTTGTCACTGTGCTCGATATCAGTGGGAGCATGGCAGGCACGAAACTTGCACTATTAAAACGGGCAATGGGCTTTGTTATTCAAAACCTCAGTTCCAGCGATAGGCTCTCTGTAATTGCCTTCTCTTCCACCGCCCGCCGCCTCTTTCCTCTTCGGCGAATGACTGATATTGGGCGGCAGCAGGCCCTTCAAGCGGTGAACTCACTGGTAGCTAATGGCGGGACAAATATTGCTGAAGGCCTTAGGAAGGGAGCCAAGGTGATGTCTGATCGGAAGCAGAAGAATCCTGTTGCTAGTATAATACTGTTGTCTGATGGGCAGGACACTTATACCGTTAATAATTCGGGCGACAGTGAGTCCAAACCCAATTACCAGCTTCTCCTCCCTCTATCAATTCATGGAGCTGATAACACGGGATTCCAAATCCCAGTTCATGCTTTTGGGTTTGGGACAGACCACGATGCTTCATCCATGCACTCAATATCAGAGATCTCTGGGGGAACGTTCTCTTTCATTGAGACCGAAGCTGCGATCCAGGATGCGTTTGCCCAGTGTATTGGGGGATTGCTTAGTGTGGTCGTACAGGAGCTGCAGGTGAGCATTGAAAGTGCACATCCAAGTGTTCGCTTGAGCTCGCTCAGAGTGGGAAGCTACCCTAGCCGTGTGTTGGTGGGTGGACAATCAGGAGTGATTGATGTGGGAGATCTATATGCCGACGAAGAACGGGATTTTCTCATTACCGTTAATCTCCCGGTTGAGGCTTCCAATTCTGAGACAGGTCTTCTCAAGGTTAGATGCATCTACAGAGACCCTTTGACAAAGGAAATGGTGACGATAGAGAGCGAAGAAGTCAGGGTTAAAAGACCAGAGACTGCTGAGCAAGAAGCAGCAACTGTATCGATGGAAGTGGACAGGCAGAAGAATCGGCTGCAGGCAGCGCTGGCAATGTCTCAGGCCCGCACGGCAGCTGAGCAGGGGGACCTTGCTGGTGCTGCCTCAATCCTTGAGAACTGCCGCCGGGTCCTAGCTGGGTCGGTGTCGGCAAAGTCAGGGGACAGGCTCTGCGTGGCTCTGGACGCTGAGCTCAAGGAGATACAAGAGAGGATGGCAAGCAGGCATGTTTATGAGGCCTCCGGGCGAGCTTACATTCTTTCGGGGCTGAGCTCCCACTCGTGGCAAAGGGCAACGGCGAGAGGAGACTCCACTGACGGGTCGAGCCTCGTTCAAGCATATCAAACACCATCCATGACCGAGATGCTCACTCGATCTCAAGCCATGCTGCTAGGAAGCCCATCAACTCAGAGGCTCATTCAACCTCTATGGTCCCTAGGTTCACAACCGAACCCGAGGTAATCCTACCGAGTTTTAAGGTCTGTCTTGTCTTGAATTGGGATTTTTGGTCCTTCGTTTTGCTTGTGTAAATGAATAAAATCTGGGGAGAAGGGCGAAATAGGCTTTTATATGTTCGACGGGAAGGAGAATGGGGAATACCAGTGCTTAGGTAGGCTTTTTTGGGACATTTTTGCTTGGATGTTTTGTTGGGGTAATGTATAGAAACTCGAGCGTTTGGCTTCTCTTTGAGAGGATTGAACTTTAAACTAGTGGGAGAATTGTGGTATATATGCCTTGTAATTGTTGGAAAAAGGTTATGCAATGAATTTCCTCTCAATTCTTTGGTCAGATATTATATATCCCTCAAGTTCAACAGCTGCTATCGTCTATTTCAACTTTATATTCGAAGATTGCTATGACAAGCAGAATCTTTTTAAGTTATCGGGTTTCGTCCTTAGGAAGATTTCTCTCTGGATAACATCTCAATATCATGGATTATGGCTTGGAGCATGTCAGGTAGACAATGGCCAGACTTCATTGTCTGCGAATCACCTTCATTTCTATCAATTGTTCCCTTACCAAAACGGAATAGATTCCCTTAACAAAAGCCTATAATATGAAGACAGCTGCAGCAACTGCAGGTTGACAAAAACCGATGCTTTCTTAAGTCAGAAAGTAACATAACATTGCAAGAAGTATCTAATGAAAACTCACATGTCAAACCTCACAGAAGAATCTGATATGTATTAACTGTCATTAGCTATCCACCGGTTCTGCTCAAACGTTTTAGTTCGAAATGAACCGATAGATAATACAAAGCCTTCAGCTTGGGAACGGAAACTGACAACAGATTCTGGTGGGCAAAGGATGGGTAAATGGGAGATTAAAAACCTTATGAATCAGGAGACAACTTTATTTGGACCCGGATACTAGCCTTAGTTGCCTTCACCTGGCCGAGGAATCCTCTTATACTCGTAGTTGTTTATGTCAACCTTCGCTTTTAAAGCCTGCAGATCATAAATATATTCAGAATCAAACCAGCCATCAACTGACAATTAATTCCTTCCAATTGCAAGTCTAAAATAAAGCAAGAAAGTGCAGTAACCTTGAGCTCCTCCTCTAAAGTAATCTTTTTTGGCTTATATGCTTCCAGAGGTCCTGTTCTTGATAGTGCTTTTCTTTCCTCGATAATCTCCCACTCTTGGTCATCCTTTACCTTTGCAATATCCTTGCTGAGATACAAAAGACCACCTAATGATTCAGGGATGCATAACTTAACAGCAGTCTGCTAGAGCATCTCAATGACCGATAAGATTGGGATGGCATGAGGAAACAAGAGACACAAAAGAAAAGAGCCTCCTTAACAAGTTCAGTTGGCATGAACAATAGGAAAATTTATAAGTCTTTTAACGTCCTAAATGTTCAACACAAGTCCACTGGGTTAAAAAATTAATGAGGAGATTTTCTTGCGCCTACAAAAGACCATGTATGTGACTCAGCTATGCTAAGATTAAACAATAGTCTAGACCTACACAGAGCATTTCGGTGACCGATAAGATCAAAAGGACATGAGAAAATAAGAGATCATAAAGAAGAGGAGCCACCTAACAAGTTTTGGCAGCACGAACGATAGGAAATTGAAGTCTCACATCCTAAAATGTAACAATTGATCTTGTGGCGAGGTGGAATGGTCCATGTCATTTTTCCCTAGAGTTGGGAGTTTGATTCACGCCTTCAAACCTTTTACCACTGATCAAAAATTTTTTTAAAAAAAATCCTAAAATGTACACATCCACTGGGTCACAAGGAAGAGCAGATTTTCTTGTCCCTGATTTTCTCAGCCTCATCTTGGCTAGTCAAATGATGTCCAATCTTCACCAAATTAACTGGG
Source organism: Punica granatum (assembly GCF_007655135.1). NCBI lineage: Eukaryota > Viridiplantae > Streptophyta > Magnoliopsida > Myrtales > Lythraceae > Punica > Punica granatum. The sequence continues at coordinate 1,377,443 of NC_045134.1, forward strand.
TGATTGATTATGCAGTACTTACACTCAGATTGTCCGCACCTTGAGAAGTGGAAAGGTGCCCTTAGAAGCTCGAGTTCCTCAATTTACTCACAAAGCTTCCAGTTCAGGACAATTTAATTGAAAACCTAATCCTATGCAACAGACATCCATATTGGCGATACTCATCGAGGAAGATATCTTCCAGAAACACTCATGCTAAACAGCCTAGCCAAATATAAGCTTGACTTTCAACCAGATGTATGTCAAGTACATAAGAAGAACAGCTTAAAAGCCATCAGGCCTGTGTTTAAGGCAGCTAGAACTTCATCGTACAGCAGAAAGATTCATGCAGACAAAAAGCTAAGAGAGTCATGGTAATATTAGTTCTTGGGACAGCATCTAACCTGCCTTGCAAGAGATGGCCAAGACCAACCGAGCCGAGAACCGTGAGAGAAATCATTGGCAGACCATATCTGATGAAGGGATACTTTCTACCCCATCTTTTGAAAGATGAAACCGAATTCTCCACAGCAGCTCTCCTCTGGGTTTTCTGGGGTTGTCCTGCCACTGTCTCAGTGCTTGCCATCACGTGATCGTTACTTCAGTTATAGATGCATCTGATGATTTCCAGATGACGAAGTCTATTGAACGATCACTTGTCGACCGCAAACCCAGGTACAGAGTCACAGTAAGTTCAGCAATGACGGCAGTTAGCTCCACTTAGTCTGGAAGTTCCTCAGACGTGCACCAAAATAACACCAATGATGTTATCTCCTGCAAGGAACATCAAGTGGAAAATTTCAAGCCGATACCAATCACACATAAATTATCAAACATTGAAGCTGTGTTTTTCATGAAACAAATGAAATGTCATTGTCAGAATTAGAAGAATTCCATGTTCGACAGTTCCTTTGTCATTCCGAGTAGAACTTCTGATATTCAGGATATTGAAGCAACGTACAGGTAATTACGAGATAGGAGCAAGAATTGGCGAATTGCCCAAACTACATTAACAATTCCAATAATTTGAAATGAAATAAAGCAATTGACCTGCAAATCGAGATTCTCTCAGCTCAAACATCAGACTAACACCCAAATTTCGAGCAGAGACATAAAGGCTACAGAGAGTTACCTTACCGCTCTGATCGAAATGGGCAGCCACGGCGGGATGGGAGCAGTGGCAGCGGTTTGAAGGCTGGGGAATGGAGGGGCGAGCCAGCAGCTACACGCGATGGAAAGTATAGGGCAGGGGCACTGGCCGTTCCACTAGCTCAGATAGACCAGGGCCGACTACGAGACCACGCCAGAGTGTCGATCGGCTGCGTCGAGATGGCGGCCGCGTGTCACGGGGTAGGGTGGGTCTTCGTAGAAAAGGAGTCCGAGCTGAGGCGCCGCCGGCGGCCAAATCGGATCAGGAAACAGAGTTGCGGCCAAAGGAAGCAGAGCAGCCGAGTGGGGACGAGAAGAGACGGGCTTCCGCTAGTTAACTATTAAACGACGTCGCCAGGTGTTTCTACATTACATCCGTTGGCCCGAATTCGCAGTCTCTGGCGAGGACAATACTGAACAAATGGTAAAAGAACTGGGCCCATAATGGTAATACAGAAAAGCTTCGGTCTACTAACAAAATTCATCAATTCTATGTAGATCACTTTCCAAGACATCGTCTATGTATTCGATCAATCAGCTCGTCCTTTCTTATCGTGGTAACTTTTTTTCTCTTTGACTCGAAAGAATTTGAAACTGATATTATGTTCCAATCCTATCTTATGATTTTCTTATGATAAACTGTTAGGCAAGGCCTCATTTCTCGAAGTAGTTCACCTCAATGTCTGATAAGTGGACTCATTGTTATACATAGACAAAATCAAGCTGTGATAATGACGATCGAGGGCTCACATTGGAGAAACCTAACTTAGCCACCGACGTATAGGAAAAAGTACATAATTGAGATGTTCTTCGACAAAAAATCTTAAACGAATATGTCCTTAGAGATGCTGCAATCAACCTGTTTCCTCAACCGGACACTCATGATCAAAATAAGACTCGTATATCGGGGGTAGAGACGTCGGCAGCTCGGAACATGGAACGTCTGACAGAAGAGAAAACAAACAGGACACTTTAATTGCAATTCATGATCAGTAGGTGTCCAAAATCTGAGTGCAGCTTGTATATATCGAACAAAAATCAACTATCTACCTGAAGCAGAAACGATCTATAACGATAAGCGGTGCAATACGACGGCATTTTTTTTCTTTTTAGGAATTTATTTAGCTGAGTCTCCTAATTCACCGTTAGCGAGTGCAGCTCTTGGTTCTGCAGCAGGGTCCTTCATGCTCTAGCGGGAGGGCTCCGCCGGTCTGGCCTCCATCTTCTTGTGCTTCAACCTTAACCCAAACCTCCGGAAGAAAACGTTCCAACTCCCTTTGGTCTTCACCAGCTTGCGGAGATCCTGCTTCATGCTGAGGCACTCCTTTTCGAGCTCCGACACGCGTTCCTTCATGTCATCGAATGCCAAGCCCTGGACGTTCTGCAGGGGGTTAATGTTATTATTTCCCTGGCAGGAGATGCCAGTCCTTGTGAGTGCAAGGCTATTCCTGCTTGGGTTCTGATTCTGGCCCTCGAGGTTGTCCGAGACAAAGAACCAGCCTGCTATCGAGGTTCGGAGCCGGAGCTGCTCAAAGAAGAGGACCTGGACGATCACTCGCAGAGGGAGCCGCTCGTTCTGTGCAGCATGCGTGCAGGCCTCCATCGAGAGTTTCTGGCAGTTCATCAACCTGCAGATTTGTTCCCTCTCAGAATCTGTCAGCCACGGGTGTGCCTGAAAGATCATTAAGCAAGGCACGTCAACATCTCCTCAGTCGGTGAAGAATACACGAAAAAGAATTCAAATCGAAAAATCCTGAACCTTGAGATAAATATCGACAGCGCGATAAATTCCATCATCCAATGGCCTAGCATAATCGGGAATCGCAGCAGCGAGCGCCTGAAACTTCTGCAGCTTCAAGTTCACATCCGTTGCCACCTCGGCAAGGTACCCGTCGATTAGACTAGCTACCATAGTCATTGGAGTCAGCGAGTGTGACCCACCACCCAACTCCTGACCTTCAACCTCCAAGCATCCCGAGACAGGGTTGATCCCGTCCTGATAAGCAGTCATGAAGTGATCAAGTATCCTCTGGACACAGTCGATATCATAGAGAGTCTCAGCGGAGTAATACACATTTGGGATAAGAATGTCCTCGAGAAGGGCTTGGTCGAGTTGAGAGCCAATCCGTCTCTCAAGCTTGTCTTGGCACGACTGTCCCACCTGCAAGATCATCGAAGTCCTGAGGAGCCTGAGGAGGAACTTGGTGGGTGTAACCATGTTCCGATCAGGAAGGAGCTCCACGA